>NC_080772.1:21304642-21931785 GCF_020826845.1 Diceros bicornis minor | reverse complement strand
TGCTGAGCTGTGTCTTACAGGATGTTATGGGTTAGTTAAGTAGACAGTGGGGAGAAGGATAGTCTAGGCAGGACAAAACCTCTACAAGAGCTTAAAGAACCACAAGTAGTTTAATATGACTGTGGCACGGGAGGTTTATGTGTGTAGAATATTAAGAGCTGCTGTTGAAGCAGGAGGAGCCTGCTCAGTGGACAACTTTATGTTCTCCCCTGTCAGCAAGTGGAGGTCAGTGTGTGAGTGTGTGGGGGGAGAGGAGGAAGGGGAGAGTGTGACAGGAAGGGGTTTTTATTTTATAATTTTATTTATTTATTTATTTTTTCCCCCAAAGCCCCAGTAGATAGTTGCATGTCATAGCTGCACATCCTTCTAGTTGCTGTATGTGGGACGCGGCCTCAGCATGGCCGGAGAAGCAGTGCGTTGGTGCACTCCCAGGATCCGAACCCGGGCCGCCAGTAGCGGAGCGCCTGCACTTAGCCACTAAGCCACGGGGCCGGCCCGGGGTTTTTTTTTTTTTTTTTTTTTTTTTTTTTTTTTTTTTTTTTTGTGAGGAGATCAGCCCTGAGCTAACATCCGCCAATCCTCCTCTTTTTTTTTTGCTGAGGAAGACGGCCCTGGGCTAACATCGGTGCCCATCTTCCTCCGCTTTATATGGGACGCCGCCACAGCATGGCTTACCAAGCAGTACTTCGGTGCGCGCCCGGGATCCGAACCAGCGAACCCCGGGCCGCCGCAGCGGAGCGCGCGCACTTAACCGCTTGCGCCACCGGGCCAGCCCCCGGGGGTTTTTATTTTAGAAAAAAGTTTCCAGCAGTATGGAAAAAGATTGGAGGGGTGCACCAGGAGAAGGAAGGTTTAGGAAGTTATTGTAATGGTACAAGAGAGATTATGAGACTCTAAACTAAGGCAACAGTATTGGGAAAAGAAAATAAGTAACAAAGAAGAGATATTGAGGATGAAGAATGGTGTGCGGGTAAGGATGCTGGGGTGAGGGTAGGGGTTAAGGAAGAGTAAAAATCAACCATAACTCTCAGGTGACTGGATCAGTGGGGCTATAGAATGAATCTTTGTGTCCCCCCAAAATTCATAAGTTGAAACCTAAGGTCCAACGTGAAGGTATTAGGAGGTGGGGCCTTTGGGAGGTGATTATGCCATGTGAGTGGAGCCCTCATGAATGGGATTAGTGCCCTTTATAAAAGAGACCCCAGAGAGCTTCCTTGCCCCTTCCACCGTGTGAGGACACAGTGAAAAGACAGACTTCTATGAACCAGGAACTGAGCTCTCACCACACACTGAATTTGCTGGTGCCTTCCTCTTGGACTTCCCAGCCTCCGTGAGAAATAGATTTCTGTTGTCTATAAACCACCCAGTCTATGTTACTCTCTTACAGCAGCTTGAATGGACTAAGACAGTGCTGATGACTCCATTAATTGTAGACTCCTATTCACTTTGTAGAAATGTCTTAAAAACTACCTTCAAAGAGAATTTTATAAATAAAATTTTAAAAAATTTGGGCGTTTATTCATTCAATCTGATAAATATTTCTAGATCATTCATTTTAGGTGCTTAATACTTAGGTAGATGCAAAGTTGAAGGTTTACAATTTCCTTGTGGAAACAAGGCATACATACATGAGATTCTAGGACAGGTTGTAAAATGAGACTTATGGGATGAATTATCAAAATGCAATGTATATTAAAATATTATGTACAATAAAGGAACCATTTAGAACCATTAAAAAATACCAGCTGTAAAAAAAAAATAAAACAGCTGTGCCCACCCATTGTAGATACCCAGTAAATACTATCATAATAATAACACTAAGGAAATGATAGGATTGTATTATTTTATAGGATAAAACTATTTTTATGCTGGAAAGGATATTAAAAACCATTTGGCTCCAGTAATTCTGTTGTCGAACCAAGTGGGCTCACCTCCTGGTGAGTTAAATAAGACTCTACACCAGTGGAAGTTGTCTCACAAAGTAAAGTGTATTTGCAGCAAATAGAAGGCCATGAGGAATCCTTTCCAAAGTCATGGCATCCCTGAACAAAGGGAAGCAGGAACTTTTATTTGGTTAGGGAATGAATATTCAAAAGGGTGAGGCGGTACACTGCAGATTATGATAATAAGGCTTAATCTCCTTTTGAAGAGATCTTCACATTAAAAATAAGACAAGGTCACGGGTGCAGCTCTTGTAGAGAGGCTTGGTTAGCTTCAGGGTGGCTACTGGTTGTCTCCTTAATATAACAACAGTTAGATGCTTTCTAACCCACCCTTGAGTTCCTGGGGGCACTAGTTGGTGACAATTTCCAACCATGGAAATCTAGAGAAGGAGAGGTGGTTATGATTTCTCACTTCAGCATTTAAATGGAAATTGAAGTCCTAGGATGTGGTAGTGACTTTTGTTATCTAAATAATAGAACCTAAACAAGGCCTTAAAAAAATAAAAATGTAGGACAAACTTTACATGAAGCTATGGAAACGGAATGGATTATTTTGCTTAAAATAGAACACCTATATTTAGGAGCTTTCAGTCTGGCATGACCTTGACATTTAAGTCAACAGTAGTTTTCAGTCTGATTATAACCCATCCTCTACCCTTTGTCTCTGCACCATTCAATGGGCTTAACTGCTCTGCCACAGCGGAATGAAAATCGAATGTAAACAGTATGTTTCTACCTAAGAATTTTAAAATTGTAATCTCTTGGTCTCCCTGGACAGCAACCCTTTGTGAGTGTGTACTACTGGCGCAATCTACAATAATATTATTTGTGACCATTCCTATGATTAAATAAGGAATGTGTCAGTGTTGTGTTCTGGTCTGGGCTTGGGAGATTCCTGGTCTAAGGTCAAGTCTGCCACTTACTAGCTGAGTGACTAGTGGCAAGCTCCAGCCTCTCCCTGGGCCTCTATTTCATCATCTGTAATATGAATAGATCAAGCTAGAACAGTAGTTTTCAACCTGGCTGTACTGTACAGTCAACTGGAGAACTTTTAGAAAATACCATGGCAGACCCCATTTCCAGAGAGCCCCATTTAATTGGTCTGGGCCCAGGTATTGGTTTTTTGAAAAGTTTCCCACTTGATTATAATGTGTGGCCAGGGTTGAGACAATTGGACCAGAAAGATCTCTAAGGGCCTTAACAGTTTGAAACAGTTTTTTTCCTATGAAATGATGTAGACCTGCCAAGTGACAGGCTTCCTGGGTCTTAAGCAATGTCAGAGACCATCTTTAATAAAAAGAACACAAAATTAGATATGAAAAAGGATATTTATTTAGAATGAAAAAGAAATCACAACAAATTATAAATTTAATTTAATACCACAGACATAAAAAATAATCCAGAAAACTAAGATAATATATTTAGTAATTAACTATCATACATACATCTTTGACACTTTTTTCTTTAGGGATAGTTTAGGAAAGTTTGTTTCAGCTTCACAATTCATTATGCGTAATGTTATGTAAGTTTTAAAATTGTTGTCAAATTTGGGAAAGTCTCTAAGAATCTATCATATGTAAGCTGTAAAATTTGGCAAGATTTTCTGCCTTGGTATATGTAATGTTTAATTTTATGTGTCAACTTAACTGGGCCGAGGGACGCCAGACATTTGGCCAAACGTTATTCTGGATATGTCTGTGAGAGTGTTTCTGGATGAGATTAACGTTTGAATTGGTAGATGCAGCAAAGCAGATTGCTCTCCCCAACGTGGATGGGCCTCATCCAATCACTTGAAGACCTGAGAGAACTCTTTCTGCCTGACTGTTTGAGCTGGGACTTGGGTCTTTTCCTGCCTTTGGATTGAACTGAAAAATTGGCTTTTCTTGGGTATTGAGCCTGCTGGCTTTTAAAGTAGTTGTCCCATCGGTCTCCTGGATCTCCAGCGTGCTGATTGTACATCTTGGGACTTCTCAGCCTCCATAATTGCATGAACCAATTCCTTATAATAAATCTCTGTCTGTCTGTCTAGCTAGCTATCTAGCTATCATCTGTCTCTTATTTTTTCTTTGCAGAACCCTGACTAATACAGAATCTTCAAACCTTATTTCTTACCCATTCTCTGTAAGCTGGCAGGGACAAAGTCACAGTGTGACCTCTGGCACTATAACCTTTGGGTCCTGATTTTGAGTGAGTGGGTATCGTGTGCTTTATGTGTATTCCTGATGCCATCCTTGCTCTGGGACAGCTAGTCAGAATCTAACTGTGCATGGATAAAACTGTGAATCAGAAGACCAAGCCCTTCATGGATTGCAGGTAAAGCATCTTGCGTTTGTTTATAAAAACATATGAACATGTGAACATATGTACAGAGATCCTCCCAGGATATTGTTAGGAAACATACAATCGAGAGGCCCTGAGGCTTAACTTCACTCGATTCACATTCACCTGACTCTGAGGCCTGTTATTTCTTTAGGGTTATTGTGCCCTGGTATATAGTGAGAATCTACAATGGGTAGGGACATTGTAGGTACAGAATAACACTGCTGTGATGTGCTAAGTGGAATCTGAAAAGGTCAAAAGATGAAAGAGCATTGTGTTACTGAGAGGTGAATGAAGTGACTGGGAGGCCCTGGCAGTAGCCAGTCACCAAGTTGTAGCTGCTTGATTCACGTCCATCTTGGTCCTGGCTGTGATTTGACACCACCTGGTGGAGGATGTGCGTTGTCATTTATAAATAAAATCACATTTGCAAAATGGTTCCTAAATTATTTAAACTAGAATGATTTAAATAATCCTCATTCCTCCTAATTTTCCCCCAAATATAAATCTGATGAGTACCTACAAGAATGAATATGTGCACACTAACGGTTAAAACTAAAATCACTTACCTATGCATCTGTGAAGAGAATTTCATTGCCTGAAAGGAGAACTAAGTCTGAACTCTGAGTAAGGTTTTGGATCTTGTCCAGATTTTGTATTGGCAGAGCAAAATTGCACATGCTCTAAATACTGTCTAAGAATATGCAGTGGAACGTATAAATTAAAACTTGATTTTAGGTCATTAGAGTCTTAAAAAGAGGCCAATGCAACCGAAGGGGAAAATGGCAATATGGGTTTCTGAAGCCTGCTTATTTTATGAGAGGCCTTCCATCTAGGTATTGAGTCACTGCAGTGTGTTGCTTGGAAGACCCATTAACCAGAGACTTCTTTTGAAAGGTTGATGGTTGTAAGAAGTCTGGCAGGAAGTCAAATGGTGATTAGCTTTGCTCACCGTCAGGCGTTTTGGCAATCTTGGATGGAGGAAGCTGGAGGGTAACTCCAATGAGGAATGTCTCTCACTAATAGGATTGATTAAAAAGCAAGCATTTCAGAATGTCTCCATCCTGACGAATGCTGTCCCTTTAACGTAGGATCTTTGGGATGCTAAACATTGCTTTCAATACTGCCACCGTTGCTCAAACTTTTTGTGGAATCTTTTGGAAAAATGTTCAGTTCTTATGGCACAATCTTTTGAATACCATCATTGGTTGAAACTCTCAGAATTTGGGGTTGGATGATATTCTTTGCAGACTAAAAAGATTTTCAGAGCCAATAACGCAAAAAAAAAAGTGTCCAATCCAATCCACTAAGGGTGTTTTTTTTTTTTGTCAAAGCAAAGTGTGACTATAGAATACTAAAATACAGTTTTCTCCTATGACTGACAAACCAGATCTGAAGGCAATTTTGTGGCAGATACAGAGGATTGGTTCACCCTTCCTGCATGCTTTCCTGTATAGAAGGGGCTGGGAAGCTATGATATACATTTCCTGGACACTTTTGCAGCTGGGGGCTCGGATGTGGTTAGTTTTGCATAACAGGGACATTGGCAAGGGTTGTGGAAGAAATAGTGAGGCAGTGGGGGCAATGGCCAGGCAGAGAAGTGAGTTCTCCTTGCTGGGGGCACGGTTAGAGACATCTGGTTCCTCTGGGGCAGTTCTGGCTGAGGTTCAAGATTCTAGTCCCTAACATCAGAGGTGCCAAGTAACTTGAGGTGGCAGCACTGGGGTTCTGGCCAAGACAGTTCTGTAGGCCTTCTTCCAGACACTGTTTCTGGCTGAGTAACACCCAGATCTGCTTGCCTGACTCTCCTGGAGATTCCACAGGGTGGCTAATACTCTCTGATAAATTTCTTACTGCTTAAACTAGCAACAGTGGATTTGGTTGTCTGGCTGATAAAATTCCAAATGAGCAATAGAAGCATTGTTGGAATAAGTATGGAGTCTCTCAAGTGAGCGACTTGGAAATAAAAAACTCATTTGAAAAAATAAATTTGGTATTGGTTTGCTTTTGTTTTTTTCCTGGTTTTTTTTTTTTTAATAGTTAGATGTCATATTTGGGAAACTGTGTAGGTCTCAGGAACAATTTAAGCTAAGATTTTGCCTTTTTTAGGAGAGTTCATTTTTATTTTACATAAATGATACAAAATGCTTAGAAATGGGGCTCCTATAGACTCCGTCCTTGTGGTGGGACTGGGGCCTGGGGAGTCTAATGATGCTTCACTAGAGATGGTGAATCTTGGATATTAGTTTGCACTTTCTGATACACTGGTTTATATAAGTTGTTTTATGCATGTCTTATACATTTTTTTCCATGTAATTCACAAGGACCCCAAAAACTGTTTCGATTATTTTTGTTTTCTTATTTAGTGTTCATACTTAATGAATATAAACAACAAATCTTCAATAAATGCTGCATGGCTGACCGACAATGTCAGGTGTGGTGTCCTTTGAAGGGCTATGAGGGCAGTCTCTGAATTAGCAGCTGTGCATATGCCATTTGCAGTGAAAAGAGACTCAACTCTCGGTTCTTGTGGGCTAATTAGCCATATTTGAAATGATCACATCTCTGAGCTGGAAGACTTTGAAAAATCATCTTGTCCAACTCTACATACAAATTCTTCCTACCACATTCTAGTTATGGAGTGTATTAGTTTGCTAGGGCTGCTGTAACAAAGTACCTCAAACTGAGGGTCTTAAACAACAGAAATTTACTGTCTCACAGTTCTGGAGGCTGGAAGTCTGAATTAAGGTGTCGGCACTGTTGGTTGCTTCTGGGGGCCTTGAGGAAAGGCTCTGTTGTAGGCCTCTCTCCTTGCTTCTGGTGGTTCCTTGGCTGGTGGCAGCATGACTCCATTCTTCACGTGGCATTTTCTCTGTATGCATCTGTCACCAAATTCTGCATTTTTATAAGGACAGCAATCATATTGGATTAGGACCCAGCCTAATGATTAACTTGATTACCTCTATAAAGACCCCATTTCCAAATAAGGTCATATTCTGAGATACTAGGTGTTAGGACTTCAACATATCTCTCTGGGGGAGACACAATTCAACCCATAACGTGGGGGAATGCATTAGTCAGGATTCCTTTGGTTGCAACTAACAGAAACTAAATTCTAATCACTCTAAGAAAAGGGGAAATGTATTGCCTCACATAGAAGGGAAGAGCAGAGTACATTAACCTCGGGGATAACTCAAAGGAGGGACTCGGTTGTTACTGTCAGGACCATCTTTCTCTCTCTCCATCACTCCTCAGTGTGCATGGCCTCACTCTCTACACTTCAGGTTGGAATTTTCTGTGTGGCTTGGAAAGTGGCATCAGGCAGGGCCAGATTTTCAGCATTCAAGCTTGGTGATGCAAAAGGAAAGATGGTTTTCTCTCTCAGTTTCAATTTATACAAGCCAGGGAAGGATTCTGGTTGCCCTGCGGGTCCCACACCCATGCCTATGGCAGTCATCGTGGCCAGGAGAATGCGATTATTCGCCACATGTGACTGTTTCTCTGGCCACTGGGCCGGGTAACTTCCTGCAGGTGAAAGTGGAAGAGGGTTGAGGAAAGAATGTTGGGCAAATGGAACTACCTGTCCCACAAGGAGCTGACCGTACCGCCTCGTAATGCAGCACTTCTCTACTTGACTCACCTCCAGTGTCTGCAAAATTCTTCTATACTTTAGACAGAAAGCTACCACCCATATTTTCTAACAAAGCTTCAAGTTTTTGAAAACAGAACCCAATGTCTTCCATTGTTTAAACATTTTCAATCCTTCCAGCTGTTCAGTCCTACTCCCCTGCGAGCACCTCCCGGCCCATTCAGTCCTCCCCTGCTCAGTCCTCCAGTGCTGGCCATCTTCTGTTTCTCCCTCCAGATCAGCTCTCCACTTTCCGGCAGTCTGTTCTGTGCCCTGGAGGCTGACTTGTATGGATTGCCTCAGTGGTCTCCCTTGCTCTCGGTTTCCAATGGGGTCAACCGGCAGGAGATCAGAGGCCAGCAGAAGAGTGAGGCCCCAAGACTGTGCTAATTCCCCCAGTTTTCTCTCTGCAGGGTCACTGAGGGCTGACCTTGTCCCTCCACTGAAGGCAATGGCTCCCATCTTGTGGTGTTCTCTGTTCTCTCTGTCCACATTTTGAAAACTGCTCCCTCCCCCTGCGCCTTCAGGCCTGATTGGGACTGGTGTAACATCTCACTGTTACTATCTCCAGAGCACTGCATATCCCTCATTGTTTCCCCACATCTTGCCACATTTTGGTAAATAGTCCCATCAAATTACCCAATAGAGTTGGCGACTTTTTCCATGGAAACCCTGACTGATGTATATCTCTTCCCCTACCTCCAGTTTCTAGATATAGCTAGTTTCAGGTATTGAAAAAAAATGTGAATGATGTAATCCATACTAAAGTGTGAATGATTGACAGCATAATTAATTTCTCAGGCCCGTTTTGTTTGAAAAAGAGTCATGTGGACAAAATTAAGAGAATTTCAAACTGTGTGGTTGAGATAGTCTTTCCTGGGCCTCTTTAAGTAAAATACACACCTCCTTAAGACAAATTAACACCAGATAAAAATACTTCTTAAACTTTTCCAACAAAAGTGGTCTGGCTGATGAGAGTGGCCGCATACCCCAGGGAGACTCGGATGCCAGTAGCCCTAAGTGACCTGAAGCAAACACCACATTTCTTAAAAGGGTCCTGTTTTATTCAAAAAATGTATCTGAGTTTTTCTTTCTTCCCCATAATATATCTCTGTCATATTATTTCCAAAATTTAATAAAAATGACTTTCTAGAAAGATTCCCCATGTTTATCGTGTGGCTTTACTACTGGTAGGCTGCCCAGTGCTCCTGGGGACACGTAGCCCCAGTTCGAGAAAACTGAAGTCAGGAGACTCCCAACACATGGATAATGTTACCACTAGTTTATTAGGAGTTTGTCACTCTTTTCCAGGGCTATGTTTTCTTATGTACTTTTGGATCTTAGGGAAGTTTTAAGATTTGTGATTAGCATTTCTATTTTAGACACAGGTATAATATATTCTATTTCTTTCTCAATTGGGCATATCTGACTTTTTTTTCTTCTTTTAAATTGCTATGGATTACATTACTTTGACATAAATTGCTTTTATTTTTTTATATGTCCTAATTACAGTACTTTTTTCTACCTATCATTGTAACATTTCTTGTGCATTAAGATGCACTCTATGAGAGCATGTTCTCTGATTAACAGGCACTGCGGGGTTTTTTCTTACATCATTCTCTACTCTGAGAATTGAATCATGAAAGTTTTTAACTACTTTTCTTTACTGTCAGAAATGTTTAAAATCCTGAAAATTCTTTAAAAATAAACTTTCAGATAAGTTATTATTTTTTTAAAATATTTGACTTTGTTTTTATCAATATTTGTATTAGTCTGCTAGGGCTGCCATAACAAAGTAGCACAGACTATGGGGCTTAAACAACAGAAATGTGTTTTCTCACAATTCTTGAGGCTGGAAGTCTGAGATCAAGGTGTCAGCAGGGTTGGTTTCTCCTGAGGCCTCTCTCCTTGGCTTGTAGATGGCTTTCCCTGTTCCCTCTGTGTCTTCACATGGTCTCCCCTCTGTACCTGTCTGTGTCCAAATTTCCTCTTCTTATGATATTCAATAATATTGGATTAGAGCCCACTGTGATGACACCATTTTGACTTAATTACCTCTTTATAGATCCTATTACCAAATACAGTCACATTCTGAGATCCTGGGGGTTGGGACTTTGTCATATGAATTTTGAAGGGGAACACAATTCAGCCCATAACAGTAATTAAATAAAATTTTAAGAACCATACTGTACTTTGTTGACTTGTGTAACAGTTTTGATTCTAAAAACATGTCTAAATTACTGAGAGTGGAGGAGAAAACCTTATTTTCCTTGAAAAACTAGAATGAAGGAAGTATTATGGGGTGGAAAATCTGAGGGTCCGATTGTGTGGAGGGAGAGAAGGGGGAGGAGCAAGAGCTGTTAATTATTGAGCACCCACTGGGTACGTTGTGCCCCTTCAGGATGCCAGTGGAGGGTGTGGCTGAGACGCACAGATGAGACCGGACCAGAGGAAACATCTAGACCGTTCTTCACTACTTAGGGCATGACATCCTTTCTAAATCTCAGGGTTTTTTTCCATTGAAATGTGGATAACAGCACCCACGTTATCATGGAGCGTGGCGCTTAGCACAACGTTGGGCACGAGTGAACCCTCAGTATACAGGAACTGTAATTCGTACCATGTGTTAACTGCTGTTGGATACATGTCCATTTCAGCTTAGAGACCAAAAAGCTGAAACCCAGACAGGTTGAGTAACATCCCTGCTACCACACAGCCAGTCAATGGTGAGCCCAAACTTGAAGCAGATTTGTTTGGCTCTAGGATCTCACGCTAATTGAATAATAAAAAGGACTTGGGTAGGTCAGGTTTGAACACTTTCTCCACCACTGACTAGCTGTCCTTGTGGCTTTGGACGAGTTAACTAGTGTCTCTCTCAACTCATTTCCTCCCCTATGAAATGGCAATAATGATGTCTACCTTTTAGGGCTTGTGAGGAGCAGAGACCATATATGTCAAGTTGCTCTAGGGAGTATAATGGTCACTGTGCCACGTCATCCCTCATGGACTTTGCCACCAAATGCTGGTGAAACTTTGGGAAACTTATTTACCTTCCTCAGCTTTCAGTTTCTTCATCTTTAAGATTGGGGTAGGGAAGGTAGGACAGGCATTGTCCTAAGTCAAGAGATCTCAAACTAAGAGGCTGATAGGGGCCAGGCAGGTAACTGAGGGCCTTGAACCCAGTGTGACAAATGCCCAATTTCAAGAATCCAGAAATCTGGGTCTTTCATCTGAAATCTCCCAAGTTTAAGATTAGTTTTGACAACTAATTCTGAAAAATAAAAAAATATGTAAGTGGGCTTCACTGCCAGCCTGATTCGGCCATGGGTTTGTGAATTTTTGGCTAAATAATCTCTAAGGTGCTTCCAATCTAAAGTCATCTAGTCCTATGTCATAAACCAACAGTGGTCCAATACTAGCTAGTCTTTACTTACTTATTGGGACCCAAGGTCACGGTTTTGCCTGCACTATTGTAATTGCTTTGGAAGTGGTCTTTCTACCTACAGTCTCTCTCCCACTCCAATCCCCCCACCTCTTCTTGAGAAATTAATCTTCATAAAGATCTGCTTAGAAATCTCTGGTGACTTTCCTGTGTCTATAAAATAGAGTCTAAACTTCTTAGCCGGAGGTGACCAGCTTTCCTATCCTACTTCCTGTTTGGCCCCTTCACAGGCGCCAAGTTTCCCAACAATTCCCCTGTCCCGTGACGTCCTGCCCAAGAGTGTTTCTGCTTCAGTCTCCCTCTTCTTATGCTGCTCTGACTCAGAGGCCAGGGTCCCACCCACAAGTGAAAATTCTGCTTACTCTTCCGGGTTCAACTCAGATCCTTTCTCATGCCCACAGTGTCTCCCTCCATGGGCTTTGCACTTAGCAGAAATCAGGATCTTGGTCTCTAAATTGCACTGGTAAGAGTCTGTCTTAGTAGCATATGAGGGAGCTAGTTTTATTAGTTTTTCAATAGTTTGGATTACTTTGCTCATTCTCAGTTTTGCTTTTTTGTTACGTGTGTGAAAAATATTAATAAAAAGACATTTTTTAAGACTAGTAAAAATTGTTTCTAGGGCTTCAGACTTTTCTTCCTAAAGGTATTTTTTCTTTAGGGAAGACTGAAGAGGAGGAACGTAGCAGAGAGAAAAATGCATATTTTCATATACCTATACATCTCTAATTTCTCCTTAGAGCACATTTCAGTTCCTCCTCTAGAGTTTGAAATTCATCCTGGGTCCAAAATGAGTGAACTTTCACAATAGTTCTTTTCTGTTTGAAAAATCACATTTTTCCTCTGGTGTGAAGTTTCACAAGCAAAACCAACTAAAGGAAGGGGAAAAGATCTCGCTGTTTAGATGTTGTATTTCCACTGTATACATGCCCATCCTCCTGGTCATTCTTCAGTCTAGACAAACTAAATTTAGACTCTTACAGCTCTAATTTTCACAAAGGAAATGACATAAGATAATCCATTTATCATTTAAATCCCATTCCTTGATGACAGGTTTTGCAGCCCCCAAATGGAACACTAAATCCTTTAAAATCGCTTCCCTGATGGCTCAAGTTGTACATTCTACTTATATTGGGTCATTTGTATTTATTAGTTACAACAAAAGAAATAGAGCAATTGTTAATGTATCACAGACACCCAAAGAGAATGGAGCATAAAAGTCAGGCCAAAAACACAGGCTCCTGCACACACATGCCAAAGCCAATAGTAATAACAATTAGCACTTCAATCTGGACTTTTGAAATTTTTCTCTAATCAGATAATTATCAAAAATGTCATCAACAACAAAAGAGGATAGAGGAGAGAAGGGAATTTGAATGAACTTTGTAAAAAGCTCTTTCAGAGTGTCTTTATGTTAAGGAAAGGATGTTGGAGCTCTGAGCTCCCAATCATTCCACACAGTCCCCTACATTTCTGTGTTTTTCATTAAAAGAATTCTACTATGTGCTGTTTGTGATTCGGGATCTCAGGAAGCCAGGATTGATTTTGTCTCTCCTTGCAAGACTGGCTGAGAGGGAGTGAGGCCAGGTTCTCTCACCATGGCTGACCAGTTATTTCTCAGCCTCGTGGTGGCATGTGGCCGGAGGTGTGCAGAGGCGTTCTGAGGGATGGGCTCACGGTAAGCTCGTTCTTGTTCCGTGATGCTCAGGATCCCTAGTAAAGGGAAGGAATGCAGAGAAGACTTGGAAGGAGTCATGAGTTGGGAAAGAAACCACAACTAGTGACTGGAAGGTAGGCAGCCCTGTAAAAACCTGAATCCTAGTCATTACAGAGGTCGTGGCTTCATGGGTAGCTTGTTTTGTATTTTTATTCAAAAGTGATAACGTGCACTGTTTGTATTTAGACTGCTTCATCCTCTAAACTACTTAAATATTTCACTACAGAGACATGCTTCCTCTTAATCAATAGATGAGTTCCTAAAAATTATGTAAAGCACAGCTGGGAGAAAATACAGCAAGGTGGCTGGGAGTATAGGTTTCGGAATATGGTTGATCTGGGTTTGATCTCTCTCCACACTTTCTAAGCTAAATGATTCAGAGCAAATGGATGATCATTTTGGATCCTCAGTTCCCTTCTCTATAAAAGGGATTGGTAATATACACCTAGAGTGAAGATGAAATAATATAAAATATGTAGTCAGTCCTAAGATGATAAATGAGAGGGATAATGATTGTTTAACTTTCGTAAATACTTGAGTGGTGGTGGGGGTACTGATAAGAAAGAGATTCCCGTGGTTGAAAGATGAAAAATGAAATGAAAGAAACAAAAACAACCAAATACTGGACCCTAAAGGATATATGATGTTTTATCAGTCTGCCCATAATTTCCCAGATAGGAGCTAATCCTAGAGAAGTGTTTGGCCTGCAATGAAATAAAAGATTCTGGATCCCTTGCTCTCCAATAATCAGAGAGGAAATATGATTAAGATGAATACAAAGACAGCAATACATAACTGTATCAATGGCTAACATTTATTAGCGTCAACCTTGGTCCAGGCCCTGTGGGAAGCGTTTTGCAAATGTTATCTCTTTTACTGCTTACAACAGCCCTGGGAGATAGACACTGTGATTAACCCCAACTTGGAAACTGAGGCAGAGAGGTTTAGTAAATTGCCCAAAGCCGTATTGCCGTAAATGGCAGAGCTAAAATTAAATTTAGGCAGTTTGGCAACAGAGCCCTCTTTTTCTCTCTTTGATCATTGAAGTGTTGTGTCATAGTCTGATTGGCAGCATTTTTTCCTTCTTAGTAGTACATAAAATAATGGGGCATCTTAAAATTGGGGCATCTTCCTGTGATGAAATATGTGTAAGGGGCACCCAAGCACTCACCACAAAGATAAAATAGTGTTAGTGTGCCATAGAGTCCTTGTTCTTACCCACTCTGCTCTGTCTGGCCCACGGGTGACACAGACCTCCAGAAGAGGGGTGAGAGAGTGATGAAGGATTCTGCTGTCCAGCAGTCCGTCTGCCTTGCGCTAACAGCAGGACTATACCACAGATAATTTGTAACCATCTGAGCTTCAGGTCTTTTAGATAAATGTGAGGCAATGAGAACCTGCCGCCGTCCTCCCTGCTTTGTAGGGTGGCCTCAGCAGTGTGTCATTGCAGTGACTGTCATTATCTACTATCTGTCATTTTATATTATCTTGTGTTAATTATTCTATGCCCTGGAATAAGATCACCCCCTTTAGTCACTCCTGAAACGTGGATCTTTCCAGGCATCTAGGGAAGAGGCGTGTCCTCAGGCAGGAAATGGAAATCCAGAAGGTAGGAAGAAGAGAGGAATTTCAGCTTTCTCTTGGCTTTGCTCTCTGGATCTAGACTTTGAAAAGTCTACAGATAGTTCAGGGTCATCCCTGAGGTAAGGCCCAAAATGGACTTCTGTTACAGAGGGACCCCAAACTGTGGATGAGTAAGCCATAATTTATAAGCTGACTATCTAGTATATTGATCTTTGCCCAGTGTAGGACAGAGAAATCACTCTGAGCTTTTAGGCAGAAAGGGATTCATCACAGGAAGTTACATACTTACAAAATCTCTGGAAAAGCTGGACAGATGGTCTCTAGGTTCGGTGACCAGGAATGACCCTTAGAACACTGCAGATCTGTCCTGCCAGGGAAGCTGGTACATCTGCCCCTCTGGAGGCTGGGAATCAAAGGCCTTCACTGGTCTGTGGACTTCAGGACACCTTGCTGTGGCTGGATCCAGAGAGCCATTGGGGCAATTGTCTCTCAATATCCAGAAACTAGAGTTTGGACAACTGAATACTGAAGCAGAAAAAGACCATGTCTCCACGACCTGCTTGCTGGCATAAGGCGGATGTAAAGGATGTGGCCCGTGCTTCATTCCACCCTCCAAAACTGACAAGAGTGCGCCAGTTCTTATCTAGAACTTGATCTGCAAGGAAGTCTGGGGAACATAGTTTTCTGCCATTTAAGAAAGAACAGAAAAGTCAGGGCTTCACACTAGTGCCAATCAACCATATCTAACACAGTTAGTTTTTTTTTTAACTCCCATGTATTTATTTTCCTTTAAGCTCAAGGAAAGATCTGTTTAAAAGCTCAGGCCTTGGCCCAGCTGTACTGTAGAATGTACTCAGAATTTTAAAACTGGGTGGTGCCTTACATGAACTGTGTAGGGTCTAGATTTTACCCTGCTTCTAAGCTAACAAGTTAGCCTGCTACTGTTTCATGGATCCCGGGGAGAACAGACTGCAGAATCAGAGACGATGGACATTGTTACTCATGGCAAAAGCAGCAGGCAGCGTGTCACTATGATGTTTCTTCCAGGTCCCCCTGCCTTCTAAGTCCCATGGGGTGATGCGGAGTCTACCACGGATGCCTGCACATGCAGGAGTTCATTACAGGAGAGGAGCACTGAGCTTGCGGGCTACACCAGAGTAAGCAGGAGCAAGCCTGCCTTGTCCAGGGGACCTCATCCCTCAAGGTTGCTGGCTGCAAACACAACCCTGAGAAATGGCCTGGGTAAAGAGTGGTCAGGGCCTTGCATTCCTGGCATACCCACAGAGACCGTGCAGAGATGCTTCCATGGCAGATCGCCTCTCCTACCTCCTTCTTTCCACTTCCTGCCTTAACTCCTTCCTTCTCCAGGGCCGGGTGGCAGCGGCGGTAATCGTAAAAAATTTTCAAGGGAATGTGAATCTCTGGGGACAAATGTTTCCTGTTCACAGGGAATTTTCTCCTCATTACTAGCCTTGGAGTATCTGGCTTAGTTTTATTAAGGGAGATGGCAGTTTCTAGAAGGTTCTGATTGATGGAGTCTTGTCTTCTTGTCCTGGATGCCTCCTGGAGGCACTGCCCAATTGCTTGGCTCCTTTAGAGGGTAACTAAGTGTCCTAGAGTTCATAGAACTGTGGTTTCTTGGGCTATGGGACTTGCAGAGCTAAAACTGACATGGTTGGTCACCATACTCCTTTAGCACTTGTAGGATCCTGAAACCATATGGCTGGCATGACTGCCTGCATTCCCTGTACCCCAGGGGCCAGATTTGTTCCTCTTCTGTTTTACTCAGCTTGAAATTTCCTTCTAAGTAAGGGTATAAATGCCAAGTTCTGTAAGAGGTTACCTTATAACCTTATAGCTAATAATACTTTATTGTATGTTTGAAAGTTGCTAAGAGAGAAAACTTTAAAAGTTCTCATCACAAGGAAAACAATTTGTAACTATCTGTAGTGATGGATGTTAACTAGACTTACTGTGGTGATCATTTCACAATATATACATATATCGAATCATTATGTTGTACAACTGACAATACTAATACTATGTTATATGTCAATTATATCTCAATAAAAAATAAAATTAAACTAAATAAAAAATTAAAATGAAGAAAAAAAGAAATTGAGGAAATCAGTCATATCATAAACTACTTTTTTTTGTGTGAGGAAGACTAGCCCTGAGCTAACATCTGATGCCAATCCTCCTCTTTTTGTTGAGGAAGATTGTGCCTGGGCTAACATCTGTGCCCATCTTCCTCTACTTTACATGGGACGCTGCCACAGCATGGTTTGACAAGTAGTATGTTGGTGTGTGCCCAGGATCAGAACCTGCAAACCCCAGGCCCCTGAAACAGAGTGCACGCACTTAACCGCTGCGCCACCTGGTTGGCCCCATAAGCTACTTTTTTGAATCAAGAATAGAGATGTAATTTAAATATGTCACAGAGGTTAAGAATCTGGATTCCTCTTAAGGGTCTGTGAATAAAGCTGTATTTCAATTAAAAAACACAAGTTACCTTAAAGGCACAATTTGTCCTCTCTTCAGCAACCAACACCTAATTCAATTAGAGTAGTGGCAACTGTGTATTATATGTTAAGCCCAGAAAATATTCTGGACCAAAACCCAGTTCTTCTTCTTGTGTCTGGGGGACCTCTGAAGTGAACCATCTTTAAGGAGGAAGGGAAGGGAGTGGAGAAAGGCTCCCTTCTGCTTTCCCTGCCCCAATTTTCAGAGCAGCTAGATTTTAAGCCCGTAGAATGCCTGAGGTAATTCCAAAGGCTACCATATTATTATATGAAGATTGGGAAAGAAGCAATTTATGAGTAAATTAGTCTGATTAATGACTTAGAAGAAGCATAAGCAAGCCTGGAAATTCTAAGAGAGTTTTTAGTCATGTGCTTCCTCTCCCAATATACCTAACAAGGCCAGCATCCTGGTCTAGGCAACTGTACTCTTTCACATCCCGTGAAATAAGCCCCGGGGGGTAGCAGAACCCCATGATGTGAGTCCATTTCTTTCTACGAATCCAAAGATTATGGCTCATGGAGGCACACCTGGCCTTTTCCAAAGTCATATTTAACTATGAAAGAGAAAGCAAAAGAAGCGTCTCCGCTATATGTTTTCTTCTTGTTTCCTATGTGGGTAGCTAATTGGCCCTTTTAAATTCTATCTATAAATCATGATCTTCCTATTAATGACAATAAAAAAAATCTATAGGTTCTTAGAGTTGTTTCCAGTTTAACCATGGTAATTGACCATGAATAAACACAGCGTGTTCCAGGGACATGATTATTTGACTTTCAGCAAGGAAGCCCTCTGCTGGCACCTGATGACACAGATTGAATTTGCTATAGAACAACTGATGTCTGGGGTTGAGGCCGAAATGAGAGAATGAGCCAAAGAGCTTGGAAGGCTATAACAGGAGGGAGATTCATTCTGTCTGGAACCAGAATGAGCTCAGAGGAGTAGTCAGGTACAAGAAGTGCCACATATCTGTGCCCACCTTATCAGCAGTAGGGGACTAAAATCTGAGCAGGATGGCAGCTGGAGTCATATTGTCTGTTTGTGAAAAAGTAACAGTGGGCTTGAGGGAGCTCTTAAGAAGGAGACGATGGCAGGAGATAAGGAAATGAATGTTTTCGCCCCATCTGATCGGTCAGTCTGGCAGCTGCCAGAAGATCGGTACTGTCTCTCAACATGGACTTCAAGCATACAAGAGCTGTTCTTTCGGGTCAGCTGGCCTATCTTGTTTTCTAAAGATCAACTGTAGATATGGTGGTTGCTGGACCTAAGTGAGATAATTAACAGATTCAAGGTGCATTAAAAAGTCAAGCTGCTATCCAACGATAAGGGAGAGAGTATAGAGTCAGGGTTAAGAGCATGGACTTTTGGAGTACCTGGGTTCACATGGTCCACAGATTAGCTCTGTGCCTTTACCAAATTACTAATCTCTCTACACTTCATTGATCACGGCTGTAAAGCAGAGACAATGCTCTCACTGGATAAGGCCAGGGACCAATGAAGTGGCTTCAGCATGGCAGTGATGGCCAGCATAGTCACCAGTAATTGTAGAACAATCCCCTTCCCTCATCAGGTCACCATCTCCCTCTGTCAAAGTTCAGCAGTGTCCCCCTACTTGCTACAGCTAATGACTGTTTTCAGTAATCATCCTATTTGACTTCTCTGCAGGCTTTTATGCATCTGACCACCCTCTTCTTAAAGTTTTCTGCTCCTGTGGCTTCTGTGACACTCGCTCTTTTCTGATTCTTCACATACTTCTCTGACCCTTGCTTCTAATCTCCCGCCTTAGCTTTTTCCCTCTCCTCTTAGATCATGGTGCCCCCAGAGCCCTGTTCTTAGCCTACTGCCCCTCAGTTTGCATGATCTTCCTTATTCACCCCATGTCACCTTCGGGCTAATGACTCCCAGTCCATAACCCTAGTCCAAATTTCCCACGCGTCATATATCCAATGGCTTGTGGGACATGTAGGCTTGGATGTCCCAAAGGCATTTCAAAGTCAATGCATCTAAAACGAGAACCATCCTTCCTCCAAGAGCATGCTTCTCATCTTGTGTTTTCATTGGACGTCACCCACCTAGTTACCCAGGCGTGAAACTTGAGAGACATCCTACATTGGTCCATTTTCTCATCCTCCAGATTATATCAGCTTCCAAGTCTGGCCGCTTCTACCTTCTCAATGTGTTTTCCATCCGTTCCTTCCTCTCCATGCCCCCTGACACTGCCTCATCACATTTGCTCAGAGACTGCTGGCTCACTTAACCCACGCTCATAGTGTGGCCTCCCTTCACCCACCACTGCAGAACCAGCTTTCTGGTGAGCGAGTCAGAAGGTCACTGTCCTTCAGGGCTGACAGCACACAACCAGTGAAGCCCTTGCTGACCTTTCCTACTCTGCCACTCCTGCAGCCTGGTCCTCTGCCCCATCCCTGCATTCTCCCTGCAACTCAACTACCTGTTTACTTGCAGCACCGTGCTCCCATGCTTTTCCACGCGCCTTTCCTTCTGCCTAGAGGTGAAGACCTAATAGGTTAATGGATATTAGATTCTCCAGTAGCACCCTGCATAGAATTTACTGCTTTGTTTTAGGCTACTTACAGGGGTGTTTCTTCCACAAGACAGAGGTTTCCTCAGTCCAGGGATCCTATCCTACTCATCTTTAGTCCCCAGAGCCTACTGGGGTCCCTGAGACACTGTGGGTGCCCACGGCAAGGAATAAATGCACAGAAAGAATTTCTTTATTCAGAGTGGGCTCTCTGCCTCAGCAGCTGACTTTTTAGGAGACCTGCTCCCTCGGGGCTCTTCGCCCTCCGCCGCCGCTCAGGTGAAGGGCAGCGGGACGGCTCCCTGCCTTCGGACTGGGCTGGGCCAGGCGGCTGCCCGCGCGCCTGCGCCCTCTGCCGCTCCGTTCGGGGCCGTTTGTGCGCGTGTGTCTGCTTGGAGAGGAGAAGCAGCTTGGGTGACAGGCGAGGGGTGGGGGGGAAGAGTTCAGCCTGAGTCACAGTCTCATTCACTGACTTCTCGGCGGCTGGACCGAGGCTGCCTCCCCAGGCGGCTCCCCACTACTCCCGCATCTCCACGGTCCCCACCTCCCGGCGCTCCACTCTCAGCCAGCCAGACTGACCGACGGACTCAAGAGTGAGTAGCGGCAGCTCGTGCGCCCCGGCAGCGCGGCGAGCTGTCCCCGGCGGTCCTGTCCTCCCGCGCGCTGTGTGTGTGTGTGCAGGGGGGTGTCCCTGGGATTCCACGCCGGCTCCGAGAGCTCCCTGCCGGGATCCGTGTGTCCATCCGAGTCTGCGCTGCGGTGCAGGTGCCGGCCCAGGCAGGGGCTTGGACGCCCCCGGCGCGGGAGGGAGTTTGCCGGGATTCCCTGGCACGGCGCGCGGCAGCCGGTGGGGTTCCCCGGGAAGGCGCCCGGGCGAGGAGGCGGCGGGGAAGCCCGGGATGTGAGCGGCCGGCAGGCCGGGAATCCGGGAGCGGGTCTGGCACGGCAGAGCCGAGGGAGACGCCGGAGCGGCCGCCCCTGGCCGCCCAGCCTCTCCGCCTTTCTCCCTTACCCTTCCTCCTCTATTTTTTCAGCAGCATCACAAAAGCGCGCCGCCGAATGAAACCCAATGCAGTGAAGTCTGGCTCTCTTCTCTTACCTGGTGCACATCCCCCGGGAGAGAGGCATGGAGTGGGAGTTCCCGAGATTAGGGGCAGGGGCTTACCCCAGGGACACACCTGTTTTCGGTTCTCGCTGAATTCAAGCTGGGTGCGGGATCGCGCGAGGGGTTCCGGAACATACACGCTGGTGTGTATGTGTGTGTGTGTGTGTGTGTGTGCGCGCGCGCATGCACCCCGTGCCCACGTTCGCGGGGTGCGCTGGCTGTAAATAGCACACCTCCCTGCCCGCCCGCCCGTGCTGAGCCCGCTCCGTGGGCTCCTGGAGCGCTCGGTGACAGCGTGCCGGCATCTCTTTGTTTGTTGTGCCTTCCCCACCCCTACGCAAAGGAAACTGATTTTCGGTTTCGCTTGACACCGTGCGCTGGGACTCAGTGTGGGCCGAAGCCTCAAATGGCCCTGGTGTTTGTAATTGAATAGTTCTTTCGGGCTGGGGGGTTATTTTTAGTGTTGGGAATAAAGAGGCAAGCACGTTGACCTTTTTATGGCTGTCTTGGGCTTTGAATACGTGTCTTTCATGCAGCAGACGGATTCACATCCAGGCGCGCACACGTGCCTGCGCACAAGTGTGTACACACATTTCTACACACACAGCTTTCTCCCTTCTTTTTCTTTTCTTTTTTAAAACTGGGACCGGGAATGCATTGTGTTTGTTAAAAAAAAACCAACTTTCCTTTGTTCTTTTGGGCATTTTCTATTTTGAGTAATGGAGGAGGGGGTACCAAAAGGTTGCAATTAGTTCACTCGAATAAAAGACGCTGCCTCTGAGTCAGAGCTGCCGGGTCGATAATTATTAACGTATAAAAGCAGATCGCTGTTTAAGGCAAAAGGGGCGGGGCGGGGGCAGGTCCATGATAGACAATGAGGGAAGGTCTCTGCCGACCGCCTGCTGCTTCTTGTTCGGGCACTAGAGGCTGCAGCCGCCGCCTCCTCCAGGGCTCCGCTCCTCGCTCGTCCCTCCGTCCCACTTGGGACGGTCCAAGTCACCCAGCGCTGGCCCCCGGGGCGCCGGGACGCCAAACCCAGCCGCAGCCGCTCTTCGCTGACTGCTCTTTCTCTGCTTTGCAGGTCGGCAGCTTTGCGGCCGAGGGTGTCGCGATCCGAGGCGGCGAGGACAGGGCGCCTCTGGCCCAGCCAGCCGGGCAGGATGCGGCGCGGGCAGCAGCGCTAAGCGCCCCCACGCTGGGCACGGGGCGGACTCGCTCCGGGCGGCGGGCCGAGCGGCGGCGACGGAGGGGATGCGCCCGGGACGCGCAAGGCTCCTGCCGCGAGCTACCGCCCCGAGGTGGACGCCAAGCAGGGCTCATCGCAGGACCGCGCGGACCCCAGTCCCCCGGGGTACGCGGCTGCCGAGCCTCGGGGCAGCGTCTGAGGTCAGGATGCCCTGGGCGCCTCCCTGCTGGTGAGGATGCCCTGCTGCGCGGCTCCGCATCCCCAGCCGCGGTCCGTGGTGGGCAAGACTGCGTGGGCCCAGCTTCAGCCCCTCGTCCCGGTGGATGAAAAGCGCTGGAGTCCTTGAGTGCGATCAGCAATCGAATCTGAATTCTAAGAGCCATGGACGAAGGCGCTGGGCTGCAGCCCCAGGCGGCAGAGCAGCCGGAAGCATCGGCCACAGTAGGAGCTGTCCAAGAGAAGTGCGAACCAGAGACCTTCAGGTCCCAAAGTTTACCCGTCCTGAATAGCACCTCCTGCCGGCCAGACCTAAGTCCCGCGAGTGTAGGCGCCAAGCCAGGCTTCGGCTGTCCAGATTCTTTGTGCCATCAGGAGTTGAAGCAAGGCCTGAGCCGGTTGGCCCCCAGCCTCTCTGCCCCGTCCACTTCGGCAGAGATGGCAGGGCTCGTGGAATGTAACCACAGGGTGGACGTCATCAAAACCGTGTCGGTGTCCTCCGCTTTGGCCACGCTCCAGGGGAGAAGGTGCCTGTACGTGGTCCTCACTGATTCCCGTTGCTTCCTGGTTTGCATGTGCTTTCTGACCTTCATCCAGGCGTTAATGGTCTCCGGGTACCTGAGCAGTGTCATTACCACCATCGAGAGGCGCTACAGTCTGAAGAGTTCCGAGTCGGGGCTGCTGGTCAGCTGCTTTGACATCGGGAGCCTGGTGGTGGTGGTGTTCGTCAGCTACTTCGGCGGCCGGGGTCGGCGGCCCCTGTGGCTGGCCGTGGGGGGACTTCTCATCGCCGTCGGGGCAGCCCTCTTCGCTTTACCTCACTTCATCTCGCCTCCCTACCAGATCCAGGAGCTGAACGCCTCGGCCTCCAACGACGGCCTGTGTCAGAACGGCAACTCCACGGCGCCCTTGGAGCCTCCGGCCTGCCTGAAGGACTCGGGAGGTAACAGTCACTGGGTCTATGTGGCTTTATTCATCTGCGCACAGATTCTCATTGGAATGGGCTCCACACCGATTTATACCCTGGGACCAACCTACTTAGACGACAATGTCAAGAAAGAAAACGCATCCTTGTACCTAGGTAAGACTTTCAGATCCTCTCAGATAAGCTTGGACTCAAAAGCCAAAAGGAAACACCTTCTTTCACATTTTCCTGGAGATATACACATGTATACCTATATCCTGGAGATATATATATCTGGAAATATATATATCTAGCATTTTTTATAACATATTACATATATATATTTTAAGCATTATCTTTCAGTTTATTTTATGTTTTTATGTTTTAGCCTTAGTGTGGTGTGTTTTTGATTTGGGAGAGAATCCAATAGTTGAGAGTTCTTTGAACTAATTTTCAGACTGACACTTCACATTTGTCTTTTCCCAAGTAATACAAACTTTTAACTATAGACTGCTTCTCTCTCTTGCTGCCTACCTTTGGAAAAAACTCTGATTTGTCAAGTTTATCTTCTAATAGCTGCCCTTCTAGAAAGGTTCGGGAAGGAATAGAAGTACTTAGTGTGCGGAGTGAAGTTAGGGTTATTTACTGCCCGCCTCTCCTGCTCCTTCCCATTCCTGTCGCCAACAGCAGGACTCCTGCAGCACCCAGACTACAGCAAATGTGCTTTATTGCCTCAGTACCTGTAGTTCTTACCTATCACCAGCATCACTACCTTAAAGAGAACTTGAGTGATATCAAATGACTAGATTATCTTTATGCAGAAGCAACATCACACGTTGTAAAGTTTATCCAAAGCTATTTTTATTGCTGGTTGAAGATCCTCAATTACATGGACTTTGGAGCAGAATCCATTACTATTTTCTGAAAAGCAGTGGCCTTTGGATTTGGTGAGTTGACCTGCATGAATCAGCTCCCATGGACAGAGGGTGCTTGGGTTAAGTACAGGGTGCTCATGTGAGGCCAGACAGCTCTTGAAGTGGGTAGGAAAATGTAGGTCCTAGAAATCTGTGTGGTTGTCAGCACCTCCCTGTACTATCAGCCCATTCGAAACTGAACTTCTGAGGGATGGATTTGAACTCTTGGAAAGGATGAATAGCACTCATGCTGGATGAGATCTTGGTTTTTCTATATTTCTTTACTGGGGCACAACTAAAAGAAGATAAAAGATTTTACTTTATAAAAAAAATGTAAATAAGCAAATACTAGCTACATTTTAACAATTTATTAGCCATGTGCTGATAGGATTTTTGATGTGGGAATAATAAGATTTCAAAGGACAGGGAAAATGATGCCCAATTAAGAGGTCTGGACTATTTCCTCAGTAGAACTATTGTCCCCAGAATCTGTTACAGAGGTTGTCCGAGCCATTTATGGTCCCCAGTAACGAGCCCAAATGCGTTAGGACAAGAGTTTTATAACTTATTTTTATTATTAAATGCAAGAGAAAGAAATTTCCATTCAGGGCGGGGAGGAATAGCTTACTTGTTACTTTGTCTCCATGTTTTTTTAACATTTATTATGACAAATTTTCAAACAGAGAAGTTGAAACAATAGTCCAATGAACACCAGCGTATCCACCACTTAGACTCAATAGCTGTTCATTTTGTCATTTGCTTTATCCACCTGTGTGTGTGTGTGTGTGTGGATGGATGGAAACATATTTTTTGGAGTGGGAGGCTGAGCCCTTTGAAAGTAATTGCAGGGACCACTAGGCTTCATTCAGCATGTAGCTTCTAAAAAGAAGGAAATTTTTTTTATATAACTGCAGGAGCTTTAATATCCTTAAGAAAGTTAATAATTATTCCCTAATATCGTCAAATATCCAATCCATATTCAAATTTCCTCAATTGTCCCCTCAGAGTCTTTTATAACTCTATTTCTTTAACCAGGAGCCAATCAGGATTCACTCATACATTGCATTTGGCTGTTAGCCTTTTTATAACCTAAAATAGTGCCTTAATTTTTTTCTTTTTCCATCACATAGACTTTTAGAAGGGACAAGTCTGGTTAATTTGTGGACTGTTCCACATTCTAGATTTATTGGATTATTTCCTCGTGGTGTCACTCACTTTGTTCCTTCATTCCATGTATTTCTCATATACTGGAAGTTCAGTCTAAAGGTTTGATTAGGTTTAGACAAAACATTTTTGGCCAGACTGCTTCATAGGTGATGCTGTATGTTTTATATTACAGGCATCTGGCCATTTATTAATGAGGTTAAGTTTAATAACTTGGTTGAGTGGGTGATTGCCAGCTCTTTCCATTGTAAACATACATTTCTCCCTTTAAAAACAGTAAATAATCTTTAGAGTGATACCTTGACTCGTAAATATCACAATTGTTTTTTATATTCTTTCTGATCTTTGCCTCCATTTACTTTGAAAACTTGACTCTCCCCTTCCATCCCACGTCTGGATACTATTGACACAAATTTGCTTCATCAAAAACACAGGCAGAGCCCTACACAAGGGGAACATCCGCTAGTAAGAGCCCTGAAATTTATCTTTTCTGCTAGTGGTTGCCCACCAAGAGGGAAAACAGCAGGTGTATATTAAGTGCATATTCTGTGCTAGGCACTGTGCTAGTTTTGGGAAGACCAAAAATGAGACTTAGTCCCAGTACCCGAGGAGCTTTCAGTGTAATGATGAAATATTACCAATTCAAGATAGGGGTGCGAAGTGACACCTGCAAGGGAAGAAAAGTTATACAAATGGTGTTTGCTGTTTCTCTCTTCTCCTTCTCTTATTCTTTTAGATATTGACTAATAATTGTTTTTTTTGAAAACATTTTAATGAATGCCTCAGGACACATTCTTTGGGAAACTTATGAGAAATCTCCTTCATATTAAATGGGTCTCAGTAAAAGCTACAGCGGTTTGAGTACCAGGAATCTTACATATATTATATTTAATGTTCTCAATGGCCTTATGAAATGGGAATTGTTTTCCCTATTTCATGGGTGAGGAAACTGAGGCTCAGAGAGTTTAAGTGACTTGCTTAAGGGCTTCAAACACACTCCTGTCTGACCCCAGAGCCCTTGAGCTTCCCTCCACTCTGCATGTTCTTTGGCAAGAGGCTCTGAGAGCAAACTGAAACCAAAGGATGTGCCACATTCAACAGAGTTCTGAGAATGGTGCAGAAGGATGAAGTGGCCTTAAGTCATCAAAACAAGATCCTTCTCTAAACCTTTTAAAGCATGTTTTATAGGTTACTTTTGTACAAATTCAAATCGGAGAGACGACTATATTCTTAGAACATAAGTGGTGTTAACCTATTACAATATAAGATTTTTTCTTAATACATAACTGGTTAAATATCCTTGTTATTTTTCACAAAACTACTCTTCTATATTACCTTTTTCACTACCCACCCCTTTCTTAACCTCTTTGTCAGTCTTCTTAACTTCTCATTACAACCACAGAACGAAAAAAAATCAGGTAGCAGGTTAGTAATTGCAGGCAGGAACAAATATCTCAATTAATGTTAAAACCATTGAAATGGCATGTAAATTGTATCTTAATCTTTTGAAAGTTCCATGTTAACTTTCTGGCAGCTTTACCTGTAGAAGAGATGTGGTCATAGATGAGACACAGCAGCCTTTATACCCAAAATGCCCTACCTCTTTCTGCAAGGAGAGAGGTTTAGTGTGGACCTGGAGCACAGAGATAGCTTTGTAGGTATTAAGAAGTAAGGCCATGATTTGTAATTGTATCTCAAGGAGAGAGAGAAAATGTGACCATTTAGGGGCAAGAAATTCATGAATCAACAGGAAAGTGAGAAAAAACGGCTAACCAGGTGGGAAAAGGAAAAAAAGGATGCATTTCCAGGTTAGAAAGCCACAACTCTGATAGAGCGATGTTCAGGATAATAAATGATTGGCATGGTCCGGCCACTGGCCAAGCAGTGTGTGTGCAGGCTGTTCCACGTCCCTGGTGTGTCAGCCCTGACTTCACACCGCAGAGGAGAGTCAGAATGGGCACAGTGCCTTAGAAAGAGCACTGGAGGAGAGGTAGAGACCTGTATTTCGGTCTGGCTCTACCAAAGACTGGTCATAAGACTTTAGACACATTCCTTAACTTCTCTCAGCTTCTGTTTCTGCATGGGGATTATTACATTTGTCTCCTTCACTGTAATATTTTGTGGACCAAATGGGATTATGTGTGTGCAAACGTTCAGCCAACTGTAAGGGGTAGTACTTTGCTCTGTTAACGCGGAATTCAAACTCATCCTAGAGAGTGGGCAGAGCAGGCAGTGAGAGATATTTTACTCTTTCTGAGCATGAAAACCCCTAAACGTATCTTTTTGTAATTGGAAAAAAGGAGGGAAATATTGCGTAAAATATTGAGACGTTGTGTAGGAAATCACTCCTTAGAAACATTGTACAGGAAAATCTTGATCTGTGTTTCAGCAATGTTATGGTCTGATTAATTGAATTTTCTGAGAACTCTAGGTTTTATTGCCAGAACTTTCTGCATGTCAACCTTTGATGATCATCTTTCTTTAATGTGTGAACATTTATGTAATGTATATTTGCACATAGTGTAACATAACAAAAGCTCTTTCAAAGTTTGAGGGCCTGTGCTGTCCCAGGTTCACCACTGTGGGTCTTCATTTGCCCACATAGATTGGGGCAGGATGTTGTGAACAAGAACGGGTCCCAGGACATGCTCAGAAATAATTGTTGTTGTTTTAAAATAAATTCCTAGTGGCTTCTTCTTTTTTTTTCTTATATTTCCTCAGGCTTTTAAAAGTAGAGTGAGCTTGAAGTTAGTTGATTTCTATTTCATCAAGATATTATAGTAATATAAACATTATATATGTGTATATATATGTGTCTACACAAGTAAATGATTATACATATATTTTTGTATGTATGTGCTCTTTCTGACATATATGGCTCTTTCTGAGTATGAAAACCTTTAAACATATCTTTTTTATAATTGGAAAAAAGAAAAGAAGTCCTTCTTAGAAACATGTGGAAAAATCTTGATCAGTTTTTAGCAATGTCATGTAGAGCAATCTATATCTATCTATCTATACGATTTTATTTATAGTAATAAAAACAATGAAAGATATATATATGTATCTTTCAGTTTGGTGTTCTCTAGAACCATATAACCATGTGTATCTGTGGCTTTGACCAGTTAGGGATTTCTTTATCATCCAGCAACACGCCGGCTGGGGTAGGGGGTCAGGGGCTGGTGCAGCCTTCAGTGGTGCCGGGTTCCTCTCTCTTCCTGCCCGGCTCTTAGCAGTGGCCGCTGCGCCTCAGGCATCGCACACCTGTTCCTCAGAGCGGGAGAAAGCGGAGGAGGCAGTGCCCACTTACTCTCGAGAATGTCCCACTGGCCTGAGTGGAGTGTGCTGGCCTCCTCCAGCTAACTTGCTTTTTGGAAAGGCAAGTTTTAGGTTTTCCAGTCTGTACGGGAGAGGAAGGCAAGTAAGATTGGGGTGGAGTGAGTACTGAGTGGCGTCTAGCTGTATCTGCCACCCTGGTCATGTTTTCCCTTTTGCCTCAGTAGCCAGAAAATTCAGGCCTTTTTTTGGGATCAGTATTCATAACCTATCCTAAGTGGCTTGTAGCATTAGTTCTCTTGATCTTTTCGTTGGGATTTTGAAAGGATCCAATAAATAGCACCCTTTCCCCTCACTTGAGTTCTGAGTGAATTGAGAAATAAATCAAAGGAGTAAACACACGGGGGCCAAAATATCACTTCTTAAAACTGCTGTGAATGAGGTTGAAGAAGGTAGCTCGCATCTTTGTGCAAATGGACTGTCTAATAATCTCAGCATTAAAGAGACATACCCATCCAGCCACAGGCGATGCTGGACCTCAACAGTGGGCAGCCCCGGGTCTCCCGATGTGGGCCGGGGCTGGCGGGGGTGCATAGGGGAGACTTATGCCAAGAAGGAGCAGGGCAAAATTTTTACTTCTTGTGTGCATACTCACACCCAAGAGGCAAAAAGGAGGAACTGGGCATCTCAGTTTATTTTCAAATTCATCAATCACATCAAACCCCTTCTCCTTTCCTAGGGAGGGACAAGGATAGGGGACTGGACGGGGCAAGAAAGGAAAGACCATGTGGGAACACACATTCCCCCCTAAGACTTTTAACTGGTTTTTTATTCTGCTTTAATTTTGCTCATCTTGTTTACAATGTGTTCACCATTGTAAGCCATATAAAATCCTTTGGGGAAGTAGGCTGTGTACAAATCAAGAGTAAATTAAAAAAAACTCCACTAAAAACTAACATGAGAGAGAAGGACGGTAGAGGGATTTGAGGAAATGATCCAGGAAATTCCTGGAATGGATGCAGTGCAGAGAGCGAGAACAACTCGGCCTCTGTGGCCTTCTTAAACTTTAAGGTGTGTGTAAATCACCAGGGTATCTTTTCAAAATGCACATTCTGCTTCCGTAAGTCTGAGGTGGGACCTGAGACTCTGTATTTGTAATATGCTCCCAGGTGAGGCCAATGCTGCTGGTTGGAGGACCATGTTTGGAGCAGAAGATCTACAGACCACAGATCTTGGGCTTTTCCACAAGTCTCTCTCCGGGCTTGGGGTTGGAGCCGCTGTGGGCAACACCAGCTGCTGACTGAAGTTCTGCTTCCTCAGAAAAAACCCCACCATCTCTTATTGCATTTGTGAAAGCAAGATGTCAACTTGGGGCTTTCCTAAGCTGTGGCTCCTTTTATGAATTCTGCGGTTGTGTGACCTCATGATCACTGCTGAGTTCAGTGAGAGAAAGTGGCCTCAGACAGTGTTCATTCTGATGTTAAACAAAGCCAGCATACTTTCTTTATTCCTCTCACCACCCTGAAGGCTCCGTGATGACGGGTTTCTCTCTGTTGGTGGAACTCTGCAGGTCAGAGGCAAGTCTGTGAGCTGTGCAACCCAGGTGAGCTCACCTTATAAGGCTCCTTGGTGGGAGAAAAGCAAAGAAACCCATGCACTTGGCTCTGCTTTTTTCTTTCTAAACAATCTAGAAATTTTTGCAGTGAATTGGGAGTTTGGTGACAGACAAATGTAAGACCTGGGTATATTGGAAATGGTTTTGGAGAATGAGGATCCGAAGTTTTTCCTTTGCAAAGGGTGATCAGACAGGAAAGGGACCAAGCTGGACTCGGTGGCTGAGCTTCTGTCCAGCAGTAACAGCCAAGCCAAGACGTGTCCTAGACATCATCTCATTCAGCCCCATTTGTAAAAATGATCACTTGACAAGTGAGGAAACCCAGACTCCAAAAGATTAAAGGTTTTGTGCAATGGAAAACAGTATGGGAGTTCCTCAAAAAATGAAAAATAGAATTACCATATGATCTAGCAATCCCATTTCTGGGAAATATCCAAAGAATTGAAAGCAGAATCTCAAAGAGATATTTGCACACCTATGTTCCTAGCAGCACTGTTCATAACAGCCAAGAAGTGGAAGCAACCCAAGTGCCCATTGACAGATGAATGGATGAACAAAATGTGCTATTTACATATACGTAATAGGATGTTATTCAGCCTCAAAAAGGCAGGAAATTCTGACACTTTCATCTACAACATGGGTGAACCTTGCAGATGTTCTAAAACACTCACAAAAAGATAAATACTGTATGACTGCACTTATATGAGGTATCTAAAATAGTAAAATTCATAGAAACAGAAAGTGGAATGGTGGTTGCCAGGGCCTGGGGGCAGGGGGGAATGGGGAGTTAGTGTTTAATGGGTATAGAATTGCAGTTTTGCGTGATGAAGAAGTCTGGAGATCTGTTGCACAACAATGTGAATATACTTAACACTATTGAACTGCACGCTTAAAAATGGTTATGATGGTGGAAAAAGAAAAGATTAAAGATTTGCCCAGATCGTATAGCCAACTTGTTCTGAGTCGGAACTGATTTATAGATTATAAACCTATCTGTATTTAAAAAAATCATCACTGCGTAACGGAAATTCTGGAAAGTTCAAGTGTTTGGATGGTGGGGTCACTTTTCCCCAGCCTATGCAACATCCTACACGTGTTGATTAATGTGTGTCTGTACTTCAACTACGAGAATTTTTTTTCAGCTGTGTGGGGATTTCAAGTCATTCTTTTTTTTTTTAAAGATTTTATTTATTTATTTATTTTCCCCGCAAAGCCCCGGTAGATAGTTGTATGTCATAGCTGCACATCCTTCTAGTTGCTGTGTGTGGGACATGGCCTCAGCATGGCCAGAGAAGTGGTGCATCGGTGCGTGCCCGGGATCCGAACCTGGGCCGCCAGCAGCAGAGCGCGTGCACTTAACCGCTAAGTCACGGGGCCGGCCCTCAAGTCGGGGCACAATTTTGGGGCATAATTTTAAAAAGAATGAAGAGGGATTTTGGAAAAGAAAAATGGAGGCAAAGTGGGTTTTAGAGTAGGCATTTTAGGAATGAAGCTCTGGGAGAGAAATGAAGGTGAAGAAACATACCTGGGGATTTGGATTGTTCTATTATGTCTTTTTGGAGATAGAGACTGGAATATTCGGAAATGGGGACTGTGAGTCCATGTTGATGGGTTCTGCTGTGTTGGGTGTTCCTGCAGGAGGTAGTGCTTTTGCCTTGTGTTTTCCATCTCCCTGCTCTAGAGAGAGAGAGATGAGGATCCCTCAGCTGCCTGATCCTCCTTCTCCAAAACCATTTGCGGTACTCAGGTGTTGCATGATCTGAACCTCACTTCCCCATGGAAAACTGCATAGCTTACAGTCGTTCTAGAACACTGGTTCTCAACTAGGGGTGATCCCCCCTACCCACCAGGGGACACAGTTGGTTATGTCTACAGTCACTTTTGATTGTCACAACGTGAAGGGGGCCTACTGGCATTTAGTGCTGTTTGTCTAGTGTTGCTGCTAAACATCCTCCAGTGCACAGGACAGACCTCACAACAAGGAATTATCCTACAAAGAATTGTCAATAGTGATGCTCTAAATTTTTGCATCTTAAGCATTCAAGTTACTCTGTATCTTGTGTTTCTTATATCTGGGAACTGAAAGTAGAAATCTTTAGGTTATAGAATCATAAAGCATTGACCATCTGCGTGGAGGAGACCTAGGGAAAATTGTCTTTGTAAATGGGAAAGCCTTCTAGCAAGCAAGGGATGGGATATATAAACTATTTGTGCGTTACTCATTGCTACATCATCGTTCAGTAGATACCATAGTGTCTATATTGTATTGTGTTATTAGTAGATTTAGGAGATACTATAGTGTGCTATAGTAGACTATTTTTAGTGGGTATGAAAATATGAAGGATTTCATGGTTTTTATTGTGACTTCAGTTCCCATCAGCTTAAAAAATTTTTTTTAACCATAGAGGTTTTCTGGACCATATTTTTGGAGTTGAGAATACTGTAATCCTTGAAGAGGGAATTATGTATTTCTGTGTGTGTGTGTGTGTGTGTGTGTGTATGTGTATGTGTGTATGTGTGCTAAGGGGAGTGGTGTGGTGCCATTTCCCCCTCATATCTGGGCTCTATTTCAGTGGTGGTGGCTTTAGTAAAAGAAAACATCGAGATGAAGAATTCTGGAAAACTGTAAAGTGATTAATCAGCATTCTAAAGCAGAGCTCACCAACCAAATAATTAGACCTCAAGAGGAGATGTAGGATAGATTTAATGAGGGGCTATAAGACCCAGAATTTCTCTTAAAAATAAACAAGGGCTTAATTAACTAAGGAAAAAAACCCCTCCAATATGGTTTCGTATGTGGGGTCTAACACGAGCTATTTTTAACAGCAAATATTTTTGAGTGTTTAATATACCAGGCATTGTGCTAAGTGCTCTATAATCTTATTTTATCCTCAGAACAACTCTGTGTGGTAGCTACTTTTTTCTCTTTTTTATTGTGGTAAGAAACATATAACATTAAATTTATCATCAACCATTTTTAAGTGTACAGCTTAGTAGTGTTAAGTATATTCACATTGTTGTGCAAAAGATCCTTAGAACTTTTTCATCTTACACCACTGAAACTCTATACCCATTAACACTAATTCTCCCCCTCCTCAGCCCTTGTCAACCACCTTTCTACTTTCCATTTCTACAGTTTTGATTACTTTAGATACTTCATATGAGTGGAATCATATAGTGTTTGTTCTTTTAGGACTGTCTTATTTAGCTTACCATAATATCCTTGAGGTTTATCCATGTTGTAGCATGTGAGAGGATTTCCATATTTTTTAGGGCTGCATAATATTCTCTTGTATGTATATACCACCTTTTCTTTACCCATTCCTCTGTTGACAGACCCTTGGGTTGCTTCCACTTGTTGGCTGTTGTGAATAATGCTGCTAGGAACATGGGTGTGCAAATATCTCTTTGAGATCCTGCTTCGAATTCTCTTGGGTATACACCCAGGAGTGGAATTGCTGAATCATATGGTAACTCTATTTTTCAGTTTTTGAGGAACCTCCAGACTGTTTTCCATATGGCTGCATCATTTTACATTCCCACCAACAGTACGCAAGGGTTTCAACTTCTCTGCATCCTCACCAGCACTTGTTATTTTCTGTTCTTTTGATAGTGGCCATACTGATGGGTGTGAGTTGATATCTCCTTGTCATTTTGATTTGTATTTCCCTAATGATTAGTGATGTTGAACATCTTTTCATATTACTTTCATCTTTTGCTTATTGGCAATTTATATATCTTCTTTGGAGAAATGTCTATTTAAGTCCTTTGCCATTTTTAATAGGATTATTTTGTTGTTGTTGAGTTGTAGAAGTTTCTTATATATTCTGAATATTAACCCTTATCAGTGATATGACTTGCCATTATTTTCTCCCATTCTGTAGGTTGCCTTTCACTCTGTTGATTGTCTCCTTTGATGCACAGAAGTTTTTAAGTTTGGTGTAGTCTCATTTGTCTACTTTTGATTTTGTTGCCTGTGCTTTTGGTGTTATATCCAAAACATCATTGCCAAATCCAATGTCCTGAAGCTTTTTTCCTATGTTTTCTTCTAGGAGTTTAGTAGTTTTAGGTCTTACATTAGGTCTTTAATCCAGTTTGGGTTAACTTTTGTATATGGCATAAGGTGAGGGTCCAACCTCATTCTTTTGCATGTGGATATCCAGTCTCCCAGCACCATTTGTTGAAGAGGCTGCCCTTTTCCCACTGTGTAGTCTTTGCTCCCTTGTCAAAAACTGGGAGCTACTTTTATCTTTCACATTTTATAGATGAGGAAATCGAGGTTAAATAATGTGCTCAAGGTCATCTAAAAAGTGGCAAAACCAGCACTCAAGGTCATCATCGAAAGCCTGAGTTCTCTAACTATCCATGTTATGGAGAGAGGAGGGGAGGGAAAAGTTTATAAACTCTGGTTTATAAACTCGACTTTAGCTGAGTTTCTTAATTTCATTATCTATAAAAGAGACAAGGAGGTAAGGCTAGTGGTCGCCTCTTAAGTTCTCCGGCTCTGTGCCTTGTTCAGCCTGGCTCGATATGGTCTTGTTCTGGAACTTGGGGCTCGGGTCTGGAGAGGAGCTGTAGCCTGTTCTGCCTTTCCTCGAGCCATCAGAAGTTGGTCTCTTGAGCATTTCCTCCACCCCTTGGTGGCTTGAGCGATGTCGCCATGTGACAGCTGTCCCTGGGGAATCAGGCGTTCCTTCTGCTCCTTTTCCAGGCAGCTGCGTATTACCTGATGGTAAATTCAGAGTCTACTTCCCCTCCTGGGAGTTATGATTGCTTGTGAAACTGTCACCCAGCAAAAATGCTAATCCCTGTTACCTAATATAAGCTAGAAAGGCAGGTGCAGGTTACTCTTGCTTAAAAGTGAAGAGGATATTCATGTAATTAATATCTTCAGCAGGATGAAATTACATAATTTGCAAGTGTCTGAAATTGAATTGTACCCTTCCTGGCTTTCCAGCAATAGGAATTCTTAGCTATGATACTTTAATAATAATAATAGTGGGTTTTGTTTTTGTCAGGTATTTCTCTACTTTTTTGGCCTTGAATTCTAATGAAGGACATAGAAGATTTAAGATTTTTTTTTTTTTTTTTTTTTTTTTTTTGGTAAGGAGAAGGGAGAAATTTAAGTGAACAAGACTGTGTGTAGTGAATTTCAGACCTTAGACTTTCTGGCTGTAAATCAGCTTCTGATCAATATATAAAGATGGACCAACAATCCTTATTTGCCAAGTGTCTTTACATTTTTGGGTGAAAGATATTTGCCAGTATTTTATCTAGAACTGTGCTTATGTCCCTGGTGTGTAATTACAGTGGAAGGGGAACTTTTGTTGATTTGAACTGCATTTTAATCACTTTCCTTTAGGTGGAGGGCAGCAGCAACTTTTAACATGATGCGAAAAATCTTCCCAAGATAAATCTGAAAAATTTCCACTGAGAAAGACTTAAAAGAATGTATAAAATCTTAGAATAATAATTCTGAAATTTGCTTTTGCTGGTCTTTACGATGTCTCTACATTTTTCATGGTTGTGAAACTCTCAAAAGAAATTAGTTTTAATTTCTTTAATTAGGATTGGTGGAGGGCGATATGGAGGAAAGGAAGACTGATGGGGCGCTCTCCTCCCAAGCACTAGATTTAGCTTTTCTGGGCGTGCAAAGTTCTCCTCCATGCACACTTTTTTTCCATTTACGTTCTAGAGCCACTGTTGTCAGGGAGAGGCCTATGGGACCCTTGCATAGATTCTCATGGGAACCTTGTTTGTTTACTTATATGATGTCTCATACCACTTTGGGAACGCCTTGTTTAGGATTTAAACCTTCCAGGTCATCTAGCCTTGTAGAACTGGTAAACTATATATAGATGGTTAATTTGTAATTTGACACAAACTCAACTGTAATCACTGGCATGACTTTGACAAATCATGTAACCTTTCAGGATCACAGTTTCCTCTTCTGTAAAATGATCTAGTTTGATCACACCAGAAGACTTCTAATCTAATCTATGGTGATTTTCCAAAAGCTTGATTAGGGATTGGAGCCGTGAGGGAGGGGAGTCGCTATTTACTGTATTTCTAAACTAACTCTAAGTGGCTCTTGAGCCCCAAGGAGCTTACAATCTGATTTGACTATTTATTTAGCATCATCTATTCTGGACGATTTGAGATGATTTGTGAGCTGTGTGACCTCTAGCAAGTCACTTGACCTCCCAGGGTTTCAGTTTTTGAATTTTGATGGAATTGAATTAGAAAGCCTCAAAGGGTCTTCCCAGGACCATACTCTGCTGTATTCTGGACCTACGGTGGCATAGATCCAACGCTAGCATATTCAAGGCAGTTGAATCTTGAGGTCAAGAGTGTGGCCACTAGAGCTGAGCTGCCTGGGTTTGAATCCCAGCCCTGCCAGGGGTCCAGTGGCGTAACCTGGAGCAGGTTCTGTGACCTCTCTCTGCCCGATCCCACCTCTGCTAACACTGGGGTCAATGTGGGCTTGTTGTGACTTAATGCATGTGACGCTTTTAAAGCAAGACCTGGCCTGGCACATGGTTCAACACTCAAAAGAGTGGGCTGTAGTTATTTTTAAAAAATTAATCCTGTTCAGGAAGAGAGTGGTGTTAGCTTTCGTAGCTGGCAGGGTACAGCTCCTCTTGTGGCTTTTCTGAACAGGTTGCCTGCTTCACAAGCAATGTTCAATGTGCCGGCGTTGACTGTCTCTGCTCGGGTCACTGTGTGTTAGGCTGGTCCTGAGCCAGGTGGAGTGAGCCATATGGGTTCCATTACATCAGTGGCGTTCTTGACTGCGCAGTGCCTCTTCTGAAGGCATCCCCACCCCCACCCCCAGTGATGCATGGACTCTGTGTGCTTCCTTGTGTCTAGAGTGTCTGTTCTCTCCCCTACGAAGTAAAGAGTGATCATGGGGAGAAAGAAGACAAAGCTTTCATGTTATATATAGCTTCTTGACGAGATGCTCTTGCTCCTGGCTTCTGATAATTATGGTGGGAGCTGTTGGCTATAATCAAGTTTAACTGCTAAGAGCGTAGGGAGGTAGCCCTAAACACATATGCTCACGGGCTATCTTTGTGCTTTTTCTGTCCTATTTTAGCCTTAAAAATCGCTGATCAGTTCTCCAACCAGCTCTTGTTGTGTATGAGGGTGACTCCAGAGTCTTTTGTGGTTCCCAGAGTGGGCATGTGACTTTCATGGGTCCACTACTAATATCTTGGCTCATGTGGTTTATTATGGATGAGAGGTAGGGTGGATTATATGAAGGAACAGAGAACCAATGCACCGGAAATACCGAAATAGGTTTCTTGCTCAACTTTTTTCATAGAGGACACACAGTCTGTGTTTGTGTGTGTATGTGCGAGTGTGTGTATGTGTATGTGTATGTGTGTATTAGAGTTGGGGGTGTAGGAGAAAAAACAAAACGAGTGAAAGAAATGGCTACATTTTCAGAAATTGCTTCATGCTGTCTTCCAGAAATATGACATTACCTTGCTATTTCTGGAGTAGGAATTTTTGCATTTCTTTTTCTTTTCTTTTCTTTTCTTTTTTTTTTGTGAGGAAGATCAGCCCTGAGCTAACATCCATGCTAATCCTCCTCTTTTTGTTGAGGAAGACTGGCTCTGAGCTACCATCTATTGCCAATCCTCCTCCTTTTTTTTCCCCAAAGCCCCAGTAGATAGTTGTATGTCATAGTTGCACATCCTTCTAGTTGCTGTATGTGGGATGCGGCCTCAGCGTGGCCGGAGAAGCGGTGCGTCGGTGCGCACCCGGGATCTGAACCCGGGCCACCAGCAGTGGAGCGCGTGCACTTAACCGCTAAGCCACGGGGCCGGCCCCGCATTTCTTCTAATTCTTATTTTTCCAGGATCAAATGATAGTTTATAAGTTATTATCACAGCCTCTTGTTTTTTCTTTCTTCTCTAACTGTAGTGAGTTTATTACTGTTGGTGCTCCCTTCAATTTGCATGGGCAAAGAAAGGAAGTAAAGGCCAAATTAATTGATTTTTCTATATTTAATTACTCTTAAAAAAGATTTTGGGGGCCAGCCCCATGGCCTAGTGGTTAAGTTTGGCATGCTCTGCTTTGGTGGCCCAGGTTCTGATCCTGGGCATGGACCTATACCACCCGTCAGCAGCCATGCTGTGGTGGCGACCCACATACAAAATAGAGGAAAACTGATATAGATGTTAGATCTTCCTCTTTTTGCTTGAGGAATATTGGCAACAGATGTTAGGTCAGGGCGAATCTTCCTCACAAAAAAAAAAAAAAAGAAAGATTTTGCTTAAAAAGTTGAAAGTCATGTCTGACATAAAGTTTGGATTCATATCAATGAAACATGTGATTCATGCCATGATATCTTAGATAATAGTCGAGTTATCAATGTGTGTTATTATTTGGCCTCCTTCTGTCTTTACTGTAGGAACTGGCACAGTACCCCTTCAGCTCCCTCCCGATCCACTTTTAAGGCTTTTGGCTACCTATAATAACACCTGTCAGGTGTCTCAGAAAATCTCTGCAGGCTCTACTTCCTGCCCTAAAGTCTCAACCAGCTGGCTTTGCCCTAGCACCTCCCAATTATGATCATTGCCTGCTACCTTCTTCCTGCTCAGTCCCTGTGAATTCTAGTGGACTGTTTCCTTGGATCTTAATTATGACTTTTCAGGATGCTGAGTTTTGCTCTCTATTGACTCTTTCCTGAGGTTTGGCAAGTTTCACTGTATAAACAGTGCCTACTCAAGCTCTCAGAACCTTCACTTGGGTCTGGGGCATGGAACTCTCTTGTCCTGGCGTGGAATTCTGACATTTAAGCCACACACAGGTGGCTCGCTGTACACGGCTCTAATTCTGGGTAGGGATTAACTTGTGTCTGTAGCTGGTGAGCTGACTGGTTTGGCATAGCCCAGTGTTAACGAGGCCTGTGATCATGAGTAGTGTGTGAGTCAGTCACCTTTGCCCTGTTCCATAAAGCACTGCTCTCAACTTTGTCCTGTCAACTTGCAAATGAGTTTACTTACCAGGGAATAGGAGCAATGCTCATCCGTCCTCATTGCAAAGAACAAACACAAAACTTGCAACTCCCCTGCAAAAAAAACCAAACACACCTCAGGTCAGTAACTGTATCCTGGTACAGTATGGAAAATGTATAATAATAGTTAGAATTAACTTGGCATAATAATGATGATATGGTAATTTTAATCATCATTTTGTAAGTAGCCCTGGGAAGGCAGTGTGTTTAAATGTTCTGGCCATGCTGGTTTTAAATGATTCAAATGCTTCTAGGTCTTTTCAAATTTTCTTTTGGCATATTTGACTATGTTTTGATAGATTTCTTTTTTTTCCTTTAATTTCTATACCAAATAAAGTATTCACACATTTCATTGGCAATTGTATTTAGTTTAAAATAGAAATATTCCTTTTCCTCTTTGGTGTTGATATCCTTTTATATACTTAAAATATAGATTGTTACTTTATCTGAGTTATTAGGCTAAAAAGTACATGTTGATTATTGCACATTTTCTTTAATGAGTTGATTTCAGATTATGGTGGCTTATTTTTGAACCTGTAGGTTTGTCTTACTTTAAGAAAAACTGATACACAAAAATAAAAACTTAGAATACATACTTTTTTCAGATGGGAAGGTGAATTTTTTACATTATAATAAAGTTTTTTGCTTTATTATGAATTCCTTTAGCTATGATTATTAAAAATGTACTTCATTTGTAGCTTTTAGGAGCATCTCCTTCCATTAAAATCCCACACATATATATTCTAATTCTCGATATTTATTTCTCACTGATCACAGAATCTGGGTCATAAATGGCTCTTTCTCTTTTGAGTTTTCTTCTCTTTTTTTATTTGGCATCATCTGTGATTTTAATTTGAGGGCTATTAACTTTTTCATTGATGTCACAGTTCAAACTTACTACCAAGTCTGTGGGTTCTCACTGGGACTTTCCCTAACTCTTAAAACATTAGTGGTTAATTTTTACCCTTTGCTTTCCTTTACTGTTCCTACTGATTTAAAGTCTTTTGACGACTCAAATGTGAGTCATCTGAATTAATGTTTCAGAGAAGACCCTTAGGAGGTCTGCAGTCAAATGCTCACTAAGGTTGCTGTGTCTGCTCATTTAGTTGCTCAATAAAAACTCTGTTTTTTCTAAAATGGCTATATTCTATTGCTGATTTTATTACCTAATTTGTTATGATTTGTTCTCTCTTTCGTATTCGTCTTTTATTAGATTTTTGTTAGATAGACTTTGTGTCAATATAATTTGAAAAATTCACTATCTTATTTTTTTTTTAAATTGCCAGTGTTTTCATAGGCTTAGTAACTGACTCCCCTTGTGACTTTGAGCAATCTAAACCTGCTGTCATGATTAAAAGTCAGTCCTCCAGATAAAGTACAAATATGTCAAAATCTGTGTTGATAAAATATCACTACTTCTTAATGGATGAGTTTCTAATTTCATTGTTAAAAATCAGATTTTTAATGACTATTTTAGTCATTTCAACATTATTATTGTGGTTTTATCGATTTAATTTTCAACATTTCTTCATTCTAGATGTTCCTTTTAGTTTCCTATAAATTATTTAGGTTAGAATAAACTTATTATATTTAATTCATTAACCTCCCATCCATATTCCAAGTTTCTGTTAAATGTTCTTTCCAGTAAAGGATTCTTTTCCTATCAGTTTTTTGAGACATTTCTTTGTAGTTAAAAATATTCCTCTCATAACATGCATTTTCCTTTTTATTAGAACTAGAATTTATTATTCCAGAATTTTCCAACGAACCTCCATTTTCCCGCCCTACATCAGGTATATTGTTTTTCCATTAAACGAATAGATTATCTTCAAGGTTTCTGAGTTTCAAAATTGCCTGACATACAAATAAATATAAGACTCTGAGACACAGGCACCATCTCTTCAGCAAGTTTGATATTAATAAATCGGAACCACGTTTTGGCATTTGCCGAAGAGAGGCAGCGTGGGAGACTGGACAGGGGTGGATGTGAAATCTGAAGCCTGAGCCTTGGTGTTAGCTGTGGTCCTGCCCCTGCATCACCGTGTGATCTTGAGCCATCCAGCTGTTCTGGTTCATCTCGTTAACTTGGGAATAATAAAATTATAATTCCGAAAAGATATAAAGAAATAATTCTGGGACCAGCCCTATGGCTTAGCGGTTAAGTGCGCAGGCTCCGCTACTGGCGGCCCAGGTTCGGATCCTGGGCGCGCACCCACGCACCGCTTCTCCGGCCATGCTGAGGCCGGGTCCTACATACAGCAACTAGAAGGATGTGCAACTATAACATACAACTATCTACTGGGGCTTTGGGGAGAAAAAGGAGGAGGATTGGCAATAGATGTTAGCTCAGAGCTGGTCTTCTTCAGCAAAAAGAGGAGGATTAGCACGGATGTTAGCTCAGGGCTGATCTTCCTCACAAAAAAAAAACAAAAAAAGAAAGAAAGAATTCTACTCTAGCTACATTATACACATGGCAATAAGATGAAATGAGACAAGTGAATACAATGTCCTTTCATTCATCAAAGGTTAATAGACACATACTCTGTGCTAGATTGCTTTCATGGAACTTTGGTGGGGAAGACAAACAATAAACAAGTAAATGATAAGTAATTACAAATCATAGTAAGCGTTATAAATAAAGGAAACCACGTGGCATTGCATTTGGGGAGGAGGTACTTAAATAGGAAGATCCCTAAGAGGAAGTAACGTGTAAGCTAAAGCTTAAAGGATATTTGAGATCTGTGACATGTAAACTGTAATGCCAGTCCATAATTCTGATGTCAAAAACCCTAGAATGGGATTCTTAAACATATCTGAAGATCATAATTACCTGAGGAGCATCCTTAAAAATGTAGGTTCCTGGACCCACCTCTGGGGGTGTCTAATTTACTAGGACTGTGGTCAGGCCCTAGAATCTGTACTTTTTAAAAGGGTCCCAGATGATCTAGTTGATCTGTCAGGTTTGTAAACTATTGTCCTGGAGAAATCCTGGTCAGAAACAACAATTTCTTTTCAAAGGAATGACTATAGCCTAGTCTTCTTGTATCTTGCTTCCTACCTGCCATGTGTAACTTTTCACTGCAATTTCCGTATTTCTGAAACTTCTGTGACACAGGGCTCTGGGCCTCCCCAACACGGTTGTGGGGCTGGTCCCCATTTCCCAGCAGGTGTGTTAAATGCGGGGAAAGTGCTGGATGCTATTTAAGTAGAGGAAGGGAGGTGTGATTCTGGTGCATGTATTGGAATTCTGGTGCGTGATATTGCATGTTAAGCAGATGGTTGTGGGTTATTTTGGAAATCTGAATACTTTTTGTAACTTTATACCTATGGGAAACATATTGGGAATTCCATGCAAGTAAGTGTGGAGATTCCTCATAGCAGAATTCATTGTACTTTTCCCCTCTGCCTCGTTTTAATATAACTTCAATATATTTTTAATATATTTAATATAATTGAGTGGTTTTAAGTATGGAGCTAGGACTAGCTTTTCTGCTGGGATGCTAAGGTCTGACAAGGCTCCATTTGAGTCTTGGGGGAAGGGGAGCCAGGAGCCTCTTCCTCCTTTTGCTCTCGCTCTGGGGGTTTCCAGGAAAGCCCAGAAGCTGTATATTTGAGAACATGGAGTAGCCCCTGGGATTTACCAGTGAGAGGCTTTAAAAAAATTTATTTTAGAAATCCTCCGGTGCTCCAAGCTGTATTGTAAAAAGGTTGGCTGCTTGCAGTCTAGTAGAGTTTAGCAGCTGGTGGGGTGTGGCTAGTGACAAACAATCTTTTGGAACACGCTTGAGAGTGGCCTGGACAGTGAGTCTTAGTAGTCTTGAGGTGTGAACTCAAGGTCAGCTTTTATGCCCAGGGGTTGCCGCCTTGAGGACCGCCAAAGCCTGAACGATGATGGTCATCCTCTGGTGACGAGGAGTTAACGTGCGGTCTCTGAGCATGTTTATCTTTATGAAGCACGGTATGACTATGAGCACTCACCCTCTCCTTTAATGGAGGAGAACCCAGAAACTTCAAGATTTCTCTGTCCGGAGGACCTTCATGTGGGGTGAGTAACTCACGAATAGGACTCTGACAGGCTTGTTCACCCTCCCCCGGGGATGTCTCCCTTTTGTTTCTGCATCATTTCCACACTCATCCTGAGGTGTAGGGCGGGGTGGATAGTCTCCTGTGTGATGTGCTAATAACTATGGAACAGACAGCCCCCTTCCCTTGGTTTTCTTTCGTGTGCTGAAGTAGGCTGCAGCTTGTAAAAGGCATCCGAGAACGAGAGAGAAATAAACGCACAAAATATAAGAAGCCTAAAACCTGTTTGATTTTTAAGGTATAGATTTTAAATCCTAACAAAAATGTCTTATTTCCAGGCCTGGTTTTATCCTACATCCTCTCTTGGGAATTCTAATGTCTAGTCCCAGAGGACAGTGAAAAACTCACATATACTTGACCAGATGTAATGTCTGCCCTGGTCTCTGAGCTGCTTCACAAGGAAGGCACTGTCTCATAACCATCCCCCTTTCCTATAGTCAAGATTCCTGTATGTCAGGATTCCTTCCTGGCTGCTCACTCAAATTTCTCCCTCCCTTACATCTGTCCCCTGTAGGGACGTGAGGAGGTAAGGGTGGGACTCACCTGGCTGGTGGAATCCCTTGAGAGGTATAGGGATGATCTTTTCACTAGAGCTTTGAGTATCACTGAAACCAAGGGACAAACCAGAGATGCGAGATGGCAAGTTCAGGAGAACAGGTGAGGGAGGATGCAGAAATGTGTAAGTCCCCGTCTTCTTTCACTGAAACTGGAGATTATAAGAGGACTTGAAGCCCGCACACATCAGATGATGACAGTGCAGTCCAGTGGGGCTCCTGGACTAGTGGCCAATCCTGTCACTGGATGCTGTCAAACTTCCAAGAGGGAGACAGACTTTTGGCCTGGGATGGTAGACACAGCTTACACAGGAGTCCTCCTTGAGTGAGGGGCATGATTGGGCTGGGCCAAAAAGGGTGAGAGGAGAAACAGATGGAAACAGAAGATGGAGAACTGTGAAAAGCATAGTGTGGAGCCCGCAAGTCTATCAGTTTGGCAAGAAAGAGCATCTTCCTGGATGAGCATGCCAGCGTGCCTGGGCCAGATTGTGGAAGGCCTAGAAGGCGTTGTCACTTGTACATGATATTTATACCCTCAGGCTTCTTGCATCCAATAATGCTTGCTTGATTTGGCACCTTCTAGTAAAACTTTTATTAAAAATTGCCTGATTGTCCATTTTCAGTTAATGGAAAGTGAAAATAGATAAAAATGAGAGCATATAAATCATCCTCTGCTGTGCTTCTCAAAATTAAAATTAATTGGGTTTTCTGCCTTATCATTGGGAATATAATCAAGGGATTAACTCATGATGAGAAAGTCTGTGTGTGTGTGTGTGTGTGTGTGGTTTCTTATTTTGGAGAAACCTAACGTTTATTAGAGAGGGCTTTAGTTGTTCTAGCTCTAACTGTTTGATTCTTCTAAGTTACAACAGATGGTAAAATGGCTCTAACGTGTGTTGGGGTAGCTGTTAAACTGATTAGTTCTCAGTACGGCGTGTGTGTTAATTAGGGCTTTATTTCTACTGGAGGGAAAAGCAGTATGTTGCCATATATGATAATTCTAAGACTCTAAGGAAACTTGAGAAATTAGTCCATTCCCCTGTAAAATGCTCAAAGCACCTGAAAGGAATTGCTCACAAATAATAGAATTCTAGTATTTCATAGTTGAATTTATCTTAAAGATAAACTAGGCCAGGGATTCTCAAAGTTTAGTGAGCCTCAAAATCACCCAGGGGGCTTGTTCAAACCCAGACTGGTGAGCCCCTCCCCAAGTGGCTCTGGTTCAGTAGGTCCAGGTTGGGAACTGAGAATTCCCATTTCTATCAAGTGTCCAGGTGGTGCTGATGTCACTGATCAGGTGACAGTTCCCTGGGTTCTACAGAACATTGGTTTCAGAGGCTTCGCTAATTGGTCCATTAGTTTATCCATTCAAGAAATATTTACTGCACTCCTACTGTTCTCAGACAGTGTTTTAGGTGCTGGAGGTTACAGCCACGCACAAGAGAAAGTCCTGGTCTCCAGAAGCCTCTATTCTAGTGCAAGAGGCAGTACATCATGTAACTTTATGCAGGGATAAGGGCTCTGAAGAAAAAGAACACCAAGTAGGACACTGTAGGAGGGCGATGGTTGGGAAAATCTCTTCGGGGAGATGAGCCCTCTAGGCAGAGGGTGCAGTGGGTCCAAGGGTCAGAGACAGGAGGGGTTGGGGTGTTTGAGGCTGGTCTTCCTGGAGTAGAGGGAGCAAGAGGAGGGAGAGTGGTCAGACAGGGAGGCAGGACATTGATGCTAGTCACACAAAACGTTCCTGTTACCAAGTAAGTTCGGGAAACGCTGGTCTCAACAACATTAAGTGTTTCTCTTTATTGCAGAATTTCTTAAAGCCTTTACTCTGCTGATGTCTGTTATAAATCTCCAGCAGCAGACTAAGGCATTTAGTCTTTCTCAAACTTAGATGACCACAAAACTTTTAATTCCACAGTCATCTAGGATGTTGGTGTTCTTTGAAACCGTTTGGGAAATCTTGATCTAGTGAGTTTTTCTCCCTCATTTTCCAGCTAAGGAAACTGAGGACCAGAGAAATTAAATGACTTGTGCAAAATAATGAAGCTTGAGGTGACATGGGGTGGTGGAAAGAACACAAAGTTTGGGGGTGGAAGACTAGATTTGGAAGTTTGCTCTAACACATTGCTAATGGGGGACCTGGGGCATTGAACTCTGTGGGTCTTAGTTTCCTCAACTAAAACGAGGAGATTGTACTATCTACTTCCTAATGACCCTGGAGTCACTCTGGGTGAGTGACTACTCATTTTGTCTTTTTTTTTTTTTTGACTACTGAGTTTGTGTCGGCTAAGGCAAAGGAAAAACATTGGGAAACACACATAAGCATATTCAGCAAATACCACCATTTAGATTCTTTTTTTCCTTGCAAATGAATACACTTCCCAGACTAGTAATTAAAATAAAATCTGTCAGAGAATGTAAAACTCTAAATCATAAAATGTTGGGAAAGAAAATAAGAAACATGTAAAGACTAAGATCTATGGTAATATACTTTGCTGAGAAATATTTTAACATAGATTTCAGTTTTAACGTTTATAGTTGATGTGAATACAAACGGCAAATATCGCAACAAGGTGAAACATCTTTTTTGTGGGTGCTTTCTGAGGAATTGTTGAGGGAATAAAAAAAATAAACTCTCAGATTTTAGTCTGTTTCTAGCTGGGGTTACTTTGGACTGGAGTTCTCTGGGACTTGTATTCTTCATCTGTAGAAGGGACCCCAATATTCCTTCAGGACTTTACAGCTCTATTAATTTAAGCTGGTGTCGTCAAGCTACCTTTACAGCTCTACTAATTTGGTGTATTTTTGACAATTTTTGCCTTAAAGGGATATTAGCAATAGAATCTTCGTCAAAGTGTAGCTTGGACCTGAGGGTTCTGGGGACTCAAGATGTGAATTGCATGCAGGTAAGGTGAAGTCAGAGGTGAAGTCAGAGGTGCTCACAGGTAGGGGTTCTCCCCCATTCAGGGCCCATGGTTGGAATGTACTTTCTGGCCCCCTTTGTGTTGGGTGGGCCATGTGGCAGGTCCTGGCCAATGCGTAGTGTGTAGTGATGGGTGCTACTTCCGGGCCAGAGCACTTAACTGCCAGGGCAAGATGCTTGAGAGCCTTTTTTGTCTCTGCCAGAGGAGCAGTAACATTCTCGTGCCGTCAACTTGGGTTCTGGAATCAGAAGTCATGGAGCAGATCCTCCAGATGACCCTTGATGGATTATGAATTGTGCACAAGGAATAAACCTTTGTGGTTATAAACCCTAAGATGTTTTGAGTTGCTTGTTATAGCAACATAATGTAGCCTATCTCACTGTTGGATTCAGTGAACTGGGGAAATCTCAAGAGGCTGAAGGAGGAACAGCTATTGGGAAAATAATTATTTTAAAGGGAAGATGCCAGTCAGCAGCCCCCCAGTGGACTTTTGCTAAGGAGTTCTACTGTTTCTATGAACAGCAAGTTTAGAGGCTTGGTTAAAGAATGGATGAATGAGTATAGGTTCTATTATTATGTGTGCAAATTGATATACTTTATATAAGCACAGAGACCAAAAGGCAATATGCATGGTAATTAAGATCCCAGGTCGGGCTGGGTTGCCTGGGTTTAGAGTCCAACTCTGTTATTTTGGGCAAGTTTCTAAGCTCTCTGGGCTCCAGTTCCTCCATCTGCAAAAAGGGATAATAATAGTACCTTTCTCCTAGGGTTGTTGTGAAGAATAACTTTGTTAATGTGTGTCAAGAGCTTAGATTAACACTTGGATCATACTAGGCAGTCAATAAATCTTAGCCATTTTTTCCCCTCTTTGCTTCCTCCCTTCCCCTCTTATTATTATTGACAGAGAAAAAAACACTGAGAGGATAGACACCATGTTAAAGTAGTCATCTATGGGTAGCAGGATTCTGTGTGATGTTTATTTTTTTGGTTCTTTTTTTTGGTACCAAATTTGTTTGCACTGAACTTGAGTTGGTTTATAATTAGGAAAAAAAAACTATTTAAAAATAGTATATTTACTATGATTATTTTCCAAAAGAATATATGCCAGTATCCACACTAAATCCTATGATTGTTTTGTTTTTTTTTTTGCCTCACTGCTTTGTGATCTATTTCTGTTGTGTTTTCATCTGCTCTGAAACCAGTTTTCTGCCTTGAATTTTTTGTTTTGTTAATGATTCTTTCCTTCCCTTGGCCACATGTTGTTGAGACCAGTTAATCTCCTGGTCTCTTATAACTTAGTAAGTCTTATAAATTCTCTCTCCTAAATCTCTCTCACGCTACTGTCCACGCCCCAGCCTAGTTCAGATCCTTACTGCTTCATGCCTGGACTGTTGGGTTTTCTTGTCCATTGGCTTCTTTTAATCCTCATATAGTGATGCCAGACAAATGTTCTTAAAATACCACTTTAATTGTATCATTGCTTTGCTCAAACACTTGCAGGGGCTCCTCAGGTTCCCCAATCCTGAGGATAAAATTCAATTTCCTAGCTTGACATTGAAGGCTCTCCACATTTGCTCTTTCCCTGCTCTCCTAAATATTATGCTCTTTATATTATTTATGGTCTTTTCCTACCATATTTCTGTACATGAGTGCCTTTGCCCTCCTGCCCCCTTTATGTCCAAATTTTACTCATCCTTCAATATCTTGCATAAATATATCCTGGTCCAAAGTGTTCACATTTTTGTCTTTGTAGATTGCAGTAGCACTGCTCTGATCATTTGGCGGTTAATCACTGGCTTGTGATTTTCTTGTATTGAAATGGTGTTAATCTCTGTGTCTTTTAGCATTTCACGTGTTTATCTCCTCTCTCCAATTAAATTGTAATGTTTCTGAGGGTGCTTACATTTCCTAACACCCAGTGTCCTGCAAAAGATGGGTGATACAGTGGATATTGATTGATGAATTCATATATCTTTAATATTTGATAAAAATAGATGCTGGAATAAAAAGCCTACCTTTTTAAAAAAAAGGAAAAAACAGAATTTCGATTTAGATATTTTCCTGTTGACTTTATTTTTGACTTTACTATTTATAGTGTTGTTTATCCTGATAGTCTGAACTTCTTTTAATGGTCAGATCAATATTTGCTTGAATATGTTCCAAAGCAAGCCTTCTGTAATTCACTTACTAGAGAAGGCCATTAAGTTGTTGAGTATAGGGTTTTTCAAAAATGAAATAAACTCCAACTAGTAAAATTTCAGTGGCAGGGAGCAAATGCTTCTGTTGCTTATGACTGGATGCTGTCCCAAGGAAGCGTGAACTCCTTGAGGGAAACTGCTATTTCTCAGTCATCTCTGTGATCCCAGTACCTACTGGTCCCTGGTGCATAGTGCTGAACGTGTGTCAGGTGAAAAAACCACAGAGCAGCACTGCAGACTTAGAAGGGGGGAAAATTACATCGCAGATACTTTTTTTTTTTTTTTTTTTTTTTTTTTACATTTTTATTGATATTTTAATGGTTTCTAACATTGTGAGATTTTGGGTTGTACATTTTTGTTTGTCCTTCACCCCATATATGACTCCCTTCACCCCTTGTGCCCACCCCCCACCCCCACTTCCCGGGTAACCACAGTCCAGTTTTCTCTGTCCATGTGTTTGTTTATATTCCACATATGAGTGAGATCATACAGTGTTTGTCTTTCTCTTTCTGGCTTATTTCACTTAACATAATACGCTCCAGGCCCATCCATGTTGTTGCAAATGGGACGATTTTGTCTTTTTTTATGGCTGAGTAGTATTCCATTGTATATATATACCACATTTTCTTAATCCAATCGTCAGTCGAGGGACACTTAGGTTGCTTCCACTTCTTGGCTATGGTGAATAATGCTGCAATGAACATAGGGGTGCATAAGCCTCTTTGGATTGTTGATTTCAGGTGCGTTGGATAGATTCCCAGTAGTGGGATGGCTGGATCATAGGGCATCTCTATTTTTAATTCTTTGAGGAATCTCCATACCGTTTTCCATAGAGGCTGCACCAATTTGCATTCCCACCAGCTGTGTATGAGGGTTCCTGTTTCTCCACATCCTCTCCAACATTTGTTGTTTTTTGTCTTGGTGATTATAGCCATTCTAACGGGCGTGAGGTGGTATCTTAGTGTTGTTTTGATTTGCATTTCCCTGATGATTAGTGATGTTGAGCATCTTTTCATGTGCCTATTGGCCATCTGTATATCTTCCTTGGAGAAGTGTCTGTTCATTTCCTCTGCCCATTTTTTGATCGGGTTGTTTGTTTTTTTGTTGTTCAATTGTGTGAGTTCTTTATATATTATGGAGATCAACCCCTTGTCAGATGTATGTTTTGCAAATATTCTCTCCCAGCTGGTTGGTTGTTTGTTCATCTTGATTCTGATTTCATTTGTCTTATAAAAGCTCTTTAGTCTGATAAAGTCCCACTTGTTTATTTTTTCTTTAGTTTCCCTAGTCTGGGTAGGCATGTCATCCGAAAAGATTCCTTTAAACCCAATGTCAAATAGTGTGTTGCCTATATTTTCTTCTATGAGTTTTATAGTTTCAGGTCTCACCTTCAGGTCTTTGATCCATTTTGAGTTAATTTTTGTGTATGGCGATAGCACATGGTCCACTTTCATTCTTTTGCATGTGGATGTCCAGTTTTCCCAACACCATTTATTGAAGAGACTTTCCTTTCTCCATTGCATGTCCTTAGCACCTTTGTCGAAAATTAGCTGTCCGTATATGTGTGGTTTTATTTCTGGGCTTTCAATTCTGTTCCATTGATCTGTGTGTCTGTTTTTGTACCAGTACCATGCTGTTTTGATTACTATTGCTTTGTAGTATGTTTTGAAGTCAGGAATTGTGATGCCTCCTGCTTTGTTCTTTTTCTTTAGGATTTCTTTAGCTATTCGGGGTCTTTTGTTGCCCCATATAAATTTTAGTATTCTTTTTTCTATTTCTGTGAAGAATGTCATTGGGATTCTGATTGGGATTGCATTGAATCTGTAGATTGCTTTAGGTAATATAGACATTTTAACTATGTTTATTCTTCCAATCCACGTGCATGGGATATCTTTCCATTTCTTTATGTCATCGTTGATTTCCCTCAATAATGTCTTGTAGTTCTCATTGTATAGGTCCTTCACCTCCTTGGTAAGATTTATTCCTAGGTATTTTATTCTTTTTGATGCAATTGTAAATGGTATTATCTTTTTGAGCTCTCTTTCTGTTAGTTCATTATTAGCATATAGAAATGCAACTGATTTTTGTAGATTGATTTTGTACCCTGCAACTTTGCTGTAGTTGTTGATTGTTTCTAACAGTTTTCCAACAGATTCTTTAGGGTTTTCTATATATACAATCATGTCATCTGCAAATAGTGAGAGTTTCACTTCTTCGTTACCTATTTGGATTCCTTTTATTCCTTTTTCTTGCCTAATTGCTCTGGCCAAAACCTCCAGTACTATGTTGAACAGGAGTGGTGAGAGTGGGCAGCCCTGCCTTGTTCCTGTTCTCAGAGGAATGGCTTTCAGTCTTTCCCCGTTGAGTATGATGTTAGCTGTGGGTTTGTCATATATGGCCTTTATTATGTTGAGGTACTTTCCTTCTATTCCCAATTTATTGAGAGTTTTTATCATAAATGGATGTTGTATCTTGTCAAATGCCTTCTCTGCGTCTATTGAGATGATCATGTGGTTTTTATTCTTTGTTTTGTTGATGTGATGTATCACGTTGATTGATTTGCGGATGTTGAACCATCCCTGCGTCTCTGGTATAAATCCCACTTGATCATGGTGTATGATCTTTTTAATATATTGTTGTATTCGGTTTGCCAATATTTTGTTGAGGATTTTTGCATCAATGTTCATCAGCGATATTGGCCTGTAATTTTCTTTCTTTGTATTGTCTTTGTCTGGTTTCGGTATCAGGGTGATGTTGGCCTCGTAGAATGATTCAGGAAGTGTTCCATCTTCCTCTATTTTTTGGAATAGTTTGAGGAGGATGGGTATTAAATCTTCTTTGAATGTTTGGTAAAATTCACTGGAGAAGCCATCTGGTCCTGGACTTTTATTTTTTGGGAGGTTTTTGATTACTATTTCAATCTCTTTACTTGTGATTGGTCTATTCAGATTCTCCATTTCTTCTTGGTTCAATTTTGGGAGGTTGTATAAGTCTAAGAATTTATCCATTTCTTCTAGATTGTCCGATTTGTTGGCATATAATTTCTCATAGTATTCTCTTATAATCCTCTGTATTTCCATGGTATCCGTTGTAATTTCTCCTCTTTCATTTCTAATTTTATTTACTTGAGCCTTTTCTCTTTTTTTCTTAGTTAGCCTGGCTAAGGGTTTGTCTATTTTGTTTATCTTCTCAAAGAACCAACTCTTTGTTTCATTAATCCTTTCTACTGTTTTTTTGGTCTCAATATCATTTATTTCTGCTCTGATTTTTATTATTTCTCTCCTTCTGCTGGCTTTGGGCTTTGTTTGTTCTTCTTTTTCTAGTTCTGTTAGGTGTAATTTAAGGTTGCCTATTAGGGCTTTTTCTTGTTTGTTAAGGTGGGCTTGTATCGCTATGAGTTTCCCTCTCAGGACCGCTTTTGCTGCATCCCATATGGTTTGATATGGCATGTTATCATTTTCGTTTGTTTCCAGATAGTTTTTGATTTCTCCTTTAATTTCATCAATGATCCATTGGTTGTTCAGTAGCATGTTGTTTAATCTCCACATTTTTGTCACTTTCCCAGTTTTTTTTTCCTGGTTCATTTCCAGTTTCATAGCCTTATGGTCTGAAAAGATGCTTGTTATGATTTCAATCCTCTTAAATTTATTGAGGCTTGCTTTGTTTCCCAACATATGGTCTATCCTAGAGAATGTTCCATGCGCGCTTGAGAAGAATGTGTAGTCAGCTGTTTTTGGGTGGAGTGCTCTGTATATGTCTACTAGGTCCATCTCGTCCAGTTTTTCATTTAAGTCTAATATTTCTTTATTAACTTTTTGTCTGGATGATCTATCCATTGCTGTAAGTGGGGTGTTAAGATCCCCTACTATTATTGTGTTGTTGTTGATTTCTCCTTTTAGGTTTGTTAATAGTTGTTTTATGTACATTGGTGCTCCTATGTTGGGTGCATATATATTTATAAGTGATATGTCTTCTTGATGGAGTGTCCCTTTTATCATTATATATTTCCCTTCTTTGTCTTTCTTAACCTGTTTTATCTTGAAGTCTACTTTGTCTGATATGAGTATGGCAACACCTGCTTTCTTTTGTTTGCCATTAGCTTGGAGTATTGTCTTCCATCCTTTCACTCTGAGCCTGTGCTTGTCTTTAGTGCTAAGATGTGTTTCCTGAAGGCAGCATATTGTTGGGTCTTGCTTTTTAATCCATCCTGCCACTCTGTATCTTTTGATTGGAGAGTTCAATCCATTTACATTTAGGGTAATTATTGAAATATGAGGGTTGAATGTTGCTGTTTTGTCACTTATTTTCTGGTTCTTTTGCATTTCCTTTGTTTCTTGTCCCATTTGTTTTGGACTGCCAATTCAGTTTGGTTGTTCTGTCTTATGATTCTTCTAGTTTTCTCTTTGTTTATCATATGTGGTTTTAATTTGATTATTTGTTTAGTGGTTACCTTGAGGTTTGGGCAAAAAATCTTCTGTATGAGATAGTCCATTATCTGATAGCCTCCTATTTCCTTATACTAAGTCAATTCAGTCACTTTCCTCTTCCCCTTCTAAGCTGCTCTTGTTATACCTTATTCTATCTTGTGTTGTGGCTGTGTGTTTACAGTGATGAGGTTAAATTTATTTTTGGTGAATTTCTTCCTTTGATCTTTGAGTTTAGTATTTAAGTGGTTGCTAACCTATTCCGGTAAAGATCTACTATTTCTCTGATTTTGTCTGCCTACTTTTCTCCTTACTCCAAGCTTTGTGTTCCCTTTCTCTTCTTGTTTTCGGGCCTGAGGGCCTTCTTGAGTATTTCTTGTAGTGGCGGTCTCGTGGCCATGAACTCCCTTAGCTTTTGTTTATCTGGGAGAGTTACTATTTCTCCATCATATTTGAAGGATATTTTTGCTGGATAGAGTATTCTTGGCTGAAAGTTTTTGTCTTTTAGTATTTTGAATATATCATTCCAGTCTCTTCTAGCCTGAAAAGTTTCTGTTGAGAAATCCGCTGAGAGCCTGATGGGAGTTCCTTTGTACGTTATTTTTTGTTTTTGTCTAGCTGCCCTTAATATTGTTTCTTTGTCGTTGACCCTGGCTAGCCTTACCACTAGGTGTCGTGGTGAAGGCCTTTGTCTGTTAATATATATAGGAGTCCTGTTGGCTTCGCTTACTGGTATTTCCTGCTCCTTCCCCAGATTTGGGAAATTTTCAGCTATTATTTCCTTGAATAGGCTCTCTGTTCCTCTTTCCCTCTCCTCTCCCTCAGGAATACCTATAATTCTTATGTTACATTTTCTAATAGAGTCCGATATTTCTCGGAGTCTTTCTTCATTTCTTTTTAGTCTTAGTTCTCTCTCTTCTTCCATCTGGAGTATATCTGTATTCCTATCCTCTAAAGTACTAATTCTTTCCTCCATATTGTCAGCTCTGTTCTTTAAAGATTCCAGATTCTCCTTTATCTCCTCCATTGTGTTCTTCATCTCCATCAGCCCTGATAGGTTTTTCTTTATGATTTCAATCTCTTTTGTGAAGAAACTCCTAATCTCATTGAATTGTTTGTCTGTGTTGTCTCGTATTTCGTTGAGTGTTTTTATGATAGCTATTTTGAAATCTCTGTCATTTAGTTTATGGATTTCTGTGTCTTCGGGGTTGATTTCTGGTTGCTTGTCATTTTGTTTCTGGTCTGGTGATTTCATATATTTTTGCATTGTGGTTCCTGTGTTGGTTTTGGTTTTCCTCATCCTGGAAGTCTCTGGTTGCACTTTCCACCTGCCGCCACTGTGTGGTGGTGAAGGGCTGTGTAGTCTAAGCCCCCTGCGCTCTGCCCCAGTTTTTCTGCTGCGATCCGCAGTTTTGTTTTGTTTTGTTTTGTTTCTTTTCCCCACTGCGATCCACGGGTCCAGTCCAATTTATTCAGGTCTGCCTCGGACCGCTAGATCTGGTTGAGCTGCAGACTCCGGGTTGTGGGGAGGGGGGAGCTCTCTCTTTTGCCCTCTGGGTCCCTGACGTGGGAGGCTTCTCGTTTGCCCCTCTTTATCCGCTCTCTGGGTTGCTCAGATGTTGATGGTAGCCCTGTGGCTCCTCTGAGCCCTCTGTGCGGGAGTTTCCCACTGGTTGAGAGCGCCCGAAGAGCTGCAGTTTCCCGCCGAGGGCCGCCCCTCCCCCCTCTCTGGGAGCCGCGCGGACCGGATCGCTGATCTGATGGGGAGGGAGCGGAGTTCTCCTTACCTCTCCCCACTTCCTCCGGGGGCCCAGCACGTTCCGCTTTCAGATGTGCGGCAGTGTGGATCCCTCCGCTCCAGCTTTTGACTGTCTGGGATTCCGTTGTTTGTCTGTGGCTGTTACTTTTGTTGTATTTTTTGGGGGAAGAATTCACGGGAAAGCTCACTCCGCCATGATGCTGACGTCACTCCCCTCCAGCAATAATCCGCAGATACTTTTAATATATTGAATATTTGTTGTGGATTTAATATTTTTCTTCTAAATGAACAAACCACAATTTTTAATGACTATAATTTTACAATATAACAATTTTTTTAAAAAGTTCTCACTTCCTGTTATGAACCAATTATGCACCCCAGAACTTATTAGGGTTGAAGCCCTAACCTCCAATGTGAGAGTATTTGGAAACAGGGCCTTTAAGGAGATAATTAAGGTTAAATAAGGTCAAAAGGGTGGAGTCCTAATCCAATAGGACTGGTGTCCTTATACAAAGAGGAAGCGACACCAGAGTTCTCTCTCTCTCCTCACACGTGCGTAGAGGAGAGGCCATGTGAAGACACGGTGAGAAGGTGGTTAGCTGCAAGCCAGGAAGAGAATCTCACCAGAAACCAACCCTGTTGGCATCTTGATGTTGGACTTCTGGTCTCTAGAACTATGAGAAAATAAATTTCTATTGTTTAAGCCACCCAGCCTATGGTATTTTGTTATGGCAGCCTGAGCTGACTAATACCTCTCCTGACTCGGTACATCTGTGTATTGGATCTACAGTGCCTACTCGTTTTACTATGACTGATGCTCTCCTGGTTTTGCAGAGATTTCATATGTCCATTTCTCCTTTCCCGCAGAGCGATGATGCTGGCTGGCTATACGCGTGTCCTTGCCTCCAGTTTCTACTTCCTTGAAACTTACCCTAGAACGCTCAAAGCTGGCCCTTTCCAGATGGTGGGTGGTGATGTGGGCCCAGCAAGCAAGGAATGAGAGAGCAAGTGGACGTGATCAGAACTTTGCGGTGTGGGGACTGTGGGGCAGGTATAGGATGCCTCAGCTCTGGACCATTTGTTGGAGGGCGGGGGAGGGGCAGGACAGGGACATCCCAGCCCTTTACTCTTTCTTCTTTTTAAAATGATGTGAGTGACGTTTGAGGAAAACACACTGTTGTACTATAGCCTTGGCACCAGCTCTCTGTTCTCTTCAAATCCCCTGAAGTCATGACCGCCTCTGGCCTTAGTTCTTTTCAGTTCGCACTCTCCCAGTCATTGAAGAGTCTTCCTGGGCTGCGGTTATGTTTATGATGCCCTCGGAATATCACAGGACTTCCTTCACAAATCCCAGTGCCTGCTGATCTTCACCTTCAATGCCCTTGATCATTTCCTTCATGACCCTCAAGAGAGATAAAACTTACTTGCCTTTCAACATCCAGGCTGATTCTCCTCCCAGGTTTTTTTGGGTCACACGTCCAGCACTTTTACTTACGTACTCTTTTTTGGACAATATGGGTCAAAATTGTTCACAGAACAGAAATACATGGACAAAGGAGAAGCCAACAACTGTGTGGACGTATTCACCCCAGTTATTTTCTGAGGGTGACTGTGCTTTATGGTGGTGAAGGCTCATTGTGCAAGAAGCACAAGTGCCGTGTCCCAGGCCAATTTCTACTGCCTGAAAACAACACGTGTTTCTTGGGGCCTGGATACATCACAGAGAACTGAAATAGATTAGTATATGTATACAAATAAATATATATTTTTGAGGGTACATCAGAGACAGATAGTATTTAGATGAATCAGCACTGTGTGTGGAATTCCCAAACTCAATATGCATGTATTCCAGAATCATACTAAATTACTTGCACTCAAATCCTTGTCTTAGAGTCTGCCTCTGGGGGAACCCAAGCTAAGACACTTGCTACAGCAAAGACTTTCATATTTGTGAGAAGATAATTTTAGATTATACTAAGACTGTGATTTTAGTTGGAATGCCTCCCTTGTTCTGTAATTAAGATGCACAGTAGGGAAGCATCTTAGTTAAAGAATGAAATGATCATACATTATATTGTTATAGTATCTGATTCACTGTTTGCACTCAATGGATATTAAAAATAATAGTTACCTGTGTAATCAGTTTATACCAGAGTTATTAGGGTGAATTCACCAGAGGTATAAGGGATTATTATCACCTTCACTCTGCCTCGTATGTTACAATGTTTGTGACTCTTAGAGTATCGTGTTTATAAGAACCCCACAAGATATAATGTAGGTTGGCAATTTTCAAGCTGACCTGGCAGGGTTTGGATGAGAACTAATCCAAATTACTAGGGCAAATGTGGACTAAACAGTGGGAAAGACTGAATCGCTTAAGCTGCTTATGGTGACCATGGCCTAGGACAGGTAATGAGATTTGCACAGGCCCCTGTATGCCAGTTTTGGACTCAGCAAATTACTGTCCAATTCAATATTAACACTTTGAGCCCTTTCACAGCCTTTTATTTTTTTAAATCAAGTTTTTTCCTGGTAGTGGTAGTCAGAATAAACACAGATTTCATAATTATAGGGTGAGCATACAGAAATTCACTAAAAGAAGCAACGCTGCCTTAAAGGGATGATTGTCAACAGTGTAATTTTGGTCAAAGGAGCAGAACTAGTGAATATAGTAAGGGTTGGTCCCATAGATGTCTAAATCCCCTGAAATTATGTGATTTTTTATCTTTTAAATCAACCTCTTGACTTACTATGTAGACCTCTAATGATATTAAAAGCCTATAGTCAAAGAGAGGGAGAAGTAATGTTCAAAAAGAGAAAGTTGATCAAATAAAGGGCTAATAGGGGCTGGCCTGGTGATGTAGTGGTTAAGTTTACGCCGTCTGCTTCAGTGGCCCAGGGTTTGCAAGTTCGAATCCTGGTCATGGACCTACATCGCTCATCAAGCCATGCTGTGGCAGCGTCCCACAGACAAAATAGAGGAAGATGGGCACAGATGTTAGCTCAGGGACAGTCTTCCTCAGAAAAAAGAGGAGGATTGGTAGCAGATGTTAGTTCAGGGCCAATCTTCCTCACCAAAAATAAATAAAGGGCTAGTAACAGCATTGGGCTTAACCCATGATTTAGGAGGATGTTTTTTAATCAGTTGAGTAAAAGACCCTCTTGAGGATGCATAGCTGGTGCCTGATGTCTCTTATATGCTGGTTCTCATAATAACAATTGTAAACATTTTCTACTGCTGCTACTCCTCTACTTTTGCTTTTACTTTCTTTTAAAAACTATGAAATACAAAAGTTAGTTTTGCAACTCATTTCATGGCAAAACCAGGCCTAATCTGATAGAGGGCTAGTTTTAAAATCATGCTTAGTATGACTATTCATTCATTTTGTCACGGAAACAAGAGCATGCTTGATTTTGGAGCTCCATTCCAGACTCTGCTGGGGGAGTTCCATAACATACAGCATTACTCACCATTTTACTTTTGTAAAATGTGAAAAATTCTTAATTCCAAGACACATTCAGCCTCAAAAGTTTGGGCTGAGGGATTGTGGACCTGAATTCGTGTTACTATCTGTCACGGACAACCTTCATTAATTACAATGGCACATAAGCAGATGAGATGCTGATGACTAGGGCTGTCTGCAAAGCTAATGGCTTCTTATGGGTCAGTGGCTAGGTAGGACTCAATCATGATAATCATGTGGCATAAAGAAAAAGTTAGATATTTGAAGCAAACCTGTATTGGTCAGGGCTCTCCAGAGAAACAGAACCAATAGCAGATAGATGTATATTTATGAGGAGATTTATTATAGGAATTGGCTCACATGGTTATGGAGGCTGAAAGTCCCACAATCTGCCATCTGTAAGCTGCAGAACCAGGATAGCTGGTGGTATAATTCAGTTTGAGTCTGAAGGCCTGAGAACTGGGGGTCTGCTGGTGTAAGTCCCAGAGTCTAAAGGCCTAGAGCCAGGAACTCTGATATCTGAGGGCAGAGGAAGATGGACGGCCCAGCTCAAGAAAGAGAGAATTTGCCCTTCCTCCCCTTCTCATTCTATTGGGGTCCTCATAGGATTGGATGATGCCCGTCCACATTGGTGAAGATGGATCTCTTTTTTCAGTCTATTGACTCAAACGCAAATCTCCAGAAACACCCTCACAGACACACCCAGAAATAATGTTTCACCAGCTATCTGGGCATCCCTTAGCCCAGTTAAGTTGACACATAAAATCAACCATCACAACTTCCAATGGGGCAAAATGATGTGTCAGTTTATGGCATGTATAGGTCTGAATTTTGATTTATCAGAAAGGTATCAGAAGTTAGAAAGAATAAAGCTAATCTTCGTAAGAAGAGGTTGATGGGTCTCAGTGCCAGATGCCATGAATTGAAATGATGTAAGGATCCTTCTGGTTTCATGCCTCGAGTGTCCGTGTGGGAGTCTGGCTGCATTAGTGAGGAAGAGATGAGGACAAATCCTTGGTGCAGAGCCACTCAGCCCTGGGTCACAAATGAGTTTCTGTGCTTTCTCTCATGGAGGCAGCTTTGCAAATTCAGTCGACTAACATTTTAAATGAATCTTCACTCTTTCCAAAATCATAGATAGTCAAAGAAATGGATCTTTAACTACTTACTATTTTCTTGGACTGAGCAGTCATTTACCTGAGGTCGTCAAGCCTTTTACTTAATTTCTTTTAGGCTATTTAAGTAATAAAAGTATTCATTAATTCAGATCTCTCCCCAAATATTTGACATAAACATCATTTTCCCTCGATTATCAAGATACTTCTAGGTAAGATCATTTTTTGAGGGGTTCCAGATTATCAGATATGTACCTTAGCTTTCCGTTTCTTTGTTGTGTGTATGTGTGTGTGTGTGTGTGTGTTTGCTAGATCGTGATAAGTTTACTTTCTTGTCGGGAATCAATAATTGATTGTTTCTAAGGTTTCTTACTAATTAATAGCATTATCAAAACTCCATTGGTTGAGCTGCAAAGATGCATGACACTTATGGCAACTTGGTGCATAATGTTAATTAAATGTTGTAGTTTGAGCACTGAAGCCTGCTAGACACAGCTTAGAATTCTTATTTTTAAAAATGCTCTTAGTGAGTATCTGGCTTTCCCCCCCACCATATTTGTCTATTGGTGAGACTTCCTGAAAGTAGTTGAAAATGGAGGGATCGGATGGGTCATGGGTTGTAAAAGATGGTGATAAATCTGTATCATTGAGAATGGGTTAAAATATAAAAAAGAGTTGCCACATATCAAAAATAGTTAGTTATTCCGGATGTCTCTGATACAAAATGCAGAATTCTTAAAAAGAGTATGAGAGAATGAGACAGAACTCAAAGTAATTTTTGATGATCACAGTTGACATTTTTATATACTAGTTTCTTTGGTATTTTTAGAAGTATATTAACTTCCCATTTTGAACTATTAAATATTACATAATAGCTATATTATCTCTAGTCAGGTCTCAGAATTAATGCTCTATACGTGATGAGATTACTCTAGAAATGTCCTTGAGAACTTGATAAAGTGTGTGAGTAAATTTGAAAATTTAACGTAGTAAGTTCATGAAAACACCTCTAAGACAACTTTGCACTGAAAATTGTAATAGCTCCTATCACAATTCAGGATTTTCTTTTTAAATGTTAGGACTTAGTGTGGAGATTTCTTATGTATTATTTGGCTGTTGCATAAATTAATATTTTTCTGCTTGGAGAACACTAATGATGGTTTGATTATTTTATGATTTGATTTTGATATTTGCTGGGCGTAAAGTGAGATTTCACTTGTGGCTTCATTTAAATCCCACGGGAGGCCACACGCCGTGGGATAAGTGGACTGTGGAGTCAGACAGACGTGGGCTTAAATCTACTGCTTTCTAGCTTTGCGACTTGTGTGTATTCCTTATCATTTCAAAGGTCAGAATCTTTCTGTAAAGTAGGAACTAATGAAACTTATCTATCAGATATTATGTTGGGAGGATTGACTATCGTGTTTAAAGAGCACAGAGGAGGCACTTAAAAGTATCAGTTTTCTTCTTCTATTTCTTTCTCTCCTTAAGTCTTCTCATAGTTCTTATTGGAACCATTATTTAGCATTTATGACAGGATGTCTTATATTTCCAATTATCTTTTCTTGTGTGTTTTGTTCCTCAAAAAAGAGTTCCCCACAAACTCATTTTAGGAAGGTGTATGGCCCTTTTTATCATTCATAATATTTAACACCAGGTATTTTATAGAGCGTAATTTCAACAAGTAACTACTGATTGATTAATGATTAGGGAGTAGGGTGTTTCAAGTAATTGAATATTCTTATTATCTGATAACCAGATATGTGAATTCCATATTTTAAGACTTTGGAAACAATAAAATACACTTAACAATAAAATGATACTGAATATGACATCATCATCTTTTGGTGGCTGTGAAGTTACTTTAAAGTCCTGTATTGTCTCAGAATCATACTTTTAACTGTGAAGTTAGATGTAATAATAGAAGTAATAGTGATAATTGTTATAGTTGACATTGAGCACTTAGTAAGTGTTAAGGGTTTTATGTGCATTATCTCATTTATCACCTCAATAACTCTCGGAAGTAGATAAATCATAATCCCCTATTTATAGATGAGGATGCTGTCTAGCAGGATTAAGTATCTTGTCTAAGATCATAGAGCCAGTTCCTGATCGAGACCCACACAGACATCTGATGCTGAAGCCAGTGCGCTTATGAACCACTCAAATACTCAGTTGAATCATAATTGCCCCTAGGACATTACTTTTTATTTTAAAACAAAATGCCTGATGTTAGATTGGTGACTTGCCATCTTTCTTTCTCCTAAAAGTAGACTGTAGACCAGCTTTTCTACTACTCTGAGTTAAAATGTTGTGTGATAGAAGAAACACAAAAAGTGTAAGCATATTAACTTAGTAAAACTGCTTGTATTTATAAATTGTCATTGTTATTGTAGCTAACAAAGAGTCAGGTATTATCTATTTTTAATTCAGATGAATTGATTCTATTCTTTCATCAATGAGGTGCTTGCAAAGGAAAATGCCTTCAATTAGGACAATAATAGTACTTACTTTCATAAGGTTGCTGTGAAGATTAAGTGAGAAAATAACACGGCAGTGTTTAACACAGTATCTTACATATAATAAATGCCCAATGTTATCTTTTAGTAATAGTTCTACTGTCAGTGACTGTAGACTTCTCTAAATGCTAGAATAAGCTTTACCATGAGCCCTAGTGTAAGCAGTCTTATGATACTAGAACTAATTCTGTGGATTGTTGGGAAAAAAGGGGTAATATTAAAGGTGCCCTAAAAAGTGTATATCACTTGAATGTCTATAAAATCCAGTGAATGGCCCTGATGAGGTCAATGACTGTAGGGACATTGCACATGATGTTATTCCGCTTGTGCATGAGTGTTGTTCTAGACTTGGATCTTTCCTATGGGAATCATGCTTCTGGAAAGCAAACTGGAGTTGTGTCATACCTGTGCCTGTTTACATTGAGGGTGCTTCCTGGCAGAGACTTTCCCTTCCCAAGAGTTAAATTTAATCTGCTCTTAACAGCTGGTATGCTCTTTTGAGTCTTCACCATAATTACTGAAGTAAACATCGTACAACATATTTGGAATGTATTTTTCAGATGATGTACATTTCTCTGCCATCCTTATGGCAGCCAATTAGTGATGAAACTAGAGATGGAAATCTAAATAATGATCTTGTTTTTCATTTAGAATGCTTTTAAGATTCCTGAACTAACAGTTCCAAAAATATTTTGAGATTTTTAGCTCTTATGGGATTAATTTCTTCCGTAGTAGAGACTTATATACTTCTTATAACTAAGATTTGTTGCTTTTTTGTATTTTAGAGATATGTGTCCATAAGTGGAAAGAGGATAGGCTTTGGTTTCAGAAAGAGCCAAGTTCTAATTTTGAGTCCACCACCTACTAATTGCTGATCTTCTTAACTTCTCAGGGACTCGGCTTTCTCATCTGTAAATTGGGAATGGTAATATTCTTTTTCCATAAAGCTGTTAGTGTTGAATGGCACAAAAAATCTAAACTGCCTAGTGTAGTTTCTGGAAGATCATCAATAAACTATAACTATGGTATCATTTTACTTCACAGTGAATTATAGTTCAACTAAAATATTACTTGGGGCTTATACTTTTATAAATTGAATCATTGAGAAATTGCCAACTCTGGAAAAATTGACTTTACAAATGAATTTCTTTTTACAAATATTCCTTACTTTTACATTTATAATTTTTTTTTTTTTTTTTTTTTTTGTGAGGAGATCAGCCCTGTGCTAACATCCGCCAATCCTCCTCTTTTTTTGCTGAGGAAGACGGCCCTGGGCTAACATCTGTGCCCATCTTCCTCCACTTTATATGGGACGCCGCCACAGCATGGCTTGCCAAGCAGTGCGTCGGTGCGCACCCGGGATCCGAACCAGCGAACCCCAGGCCGCCGCAGCGGAGCGCGCGCACTTAACCACTTGCGCCACCGGGCCGGCCCCTACATTTATAATTTTTAATCTACACAGATAACTTGTTAAAAATAAAACATTTATAGAAAAGTGGCTTTTCCAGATATGCATTTAAACATAAACTCACCTATATCTCTGTGAATTCTATCCATTGCTTAGATAGTATAACTACCTTAGAGGTGAAAATTCAAAGAAATAATGTGTGCAAACGTTTAGCTGATACTTGGAACAGAGTAAATATACACAATAAATGGCTGTCAGGGGCTGCCCCTGTGGCGTAGCGGTTAAGTGCACGTGCTCCGCTGCTGGCAGCCTGGGTTTGGATCCCGGGCGTGCACTGATGCACTGCTTGTCAGGCCATGCTGAGGTGGCGTCCCATATAAAGTGGAGGAAATAGGCACAGATGTTAGCCCAGGGCCGTCTTCCTCAGCAAAAAGAGGAGGGTTGGCAGATGTTAGCTCAAGGCTGATCTTCCTCACACACACAAAAAATAAATGAAAAAATAAATGACTGTCATTATCTATTGTAAGGGTTGACAAACTTTTTTGGTAAAGGTTTGGATAGTAAATATTTTAGTCTGAGGGCCATACAGTCTTTGTAGCAACTATGCAACTCTGCTGCTGTGGGCTGAAAGTAGTCACACACAACATGTAAATGAATGCATGTGGCTGTGTTCCCATAAAACTTTATTTACCGAAGTTGGCCGGTAGTTTGCTGACTCCTAATTTATTAAAATAATTTAGCCTGGGAGAAGTCATCAGGAAGTATTGGGCAGATGAATCTTAAGAAAAACTGGAAGGTTGCTTTACAAATCCTGTAGGCTCATTCGTTGGAGGTTTACTAAGTACTCACTATGTGTCGAGTGCCCGTGTAGGAGATGCTATGGATTTAAGAACAAATAAAACAAGTCCATTAATCTGTAAAGACTTCCTTCAAGTTTTAAAAAATATATTTATCATAAATTTACACAAAGATGATACATTTGATGGCTGAACATTCATAGCTGAAAGAGATAAAGGTACTAATTCCAGAAGATATGTTTAAAAATTTTTTTTTGCTTCTTAAACTTTATGTTCAATTAGAAAAACCTGAAACTATGGAAAGTTATAAAGAAAACACCAAAAAACCTCATTGTAATTTCACTACCCTGAGCTAACAACTTTCAATACGTGGTGTGTTTCCTTCTAGTCTTTTTTTATGCTTTTTGACACATAATTTACATAACGTAAAATTCACCCACTCGAAGTGTATAAATCAATGATTTGTAGTAAATTTATAGAACTGTGCAGCCATCACCAGAACCCACTTTTAGAATACTTGCTCTTTTTTTTCTTGAGGTAAAATTGATATAAAATAAACTGCACATAATTAAAGTATATAATTTAATAAAGTTTGACACATATATATACCCTCCTAAAACCATCACCACAAATAAGGCTGTGAACATACCCAACATTGCCAAAAACAATGAGCGTCTTTGTAATGCCTCCCTTCTACCCAGTCCCCTCCTGCCCCCAGCTTGCCACAAACTGTTTTTTATTACTTTAGATTAGTTTGCATTTTCTAGAATTGTATAAACTGATTCATACAATATGTACTCTTTTATGTCTACTTTCTTTCACTTAGCATGATTATCTTGAGAGGTATCCATGTTTTAGCATGTATCAATAGTTCATTCCTTTATATTGCTAAATAGTATTCCATTGTATGAATACACTACAATTTGTTTATCCAGTCACCTCTCCATGGACATTTTGGTTGTTTCCAGTTTTTGGCTACTACAAATAAAGCTGCTCTGAATATTTGTATATAACTCTTTGTATGGATGTATACTTTCATTTCTCTTGTGAAAATACATAGGAGTGAAATGGTTGAATCATATGATCGGTATGTGTTTAATTCCTTAAGACACTACCAAAGTGTTTTCCAAAGTGGCTGTAATATTTTACATTCCAGATCAGCAGTGTATGAGAGTTCTAGTTGCTTCACATCCTTGCCAATACTTGGTATAATTTGTCTTTTTCATTTTAACCATTCGAATGGGATGTTAGTGGGATCTCACTGTGGTTTTAATTTGCACTTCCCTAATGACTCCTGATGCTGAACGTCTTTCATGTGCTTATTTGCCATCCATATATCTTCTTTGGTAAAGTGTCTGTTAAAAAATATTTTCCCCAATTGTTTTCTCCTAGAAGTTTTATAGTTTTAGGTTTTACATTTAAGTCTACGATTGATTTTGAGTTAAGTTTTTAATATGGATATCCAATGGTTTCAGCACCATTTGCTGAAAAGACTATCTTTTTCCATTGAATTACCTCTACACCATTATCAAAAGTCGGTTGTCCATATATATATGTGTGGGTCTGTTTCTGGACTTTCTTTTCTATTCTATTGATCTATTTGTCTGTCTTTAAGCCAATAACATATTGTCTTGATTACAGTACCTTTATAATAAGTCTCAAAATCAGGTAGTCTTAGTTTTCCAACTTTGTTCTTTTTCAAAATTGTTTTTGCCATTCGATGTATTTGGCATTTCCATATGAATTTTAGAATCAGTTTGTCAGTGATACAAAAAAGCCTGCTGAGATTTTTATTGGAATTAGGTTGAGTTTATAAATCAATTTTGGGAGACTTGACATCTTACCAATACTGGGTCTTTTGAGACACAAAGCATCTCTCTCCATTTATTTAGATCTTCTTTAATTTCTTTCAGCAATGTTTTGTAATTTTCAGTGTAGAGGTGTTGCACATATTTAGTCAGATTTATTTCTAATTATTTTATATTTTCTGATTTTGTTGTAAATGGTATTAATTTCTGACTGTTGCTTGTATATAGAAAGACAATTGATTTTTAAAATATTGATCTTGTATCCTGCAACCTTGCTAAAATCACTTATTAGTTTTAGTAGATTTTTTGCAGACAGTCTTTTTTTTTAAGCATATGTATTTTGATAAAATCATGATCATACTGTCAACAAAATTTTGTATTCTTCATTTTCACTTAAATTTTAAAAATAAGTATTTTTCTGAAGGTATAAAACTCTTTGTAAACATTAAAATTAGTAGTTACAGGGGCCGGGCCGGTGGTGCAAGCGGTTAAGTGCGCGTGCTCCGCTACAGCGGCCCAGGGTTCGCCGGTTTGGATCCCGGGTGCGCACCGACGCACCGCTTGTCGAGCCATGCTGTGGCGGCGTCCCATATAAAGTGGAGGAAGGTGGGCACGGATGTTAGCCCAGGGCAAGTCTTCCTCAGCAAAAAGAGGAGGATTGGCAGCTGGTAGCTCAGGGCTGATCTTCCTCACACACACAAAAAAATTAGTAGTTGCATTATATATCAAAATGTAGTTAACAATCAGTATTATTAATATTGTTTCTGTTTTTCTGTATACAAAATATGGTCATAAATGTCATCATGATATATATGGTGAATTGCTATCCAAAAGCTTGTACCAATTATAACTTGTAATAGCAATGGTTGAGAATAACTAATTCACCGATTTTGTATTTGCACTGGGTACTGCCATTTTTCAATCTTTGCTAGTTTATTTAGTTAGAATGGTATCTCATTGTTCCCAGCTTCTATTTCTTTGATAACTAGTGAAATTAGTTTCTCATGGGTTCATTAATATTTTGATTATTCTCTTATGCATTTTCTGTTTGTCTTCTAAGGGAATCCATTTTTAACTTTTAATAAAACGTTTTTTTGCCCCAAAATATAATTTTTAAAAATTTGACCTAATTTTTTTTTCATGCTGCCATGGTAGCTGTCCTTGTGATCCTCCCTGAGGACTGGATTAAATGTTTAGATAGCAGTCACTCACAGGTGGCCAATTTGATGTTTCAAAGCCACAGCACATTAAACATGCCCCCCTCCCATGCCCCAGATATTAATTAAGTCCAACTGGCTGCTTCTGTCTATACTTTTGTGTTCCCTTTTAGAATACAAATTACTTTGAAAATAGCTCTAAAGGAACGTAGTGAATTTAAACCAACTATTACTCACTATGGCAGTGAGGATAAAACACTCTGAATCTACTTAAACCCTTTTCCTTCTCATTTGTGACCTAAGATGTTCTCTGGATGTTTTAGCAAAGTGATAGACTATTTCCTGACTGCTGTGGCAGCTGTTCTTCTGCTGTCAGGCCTGTGTCAAAATAACTGAATCACTTAAAAGAAAAAATATTGCTACTCAAAATAACCGAGATCAAAGGTCTCTTATCTGCTGTGCTTGGGAGTGGAAGGAACGAGCGAGGGAATATTTTCTGTAAAGATGGTGCTCTGGTGTTATGAAGTACTTTGGCTAATTTTCAAGAAATTATGCAAGTTGAGTGAGAGTTGGTGTCACTGCTGAGATATGGCAGTGAAGTGTGGATTGCTTTTCACGTCCTCTTGTTATCTGCAGTAGCTATGCCACCAAACATATTCAAGAGGGTGACCTCCTCTCACTATGTCCCAGACCGGGTTGAATAGTCATTTGAGGACCTTAGGTATGTATGCAGAACATTTTTCTTTTGGCCTGTCCTGGGCACAATCCCAGGTCCTGAGACCAAGCCTAAATTATACTCGTAACCTAAGCCCCTGTCAGCATCAGTTCCCAGCAGCATTCACTGCCATGTGGGGCAGCTGAGAAAGTGGGCCCTGGGCCAGAGGGAACGTGGGGAAGCAGTGGACAGAGGACGATGAGAAGTGGGAGGTGGGGAGCAACCTGGAAACAGAGGCTGATAAATTAGAGACCAAGGTCAAACGAGGGCACAGCAAGTCCAGGCCAGCTACAAAGCGGCTCTGAGGACTCAGGAAACCCAACTGGGGAGGGTGGTGGCCTATGGAGAGCCTGGCAGAGGTAAAGGTGGGGCCTGGAGTGGAGTAGGGTAAGAGTCAACGCTCTGTGGCTGTAAACTATAGGAAGCACCTCTGTCAAACCAGGGACTTGATGGGGAAGGAGGGCAGAGATGGCTCACAGGACAGGGCAGCCCTGGGGGTCTAGGGAGCAGGAGCCAATGGATGACTCTTCAGGGCACTGTTGCAAGGACGAATCCACTTTGACTGCCTTTGTTCCTTTACTCAGGATTAGAAGTCCATGTCTTCATCCCTTCTCTAGTCAACAATATTTATTAGTGCTTGTGGTCAGCACTGCTTAGGCGTTGATAAGGCATCAGTGAAAGAAATAGTCCTTGTTCTCATGGAACTGACATTCCAGTAGGAGAGACAGATAATAAGCAAATCAACAAACATCATGTAGTGTGGTGGTATGTGCCGTAATGAAAACTCCAGCAGGGTAAGGTGAGAAAGAGTGATGGGGGTGGGGTGGGTGCCATGTTTAGATATGTGGTGAGCTGTGGCTTCTCAGAGGAGTGATATTTGAGCAGAGATCTGGAAGAAGTAAGGGAGGGAGCCATGTGGGTATCTGGGGGAAGATACTCCAGGGAGAAGAGCATCTGATGGATTGGCCTGGTTGGTCACCTGTCTACTGATGAATCATGGAGGACAGGGCCCCATGATTGACAGGCCATCAAGACTGTGCAGTCGGAGGTGGATGGTTCCCAAAGGAAAGTGGAATTGCTTTTCCCAAAAGAAGGGGGCATAGAAACTGAACAAGCAGAAAGAAAAGATGTCCACCCCAGTTGAGGGTAGTGGTTCTTTCATTGAATTCTGCGTGTAAATGAAGGTAATGAATGAGAAAGGGAGTTGTTTACACTCCCAAGAGCTGGGGACAGCAGGAATGAGGTGGAAGGAGAAGCCTCTGGCAGTGACATGGTACCCCGGACTCCTGACTGAATTCTGTCTTCACTGTCCTCAGAGAAGAGGGACTGAGCACCTGCACACAGCTGGGTACTGAGGCCCCCAGTGGGACTAGGGTGGGGGCAGTGGTGTTCACTGTTTTCTGCCTCTGCCCAGGTGCAGGATCACTTGCAATTCCCTGAACACGCCATGCCCTTCCAAATTTGCATGCCTTTGCCCATGTGGGACCCTCAGCCTCTAGCATCCTTTCTTCTATCCTTGCAGGCTTATGTCAAAAGTCATCTTCTTCATGAAGCCTTCTCTGTCCTCCCTCCTCCACTAGTTACAGAGCATCACTCCTTTCCCATGGTCCAGCACACTGCTGGCGCTTGTTGCACTTAGTCACTGAGCCTTGAATCATAGTTGGTTTTACACGTTTCTCTTCTGGGGGACCGTGCATCAATCCTACTCACCTTTGCAATGCCCCCTCCTTGTCCCAGGGCCTGGCATCACAGAGTGCATGGATGAGTGAGTGACCTCTGACCTCACACTGTGGAGCCCTACTCAACCATTTGGGGTATTAGGCCAGGAAGGAGGTGACTGTGTGGCCCTCTGTGATACTAGGATCTTTTCTGGTTTGATTGGGCTCCTCGGTTTCCCAGGTCCAGTGACGCTCATGGCTGGCTGACTGATCACTATTAGGAGTTCCGCAATCATTTCTTGCGATTCAGGGGCAAGTTGAGCTACCCAACGTAGACTCTAGAGAGTTCGGAGAGCTGATGCCCTGGGTTGCAACTGACCTCACGGAACAGCCCTATTTGAGATAATCCTCAATGCAGCCAAGTTGTGCTTTTGTGATGAGGCAGGATAAGTGTCTTTTAACTCTGCCAGAAATGGAGAAGTGGAGGGGTCAGACTGCAAAGGGTGCAGTAGGTGCAGGCTAGCATTGCAGGGTGCTGTTATGCCTCCCCTCTTGAATAGCCATTGGGAAGGTCAACCCATAGGACCCTCCTCGGGGCAGGCGGCAACTGAGTGAAGAACCCTCTGGCTTGTTTGTTTTGCTCTGTGGGCCTGGCTCGTCTTAGAGTCAGTGCTTATTCATCAGAGACCTTGGATTTAGAACTCACATTTTCTCGTTACTGGATGATGTGAGGCAGCAATCATAGGGTCCAGCTAATCAAATATGTCATGTGCAAAGTAAGCCTTGAGCCCCGGGGAGAATTAACCCTGAGTCTCCCAGGTTACCATCCTTAATCAGCTGGCAGAGCCATGCAGGGCTGCTGGAGTAGGACTAGAGACAGCGGGGAGATGGGCCCAGATGTGATACGAGGCCCGGCCCAGCTTCTAATGAGCTGCTACTGAAATCGATCACAAAGTAAGCAAACATAAGAGAAGACTAAGACAAAACAAAGATTGTTAAGATATTGTCAGAAGGATAAAAAAGGAAAGAGAAACCACTCAACACGAAAAATAAGGTAAAATTCAGGAATAGAGCAAAGATTTAAAGTTTAAAATCGAGAGAGTTTATACAAATAAAAAAATTAGCCTAATACAATAGGGCTAAAAAAGTAAGCAAACTTGCTTAAGGTATGAGAAATAGAAGGTAATAAATAACTTAAAAGAAAAACCAGAAAGTTAATCAAAAAAATTAAAACCCCTATGAAAAATGTTTTAAAAAAGACAAAATGCATTAAAAAATAAAGTAAGATCAAAAGTTAAAACAGTTTATGATGTAAAAATAAAAGAGATATTAGATTATAATAAAGGTTAAGTCTATGGGAGAAAAGTTAAGAGCATGAAGGTAAATGGGATTAAAAATAGAAGCTAAAGTGCTTTAATGTAAAAAGTATAAATGATCACAGAATAGGGTAAAAAGTAATTTAAGGAGAAAGTTTAAATGGAAGGTCTGAAGATAAAATGGCTTGGAGAAAAATAAGTGAAGGAAACAAGGGCTGGGCTGGCAGCCGGTGAGGAGACAGTTACTGAGTGGCTGGTGCATCAGCCTTCCCCAAGAGTTGTTTCTCTGCTGAACCAGCCATCACGTCCAAGGTGAAGGTGAAGAGCTGGCTCCACCCTGTGGAAGGGGGCCTTTTCATCCCGTTCCCATCAAGAGTGGCTTCTTAACTCCACAGAAGTACATGACTCAACTTGGTTTGGGGCTGGAGTCGTAATCCTCAGGCTATAGTCTGGTTCTATGTAGCATACGCAGTAACAAAGCACCGAATAGGTCTATCCAGTAGTCCCCGTTATCTGTGAGGGGTATATTCCAAGACCCACAGTGGATGCATGAAATTGCAGTATATACCGAACCCTATATATACTATGTTTTTTACTATACGTACATACCCATGATAAAGTTTAATTTATAAATGAGGCAGTAAGAGATTAACAACAATAACTAATAATGAGGTAGAACAATTATAACAATATACTGTAATAAAAGTTACCATAGATTTTAGCAACCTCAGCATATGATTTGTTTTCTTATTAAGTCTAGAACTTTCATCTTTTCACTTAAAGGAAGCACTGTATGGCTTCTCTTTGGCATATATGAATTGCCAGCATCACTACTCTTATGCTTTGGGGCCATTATTAAGTAAAACAAGGGTTACTTGAACACAAGCACTGCAATATCACACAGTCGATCTGATAACTGAGATGGCTACTCAGGGAGCGGGTAGCATATACAGCGTGGATACTCTGGACAAAGGGATAATTCACCTCCCGGGTGGGACTGAGTGGAAGGGTGTGAGATTTTTTCACGTTACTCAGAATGGCACACAATTTAAAACTTTTGAATTGTTTATTTCTGGAATTTTTCCATTTAATATTTTTGGACTGCGATTAACCACGTGTAACTGAAACCCCAGAAAGCGAAACCACGGAAAGTGAAACCACAGATAAAGGGGGACTACTGTACAGTCTTCAGAGGAATAACCCCAATCAGTCATTTATAATAGCAAAAAGCTAGCATCAGCAAGGGATTATTTAAGTGAGGTCTGTCATAGCCACACGATGACACACCATTTAACCATAATAAACATTCTGGAAGAATATTTATTGATATAGGAAATGTTTGCAATATTGTGTAAAAAAACATATTATAGAACAATAAGTACTGCCTAATTCCAGCTACTTAAAAAGTTTACAGAGTATGTGAATGGTAAAAAATATTTATTACTATTATTATCTGGATGGCATGGATTGTGGATGATTTTTTTAAAAATTTATTTTTTGTGCTTTTGAGCATTTTCTATACAATGAATCCATATTATTTTGTACCATTAGAAAAAACACTAAAGGTTATTTAAGAAGAATAATAACAACAGGTATAGGCACATGCTTGACTTCAGAAAGATGCTCTATGCTGGCCCTTCTATGAGGAAAGAAAGGTCTTGACATTCTCTGTCCCTGCTCCCATCTGCCCAGCCCATTATCAAAAGTAGTGATTCCAGAAAAGATCATTTATTAAGGTAATATTAAGATATTAAGTATGTCTTCTGTTAAATTATGTATGTATTTGATCTATACAAAATTAATATTTAATATTTATTAGGGAACGAGAATAGGTAATCATACAGCACAGAAAAATACAACTTAATATTTCTTCCGTGTTTATTATATGCTAAGCACTTTACGTGCATACTCTTATTTAATATCCTTTTTTAGAGAAAAGAGAATTAGGGCCCAGAGAGGTTAAATAACTTTTGCCGTTGCACAGAAGGGGCGAAGTGGGCGTCTAACCAGGGGCAGTTTGACTTCAGGGTCTTTGCTCATATTCCCTGCACTGTACTCACTTCAGTGCTTCCTGTGTGAATAGCTTTGTATTTTAGGTCTTGGGGGAGATTTAGAAATGTATAGTTCATGTTGCCTCCCTCAAAAAGTGTGTAGTCTAGTTGGAAAGATAAAAAGGCCGATGAATGGTGTGTAGCAATAATACATAACCTGTTACAGTGGGCATGGCAGATAATACTCAATGTGACATTCAAGGAGAGACATTCCTGTGGCCTCCATAGGTCAGAGGAGGTGCCCTAAAGGAGCTGGGCTTGGAAGGATGGATGGAGAGTGGAGTACATGTGGGCCGTAAGGCTAGCTACAGTTTAAGCAATAAATATGATGTTCTGGAGAAAAGGAATAGTGAGTGAGCATGCAGCCAGCACATAGAAAGCAGAGACTCTGGAGACGGATCAAACCTGAGGGGGTGTTATTGGAAGACATCAACATACTGACTGGGCCAGAGGATGTGGAGGCGTAGTCAGAAGAGAAATCATGTCCAAGGCTGCAAGAGACAGGTAGGAGTCAAGTGAGGACGGAAACGTTAGACGAGCAGTGAAGAGTTAGCAAGAGAAGAGAGAAGAGGGAGATGACTTCAAGGGGTTCAGTGTCTAAGTCCTGACTAATGAGCAAGTGCTGGGGAACCTGTATGTCTTGCCAAGGTTGGGAGGAAGCAGATCCAGACAAAGGAGAAGCCAGAGGCGTGGGATAGGGAATAAGGGAGACAGTCATTCTTTTGACTATGACATTGTTCTAAAATACAAGGTATTAGAAAATGTGAGGTTTGGTGAGGCCAACAGATCAGGAAATGATTGCCATTGAAAAGACAATTTGTTACAGTTACCAAGAAGGAGTGCACACCATGCCATAGGGGCCACACGAGGAGGCACCAGGGTCAGTCGCAGGCAGAGAGAGGGAGGAACGGTGGGCTAGAACCTTTATTGTGGTTTCTCAGGGGAGAAATGGGTGAGGCAGGGTAAGCAGATTTGGGATTAGCTAGTTTAATAATTTCATCAGGCTTGGGGTGTGAGGGCTATCCCTGGTTGTCTGGTACCTGGCCCTGGGTGATGAGGGCAGGTGGATGGTGGATTGTGAGGACTGGAGTGTGAGGCCAGTAAAACAGGTAGGGGCTCTGGATTGGTTGGTTTGCATTTGAGAAGTGCACTCTCAGGTGAGTTGTTTACCATCTCTAGGGATTGGCCAATCCTGGGAGGGCAGTCCCTCCAGGGTCAGCAAGGTCCTAGATGTCAAAGCGTCAGAATACAGAAAATAAAAGACATGGGTAATATGGACATGTAATCAACCCATAAATATTTATTGAATGTCTCCCATGCCCAAACACTAAACTATGTGCATCAGTTAATATAAAATAATAATAATAACAAAACCAGCATATTCTTATATACTCCTCACCATGTGCCAGACATTCCACAGGCTTTACAAGAATTAACTCATTTAATGCCTATGACAACCCTATGAGTGAGGACTTTTATCATCTCAGTTTTACAGATGAGGAAACTGAGGCTCAAAGAGGTCAAGCAACTTGCTAACGACACACAATTAGTAAGAACTGAAGGAGGGATTTGAACCTAGGAGTTTGGAATCTGTGCTTTAACTACTACATAATACTATATATGATATGGTTCCTGCTGTCAAGGATGAAGAGCTATTTCAAAAGATAAGATATAAATATTCGAAGAGATAAGTAGAAGTAAAGAATAGGGCATGTTTAATCTCAAATGAATGGAATGGTCCAGTGCTCTCTCAAAGGGGAGTCATGCACAACCCAGGGGAGTGTGAGACAATCCATGAGGGTGCGGGAAGAAAAGACTGGCACTTTTATTTATATCTATAGTACTAGTTCATTGAATAGTCTGTATTCCCAGTACCAGCGCCTCCTCACGAGAGAAAACCAATGATGGTCAGATCTGATGAGACACAGTGAAAAAACAAAATTATCAAGTCCACATATGCAATATGGATTGACATCTACTGTCATTGGCTAGTATCTCAAGAGATGATATATGCCAAGGAAGAATTTGTCGCTGACATTTACTGCTGTTAATGACAGTAGAACGTTCATTGACCCAGTGGGAAAGGTGAAGGCAATGAATAATGGGAGTAAATGTGGGTCGAGTGCCTCCCCCGCTCCTGGGTCCTGGGGGTACAGCAGTGAACACCACCGACAAGAACCTCCACTCTCTGGGGCTTACGTTCTAGTTGGAGAGGACAGGTGATAAAGAAGGTGACAAAAGAAATATATAGTGTGTTAGGTGGTGATATGTGCTAAGGAGAAAAACAAAGCAGAGAAGGGATGGGAAGAATCGGGGAAAGAGCTTTAAATTTTCAGATAGGATGGCTGAGTAAGGCCTCAGTGAGAAGGAACTGTTTGAACAACTACCTGAAGGAAGTAAGGGAATGAACCATGTGGCTATCTGGGGGAAGAGCCTTCAACACACACGCGCGCACTCACACACACACACACAGCAAGTGTGCACTCCCTAAGGTGGGAATGTGCCTGAAAGGGTGGAGGAGAGCGAGGAGGTCTGTGAGCTGGAGCTGAGTGAACAAGGAGATGGACAGGCGCTGAAGCAGAGAGATAGTAGCGGGTGGTGCAAGTGTGGAGACAGGTCCCTGTAGCCAAGTTTTTACTGTGAGTGAGATGGGAAGCCACTGGAGAGTGTGAGCAAAGAAGTGTGACGTGATCTGGCTCATGTTTCTAGTGCATCGTTAAGGCTGCCATGTTGAAAATACATTGCAGGGAAGTAAGGGCAGGAGCAGGGGTACCAGTTGGAAGGCCTAGAGCCATTTTCCAGGTGAGTGACAGTGGTGGCCTGGACCAGGGTAGAGGTACAGAGAAGGAGCTGCATACTGGATATGATCTGATGGTAGAACCAGCAGGATTTACTGATAGATTAGATGAGAGCTGTGAGAGAGAGACTAGTGGTCTATACACATTATTTACACAGAAAAGTACACGGTGGGTAAAGGTTTAAACCTTTTATTGATAGGGATGCTTGATAAAAAAGTGTGGAGGCCACCGGAATAGACAATATATAGTCTACAGGGATTCTGAGGAGAGAGACCACTCGGGGAGGGCAATCAGGGCTGGACCTGGTTGGGCCTTGAAGAATGAGTAGGATTCAGACAGATAGAAAGGCCCAGGGGGTCACCGTGGGATCACAAAGGAAGGGAGGGGGCTCTGCCCAGGGCTGTTCTGAGCGTCAGTCTGCATGGATCCCTGGGTACAGGCAGTGGGTTTTTAGACTGAAATGGCAGCAGAAGGCCAGCTTGTCCCATCCTTGAACTCCAAGTAGAAGAGTTTAGACTTTTTTCTTTAGGCAGTGGGAGGTGATTGGGGATTTTTGACTAGGGGAGTGGGTGGTATGAGTTTATTTCAACCGTTTATTCCTCTAATAAGCTCTGAATTAGTGCCACTGGTTAATTAATAAATGATAACTTAGTGGCCAGAATGATTTATTTACTAAATGGGATCATGTCAATGAGTTTTATATATATTAGTATAGTTATTGTACTATACTGTATAGTGTATAGTAAAGTTATATACATAGATATACATATACGTGTATATATTTTTCTGTTAATGAGAATGATTCCATTGGACTTAAAAGTGTTTGCTAGATAATAATAATTTTTCTGATTACATAGCTGAATCTTAAAAAGCTTTATCTATATTTCATAAAGTAGTTAGGGTTTCTTGTTGAATGTTATTTAATTGGTTTTCCATTTACTGGGTAATTGCATGGTCTTGCCAGTGCATATCCTGCACATTGCTTCTTGGCACTGCAAGACTCTGCACTTGAGTGCCCCAGGCATAAACAGTAGGGCGGAAATACCCTTTTCCCTGTCTGTGTTTGTAAGACAGTCTCTTTCATGCCAGAAGAACTATTTTGGGAAGATTATTCATGTCACATTTTGGCCTCATTACAGTTTTAAGTTGTAACTGGTGCTGGTTTGCCTGGAGGTGTCAACATAAATTTTATCTTCATATGCATAAGGGAATACCTGGAACGGAAGAAGGACCTTCTGTGTTTGAGTTCCGTTATAGGCTACAAACAGAGAGGTTAACAAGATATTTATCAAAATTCTAATTTTGTTTTATTAAAAGCATACTTCCAAAAGAATACCAGTTACTTGTGGCTGTGCCTCCATTCTCCTTTTCCAAACACAGATGGAGAAGTCGAAGGATTTCTTATAGAATATCTAACATCTTATTGTTATAAGCAGATGACTCGCTAAAATAAATAAACACTGTGCTTTTTCTTTTGAAATAGTGTGAAAAGTGAGAGCAGGTGTTAAATTACTGTCTGTAGTTATCAGTAACAGGAGGTACAAAATTATTCAAAGTTTATTTAATTGCAGATGAAAAAGTAAGGTAAAGCTATTCTGATTAGCCCAATTTACTTTCTGGTAAATATAGTACTGTTTAAAGGATATGACAAACCACTTATTTATTCAGTAGTTAAAATGCATGATGGCAGTAGAAATGAGAGACATGGACCACCTGAGTTTGTTATCATGCCTTGCACGCAGGAGTATTTTAAAAATTTTTATTGATTTGTACTCAAATAACTGAGTTTCAACAGGAAGAAAACTGGGTTTGGGGTGTGTCTAGATTTCTCTATGGCTTTCAAGGAATTTCACATCCTATCTCAAAGCTTAAAATTTAGCAAAATATTATTTATTTAAAAAATTTAAATCACAGCAATGGAAAAAATGTAAAGGAATGACAGTGAATTTGTTGTTATTTTTTACTATAAGTCCATTTTCATGGGCAAAATTTTTTGGATAGAATGACAACCTTTCTGATCTACTGACAGTAAGAACCACCGCCCCCCGCCCCCACTTTAGACGTGCTTTCAAAAATTTTGTAATTCAGCTGTGGGTTGGTGCTTTCCATTTGGACCTACTCACTCATGTCATTTAAGGAGATTTATTAATCTTTAAATAAGATTCCTTAATTAACAATAAACCAAATGCATTGTGAGGTCTTCTTTGATTCTAAAATGGTGATTTGAAAAATATTAGTGATTTGAGAGTGCCTAAGCTGCTTTGCCAATTCAACCGAATCCAGCTTCATGGCAAAACTAGCCTTGAGTTCCCTCAACCTGTTAGAATCTTCCAGCTGTCACAAGTGACATCTACTTTTTTTTTCTTATCTTGAGACTACCTTTTATCTTCTCTTGGTGATCCAGTGACTACCTCATTAACCGGCCCGAGTCTGGACTTTCAGAAGCAGCCAAAAAGTTCTCCAGATGATTCTGATGTTCTAGGAGGACAACAGGCAACAGTTAAATAAAAGACATGGTTTGAAACCCAGATGTCAACCTAGACACAATCTCTAAAGTTCTCTGTTTTTGGAAGTTGTTAACTGGATTTAACTGTGACCTATGCACGGTATGACTGAAATTAGACAACTACTGACACAAAGAACACGTTGCTGTATTTCACATTTTCCCTTCTGTCTTCCCAGCCATCATGTATGTCATGGGAGCACTTGGTCCTGCGGTGGGATATTTATTAGGTGGACTCCTTATTGGTTTTTATGTTGATCCCAGAAATCCTGTTCACCTTGACCAGAATGACCCTCGTTTCATTGGAAACTGGTAAGAATTGTTTATTAAATCTTTCATTTCACTTGTTATTAACGATAATTAGAGTCATAGTATTCTCGTAGGTACAATAAAAATTTCCCCAACGGGAAGATGAAAAATAGTTAAATGTCACACAGGAGGGGCTAGTAGGCAGAATAATAATCCTCCAACAATATCCATGTCCTAATCCCCAGAACCTATGGATGTGTTACCTTCACATGACAAAAGGGACTTTGCAGATGTGATTAAATTAAGGATCTTGTGATGGGGAGATTATCCTGGATGACCTGGATGGGCCCAATATAATCACGAGGGTCCTTATAAGGGAAAGAGGGAGGCAGGAGGGTCAAAGAGAAGGAGATATGATGATTGAAGTGGAGGAAGGAACCACGACCCAGGGAACGCAGGTGAACTCCAGAGGCTAGGAAAAGCAGGGAAATGGCTCTTCCCTAGAGCCTCCAGAAGGAACGCAGCCCTGCCGACCTGTTTCTTGACTCCTGACCTCCAGAACTATCTGATAATACATTTGTATTGTTTCAAGCCACAAAGTGCGTGGTAATTTGTTATAGCAGCAATGGGAAACTAATACAGAAGGCTTGGGAACATCAGCTTAATCCACATTCCTTAGGATGGAGGCATTTGTTTCCTGTACAGCAGAACGGGGAAGGGCAAACGTGGGTGTGTCGGGACTTTCCTGTGTACTTGAATCATAGCTTGCTTTATCTTTTCTGTGCCTTTTAGAAATATTTTTTTTCCACTTCCTTATATGTCTGTTTCTGCTTTGTCAGCCCTCCCCCACTGCCCATTGTCAGAGTCTTAGCAAATTTTCACTCCGTAATAGTTTGTTTCCTCAAGGGTGCTGGAGAGTTAGCTGCTCTCTGTCTTGGTGGCCCTTAATTGTCTTGCTCAATAGGTCATGTTCAGGACTTGGGTTGAGAACTCCAACTTTGGATGTTAGGTTATTTATCCAAATAGCCAGGGCCGTGTTTGAATTGTTCACGGTCCTCAACTTGAACATAAGTTCTTTCTTCATGACTGCAAGCACTAATGGAAAGTACTGGCATCATGAATTCATTTAACATGGATTAATAATAGGTATACATTGATGAGAAATTTTCACTTTGTAACAAAGAGAATATTAGTATTAGACATTAGTATCAAGTAATTACTTTCTAAAGAGTTTCTTAGAGAACGTGTGTTCTCTCCGTGTTTCATTGTAAGATAACAACCTCATAACTCTGAGGTATGTGTGAATAATGTTTAATGCTACTTTCAAAGCAGTTAACCAATATTGATTAAGTTATATAACACTTCTTATTTTCATAAGTAATGCTCTTTGGAGACGGAATTGCTGAGACCTGGATGAGCCTGGCCTGGTAGAATTTTCAAATCATGCAAAAGGAAGTTCCCTGGTCAGCAGTAGGGGAATAACACAGGAGTTTTAAGTTCTTCACCAGTAGTGAAATTTTTGGTCTCAACTACTGTTTTCTTTGCAGTTCTGAAATAAATCAGAGTAAGGATTTTTTTTTTTTAATTCTCAGAAAACTAGATTATTAAGATATATCTACGAACATCCAATATATATTCTGTGTCCTATATAGATGTCCATGAGAAGAGCATGGCAAGAGGGAACCTCTGGAGGGAGAGAGAAAGGTGAGGAGGACCAACTCAGGGGCAGGGAGAAGGAAGGAGGCAGGGGCTTTAGGCTTACAAGTGCCTTATGCTGGCCTTTAAAAGTTTTCTAGAAGACATCAATGCAATTGGTAGCAAAGTGGAGTGCTTAAGAGTGCAGACCCTGAAGCCGTACTCCCCTGGGTTTAAATCCCAGTCTGCCACCTAATAGCTGTGTGACCTTGGGGAAATTACTTAACTTCTCTGTGCCTCATTTGTTGTTTTTTAAATCTATAAAATGGAAGTAGTTACAGTACCTACTTCATAGGGTTGTTGTCTGGAATAAATGAGTTTATATATGTGGAGCTCTAAATAGTTCTTGCTACGTAGTATGTGTTAGCTATTAGTCATCCTTTGAATTTAATCAATGTTCAAGTAGTTTTGTTCATTTTAATGGCCCAATATTAGTTCTACAAATGATCAAAGTTGTCAATATAGCAATATAAAATACGAATCTCTTTAAAAATGAATTTATTGAAAAATGAAGTTTGTAACAGACTTCTATGTGGAACAAAGACAGTTATTTGATACAATGTTATTTTTTAGGATGCCTACCAGTAATGATAGGTTTTTCAATAAATCTATGCTGGAAGAGTGAAGGAAGGAAGGAATGAATGATGCTAATGTTTATTGGTGCTTACTATGTGTCAAGCATTATACTAAGAGCTTTGCAAACATTTTCATTTAAGCCTTATAACAACCATATGTCGTCACTAATATTATGTCCATTTTGCAGATGAGGAAATTGATGCTCAGTGGTTTGAATAACTTGCCCAAAGCCTCAGAGTCAGAGAGCTGGGATAAGAAACTGAGTGCCGGGCAGAGGTCTTAGTCAATATATTTAACTGGCTCCCTCTTAGTGAATAGTCTCTGAGTAATGGGTCATGGAAGGACGTTAGGGACGCTGGCTTTTCAATTTTAACTCTCACTGATGTATATTTTTCCAGCATATAATGCACACTTTCTTGTCTTACTCAGCTTTTCTCAGGGTCCTCTTTAGCACCATCATTATATCATCTGTTAACATCCGTGTTACTGGAGACCGTTGAAGAATGTGGGCTGGTTTGCTCTGCTTAGACATGTTCCCAAACTTTTATATTATTTTCGTTTATTCACTATAATTCTTCCCCTTTTTCTGTTATTTACTCTTACTTTGGGCTACTATGAGTGTATTTTTAATGTTTGCATATAATTTTTAGTCAGTGGCTTTGGGTCGGGGTGGGGGACTTGAGTGCAGATCCACATAAAAACAAACAAAATTAGCTACTATGAATTGATTACTTATTTGGGGCAGGCATTTTATTAGGTCCATTATATACATTGCCAGCACTGGTGATCTAGTGATTAAGATTTGGTGCTCTCATCACCATGGCCAAGGGTCTGTTTCCTGGTCAGGGAACCACACCACCTGCATGTCCTTGTCACACTGTGGAGGCTGCATGTTGCTGTGATGCTGAAAGCTATGCCACCGGTATTTCAAATACCAGCGGGGTCGCCCATGATGGACAGGTTTTAGCAGAGTTTCCAGACTAGACAGACTAGGAAGAAGGACCTGGCCACCCACTTCTGAAAAAATTGGCCATGAAAACTCTATGACTAGCAGCAGAGCATTGTCTGATACAGCGCCGGAAGGTGAGAGGATGGCGCAAAAGACAGGGCAGGGTTCCGCTCTGCTGTACACAGGGGCGCTAGGAGTCAGAAACAGCTTGACGTCACTAACAACAAATTATATACATTGTCTTATTAATTTTGATGACCCCCGAAAACAATTATTACCACCCTTTCAGATGAGAAAATTGGTTCAGAAAAGCAAAAATAGTTTCCCCAGGATCTTAGAGCTAGTAGGTGGTAAAGACAGGATAAAAACCCAGGGCTGCCCGAAGCCACAGCTCAAGAACTGCCCCTTACACTATGCTGTCTGCCGTCTTCTGGAGAGAGCATGAGGGGTCTAGGGAACTGAATGGGTTCAGGGGACTCGAATGTAGAGTCTGCAGAAAGAGATTCTAGAGAGGTAGAGGAGCAGGACTGGGTTAGTAAAGGCCTCATAAGCAGACAAACACTAAAGGGGCCAGATATTATCATAGCTATGTTCCCTGCGGATAGATGACTTTATTTTTTTAAACCTATCTCATTCAATTTCTTTATTCAGGAAATTTTTTGAGTACCTAATCTGTGTCAGGCCCTGGGTTTATGATTCTATACTGAATAATCGAGATTGCTAGAAGTCTGCTCTGAGCAATCTTCTCAAAATAAAACCTTTTCCTGATTATTTTAAAATCTTTATTTGGTATAACTTTTATCTTTGAAAATAGCACACTGGATTATTAACGACTGGTTCTAGGAATCATATTCTCGCCAAACTGTAACCTTTAGCAGCTGATAACAGCATTTTAATGGAAACATTATTTTTTAAAAATGAATTTTCACTTTGCAATTGATCTGTGTTCTTACTGGGTTGAATTCAGCATCGGTGCTTAGAGTGCCACTTGCATTCTGGTTACAACTGTTGCGGACTTGTTGGCCCAGAGGTCGGAATCTGAGCAGTTACGAACTTGGAAGCTTTGAGGACAGAGTTTGGAGTTGAGGAATCCTAGATGGAAAGTGGTGACCCTGTTAGGCAGGACCAGGGACCTCTATTTGCTAAGAAAGGGTTGAAAGTGGATTAAAAAATTGCCCCTGGGGAGTTATGCAGGCAAGAAGCCCAAGGCCTTAACACCGGGCTGTAATACAGGACTAGAACTTGAGCTCCACTCTCTGAGTTTGCCTCCTCGTCTCTGCAGCGTGGCTACCTCAGATGAGTTTAAAGACAGGATCTCGATTCTGCATAGCTCAAGGTCTAGTTCTCCTAGGGGGCTTTCTGACACACGATTTTTTTCGAACTTTTACAGCATTCATAGTCTATGCCACATGGTCTAATGCTTAATTGTATACATTCTTGCGTTTCTTGGAACTGTTTCTTCAAATTGTTTGGAATTGCTTCTTATATTTTTAGCTTGCTTACAACTAGGTTTTAAGTTCTTGAAGGCAAAGATCAAATGTAAATGTCTTTGGTAGCCCTCACACTTGGTTAAGTATTGTGAAGGCCAGCTAAGAGGGGTCAATACCTTCTGAAGTGCTTGCAGAAAAATATTTGAATGCCACTAGCAATTTTAAATACATTTCACCCCAGATATTAATGGTTTTCTCCTAAGAAAAAAGTGTCCATATTGGTCCACAAAGCATGCTATAGTCTATATTATTTTTCTATAAAATTTGTGAGCTATTGATTTATTATAAAAGGCACATTGTAGTAGGACTAACAGTATTCATTTTTTTTTTTTGTGAGGAAGATCAGCCCTGAGCTAACATCTGATGCTAATCTTCCTCTTTTTTTGCCAAGGAAGATTGGCCCTGGGCTAACATCTGTGCCCATCTTCCTCTACTTTATATGTGACGCCACCAAAGCATGGCTTGACAAGCGGTGTGTCGGTGCACGCCTGGGATCCAAACCTGTGAACCCTGGGCCTCAGAAGCGGAGTGCATGCAATTAACCACTGCACCACCCAGCCAGCCCTGACTAACAGTATTAATTAGCAGAACCAACACATATGTGCTCAAAAATACTTGAACTGAATGAAATTCTAGTCAAGCTGCTGATTTTAATATTCATTATAATACTGGTATAATTATTGGGTAGATTTCTCATTTACACCACAGAAAGGGAGGATCCCTCTATTTTCTTAGTTTATTCAACTTCTGCTGCTTTACAACTGATGAAAGTAACAAGTTTTCTGTGGAGAAATTTATCACCATGAACTTCTACTTTGCTAATTTGTTCTCACTCATAATGCAAAAGCTGTCAATGCTGTTCACATTTCCCAATTTTTTAGGTGGAGTGGATTCCTCCTTTGTGCCATTGCAATGTTTCTTGTGATATTCCCAATGTTTACTTTTCCAAAAAAGCTTCCACCTCGACACAAGAAAAGGAAAAAGAAAAAATTTTCTGGTGATGTTGTTAGTGATGACGCCGTTATGAAGGAGAAACCAAACAATAGTGAACACGTGGACAAAAAAGTTTCTTCTATGGGATTTGGCAAGAATGTCAGAGGTAAAGTATATCTTTTGAATAAATACGTGAGTGGTACTTGAGATGAGGGCTACTCAAAGCGTGGGCCCAGGCCAGTGCTGCCCACTGGCTGTTACTGGTCTGTGACAAGATAAGCACTGAAAGTCAGAGTAAGTGTTGAGCAGGTTTTTTTTTTTTAGTATTATTATTTCTTTAATTTAATTTTTTTTTTGGTGAGGAAGGTCGGCCCTGAGCTAACATCCATGCCAATCCTCCTCTTTTTGCTGAGGAAGACTGGCCCTGAGCTAACATCTGTGCCCATCTTCCTCCACTTTATGTGGGACGCTGCCACAGCATGGCCTGACAAGCGGTGCGTTGGTGCGCGCCCGGGATCCGAACCCAGGCCACCAGCAGCGGAGCACGCGCACTTAACCGCTCTGCCACGGGGCTGGACCCTGAGCAGCTTTTAAAAATAAATTTGAGAGTAATTTTATGTCTGTTGAATCTAATAACAATAAATAATGATAATAAATTGGGCTTTTTTGTATGTTTTAAAAAAATTCTTTTTCGAATAATGCATCTTTAATGTTTTTGCAAAAGTATCAGTACATGATGGGCTGATAATAATAATAAAAAAATAGTCTTTCCTTATAAATGGTTTGCGAGGCACTGATGTATTTTCTAAAGATAAAGACATTTATATATATATATATATATATCATTTACTATAATTAGAGATGTCTGGTTTTTAAAACACATCTTGCATTGTATAATGGATAGTTAGTTTCAGGGAAACAGTGGGTCTGGTACTGTGCCCTATCCTTACATAAATATAAACCTACACCAGAAAGGACACTCATTCAACAGTGGCTCTGTCAAATGCTTGTAAGTGGCCAGAGAGAAGGGCAGCCAGGGGATGGGCCTCCAAAACAGTGTAAAAATATCTGGAAAGTTCCAGTGATGTGTACGGGTAATTTTTGCATTTTTATTTCTCTTCAAAATAATGACTTTATTACAGCTAGATTAGGCAATCTCAAACATAACCCATTTAAATTAATCTTCACCGGGCGATCTTTGTTCTGTATTTGATATATCTGTTGAGTGGCAATAAATCCCTTTAACCCACGAAACGTATAATGTTACACTCCCACTAGTTTCTGCCTATTTCCTGAATTCCTTGAATTGACTTTTTTTTTGAAATTATGAAGTATAGTAGTTATCAAGTGCCTACATCAGTCAAGCTTGTTTTAGGAAAAATTCACCTTGGTCCATTATCATGGCTATATACACAGTAAAGCCAAAGAGGAAACTTCAGTCCCAGAAGGACGTTGCTAATATATTAGAGAACTGTCTTTGAGGCCTAAGAACAACAGTGGTTAGATTGGACTGTTGGTAAAGACTATGTTTATGCAAGGTAAATGAAGTGACGTTTCATTGGAAATGCTTCTTCTCAGTTAAGTTTTAGATTAGCCCGCCCCCCCATTATTTTTTGACAATGTGTACTTTTGGAACTGCCAAAACTACTTCTTCTGCTCTAAGAACATAAAGGATTCTCTAGATTCTCTAGCATGGCCTGAGCTCTTACTACGTGGACCAGCCCAGCATTTTTCATGGATGTATTGTGGACCTTTACGGCTGCTACCAAAGGGGTGATTTTTTTTTTTTACAACTCAATTGAGAGCAAGGTTGATGTTAAAAAATTTACAACACAGGAATAGACTTGGAGTCTTAATTTATAGAGAGTATAAAGTAGACTCAAGGGGAGAAATAAAGGCATAGGTAAGCTAAAATTGTGTATTTTTTAGCTTAGGGGTAGAGGGCTTGAATGTGAAATATATGCTCTGTTGGATAGTAGAGAAAAGAGAGAGAGAAGATTTGATATCAAATACCAAAAGTGGATACCACTGTTGATGGGAACGCAGTTCTTTTGGAGGATGCAGGGAAGACAATGCTGTCACTGCCCCATCCATACTCTGGGACCTTACCGTCTTCATGGTGGAGGCCTGCCAACTGCCAGTACCTGCATCATTTGCCTGAAGATTTTCTTTGTAGAGTGGGAAACTGCTTGGCTTCTGCTTGAGGCAGGCTTCAGGCGCCAAGGAATTAACACCCTGGCCTCCAGCCCCCACAAAGCGGTCTTAACCAATGACTGATAAACACTCCAGCCCCCTCACCTCATGGGGGAGACAAACCTGAGGCTGTCCTCTCCTCTCTCGCATGGTGTCCACATTCCCTATCCAGCATTTCCTGAACCTCCCAATAAACTACTTGGACTTGAGTCCTTGTCTCAGGACCTGCTTCTGAGGGGATGTGCACTTAAGCATGCAGGGTCAGAAGTGATAAAAGCTGTCACTGAATTTTAAAATTATTTTTCCAAATTGAATCTATACACTATTTTATTGGATATCTTCTTGTACTGATAGCAATTCATCTTCTCTATGTTTTCTATGCTCAATTTGATGGTTTAGGATATTTTCTTTTAAAGGAAAGAATAAAAGAAGTCTTTTAACAGTGATGGGTAGTTGGTTTATAAAATCTGTTTTCCTTCTGATTTTCTTGCAATATTTCTGATAAATTCTCAACTTTTTCACCCTATGCCTTGATTGCGACTACTAACCTCACTTTTGTGGCTAAACCTCCTGATTAAGACACAGAACTGGTTCATCTTATTACTTCTACTTGTTCTGGTTTCTCTGTATCTAGACTGGAAGTTCAAAAGACACTTTCTCCTGTTAGAAAGGAATCCTGTTTTAATGGGATTATAAAGTGAAAATATTTTGCTAAAAAATGATTCAAATGATGTTGATGATGTTAGAATAATGTTCAACTAGAATATTTAAAATTAATTCATATTTATCTTGCCCATGTTGATTTCCTTTGGAGTATGGAATACCTATCACTTATAGGAAATGGTAGTCTAATATTGAATCTGATTTTCAGAAGGACAAATTACATCCCTAGGAATCATTCCACTGTTGATGTAATTTGCATTCCAAAGCTGAGATTCATTATTAAGGTCTTGAATTAAAGAATGGTTGCTAAGATTTCATTTTGAGTTAAATCTGCGTTTGATTCCCAGATCCTTTTTTCCCTTGCCTTGTTTCTAGGGCTCCTTTTAGTGTTTTTTTTTTGAAATTTGGGTACCAATATCAGCTTCTTCAGAGAGGAGGTGGAAAGATAGCTAAGTTAGTAACTTATACTTCCTTAAAAAGAAAATGATTTGGGCCACACAGGATGGTGCCCTTTGGGAAATTCTATTGCAGAGAAGACTAGAAGAAAATGTACTATACTTTCTACTCTCTGCCTCAACATTTCAATGACAGACATTGCGGAAATCTGACTCAGTGTTTCTAGATTCTTATTATAAATTATGCAGGAATAAGACTGTTTTAAAATGCCACAAAGGAGAAAGTAAAATTTTTAGTGTGTCTGCATCACCTTTCCACAAAGAGCATTGATTGCATCAAAATCTTACCAATAAAAATAAAGACTTAAAATATTTAAGCAGATCAATTTTCCTGAGGTTTGAGGTCCAGCATTTTTAAGTCTTCCAAATTTAACTGGGTATCTTCCTGAGTAGAAAACGTTTAGTGGCAGTTAATCATAAGAAAAATTTTATTTTTGTGTCCATTTTTAATCTTTTAAGCTTAATTAATTATCATGAATTAGTGTAAAATATAGCAGATTTTTTTCTGCTAGACTTTTATCTGTGTTAGAATGAAATATGTTTATAATCCTAACTAAATAAAATAGTTACTCCGAGGGGATGAACTGATTTGAAGAGGTCATTGAAAGTTACAGAATTTTGATCACTAAAAGATTATGTTATCATCATTTCATTCAATGACCTCCCTGTATAGAAGCTGCTGTGCTCCGTGATGCAGCAGACATGAAGACAAGTGAGCCATGGTTTGCTCTCAAAGAGCGTATAGTCCACTGAGGGAGACCGGACAAGTACAAATGGAACTATAATAAAGACCATAAAGAAGGATAGAGACAATGGTGTGAGGTTCAAAGGTAGGTGAGGAAACATCTAGTTGAGGGATCAGGGAGGGTTTCCTGGAGGAGGTGGGACTGAGATGAACCTTGGAAGACTGGGAGAATTTCCATAGGTAGAGCTGGGGTGGCAGGAGTATTCTAATCAGAGAGGGCAAAGACGAGAAGATCAGACTGTGTAGATGTATTTGAAAATGTTGAACAAGTGTGTCATGGTTGTGTGTTGGAGATGTGTGGCAGTGGGAGATAAGGTTGGGACGGCAAGGTGGGGCCATAGTGTGCATGGAGAGCTTGAGTTCTGGTTTTCACTGAATTCGTTCCTCATGGGCGGTGGGGAGGTTTGAGCAGACATTTGGCAGCGCTCCATTGGGTAGATTTGGAAGGGAAAGGAGTAGATTGGAAGGAGGGGCCCCAGGTGGAAAGCTATGGACAGAACCCAAGTGTGGGGTGATGATGGTTTTGACTAGCAGAGAAGGGAAGAACAGTAGCCTGCTAAACTGCTTCCTGCTTCTTTCCTTGCCCCCTTTCAGCTCCTTTCAACTCAGCAGCCAGAAGGAGCCTGTTAAAATTCCACTCTTCTGCTCAAAGCTTCTATGGTCTGCCATCTCACTCACAGAAAATCCCCTCCCTTTACGACCTACTAGGGCTACGATCTAACCCGTGGTTACCTCTTTGAGGCCGTCTCCTTCTTGCATTCCCATTTGTTTACTCTGCCTCCACCACACTGGTCTCTTCGCTGGTCCTCAAATGTGCCAGGCGTAGTCTCACTTCAGGACCTTTGCACTTGCCATCCCTGTGCTAGGAATGCTCTCCCTCAGATCCCCTCACTTCCTTCAGGATGTCCCTCAAATGGTCCCTTTTCGGTGAGGCCTTTCTTGGCCATCCTATTCAAAAGTCTCCACCCTTCTCTCCGAAGCTTCTTCTCTCCTTCCCTCCTTCATCTTCCTCCTTAGCACTCATCCCTATCGAACATGCTATGTATTTTACTTATTTATCTTATTTATTTTCTCCCCGATGAGAAAGTAAGCTCCACGAGGGTAAGGATTTTTTTGTCCATCACATTCCCTGCTGCGTTTACACCACCTAGTAGATACTTGGTAAATATTTGATGAATGAATTATTGTATAATGAGGAGGGAAGGAAGAGGCTGTGTCTATAGGATGTTGCAACTGATATGGGAAGGAGGAGGAAGAAGGTACCAAAGATGGATGCAGGATTTCAACCTCAGATAATGGGGAGAGAAACTAGTTGAGCAGGACAGAAGGAATCAATTCTGAATTTGAGCTGCTCAAGACATCTAGAACCGTTGCATGTGGCCCTTTGCTAGGTGTTTTAAAATGAGTATAGTGTGGATCTGTTAGGGTCAGTCCTTGATTCAGCAAAGAGGGATCAGCAGAAGCCACACGCCTGGGCCGTGCTGTCTTAGCCCCCATGCTTGCCGCCTTTGCTGAATTGGACTTTAGTTTATCTTTGCAGATTTTATTGAAAGCTGTTGCTTGAATTCCCCACATTTGCCATAGGAGCATTGCTCGGTGTCCTTTATATAAACCCCATTTCTTGAGAATGGCAGTTCTCAAACTTAGTCTATATTAGAAACACCATGAGGGCTTCTTAAAACCCAGATGGCTGGGCCCCAGCCCAGAGCGTCTGATTCGGGGGGTCTGGGATGTGGCTTGAGAACCTAGATTTTTGATTTCTCCTTTAATTTCATCAGTGATCCATTGATTGTTCAGTAGCATGTTGTTTAATCTCCACATCTTTGTAACTTTCCTAGTTTTTTTCTTGTAGTTGATTTCCAGTTTCATAGCATTATGGTCTGAAAAGATGCTTGTTATGATTGCAATCTTCTTAAATTTATTGAGGCTTGCCTTGTTTCCCAACATATGGTCTATCCTTGAGAATGTCCCATGCGCACTTGAGCAGAATGTGTAGTCAGCTGTTTTTGGATGGAGTGCTCTGTGTATGTCTACTAGGTCCATCTTGTCCAGTTTTTTATTTAAGTCCACTGTTTCTTTATTGACTTTTTGTCTGGATGATTTATCCATTGATATAAGTGGGATATTGAGATCCCCTACTATCATCGTGTTGTTGTTAACGTCTCCTTTTAGGTTTGTTAACAGTTGCTTTATGTACTTTGGTGCTCCTATGTTGGGTGCATATATATTTATAATTGATATGTCTTCTTGGTGGAGTCTCCCTTTTAACATTATGTATTGCCCTTCTTTGTCTCTCCTAACCTGTTTTATCTCGAAGTCTACTTTGTCTGATATGAGTATGGCAACACCTGCTTTCTTTTGTTTGCCATTAGCTTGGAGTATTGTCTTCCATCCTTTCACTCTGAGCCTGTGCTTGCCTTTAGAGCTGAGATGTGTTTCCTGGAGGCAGCATATTGTTGGGTCTTGCTTTTTAATCCATCCCGGCACTCTGTGTCTTTTGATTGGAGAGTTCAATCCATTTACATTTAGAGTAATTATTGATATATGAGGGCTTAATGTTGCTGTTTTATCGCTTATTTTCTGAGAGAACCTGCATTTTTAACAAGTTCCTGAGTGATACTGATGCCAATGGGTCCACACCGTGAGAACCACTGCTCTAGAACATAGTTAGGAAAAGCTTTATTTTCCTTTAAGAAATTAGAATGTTTCTGCATTTCTGCTAATGATGATTATACAACTTTTTGCTTTGGTGCCCAGGAGACTTCGAAACAAATATGAAGTCCAAGAAGGATCTTAGAGACATATTTAATTCTTTTCTCTGATTTTGATGTTCTGCCCTGTTTACATCTTCTCTATTTCTAATTCTTTGTTACATTTCTCTTTTACCTTTATTCTGCTGTGTGTATGTTTTCTTGTGGTGAGCCAAACCTTTAGATTTGTACCTACAGCTAATGAGATAAAAGGTGAACGGTAACGGGCCTGGCAAAGAATTCCTAAAAAAGAAAGCACTTTCTTTATAATCAGTGCAAATTAACTGTGGGGCTACTCATCAGAGTAGTATCTACCTAGAATGATACATAAAAATGCTCTTTAGTGCCAGATTGAAACAATCAAGTGGCCAGTAACCACTAATGATGTATTTTGGGCCCCAATGGCTGCCATTTCTGTCTGCAGGTAAGTGGCTCGGGAGCTCCGTGTGCTAGCCCAGAGGTGACTGTGGTGTGCCAGGGTCATCCAGTTCCTTCTACTCTTTTATTGGCAAACAGGGAATGCTGTTTGCCAGAGTGTTATGGAGGGGAAGGAGAAACTGGAATACTTTAATGGGGACTTGGGATTGGGGAACCCAGGAGATCATTAGTTTCAAAGAAAATGAACAGGAAATGGAGCACTTAGGCCCTGTGTTGGCCATATTACATATGAAGAGCAACTTTGGTTTTGCTTTTATAGAAAGACGTGACTAAAACTTGTTTGATGCTCGTGGGTAATAGGCATGGAATAGTGGTCTCTGCGATATGCCCTGAAACACACAGGATGATGTAAGACTCACAGGCCAGAGAGGAAGTTATTGAGCTTTTCACTGCATGATGATGATACGTTTCCACCAGGTTTTTGATGCACCAGAAGGCTTAAAAGTATACAAATTATAAGAACTAAAAGGTTAGCAGTAAAGAAAAAATTAAATACTTACTCTAAGTACTTATAAAAGAAGGAAATCAAGGAATTTTATGGAGAGGTATTAAAGGAAGCTGTTACGTAATTTGTTTTGTAATTGTAATTTATGGAGGTGACTGAGTGATGACATGGAGAGGCCAATGCCATTGAAAGAAGAATTTATTGCTTATATTTCCCAAGAGTAGGGGGCACGCCATGCCATGCAGGGCCACAGGGGAAGCACCAGGTCTTGGTCAGGGAACCAAAGACAGGAGCAAGGGGAAAGCCAAGGCCAGAGCCTCTGTTGGGGTTTCCACGGGGAAGACAAGACAGGGTAGAGAATATGCATATGACTGGCTAGTTTGAATAATTCCAGCAGGCTCTGGGCTGTAGGGGTGGTCTCTAGTTGTCTGGTACCTGGCCCTGGGTGATTTAGGGCAGGGGAAATACTGGCTTGGTGTGTGAGAATTGGATAAGGAGATGGTTGGGGCTACAGTCTCAGAATAGGTTGGTTTGCATATAAAAGATGTGCTCCCAGCTGAGCCTTTGCTGTCTTTAAGAATTGGTAGTCCAGTCTCTCCCCAGCCAGCCAGCTTTTTCAGATGTCAAACCATTATGAAATACAGAAAATTAAAAAACGTGATTACTATAAAAGTGTATGTGTTACAGCCAGAACATACTCTCCCCTGGCCTGATTGAACTATAATGATTATACGGTGTTCCTGCCACCTTTCTTTCCACCAGCTTCCCTCTCCCTGCCCTCCAGAGGCCTTTCCCAAGCCCTCTATGTCGAGGCCTTGGGTCCTGCCCATGTGCTTTGAAAAACACCCTGTATTTAGGCATGTATCATGTTATTTTATAACTTACCAATGAAAATCCCAACCTTTTATATAACTATCCCTCTGCCCCCCCAGTTGTTTCCATTTTTACTCTTGGTCTCTTTGTCTTTGCCCAGTGTGAATTCTATGCCTTGTTTGATTTTAGTCCACTTAAGACACCTTTATCTGCTCATTCAATCGACAGTTCCCTCAAATTTTACTTTTTTCTAAGAAATTGGCATCATCTAAGACTTTCAGGAAAGGATTAGACTGCTTCCCAAATATCACTCCAATTATGAAAACAGGTGGCTGGCAATATCTACCTTAAGAAAATTTCTCTCTTTCTTTCTTTGTTTCTTTTCCTCTTTCACAAATATCTTTATTGAGCAACTACTACAGGACCAAGAACTGAGGATATGTATATAAAAAGTTGCAGTCCTTGCCCTCAAAGGGAAGCAGAAAGGAAAATAGACCTAATAAAATATGTTAAGTCTTAAAATGGAGGTATGTACATTCTAAAGAAAGTTGAAGGAAGAGAAAGAAGGAATTCCTAAGTTAGCTGCCCGAGGCAGGGAAGACACCTCTTGGACGCTGACGCATTGCTGCGTCCTGTCAAAATTGCAGGGCTTTTTTTTAGATTTTAAAAGTAATACATGTTCATGGTAGAAAATTTAGAAATTATGTAAAAATATAAAAAATAAAATAAAAGTGAATTCCAACCTCATTCCTGAAAATAAATGCTTACTTTTTTTTATAACAAAAATGTATCTTTTGAAACTAGATAGAGGTGGTTGTTGCACAACATTGTGAATGTACTAAATGCCACTGAGGTGTTCACTTGAAAACAGTTAATTTTATGTTGTGTGAATTTCACTGCAATAAGCTATTTTTAAAAAGGTATTTATTTTACTTGAATTTAAACATAAGGAAAATAAACTGAATGGGCTGCTGAACTTCAGATAAATCTTTTTCTTATCCACTAGAAGAGATATTATGTCCAGAAATATCTATGTCAGGAAAATTATGAAAAGTATTAACAGGGGTCAATGTGTTTGGTTGGTATTTAATGTTTATAGTTTATACCTGGGTACAAATGTAAGTTTCCATGCAATAAACTTTAGTCAACAGCCTCATTTACTAATAATTCACCTATTTTGTATAATAATAGAACAAACACCACTCTTCATCCCACTCCCAGTTTAAATTAAAAAAGAATAGACGTCAAAAGAACGAAATCGAAAGCTTAAGTCTCTTTTTAGAAGGGCTCTTCAGAAGAACTTAACAGGGCTGGCCCCGTGGCTTAGCGGTTAAGTGCACGCGCTCTGCTGCTGGCGGCCCGGGTTCGGATCCGGGTGCGCACTGACACACCGCTTCTCCGGCCATGCTGAGGCCCCGTCCCACATTACAGCAGCTGGAGGGATGTGCAGCTATGACATCCGACTATCTACTGGGGCTTTGGGGGGAAAATAAATGAATAAAATTATAAAAAAAAAAAATTCAAGCGTACAAAATACCTCTTTCTCAGATATGCTGGCTAAATGAAATATTGTATATTTCTTCCTTCTTCTCTTATAATCATTTTAATTTTCTTTCATGGAATTTTTAGTTTATAATTTTATCTAAATCCCTTAAGGATTCTTTAGCTTTCAAGAGCCATACTTTAAAAAGGATCGTCTATTTGGTCCTTCACATTTTTCTGTGTTTTTAGTAAGTCCACTACGACATGGACCACCCTTTATCTTATGACTTGTGCTTTTTGTTTTTTTTTTTCCTGAGGAAGATTTGCCCTCCGCTAACATCTGTGCCCATCTTCCTCTACTTTATATGTGGGTCACCGCCACAGTGTGGCTGACGAGTGGTGTAGGACTGTGCCTGGGATCCGAACCCATGAACCCGGGCTGCCACAGCGGAAGGTGCTGAACTTAACCACTGCACCTCGGGGCTGGCCCCGACTTGTGCTGTCTTAATATCTAACTGCCCAGGAGGAAATTAGGCATCTTTGGAAGGGACTGCATTTTCTCACACGTATATGGGTATTGTTTTAGTACAAACCACTGCTGTGATGTAATAAAGAATGTTAATAAATAAATACCTTCTAAGTATATTTTTTGAGTGCCTACTAAATGCCAGATGCATGCTAGGAGCTAGAGATACACAGATATACCAAAGTCCTGCCTTCGTAGGTGTTTATACTCTTTTGAAAGAAACAGAGAGGTAAACACACACAGCTACAGAAGAATTGAGGAGCAGCCATAGGAACAAGGTGCTGTGGGAGCACGGAGGAGGGGCCCCTGAGTCCGTCTGGAGGGGCTGTGCCAGCTCCCTACAGGACAGGCGTAGTCCTGAGACTCTCGGCTGAATTTGACATTTACCAAGTGGACTCGTGCGGAACACTGTAAACAGTAGAGACGAGAAAGACCTTGTAGGGAGCGTGTGGTGGGCAGTCACAGGACTTCAGACTGGAAGGGTGGACAGCAGCCAAGTTCATGGTAGCTGGGCCTTCTTCCCTTTTGCTTGGTCAGTCCCACTGTTGGCATATCTTTTCCAAATATACCATTTTGTAAAAAAGTCTGTTTTGGTAGTCCAAGATGACAACAAAAAGGCATGATATAGGCGCTTTCAAGTAAAGGACAGAAGCAAGTTCAAGCCGTCTGAGACATGGGGTTCTTGTGTCAGGCTCCAGGGGAGAGCAGAAGCCCTGACCGCGGGGCCCCTGGCAGCGCTGGGAACGTGTTCATTGTGTGGAGAGCCACAGCCACTCTGCATACTCAGCTACAGCTTGAAGCTGAGTTCCTTTTCCTTCCTTTGGTTCTCACTCAGATCTTCTTCATACTCCCCGCCTAATTCGCCCTCCATGTCTCAGGTGCAAACACTAGGGGAAACGGAGTGAAGGGGTTGGCCGGTCTGTGTTCACACAGGGCGCCCGGGGCCTCCATGACTGCTGGGCTGCCTTCTGGTGGCACCTTTGAGTCCAGCCTCCTTGCCTGGCCCAATCAGCTCATTTTGTGATGTCAGGTCATGTGGTACAAACCCTGCAGCTTCGGCATTAGGAGCCACTGAAGAGGAGTCTTTCCGCGTGGCAGACCCTAGTAGACCCATCTCCAGAATGGGATACGTTTCTCTCCAAACTAAGTGTATCCCCAGGGAGTTCCTCCCTCTGCCCACTTGAAAAGACAACTGCACCTTTCAGGTTCTATGAAACCCAGGCTCATTTATAGCTCTACTCCTCCAGACAAAGACCTGACTCGAAATAGATACTTCGAGTTGTAGACTTATTTTATGCATGAGCATAATGCATTCACACATGTCGGAGCACGTCTGCCTGATGGTCAAAAAATTACAAACATAGCAATACCTGCCGCCTCATGTTATGCTGTGAGCTATGAGGCTTTGGAGAACGCCGAGTTACGGTCTCTGCCCTCGCTGAGACTGATTCAGTCTCTTATAAACACCCTCCCTTATCACCTTCCACAAAATCCGGTCAAGTCACGCATCTCAGATTTTCTGAAACTTTGATTGACAGTTTGCGAGGTCATGGGGAGTGAGCACATCAGATGTATCGCAGCATAGCCTTGTGACTGGAGTGCAATTGAACACCTGGTCCAGGTGCACATGGTGGCTGGGTGGGGTCCCTTGCGCTGCCATTGATCTGCATGTGGGAAGAGCAGGGGATCTGTCAATGATAGTAACACTTTTTAAAAAAGTTATTTCTAAGTATAATCCGACTTATATTGCATTCTCTTGAATTTTGGTACTTTGTATTGAATTTTATTCCTACTTTACTACTGTTTAAGGCATTTCTGGTCTTAATGTCAGCCTGCCCTTATTATTGAATTTGTAAGATTTCTTAGCATTAAATGATCAAAATATGTGAATCACCATCATTATTTCATCATCTACCCTTCACCATGCTTTCTACTGCATCTCTGATTTTATGACAGTTATAAATGACACCAAGAAACTTATCTAAAATATATTCTGCAGCATAAAAATTAGGTATTTGGCTGCAAATTTATGGATTTAGCAACTTCTTTGCTAACTTAAGTTTTAAACTTTGTGTTTTTGAAATAATTTTGAATTTACATAAATGCCACAGAAATATTACACAGAGCTCCTGTGTACCCTGCACCGAGATTCTCCCATGTCAGCATTTCTGACCATCTGAGAGTCGCAGACATGATGTCCTAGTGCCCCCTAATACTTCTGTGTGTGTTTCCTGAGTACAAGGACACTTTCTTACCTGACCAGAGGGCAACCATCAAAATCAGAAAGTTAGCATTAATCCAGGGCTACTATCTAGATCACAGGCCCCATTCAAGTTTTGCCAGTTATCCCAACAGTGCCCCTGATGTCCAAGATCCAATCCAGGATCACATATTGTATTTAGTGGTCATGTCTTTTAGTCTCCTTCAGTCTGGATCGGTTCCTCATTTTCGCTTGTCTATTGTGAACTTGATCTTTTAAAAAAGCACAAGCGAGAACTTTACAGAATGTCTCTCAATTTGGGTTTGATGATGTCGCTCCTGATTTTGCACTTTCTTAGACAGACCGCTGAAATGATACTCAGTGTCTGCTCAGTGCCTCGTAGCAGAAGCCACATAGTGTTCATTTGCCCTGTTCCCAGTTAGGTGAACTTTTATCACTTGGATAAGATTGGATCTGCCAGGTTTCTCCACTCTGATGTTAATAAGTATATTGCAATTATAAATCAATAAATAATTTATAAGTACTTTGTGGGGAAATACTTTGAGACTAGGTAAATACAGTTGATTCTGGTTATTTGCGGTAATTGTGTTCTGTAACATCACCATGAACACTGAGTTAGCGAATACGGAGGCATTGCTCTAGGGGAAGTACCAGGTTGGATTCCTGTCACAACGTAATGGTCAACCCATCAATAATAACCTTGTTTTATCTGTGTTTCTGTTCAAAGACACCTTATTTAGTAGATAGTGTTGATTCATTAATATTGAACCCATGGCCAGTAGCACTATAACTCCTCTAACACACGTATTTTCTCCCTAAGGCACATCACAGCCTCTTGCACTTAGGAACACTAAACAACACTTTGGCACTATGCTTTGGAGGAGGAGTATTTTAAACAATGAAATCATCAAAAGCACAAAAATGTGAAAAATGTGGCAATATATTGTGAAAAGGATGCTTGTTTACAGTATGAAAGCTGAAACGGAAGGCAGAGTGTTGCCTTGTGCAACCTCAGCCAAGAATGTGTGAGTCTAGCAACTCACATTTTTTGCCACTCTGCGCATGTCCTCAAATGACCACTCATGGCTAGTATTGATTTTAAGCTTACAAATAAATTTTAGCGAGTAAGTGAATTTGCGAGTACTGAATCTGTGAATAATGAGGATTGACCATATCTTGTTTCTAGTACACTTTCACTTACCACTTCTAGCATCCATTGTGCTCAAATTGTTCCAGATTTGGCCACTGGGAATCCTTCAAGCTGTCTTGCGTGTCCTGACATGTTCTCATCATTCTCTGAGCACTTCTTTACTTTCTTGTTCGACAAGATTTTTCAGGCTCATCCTCTATTTTCTCTGCCCCAGCTCTGAAGTTAGACATTTCTTCAAGGGGCTCTGGCTCCATTTGGTGGAAAATAGCACTTAGAAACTAAGAACTGGATGCTAGGTGGGCTCATTGCTACCAGGTGGTCATTACTTCTCAGCCCTGTTAGTAGACAGAGTTAGAAAACATGCGTATGTATACACACACACACACACTATCATCTGTCATCTTACCTATCTGTATCTATCTGTCTGTCTGTCTATCTATCTATCCATCCATCCATCCATCCATCTATTATCTCTCCTTCTCTCTCATGAATTCATACCAATACCTCTAGTTCCAATCTTATATCTAACTGTCCCTTCTCCATGTTTATAACTCTCTTCTCTGATAGTTAGAAACTGACTCCCATTATTCTCAATGTATTGACTTACTGCTCACTCCCCCTGTATGTAAACAGACTCCCAGCCCAACCAGCCAAAGACACAGCCCTGGGTACCTGGCCCCTACTCTTGCAGGGCATGTAGGCTGAAAATTTAGTCCCAACAAAGGGGGAGGAGGAAGGAAGAAGAAAGAAGGAAGCTATCTTAAAGTTGTTGAAAGTCTGAACTTTTGCTAAATACTTAAATAAAAGCAGTTTTTTTTTTTTTTTAAATGAAAGAGAAGAGGGAAACGTCACATATATTTTTAGTTACCTTTGAAATTAGAAGGCTATTTTACCATTTCAAATGGGTATAAAAGAAAAACCAATTTTATATAACTAGTATCTTTTAAAATGTTCATGTGATATGTGTGTTATCTTCTTGGATAAAAACATCTTATTTTATATTTTTCCCAGATGTTTTAGATTCAACACATTGGCTTTTAATATACCAGCTAAACTTAATTTGAATCTTTAAATGTTGGTAGGAAATCTTAACCTTCTAATTTTTAAATTTTGGATATAACATTTTGATTTGCAGTGTTTACAAGAGAATATTGGGTAATTTTATGAAGTACATTGATTAAATTTTTTCTGGTGTGTTTATCCATGTTAAAAAAAAGTATGCGTCTTAATGTTCTTTTAAAATGTTCATTTAAACTTTAAACAATTAAATTAAGATATAGAACATTAAAATTAATTTACATTTAAAAATGATAATAGCAAATAGTCTTGACTTCCTAAGTTTTAAAATCCTGTGAAAAGGCTATGAATTATAGCTTTAATTACAGTAGCTGCTTAAGTTTTATGAAACGATTTTATTATGTTGTATAATAAGGAGATAACTGTTCTGATAACTGAGATGACCATACATGTCAAAAATAATGCAGCTTACCTTTTCCATGAAGATATGTAAAGATTACATGAATGTAAATTAATTCACATTATAGACATGCAAAAAATACAAAACTATATACACAAGAATCTCCTTTTATTCTTCTCTTTACCAATCTTACTCCCATTCACAGAATTTCTTGGTGTGATATATATTAAGTATAAATTTGACTGCATATAAATACAATTTTTGGTTTGTTTGATTTTTACTTAAATATTATACATAAATATATGACATATATTTACACACATGTATATGTATGCATATATATATTTCTGCAGAGGCTTGCTTTATTCATTAATAAAAGTATTTTTTGGAGTTCCTTTTATGCTAGTACATATAGCTCCACATCTGTTTTAACTACTGCATAGTATTTCATTATATGGCTGTGTCATAATTTAAACTTCTCCCTTTGATGGACATTTAGGTTTTTTCCTCCAAATTTTGCTATTATAAACAATGCTGCAATGAAAATGCTTGCACACACCTGGCGAGTTCTGTGAAATAAATACCTAGACTCAAGGATGAGACTTTTCCCTCTTCCTGGAGAGGCCAAGGGTAGGTGCTGAACCCCCTTCTCTGGGCTCTCCTCCAGAGTACCTGGGAGAGTCTGACCAGGTGGCCTCGTCCCTTATGCCCTTTTAGCTGTGATTATTTCCTGTTTCATAGCGAGGCTGGAAGATGAGATTCCAACATCATGTACCAGTTCCTCTGCTGTGGGTGTCTGCAATGCGGGCCAGGGAGAGGGCAACTCAGAAGTTCATTTTCTCGAGGAAGTGCTAGTTGGGTGAAGTGGAAACTGTAATTTAGGACTGTATTGCACGTATTTAGACATTTAGCAGACTTTGGGGTCTTAACAAATAATAACATTGTTTTAATCAATAAAAATGCAAATAATTTATTTTAAGCAGTTTTTAAAACAAGAGTCATAGGTTGGGTATTTCTTGTAAGGATATTTGTATATGGGTATGTTTTAGATATTTTATTAAATTTCCTTATCCTAGTTGAAAATTTTAAAAAAAGACACAAAATCTATTTAATAAGGAGGATGGTGTCTAATCAGTCATCAGATTTTTCTATTTTTATTCTTTATTCAATATTCTCAAATATTGCTGAATGGCTATTTCCAGTTCATTTCAAAAACAATTCAATTTTATTTATTTTCCATCCCTTGTTTTTAACATTCATTTGTCATTTTTGTCATTTTGTAGACCTACCAAGAGCAGCTGTCAGAATCTTAAGCAACATGACATTCCTTTTTGTGAGTTTGTCATACACAGCTGAGAGTGCCATTGTAACTGCTTTCATTACCTTCATTCCCAAGTTCATCGAGTCACAGTTTGGTATTCCAGCTTCCAATGCCAGCATCTACACTGGTAAGGCACTGCCCTTAGAGCTCCTTGAAAACCTGATCATTTGTGACCACTAAACTAAAATGCAATGAGTGAAGAGAAAGTTCAATCTAACATCCAAGTGTGAAGTTCATTAACAGCTACCTTTCACCCCCAGATTTTAGGAGGAGGAAGTCCATGAATGTTTTCTCTTTGATTCAGATTGTATTACTGTGTGACATTTTTACCAACTGGGTTTTGGAAAGGGAGAACTTTGCGTAGTTATGTTTTTATGGTTTTCAGTTAAAAGAATGAAATAGTCAATGGTGTTCAAATGTAAATCTGAATAAATCCGTTTATGGATCGGCATGAATCATAAAGTGGTAAATTTAAAAAAATGAGAATCTGAAATATTGATCAGTTCCATGGTATCAGGATTTCCCCTTCATAAATCTGAATAGATTTTAATGGAATTACTGGAGATGCTTGAGGTTAGAAAGGAAATCTATGAATTTTGTTTTAGAAGATGTTTTATGTCTGGGCAAACTGATTTTTAAGATACTTTGATACATGTACACATGATACTTAGTGCTCAAATCTTTTTTCTTAGTAAATTGAATGCCTAGAAATGTGGGAACATTAGTTATCAGATATTGGGAGAATTTTTAGTGTATTATGTAATATTCTGGGTATTTCCTTAATGGTTTCAAAGATGGTCAAATGACGGTAGCTACCTAAGGCCAGATTTATTAATAAAATATATTTAAACAGTTAAGGGGAGAATTATGATAACTTTCCCCATGACTTTGACTCCTACTTTCTCTTCCAAGTCTACATTCAAACTCAGCAAGCTTGAATTATCTGAAAATTAACAGGCAAAGTTATATTATTGCAGAAAGAAAAGTTGACTTGAAATATTTGGGCCGTCACATTTGTCTATTTTATTTTACACATAAAAGAACACACATAATTGGGTTGTGGGTCCATGATAGCAAATATTTTTATAAAGAGTATACTGTTGTGGATCATTGTAATTGTGACCTAAAAATATGTTTTTCTTTCTCTTGGTTTTCAAAAATATATGTTTTCCTTATATTAAGACAAAATTTACAGATTACAGTTTGGTTGTCAGAAATCTGAACATTCCATTTCTAGTTTAATTCTTACACTAATCTTTTGTTGAGCAGTAATTCTTGAACAGGGAAGCCAAGAGTTGTCTTGTAGCTAGATTTGAAGCCTCATAGCTGTTATATTGTAGAGTAGTCTCAAGCATTTCCCAAACTAAGTTTCAATATTAAATGGTGTTACCAGAAAGAAGATTTATAGTCAAATAAATTTGGGACTTGCTGAGTTAAAGCATATAGAGTTCTTTGCTGTGAGACTTTTCATAACCCTTAATGTGCCAATGTGCGTTGTGAAACTCCCAAAGGAAGATTCAGACTACAGTCTTGCCCAAATTTATTTGACCATGAAATCTGACTTTTTTAAGGCATCTTTATCATAAAAAGTGTTCCTCAGGACACACATCAGGAAACACTGCTAGTCCATCCTGTGTGTCCCTGTTCCAGCCAGACAAAGGGAGCAGAGCTGTCTGGATCAACCCATTCCCCTCCAGATGCACCATTTTGACCCCTAGGGTTACTGGGGCAGAAGTACAGTGCTGAGCGAGGTAGGAATTTGCATAGTGAATGCATTTTGACCAAGGCCATCTCTTAATTACTGGTAGAGGCAGAGGCTAAATAGACAACTCCTTGTGGAAAAATGGGGTAACGGGTTCAGCTGGACCTGGAGTGTTTGGCTGCAGAGTTCCACAGTGGTGTGATCAAGGCAAGATTCACTGAATGTGGCCCCCTTGGCCAAGAGGGTACAGGGTTGAATAAAGCTAACTCATGGAATTTTTTCATCCCATGTTCCAACATCAGGATTAAAGAAGCAATATCACAGAGTGCCAATTCCATTCTGGTTTGGTCATCTGCAGTTTTTTTTTTTTATCATTGCCAATGCAATTTATACAATGTTTCATGGTCTCCTGTGTTCTGATAAAATGCTTTTTTTGTGTGTGTGTGAGGAAGATTAGCCCTGAGCTAACATCTGATGCCAATCCTCCTCTTTTTTTTTTTTTTCGCTGAGGAAGATTGGCCCTGGGCTAACATCCGTGCCCATCTTCCTCTACTTTATGTGGGAAGCTGCCACAGCATGGCTTAACAAGCGGTGCATCAATGTGCGCCCAAGATCCGAACCTGTGAACCCAACGGGTGCTGCAGCAGAGGGCGCGAACTTAACCACTATGCCACTGGGCTGGCTCCTGATAAAAGGCTTTTTATTCCCAGCTCACATACTTCTTCCTTCCTTTCCAGATAGATAACAAATAGTAATAGTCAAGAGATATTCAGATGGATTAAGAGTAGAGGGTGTCACATTACAGTAAGATTAAACAAGGATGGTCATTCTTTTTAAAACTCACCTTGATTTTTTGAATTTTTATCAATTGAATCCTTACTCTCTGAGCAGAGATTTGTATCTTTTCAGGACTTATTTAATTTAATTTAATCTTTTGTTCTCTAAATCCCTTTCTATGCATGTAAATGACATCCAGAATTGAGAAATGTATCTGAACAAGAATTTAAAAGTAGTTTTAATTTCTGTATTAAAGTGCTTTTTTAATTTTAAAAAATTATTTGGATAACTACCTTGACCCTCCATAGCAATCTGCTTGTGTTGTGTGGTAGAGACGAAGCTCCGTGCATGTGTCAGAAGACGGGCCTCTGCTCACTTGCTCTGCCATAGTCATCGAGCACCAGCTCTGCAGAGGGCGCTAGGCCTTGTGTGTGGCTGGGGAAATGTGAAGACTCCAACCAGGACCTGAAGTGGCTCACAGATGAGAGAGGAGAGAGAAAGCTTGCGAAACAAGTTTAGAAAAAGCTGTTTACGTAAATGCATAAGCAATTTGGTTGCAGAGATTATTCTGGCTGGTGGAGTAGTGTGTTTGAGTTGTGTTTCATGGAGGAAATGGCTTTAACCAGGCTTTTGAGGAGAAGTAGAACTTGACCATTTGGAGTTTGGAGGAAAGGCATTTTTTTTTGGAAAGGCATTTATTTCCTCTGGAGGAACAGCTTGAGCAAAGGCAAAGAGCAGGGAAGGATGAGGCTGGTTCTGGCAAATAAAAGAGTGGTTTGTTTCCTGGGACAGAAATAGAGAGGGCTCTGAAGGCAAGCAGATGGGGGGGTGAGATGAATGCTTTCTGGTATTTACGGGGGTGGGCCCTTCAGCACCATTTGGCTCATACTGTAATCGCACTGGGGGCACCTGTGCCCTGGAGGAGGTAGTGACACCAGTGTCTATGAGGGCATCATCGAAACACCTTAAACGACCCCACCTCATTCCTCCGGTGTTTGTGTCTACACAACAGTGGATCTGTGTTCATGTTACACTCTTGAACTCATGAACATGTTACACTGTTCACGGTCTTTCCGCTAATCCATTTAGGGTCACATTTATTGATTGAAATTAAACATGATGAAGTTGCTATTTTGGGAAAGCCTGAGATGATGGGAAGAGCCCTGAAGGAAGAATTAGACAGATTGGCCTTGAACCCTGCCATGGCTGGTTACCAGCTGTGTGACTTTGGGCAAGTCACTTACCTCCTTGAACTTCAGCTAAAACTGAAGTTTATCTGTAAAATGAGGACCATGTCTCCCCTGTCTCTCTCTGTGTCAGTGTTGTCATGAGGGTCAAATGAAGCGGTGAATGGTGCTTTGTTCCGTAGCTTACCTGACTTCAAATAGGCACAACAATATAAACTGAAAAGTATACCTTAATCATGTATTATAGGAAAGAAAGTATGATTTATGATGATGATGATGATAGCACCTTACATTTGAAGCCATGCAGCTTCAACAGGTCTGAGAATGAAACCTTTTTAATAATAATGATAAATTATTGACATAATAATTTCATGAATAATTTCATTTATTCATGTCATGAATAAATAATGACAATAATAAAGCACCTGCTGGCATTTATTAAGTGTTTACTAAGTACAGGCACTATCTAAGCATTTTTATGTGAATAATGTTATTTAATCCATGTAACTAACGCCCAGGCAGTAGGTATTATTGATTACGCCCATTTTCCAGATGAGGAAATGAAAGTCTAGAGAGGTTTAAATAACTTGCTTAAAGACACGCAAATGATGAGAGCCGGGAGGCTAGAGTCTTGTAGTATATAAATATCCATATGTGATTTTTATTGAAATATTATAATAAGCATATGCTATTGCCATCATTTCCAGGAAGTTTTTGTTTTTTGCTTTTTTTTTTTTTGATTTCCAGAGAAACGATATTCTGACTAAGATTCTACTTCCACCCACTCTGCGGCAGCCTTGGCCACTAAGCCATGGTCAACAACAGCCACCTTCAGAGTTCTGTGTTCTCTCAGTATCACTTTGCTTGCCCATCATCCAGCCCTGTGGTGTGCAGAATTATAAGGAGTTAGACATTAGTTTGTCTTTACAAAGGAAATAGCCTTGGAAAACTCTATTTTGTTTTTCATTTCTGTGGTAAGGGGTTAGGTTGGGATGTGATTTTTTTAAAAAAATTACTGTAATTTTTATTGTCGTCTACTTAACCCAATATTTGCCATCCATCTTCAGCCACTGATTTGGGTTCTTGTCAGTCAGTTTCAAGGCAGTGACATCGAACTCCAATGGTAGCCTTTGGGAGTCACTGCATCTCTAGATGCAAGAGAGGCATGAATGTGCATTGATTTGGTTCACTCTTCTGAGGGTATTAACAGCTTTTCTATATCGGCTCTTTAATTTTATGAGAGTAGTTTTTAAAATCCATTTTGGTACTAATTTTATAAGTGTATACAAAGATTTTTTTTAATGTTGAAATCGAACTTTTAAATGCAAATAGACTATATTAGGTATGGATGTACTTAGCATCGCTGCCCATTCCCTAGGTCAGGCGATGACATCTGACTCTGTGAGACATGCCGACACCACACTCAAACACGACGAGCTCTGGGAGAGAAAAGGAAGGTCCCTGCAAACCAACATCCTGCAGCAGCTGCTAGTCTCACTTCTATGCTTTTCAACAAGCTTGAGATGAATAGAGGCTATTAGGAACTAAGAGTGACAATTATAGGCTCTTTGTCTTTTGGGCAGGGAGATATTTATTTGTTTTTCTTCAATGCTAATTAGAATTTTTGTAGAAGGTTACAGTAGACAAGTCAAGATACCCAGATTCTCTCTCTCTTTTTTTTTTATTGCGGTAACGTTGGTTTCTAACATTATATATATTTCAGGTGTACATCATTATATTTTGATTTCTGTGTAGATTACATCATGTTCACCACCCAAAGATTATTTCTCTTTATTTGTTCACTAACCAATTAACTTAAGATGTTTGAACGCCTACCATGTGGCAGGTTTTTAGCCAATGCACTAATGGTGGCAATTAAACTGAATTCAATTGCTTATGAAGACCCAGAGGATGCAAGTGTTAGTGTTTACACATGGATTCTATATGACAACAGCATTAAAGTAAGAATGTGCTTTGCAGCCACAGGCCGTCTCTGAAGGGCATGGCAGGACCCAGCTTCTCTCTTATATGGGACACCACTGATATGTGCCTGGAAGGCCCACGAAGCAGAGTCCAAAATGGAGTCTTGGCTGGAGTTTTTAGTATTTTTATAATACTTTTTATACTTTAAAATATTATATATATATGTATATATATTTTTTGGTGAGGAAGATTAGCCCTGAGCTAACATCCCATGCCAATCCTCCTGTTTTTGCTGAGGAAGATTGGCCATGGGCTAACATCCGTGCCCATCTTCCTCTACTTTATACGTGAGATGCCTGCCACAGCATGGCTTGATAAGTGGTGTGTACATCCGTGCCCAGGACCTGAACCTGCTAACCCCAGGCCGACCAAGCGGAGTGCGCAAACTTAACTGCTATGCCACTGGGCCGGCCCCTTATATTTTTATATTTTCTATATTTTGCTGGTCACATAGGTTCCTGCTCTGTAACCAGCCTCAACATCAGGACTCTCCAGGGGGGTCTTAGTGAGACCAGATACAAATCATCAGGCTCATTTTCATCAATAAACAATGCTGACAAGCTGGTACAAACCATCCCCAAACTCCTCCGATCCATGGGTACAAAGCAGCAGTATCAATCAACATATTTCATGCCTTGACAGTGAGTCAGTGCCCTGCATATACACTTTCTTAATTCAACAGGACAGCTTAGGCTGATTTCAGGCTTGCTGAAGTTCCCCAAGAGCTATTCTAGATCTGTTTTCTAATGTAGAAAGCAATTACTTGGACTAGAATGAACTCTGATTCCTTCCTGCTCTAAGATCTTAGATTAAATAATTTTCTCAAGGCCACATATACCACATAAACTTTTATTCTTACCTTCCTTGTAGAATTATATTTTTTCTTACAAAGAGACTAGTTAATAACCGATTCATAACAGTGGCATTTTTAGTAATGTTGCATCACCACACACTTTGGCCATGTCCAGCATCAACATGATCTATTTGTCTTTGCCATGGGCAGCCTGATATAGTACACAGAGCTCTCTTTGAATCCCAGATCTGTCACTTAACTAAGTGCGTGATTTTAGCCAAGTCACTTAACCACTCTGTCTCAGTTTCCCATTTGTAAAATGTGAGTGATCATATCCCAGGGCTGCTGAAAAAAATTAAATGAGATAATTATTATCTTAAAGCATTTGGTATATACTAGATACACAATAAAAATTAGTTTCCCCCTTTTTATATTGTGCAACTGAGTTAAATTTAAATCCCCATTAAAAAGTTTTGTTAGGGCCAGCTCAGTGGCATGGTGGTTAAGTTCCTGTGCTCTGCTTCAGTGGCCTGGGGTTCATGGGTTTGGATCCCAGGCTCAGTCCTACACCACTTATCAAGCCTTGCTGTGGTGGTGACCCACATATAAAATAGAGGAAGATTGGCACAGATGTTAGCTCAGGGCCAATCTTCCTCACCAAGAAAAAAAAAGTTTTGTTAGGTTTTCTGATATAAAACAAACTTTGTACTAGTCTAATTTAGAGTGGTAATTCAAAGGCATTTGTTAAATCCCTCCTGTTAAGAGAAGTAATATATTCAAATGAAATTGTAAGAAGGGACTACAGTCATGCGCCACATAACAACATTTTGATCAACAACAGATGGCGTATACGACGGTGATCCCATAAGATTAGTGTATATAGCCCAGGTGTGGAGTAGGCTATACCATCTAGGTTTGTGTAAGTACACTCTATGATGTTCACACAATGATAAATCGCCTAATAACATTTCTCAGAGTATATCCCCATTGTTAAGTGACACGTGACTGTGTTTTAGTCTTGATCATAGGAGTAAAGTAGCGGAAACTTTCTGGGTCAGGAGACAGCCAAGAGGTGTTGGGGAGGGATGTTCATATCATAGTGCATCACGAATCTCTCTCTCTCTCTGAATCACTTGAAATCAATTCACGAAATGACCACTTCCTCTTTGGCCAGCTCTCCAAATGATCATTATTTCTTTTGTGATTCTTTCTCTTTCTTGACCACTTTTCAGAGTAAAAATTTATATTCTAGCAAATTTTTATAGTGACCAATAAATTAAAGAAAATATTATTATGAGCTCCTGGCTTTTCGTGTATTTGATGTGCTTTAATCCGTTGTGGTCACTATTCTTTTTGATCCTCCAATTGTCCCATCTTTGGCCACTGGCAGCCCTCTCAAGTTAGCACCTCTGTCCCTTGGCACGATTTCAGTCATCTTTGTGGTTTCCGGCATGACAAAAGATGACTTGCTTATCTCATGCTTCCTGCCCTAGACCTGGGATCAGTCATATTTCTCCAAGGAGCCCTGGTTCCTTTCAGAGGAAAACGATGTTTGGAGATCACCATCTGGACACCAGGGATGCTCATTGCTGCAAGATTGTCATTATTTCCAGGCCTTTTGTTAATAAAAAGAGAAAACCAAATCATGAAGTTATACTGATAGTTCCACTTCAAATTTAAGATTACAGGTTATTACTTAACTTTTTTGATATTACATTGTTTCTCTGTACTCTCATGCTGAAAATAATTTTTCCTAATGACATTAACATAATTACTTTATCCAAGTGTGTGTATATATATGTTTGTGTGAATATATATAATAGTTTTAAACCAACTAGCAGTATTATTACTACAAAATATAAAATGCAGTTTTAGACTTCTTTCTGGTTCTTTTTGTCTATGGGCTATCTCTTATGGATGTGCAAAAGACTGTGACCTAAAGTTATTTGAGATAATTCTTCTCTGTTTGGTTATGCCAGCAACCTGATATGCTGTGGAGTTTATTTGCTTTAATTTGTTTTCAGTTTTTAGGGATTACTTTATTTTTATATCTTTAAGTTAAATTTGTTTTTTAAATTCTGTAAAACATTTATATGAGTTGAAAGTCAAAACCATAAAACGAAGGACATTGAGGTACCTTGCTTCTATCCCAGTTTCCTCTAATTTTCTCCCTCCCTCTATAGGTAGCATTTTTATTAGTTTATCTCTCTTTCATTTCTTTTTCAATGTGTAACTAAATATGTGCACTATGTATGCAATATATATGTCAGAATTTTATATGAGTATTTTCCCCCTTTCTTCCCCCAAACTTGGCATACTATACACTCTGTTCTCCCTGCAGCAGTATCAGAGACCTTGCTCTTTTCTTTTACAGGCACACAGTACTCTATTGTGTGGAAGTATCTTAGTCTATTCGGTACCCTATTGGAGGACATTGGATTGTTTCCATTATTTTGCTATAATGACACATATAATGATCTGTATAAGTCATTTCATACTAAATAACCCATTTGTCTAATATACTTACTTCTTTTTAACTATTTAGTTTAATCGTCCAGCTCTCAATTTGCCTTTATCCTGGCAGAGAAGCTGATTCCAGAGAGGGCAGGGAGACTGAGAGATCATGAATATTTGTTATATAATACTCAGTCCTCACTCCTGCCCCAAGGTTTAGCATTCATCCTCAGATTGTTATAAAGATCAAAAGAGAGAATCTTTATGAAAGCACTTTGAAAAATCTATATAGCTTCTGGGAATCCAAATCAAAGTGGAGTCTTTTCCTGCAGTATGAGCCTGTGCCACGGTGGTGAAACAGGTGACCTTTGTTAGGCTTCTGCTCTTAGCTAGGCATGGGGTCAGAGAGGGGCTTTCTGTGCATCGTTTACAGTCCACACTGCAATACTGCAGTGAAGGGCCTACCCTCTCCAGTGTAGAGTTGATAAAACTGAGGCGTAGAGAGCAGTTTTTGCAAGCTGCACACCCAGTGATCCATAATCCAGGTCCACAATATATAGATTGAGCTGGTCCTCAGAGAAGCTGCTTACATTTTAGAATTTTTATTGCACTAATTCTCTCCCCTCTAACTTTTTATATATTGAGTAAGACATATGGTACAGTGGTCAAGAGGATCAGTTTTGGAGAGAGACAGATCTTGTTGAAATTCTTGTTCTTCCTCTTTATCCATCCATCCATCCATGCATCCATCCATCCATCCATCCGTCCATCTATCCATCTATCTATCCATCCATCTATCTATCCATCTATCCATCCATCCATCTATCCATCTATCTATCCATCCATCCATTTATCCATCTATCCGTCCATCCATCCACCTATCCATCTATCTATCCATCCATCCATCTATCCGTCCATCCATCCATCCATTCATCCATCCATCCATCCATTTATCCATCTATCCGTCCATCCATCCATCCATCCATCCATCTGTCCATCCATCCATTTATCCATCTATCTGTCCATCCATCCATCCATCCATCCATCCATCCACCCATCCATCCACCCATCTATCTATCCATCCATATACAAATATTTATAAAGCTTCTGCTATGGGCCTGGCACGGTGCCAGGTCCTAGAAAAGCAGTGATGAGAACACAGAGGGAAACTACCCTCAAGGATCTTACAGTCTTGTGATCCTCGTGGGCTGCCTGTGTCCCTGGACAAGTTCATTAGCCTCTATGAGAGTTAGAGGTTGTGAGGATTAAATGAAGGAATGTAGTTGGTGTGCTTATTAGCACAGTGCCTGGGAAGTCGCTGTTAGTAATAACTGTAATACCCACTCTATGAGATACTCTCAGGAAGAAGAGGGCTTAGGACATGTGGAAAACATTCAGGGCAAGGATTATCTGGAGGAAATGTATTCTAAGAGTAAGAAGAGAGAAAAAGCATGGCTAATAGGTAGTGGGAAAATGAAAAAGAAGGCAAAAGAGGATACTAAAGTGAAGGACTGAGGGATTATTTCATCTGAACTGAAGGAGGCTTGAAGATGTCATATAAATGATAGAAGTGCAGTTGCTTTAAGAGTGTGGCACAGTGTATGTGAAACTGATTTCAGCTGAATCAGTGTTGAGCTAGAGTTAAATCTTTATATCTCGATTTATTTACTCTCCATTTATTTTTCAACCTCAAATATGTCTGTTTTTCACAACTCTTAGAGAGGAAAAAGACATTTTAAGAGTTTTAATTTCATATATTTGAGCATGGGGCAGTGAAATGTGAGTTGACCAAATTTCTCAATTAAATGAAATGTTTTTGTTTCACTCATCTTTGATGATTTAATTCCACAGTCCTTATGTGCGGAATTTGTTTCCCATGTGTGTACGCGCGCACACACACACACACACACACACACACAGAAGAATAAAGACAAACAATCACTTAAAAGGGATTTTCTGGGCTCAGAGACATTCAGCCCAGTTTTCTCTGGATTTCTACATCTACTTTCATTGCCCCTTGATGATCACTGATATTCAGAATGGCCCAGAGGCCGCTTGAGAGCCTTAGTCATCAAAAATACTATATTTTGCTCACAGAGCAGGATTCGCTTTTGTATAAAAGTTGAATTGAGAAAGTTTAGGGAGCTCTTCCAAAGGACTGAAAACCTCAGGGGAAGAACAGTGTCAGGAGCAGATGTAAGAGCGTTTCTGCTACTAAGTGCTTCGTGTCCTTGGTTAAGTCAGCATCCAGGATACACCCAACAGATGTGATGAATGAATGAATGTAAACATTTATCTCTCGGGACCTCAGTCTCCTCTTTAGAATGGGGGATTGATTTAGATGACCGTTCACCAAAGATCAACTAACAAACTTCCTCCCCCCCCACCAACCACACACCCAAAATCCTCTGATTTTTGTGAGCAACTTCTTTTTCTAGGCATCCAAGTTAATCAGTGTCTTACCATTTTACTTTGGATATATGTAATATACCTTTTCCTGGCAGTTTAAATTTTATATATGTATAAATGACCCTGATTTTCCTCTCTATTCATGAACTATTCCATCCTTCATAATAGGACAGGAGAATCAGGATTATTATTGAAGGAGATGAAGAAGGGAGGAAAGTAGGTGATGGAGTACAATATTATCCCAGTTTTAGAGAGAGATACATAAAGGTAATGGGCGCTAATTGAAGGATTCATGCATGCACAAGTAGTGGCCTACGGGCGCTACCAACAAACTGTTCTGACTCCTGGCTCATGCCACCATCTCGCATTTCCTCAGAGATGCCTTCTGTTAACTTGTAAAAATCACGTCCAGAGCTAATGAAATATCTTGGCCCTTAAGTATGGCCAGGAAATGGTTATTACCACACAGGCAGGAAATACCTTACTCTTTTTCAACTAAATAATGAAACATGTGCTTAGACATTATTAGAAGTTGAAGTAATGTCCTTTTGTAACTTGAACCATCTCATGATGGACCATAGAAGATTTGTTTTGCTCCCAGGCTCAACTTCCTGCTGTGACATTTTTCTACTGGCCAGAAGGTAGAACATGGGGTTATTTGGATTTGTTACTGTTAAGACTGATTGGATTTCAGGCTAATGGTTAATTTTTTCAAGTCATTGTACTAAATTTTTCTTATATCTCTATTTGCAATAAAGATGAATATAATTTATATTGGTTTTTTGATTAAAGCGGGTATTTAGAAACATTATAGGGGCATCCTTCTCTTACCTATGCAAGGGACAATTTATGTATGCTTGTTTAATATAGAGTAGTTCAATATTATTTTGTAACATCTTCCTTAGATTTATTCTAAATATATTCTATATAAATACCAAACCCTTTTGGAAATGCAATTGAGCTTGGTGGAATCATTCAGTAATGAAGCAGAGTAGGACAGCTGTGGAAATGTCCACATCCTTTGGTAAGGTTTTCCAATAGAACACCTGTATTCATAAAATTACAAGTTTTTCTTTGTTCCTATTTCAGCCATGCTCTCAGAGATAGTTATTCATGTAATCAATGGGTTGGTAGTTGTAGTTACCATATATATATATCAGCAATCTGTTAATTTGTACTTAAAACTTTCGTTTATTTGAACAGAGTTTTTGGCATTAACTTTGTTGAGCTAAGCATTCTGCGTGTCAATTGAAGATTTTTAGGGAGAATGCTAAAATATTTAGGAAAACTGCTTTACAAGTTGCCTCAAGTACTGTAGAAGCATCAGGTGCATTTTCGATGCTGACACTGATAATAGATAAGTCTTGTCTTTAGATGAGATTCCCAAGAATCTCAGAAAAGGTGCCAGTAGAAATTTTGTGTTAATATAAAATATCTGCCCCGTGGAGAATTTGGCTTTATGGTACGTGCTCCCAGCCTGTCCTAGGGTCATAACCCAGGGATACCATGTCCATTCCCTGAATTCACTGAGTAATTTATTAAGTGCCTACCATTTAGCCAACTACTTTGATGGGTATTATGGTGTATATGAAGATGAATAAAATAGTTTTAAAAGAGGAAATAAAACAGAAGAAATAGTGTGGAATAGTTTCATTTATGGAGAGCTTTGAGTCCCTAGTGGAGGAATTTCTAGACCAACCAATAATTAATAGAAAATATGGGAACTATTTTTTTAAAGAAAGACTGCAGCAATCCTGTTAGTTTCAATGGGGTTATTATTTTATGGAGTTCCATTTAGTTGAATAGATACTCATCCACTGTGATTGTTTTAGTCACTTAGTATAATATACTGCTGTTTCTAAAAAGCATATGGAAATTTTCCAAAACAAATGAGCACCTAACCCATTTTTAGGGGGGAAAACATCAAAGAAAGAGATTAAACAATTCTTCTTAGTTACCTTTTCTATTGGTTCATAATCCTGTTCATGTGTTTTTTAAAATATCAACCTCTCATCTCAAATCTTTTTTTTTTTGAGGGATGTAAGGAATAAGTAAATAAAATACTGACTATCAGAAATACTTCAGAAATAATATTTAATTTGTATTCAAACATTTGTTATATACAGCATTAAACTTATTAATGAAAACTGCCTTGTAGGTAGAACAAAAATTCAGTTTTAATGTTATGTAAAACAAATACATCTTTATAAATACTTCAACATGGCTGAAGATCAAGGTTCCGGTCTTGTGCTGTACTTTTTGTGCTGTGGTCAACATAATAGATAGCTTCTTCCATGAAAATGATTTGTTGTCTCTTATATTGGTATGATTAAACTTCAAATGTCAATAATTTGCCAAATAGTATATATTTAATTTAGTTTCATATATTGTGATGCCTTTTTTTTTTTTTTTTTTGGTGAGGAAGATTAGCCCTGAGCTAACATCTGTGCCCATCTTCCTCTACTTTATATGTGGGACACCCGCCAAAGCATGGCTTGATAAACAGTATGTAGGTCCGTGCCCAGGATCTGAACCTGCGAACCCCGGGCTGCCGAAATGGAGTGCATGAACTTAACCACTACGCCACCAGGCCAGCCCCTAGTCTCATATATTGTGGCTAAATTATGGATCAAGACTGGTCATTATCTGCCTCATCTCTGTATCAGCCAAATTCATTGATCACACACATACACATGCATACGTTTGCACATATACACATACATATATGTGTATGCATACATAGATATACATACTCAAATACACACATTTATATCCACCCACAAACACGCACATGCATACCATGCATACATTAACAAATTTCAGCATTTTTGTATTGAAGTTTTGAGTTTGATTTAGGAGACAATATAACTAATTGAAAAAAATAAGCAGGGGTTAAGAGACTAGATTTCAGCTTTAGGAGGAACAAAGGACTGGGAGTTCAGGTAGTGGACTACTCATCTCAAACCTGAAGGAATTCTGGCTTGGAAGTCAGATTTGTGACTTGGCTCTGCTCTATTAGCTTGGTGATATCATTCACGTGTCTTAGTTTCCTTATCCGTAAAATGGGGATAAATAGTAACCCCTCTAGTGGGATATGATTAAGTGTAAGTGCTTTAAGACTTGTTCTCTACAAATTTATCGTGATTATTATATTGTCATTTTGTTTTCCCAATGTCCATTTCCTTATCTGTATAAGCAGGTAATACCCATTTACAGAGCTGTTGTATTGATCAATTAAATAATTGATATGAATGTGCTTTGAAACAACTATAAAGGTTTATTTCCCTCAAATGATTTTAGGTTGTTGCTGCTGATTTTGGCTCAAGTTGAAATCAGCTTGCTCTAACATTTAACCTTTAATCACAGTATTTATTTCTTGGTGTTTATGTCATGACTCAAGACAATAACAGGTAAGATTCTTTGAAAAGAATTTTGAGTTTTCTGCTGCTTTGGGTGGAAAATTAGTCTAAAACACTTCCCTTTCTGAAATAAACAGAATTTCGAAGAATTAATAATTTGAAAAAATTATTAAAAAGAATAAAGTGAGTTTCTAGAAATAAAAAGTATTTTTCCTTTCACTTTTAAAATAAAACTGAGCACCCATTCCTAGGGAAAACAAGTGGCTTAAATAATTGAAAAAAATCACACAAAGAAAATCACAAACGTTTGTAATTCAAACGTATGTTTATGGGAGTGTTAGCCTCATGTAAATCTAGAAAAAGCATTGGATTTAGAATCAGAACACTGAGTCTAGGCCGTGCTTTGGCATTAACAAGCCACTGGTGTAAGTTAAGTCACTCATCTTCTCAGAGCCTCTGTTTTTTCTTTATTTTGTCATCTATAAAGTGAAGGAACTGAAGGGATGCTCTCCGAGCTCCTGTCTTAGTTTAGGATTACATTTTTCCTGAGAATATCCGAGACTCAGAGTAACAGAGGCTTAAGCAAAATAGCTGTTCATTTCTTCCTCACAAAAAAGTCTGGACATAGGCAGCGCAGGACTGGTATAGTGACTGCGGACTGCTTCCAATTTCTGCTGCATCATGGACTCCTGTCTTTATGGTCCAAAAGAGAGATCCAGTTTTTAGCTCTGCATTCCAAGCAACGAGATGGCGGGAGAAGGGGGAAGAAAGGCATGGAGGGTGTGACTTTCACTTACCTCACATTGGACAGAACTTACCACATGGCCACCTCTAGTTGCAAGGGAGTCTGGGAAATGTAGTCTGTATTCCAGGCGGCCATAAGCCAAGTTATTACTCTAGAATCGAGGTGTTGGGCCAGATTGAGCCTGCTGCCTGTTTTTGTAAATAAAATTTTATTGGAACACAGTCATGCGCATTTGTTTACACAAGTCCATGACTTGAGCACTACAACAGCAGAGGTGAATAGTTGTAACAGGCGCTGTCTGACCCACAAAGTGGAAAATATTTACTATCTGGCCCTTTATTAAAAAAGCTTGCTGACCTCTGCTCTAGAAGAAAGAAGCATAGTCATCAGGGGATAAGTAGCAATCTCTGCCACAGCTCCCTTCCAAATTCTGATTCTATGATAACAAACAGACACATAAAAAACCCAAACAATTTCATAGGATGTAGGAATAGTTTTGAAAATGTTAGTAAATACTAAAACATGTTAGTCAATACTAAAACACGAAGTTCTTTCTTGCTCTAACAGGCTGAAACTTGAGTTGTGCTGTTAAATTGCCTTCTTTTTTATTCTGTCCACCTCCCCATCTTATAATGGCTGCTTTATAAAGGTCAGCTACTCCTTTCCAGCTTTGAGTAAAAAACTACTTTATTTGGCACGTGTCTTGCATATCCTTCATTTTGGTGAAAATAAAAATGTGAAAAGATGCAGGGCTACCTTTGATGCTGGGGAAGCCCCCCTAGTGTAGAATCAGTGCTTGACAGTGAACCGGGGACCATCCCACTGTGAGAGGAGCCCATGGCTATTAGTTGGGAGGTATATTACATTGACTGTTGCTAAACTGAATTTTTTCCTTTGCTGGTTCACACATGTTATTTAGGGTAAAATTTAAAATATTTATTTCATTTTCTTATTCTTTTAGCTTTTCAAGATCTATTATTGTCTTCCAAAGAGAAGTTTTGTTTGAAAATGTCTAATTTTATTATTCAAAATCAAGAATAGAGTAGGTCTGAACGATAAGGGAAAGACTATTGGTGTTTTGCTGAGAGATTTAGAGATGGGTCAGTTGCTTGTCACTGCATTAGGAAGGCACACAAAGCCATGTTATCTGTTCCTTTTCTAGTGCTTTTTACCCAATGGCTACTTTTTATAAAGTTGGTTAATGGATTTCTGAAACCTAAGTACTCATAAACAGTAGGTTTGGTGTCCTCCAAAGCTGCTCAGACCATTAGATTACTAGAATATGAACTTATTTTATGGATTTCGTTGCCTGGTGGAATTATGCATGTCTTTTGAAACAAAACAACATCTTCAAGGTAAAAAGTGCAGTATGTAGCAAACTGGTTAAGATTTCCATCCCAAAACTAAAACTAAAGTTCTTAGTTTTTCTGGCTTAAGCTATCTCATTCAGAGAGCAAGGAAGGTTGATAAATTTTTAAATTTTCTTTTAGCCATAAAATGTTCTGATCTTTAATAATCTTGGCTCTCAGTAAACTTACTTTAATGGAGAGATGAAAACAGTGTGTAGTCGGAGTATCATTTATTCCCTGTGCATGCTCACTCCCTTTGCTCTAAATTTTTGCTCAAATGGCCCCTTGCCAATTAGCCCTTACCCAGTATACTCTACTTAAAAATGCAACTCCTCTCCCAGAACTCCTGATTTTCCTTACTAGGCTGAATATTTTCCTCTGCAGTGCTTTTTACCTTCTAACATTCAGTATGATTTGTTTAGTTATTAGTTTATTATTTATTGTCTGTTTTCCCTGCAGTAGATGGTAAACTCAATGTGGGCAGGAATTTATGTCTGTTTCATTGACTATGTATCTCCAGAGTCTAGTACAGGACCCAACACATAGTAGATGCTCAATAAATGTTTTCCGTTAAATTAAATATATGAATTAAAAATTATATTTTTTTAAGTTTTCTGAAAGTTATACTTAACAACCTCCTTGTAAATAACATAAAAATGAATTTTAGCTCAACTACTGTTTAAATGATTGAAGATTAAAAACACAATGCAGTCAAGGGCATCTACAAAAAAACCTACAACTAACATCATACATGATGGTCAAAGACTGGATGTTTTCCCACTAAGATCAGGAACAAGACAAGGATGTCTGCTCTTGCCACTTCTATTCACCATTGTACTGGAGATTCTAGCCAGGGCAATTAGGCAAGAGAATAAAATAAAAGGTATGCAGATTAGAAAGAAAGTTGCCTGGCGGCCCAGGTTCGGATCCTGGGCGCGCACTGACGCACCGCTTCTCCAGCCATGCTGAGGCCGCGTCCCACATACAGCAACTAGAAGGACGTGCGACTATGACACACAACTATCTACTGGGGCTTTGGGGGAAAAATAAATAAATAAAATCTTAAAAAAAAAAAAGAAAGTTGTAAAACTATCTCTATTTACAGATTACGTGATCTTATATGGAGAGGATCCTAAGGAATCCACTAAAAAATTATTAGAAGTAGTAAATGAGTTCAGTGAGGTTGCAAGATACAAGATTAATATACAAAAATCAATTGTATTTCTACACCCTAGTCATGAACAATTCAAAAATGAAATTGAGGAAACGATTACATTTATACTAACATTAAAGAATGACATACTTAGGAATAAATTTAACAAAATAAGTGCAAGACACATATTCTGAAAACCACAAAACATTGTTTAAAAATTAAAGAAAACCTAAATAAATGGAAAGACGTCTCACAGTCATAGACTGGAAGACAATGTTATTAAGAGGGCTGTATTCCCCAAATTGATCTACAGATTCAACACAATCTCCATCAAAATTCCTGCTTGCTTCTTTGCAGAAATTGACAAGCTGACCTAAAATTTGCTTGGAAATGCAAGGGACCCAGAATAGCCAAAAAATCTTGACAAAGAACAAAATTGGAGGACTCAGACTTCCTGATTTCAAAACTTAATAAAAAGCAATAGTAATCAAGACAATATGTTACTGACTTAAAGTAGGCGTAAACATCAATGGAATAGAATTGAGAGTCCAGAAAGAAACCCATACGTCTATAGTCAACTGATATTCTACAGGGATGCCAAGACCATTCAATGAGGAAAGAATAGTCTTTTCAACAGTTGGTGCTGGGACAATTAGATATCCACATGGAAAAAAATGAGGTTGGACCCCTACTTCATAAAAATTAACTCAAGGGGCCGGCCTGGTGGCACCAGCGGTTGGGTGCGCACGCTCCACTGCAGTGGCCCGGGGTTTGCCAGTTTGGATCCCGGGCATGCACCGAGGCACTGCTTGGCAAGCCATGCTGTGGCAGCGTCCCATATAAAGTGGAGGAAGATGGGCCCAGATGTTAGCCCAGGGCCAGTCTTCCTCAGCAAAAAAAGGGGAGGATTGGCAGATGTTAGCACAGGGCTGATCTCCTCACAAAAAAAAAAAAAAAAAAATTAACTCAAAAAGATCAAAGACCTTAATATAAGAGCTAAAACTATAATACTCCTAGAAATAAACATAGGCATAAATCTTTGTGACCTTGAATTAGACAATGTAACCAAAGAAAAAGTAGATACATTGGATTTCATCAAAATTAAAGACTTTTGTATATCAAAGGACACCATGAAGAAAGTAAAAAAACAACCCACAGAATGGGAGAAAATATCTGCAAAACATATATCTGATAAGGGACTTGTATCTAGAATATATAAAGATTCTTACAACTCAATAATAAAAAGACAAAGAAGCTGATTAAAAGATGGGCAGAAGGATCTGAAATAGACATTTCTCCGAAGAAGACATACAAATGGCCACATGAAAAGCTGCTTGACTTCATCAGTTATCAGGGAAATGCAAATCAAAACCACAATGAGATACCACTTCACACCCACTTGGATGACTATGATCAAATATTATCTGTGATAATAACAAGTGCTGGTGAAGATGTGGAGAAATTGGAACCCTCACACACCGCTGGTAGGAATGTCAAATGGTGTAGCCTCTTTGGAAAACAGTTTGGCACTTCCTCAAGCATAGAGTTACCATATGATCCAGAAATTCCATTTCTAGGCATATATCAAAAAGAAATGAGAACCTATGTCCACATAAGAACCAGTACATGAATGTTCATAGCAGCATTATTCTTAATAGCCCAAAATAGAAACAACTCAGATGTCCATAAACTGATGAATGGATAAATCAAATGTGGTATATTAATACAATGGATTATTATTTGGCCATAAATAGGAATGAAGTACAGACACATGCTACGACATGGATGAACCTTGAAAACATTATGCTAAGTGACAGAAGCCAAACATATGTATATGACTCAGTTTATATCAAATGTCTACAATAGGCAAATGTATAGAGACTAGAAGTAGATTAGTGGTTGTCTAGGGCTGGGGGAGAGAGTTGAGAGGAAATGGGTGTGATAGCTAAGGGGTGCAGGGTTTCTTTTTGGGGTGATGAGAATGTTCTAACAATGTGGTGATAGTTGCATATCTCTGTGAATATAGTAAAAAAAAAACCTTGAATTGTACACTTTAAGTAGGTAAGTTGTATAGTATGTGAATTACAGCTCAATGAAGCTGTCAATAAAAAAAAAAAAAGAAAGAAACATAACCACAGTGCATCCAAATTAGTGAGCTGACTATGTTTATTAATTGGTTGCTCTGGTCCTCCCTATTAACTTGGTAGAATTAATATGGTTTCTAGCAAGCAAAATTTCCACCTGGTCCTTGTGGGGCAAGGACATTCTAACAGTTTAGGTGGTAAAAGTTTGTCTCAAAAGGTTTTTCAGATAGAGTTTAAAGATCTGCTACTTCTCCCAGGGGAAGGATGGCTTTGTCAGGGATTTGAGGCTTGGCTATTAGTGGGCGTAATAACAATCAACCATCTAAATGGGAAAGATCCGAGAGCTGCTGGATTTGGACAACCCTGGAAAGGAGAGAAGTTGAAAACTGCTAACAGAAAATGGATCTTGCCCAAAGGGCTTCCAAAGAGGGTTTTGCGTTTGGCAGTGGCTCACATCTGTAGGCCTTGCCTCTATGAACGGAAACCAAGTACGGTAACTTAATACTAAGATCCTTGTTTGAGGCTTATTTTGATAACTGAAAAAGTTAACAAGATTCTGTTATTCTCCTGTGAAACTTCCCATCCAAAAGGCTTTTCCCCTCCTCTTTTGCAGTAATTTGTTTAAAGGCTTTGCTGTTCCACCTTAAGTTTCCCAGAGCCGGTGAAAAACGGAAGTAAACACTCCGATTTTTGCATTTCATCATTTCAAGTTGTTTTTGCCCTCTGTGGTTTTATTGCCTGGATGCAGAAATCTCTTTTAGGTTTCCAAGCCATAAAAGATGCAATATTAATTTGATTTGGTTTTTGAATCCCTTTCATGACACAGCTTGGCATTTGCTTTTATGTATTATTTTAGCCAGAGCTTTGCAGAAACCTGAAATGAAAAGTGTGGTTGTTTTCTCTGTTGAATGTACCTTTTTATTACCTTTCCTCAGGCACCCAAGACCTTGGGCTTCTCATATTTCTCTCCTACTGCACAGTGTCTCCCTATGTTGGCAGAGTTGAAGAAAGTGTTATTCTGGGTGAATGAGACCCATTTGCCCCAGTAGGAGATAAATATAAGCTTTATATTGATAGCTCCTTGCTGAAGTCATGGAGGCTACGGTTTTCAGAAGTGTGGAATTCCTTTGAAAGCCTCTATTAATAATTGCAGCAGGGCCGTGCTAGCAATTCCAGAGCATTCTCTATTGGTTGGCTGCAGGTGACCCCAGCTGAGCCACACTATGGCCGTCACAGGGTCCGACGGACAGAGGAAGATGTGGCCGGTGAGGTCTGCTTCTGACACTGTGTCCTCTAACAGAAGCTATGGAGGGAAGAAACTTGAGACAGGCTGTGTGGAGCAGCCCTGTGTGAGGCTGGCTACACTGCCAGCTTACCTGCCACAGGAGAATTCCTAAAAGAACTCACTGGAAATTCTTCCACTCAGCCTGTAGGCTCCTCTTCAGGTGCTGGAGGCTTTGATTGTGGCACATGCTGTTCAGTTCAACACACACGGGCTGTTGTGTGTGTTAATCCTATTCCAGTCAAACAGATGGTTCTGCACTTTGCTATTCCTCTTTTACAATTTGACTTGAAGTTATGCTGTGAAATATTGTGGATTTAAAAAAATAGTCTGGGGGCTGGCCTGGTGGTGTAATGGGTAAGTTCATGTACTCCACTTCAGCGGCCCAGGGTTTGCAGGTTCAGGTCCCAGGCACAGACCTACACACCGCTCATCAAACCATGCTGTAGTGGCGTCCCACATACAAAATAGAGGAAGATTGGCACAGATGTTAGCTCAGGGCCAATCTTCCTCACCAAAGAAAATAAATAAAAAGTCTGTTCTCTGACTTACGACAGCCACTGAGTTATAAAAAAAGGTACCATGAATTAATTCTAATGATACACCTAGTTCATTGTTTGTGAAGGGATTTCTGAGATTTTTCACAAGGCTGATATTGAGGTATATGAAAAAGAGATATATTGTGCTTTTGTGAAACTTTGTGGATTTATGTATTGTTTGTGAAAATGTATACTTACTATGCTGACTATTCTCAAACCACTTAAAATTTCCTAGCTTCAAGATTTGAATTTTAAAAATATTCTCTTCTTTTATTCTCCTTTGACAGTAATTGATATTTATTTCCTACAAGAAAATGTTTACAAGGGAAAGTAGAAGCTCAAAAGGGAAAAATAATTTACCTGGGTGATAGGAAAACATTTACTTTGTATCATAAGATCAGAAGCATAGTTTTTAGAAAAGTTAGATAAATTTGAGTTTGTTGGCCTGCTCTATCACTCATTAGGTGTTTCCTTCTCTGTGATGTGGAAAGAATGCTACATTCCTTCCAATCTAAGATACCATTAATTGTACGATGCACCATGATTTTGAGTTTCTATGAAAGAAAAATGCTTCTAATTAGACTATGACACAGGCTAAGATAGTGTTGATTGTAGGACATGTTCTAATTTCAGAGCAACTCAAAGTTCATACAATTTTGAGCATTAGATGAGATACTAAATGGAGAGTAGTTATCATGGTGTCTGGCATATAGTCAACATTGGAGTGTGTGTGTGTGTGTGCGCGCGCGCGCATGTACAGAAAGAGAGAGAGAGAGAAGAAATGAGAAAGAGAGTGAATTGTACTTCTTTCTTTTTCAGGTGCTCCCCTCTCCCCCCAACCCATGCCTAGCTGTCTTCCCCAAAGGCAGCAGCAGAGCCTGGAAGTCATAATGGCATGCAAAGACATTCCTTATTGATTCATAGCCTTACATTTGCAAGCCATTTATTTTCATAAAGAAAACCTTGGATGTGGGATACAAAGAAAGGGTCAGTGGACTTAGAGAAAAGAGCATGAGGACATCTAAGCTTCTCAGAATCTGTCTATATGAACTTAATTCGCCACAGTGGGACCTTCTGCGCTGTTGTGATTTCACGATAGAGAAGAGGTGTCAGAGGATTATAGACATTATGTGCTTTGTCACCCTTAGAGGCTTGGCAGTTAAGCTTTTGCTGATAATGTTCAATTCAGAATTTTTATAACAGTGAGATTTTTCAGGCATCAATCTAGATATTTAGTGCCTGGCAGTTTTAAACTGATTTTAACAAGTTATTTTAGCCCTGAATTAAATCTTGATTTCCTATTTGTAAAATGAGATATCACCTAGTTCAAGGAATAGTGAAAATTGAAATGAATAAGTCATTTGAAGATTTTACGTAGTAAATTCTAAATAACGAAATAAGTACATCCATCCATATATTCACCAGGTCCTGGAAAGTGCTAGAAAGGTATGAAGATAATAAAGATAGAGTCTCTACTGTGTTCTGGAACCTTATGGTCTAGCAGCAAGGAGGGAGAGGTAAACACAATAGACGGTGGCCATCCTCATGACAGGGGTTGGCACTGAGTACTGTGAAAGCAAATTGCTGTTATTCTTAACAATAGCAATAACAGCAGCATAATTTAAGTTTCCTGAACCTAAAACATTCTTGATAATGAGTAGGTCATCTCATTTTGTCCTCCTTTCTTTCAATTGAGGGTTTTCTTGTGCCTCAAACCGTGCATTAAGCTTGGGTATATTTTTGTGTCTATTTGCAAGGTCTATTTATTGACAAAAATTGGAGTAAAGAGAAAAAATTCTGCCCGTAGCTTTAATATTTGGTAATTAACTGAATAACATTTTTCATCAAGACCTTTTGACTCCATGCAGCCACACTTTATAAGGGCAAGCGATATTGTGACCCTGAGTAAAAACTTCAAAATTGAATGTTAGGGGACAATAGTGCCTGACAAAAAAGAAGGAAGTAGGAATATTAACATGTCAGCTTGCTTGGATAAATAAATAGATAAAAGCTTTCTAACTGGAAAGCAGTAGGATGTTCACGGACCTTTTATGAATAAAGCAGGATCCTCTGCTTTGTCAACGTGTAATCAGTGCAGCAATGAGTTCTTTAGATTTAGATATATACATAGTAGCTAAATATCAGACAAAGGTTTATATATTAAAGAACGCATAGAGGTTTATATTGGACCATTAGTAGTAGCTTACATTCAATCCTATAGATTAAATAGCATATAGAAATTTCCCTAATTATAATTTCCACTATATTTGTTTGTGTAAATGTTAAACTCGTTAATATGAGGCAGATAACAACGATGTGCATACTTGTCATGATGATGGCTGCTGACATTTATCGAGTGTATACTATGGGTCAGACACTATTTTAAGCACTTCATATGTCTTAACTCATTTAATCCTAACAACCCTGTGAGGAAGACACTATTCTTAGCCACATTTTACAGATGAGAAAGTCCGAGGCCTGGGAATGTTCAGGAACTTAACAAAGGACATGCAGCTTGTAGGTGGCCGAGCTGAGATTCGAACTCAGAGAATCAGTCTCCACGGCCCATACTCTTACCTGGCTGTGCCTCTTAGACATCTGCAGTTGCATTGGCCTCTTTCCTCCACCACCTGTACCTGAGGTGGGTCCCTGGGCTTGGTGCAGTTACTCGCATCTTTCCACCCTCCGTCCTCCCCCCACTGCCCCTCCTACACCTACCGGCGGTGTCCGTGGGCGTCAGCTGATGCCTTTCCCCCACCCTTCAGTCTCCCGCGCTCCCCACGTCTCGGCCACTAGAGGGCGCGAGGAGCAGAGACTCGGGGCCAGCGGAACAGTCCCGCTGGGGCTGGGAAAGGAAAGGTCACGCGCAGAGGCTCAGAGGAGGGGAGGCAGTGGGAGGGGCCCTGGTTCTCGGGGTCTGGGGACAGCGAGAAGGGAAGGAGAGCACCAGTCAGTGAAGTGAATTTGAGCTCAGACAGGGCTAGCAACAGGCGGGCAGCTTCTCCCCGGAGAGCCCGTCTTACGTAATTATTTCCCTATCCCCACAAAGGGAGTGGGGAAGTCGGGGAGGCCAGAGGGCGGCGAGGTGATGGGTGGGGAAACTGACCCCCAGCCCCTCCGTGCTCCCCACAAGCTAACCCTACACTACTGCAGCTGGTTCCCCCAGAGCCGGGAGCTTTGAGAAGGCTCTACTGTCCCAGCCCACCCCCCTGCTCCCCAGCACCAAACCTTCCCTACTCCTGCCAGACGCTTCAAATTCCGACAAGGAAGCATCTGGGTCTCTTACTCAAGCTGGAGATCTCAGCAGTGGACAGATTAGAACGAATGAAGAGTCAGAACCTGTCTGTTTCCATAATGGGGTGAGATTTAGATGACAGGGAGGTTGGGGGGGGGATGGGAAGGGGGGGCATCAGGAGAAAATTTTGATGGTCTCCACTCCGTTTGATGTAACCTCCTATTTACTGATGACAAATTTCCTGTTTTTAAGAGCAAAATACTAATTAGGATTCATCATCAAATAAATGATATTGCTTTTAAATTACGACTCAGCTGTGAGCGTGGAGATTTGTGTTGTTGCTATCCTGGGGGTCTTGCACTTTACCTGTCACTCCATAAATTGTTCAATTGAAATAGGAATTTTATTAATGGGCCATTTTCATTCTTTAGGTAAAGCTTTGCCTATTACATCATGTTGATAGCATGTGCACTTTTCCTTAATGAGGAGGATGCTTTATGAACCAGCTCATCTAATCCCAGAGCTCTGTCCGATTTACCTAAAATATTCCAGGACTCGGTGGCTCTAAGAGGCAGCTGTGGTGATGTGGACAGAGCACTGGGCTGGGAATCAGAGACCTCAATTTTCATTCAAGATCTCTCTTCTTTGTGTGCACTACTAGGCCAGTCACTTCTCTGAGCCATCAATTTCTTCATCTGTAAAAGGGCCATCCCTGATTTTATAAAAGCAAGACTGTGGTGAGGATTACAAGGTGGACATTGGTTGTCAGGCAAAGCTCAGACTTTAGATTAATCTAACCCCTCTTCTCTGCTCCTTTATGGTTGTTGAACATGCTGGAGCAAGCTGCAGATGCGTGCAGATCCATGCAGCTGCAGACTTCTGGAATCTAATGTCATCTAGACCCATGGTTCTCTCCATTTGCAAAGCCTATGGCATATTCTTTTTTCGTGCTCATCTCACTTTCCTACAGTGGTTATTTCAACCTTGGCCGTATTTAAAGTTCTCAATATCCCTTCCCTCTAAGGATTAGTTTTGTTTTCAATTATACAGAAAACAAAAACAAAAACCAAAGCTATAGAAAAAAAGAATCTACAGCATGTTGTCAATTCTTGAAGGAAAAAGGCATAGAAAAAAGACTAAAGTGAAATATGCCAGTGTAAGCAGTGAAATTTTGTTCCTTCTCTACTTTTTGATGCTTTTCAAAGGTTCTGTTATAACATGTATTACGTCATGTTTCCAAAATAACAGAAAAATAACAAAACAGAGAAGCTACCGTTTATGGAACTATCACCCACTGATCGACTTATCCCCTACTCCCACTCCCATTGTATTACCAGCCCGGATGAAGGGGTCTCTCTCCCTCTCCCTATCCAGGGCTAATCTGATCATCTGTGCTATTACTTCCATATTCTCCTGACTTTTCAAAGATCTTGCATTGGCATTAGGTAAACTTTTCCCTCCACGTTCAACCTCCCATTCCTTGCTGGTCTATTTTTGTTGTCAATGTATAAATATGCTTTATAAAAGTCCTCTCCATATCCTAGCAAACAAACAAAACTCCCCAAGCCCCAACTTTACCATGGCCCCACTCTAACTCTAGACCCAGATCCCCTTTTCCTTTTACAGCCAAAGTTCTAGAAAGAGTCTGAATTCCAATCTCTAAATCTTCATGACCCATTACATTCTGCCTTCTGCCTTCAGGACGCCCTTAGCATTGCTCTTGCCAAGATCTCCAGTGATGTAGGTGTCTTATTTCAGTCTTTATCTTGCTGGACTTCCCTGAGGCACGTGACACGGTTGTCCATTTTCTCCTTGAGACTCTCTTTCCTTGGTTTCTGTGGCACAACTGTAATGACAATAACTACAATGTATATTGTGTACAGTATACAACATACTCTGTCTACTTACATATAAGGTCTGTAATCTTCATTCTAACATGGAAGGTAGACAGCTCCGTGATAGAGAGTTCTGGTCTAGAGAGTTGAGGAAGCTCAGGTATGATCCTATGGCTCCCAAAGATGGAGTGAGGATTTGATCTCTGGTCTTTCTGAGTCCAAAGCCCAAGTTTTTCCCCCTGAAGACATTTATCTTTCCCAGATTTCCTCTGGCCTCTGTGGCTGCTCGTTTCTGGCTTCCTCTGCGGGCTCATCTTTTTATGCCAGCCCGTGAACAGTGGTGCTCTCTTGAGACTCTGGTTTTGGCCCTTTACTCTTCTCACTTTGTTCAGTATTGTTGGAACATCCTCTCTATGCCACAAATTCCGCTACAGGCTGTAAATGCCCAGCCCAGCTTTTCCTGAGCTTGCGACCCACAGGTGCAACTGTGCGAGGCATTTCTACCTGATTTTCCTGCAGGCCCTTCACTCAATGTGTCTACCATGGAGCTCACGAGCTGCTCCCCCAACTCCTTTCCTTCCCGTATTCTGGATCATTACCACCATCTGGGTGTCATGCAGTCATTCCTCTCTCCCTATCCTCCTTAGCTAACTTATTGTGCTGGTGGTGTAGAGCCTTACTGTGGCTCCTGGACCTTTGCAGTAACCCTCCTGACCACTTCTCTGACTCTAGTTTTGACTCCATCTAGGCCATCTTCCATCTCACTGCGCACTCCCAATAGTTTGGACTGCTCTGAATCCTCAATTCTGTTATCTCACGCCTCTTTGCACATATTTCCTTTGTGTAGGATATTCTCTCTGTGCTGGTGTATTGGACAGATTCTGTCTCTTCTTTGAAATCCCAAAGATTCTGTCTCATCTGTTGAGACATCTGACAGCTCAAATACTGTCGCTTCTGTGAAACCCTCCCCGATTTCTCCCAGAGAAGACTCAAGTGCTTCCTTTGTGTAATTATTTTATTCTTCTCTAATTTGTTTTGTTTGTGTCTCTTTTAGATTGTAAGTTTCTTGGGGCAGGCACTAAGACTATTAAAATTTTTTTTTTGTTTCCTGTGAAATATAATACACCCAGAAGTGCATTAAACAAAATTTAGAGATAATAAATAATCATCAAGTGAACACTTGTGTTACTATTACCCAGGTTGTGGAATGGAGTATTTGCAGGACTTCAGAAGCCCCTTGATCTTTTCCTGATCCCAGCCATCTCCCGCACTATCTTGGCTTTTATGGCAGTTACTTCCTGGGTTTTCTTCATAGTTGTACCGCCTGTATATGCATTCCTAAACAATATCGTTTAGTTTTACCTATTCTTGAACTTTCTACAAATGCAGTCACGTCATGTGTTCTGTTGTGTTTTGCTTCTTTCATTCAACATTCTGTTGTGTAGTTGTGTGTAATTATGTTTCTTAATTTTTATTGTTGTATAGTGGCATTCTGTTATATGAATTTACTACATGTAACGTATCTATTAATGGAAATCTGGTTACTTCCAGTTTGGGGCTATTACGATGCTTGAAATATCTTGTACACTTCTTTTGGTACCCATGTGCTTGAGTTTCTTCAGAGTATAGACTGAGGAATGAAATTGCCTGTCAGAGAGTTTGTATATCTTTAACTCTACCAGATAATGCCAAACTATTCTTCAAAGTAGACGTCAAAATTTACATCCCACCAGCCATGTAGACGGTGCCCATTGCTCTATATCTTTGCCACAGTGTGTTACTGTCAGACTTTTAAATTTTTACTGACATGATTGGTGTGGAGTAGTATTTCATTGCGGTTTTAATTTGTATTTCCCTCTTAGTAATGAGTTTGAGCACCTGTCGGGTGTTTATTGGTCAGCTGGATTTCCTCTTAGTGAAGGGGCCCCCTCAAGTTTTGCTCACTTTTCTAATGGGTTGCTTATCTTTATTTTGTTACTTTGGAAAGTTTTTTTATATTTTGGATATGAGTCCTTTGCTGGTTGTATGTGTTGAAAATAAATTATACTATAAAATCACACACATTGACGATTTATTGATTACGGTATTTTTAAATTCTTTACCTGAATACTAATAAGTAAGTAGAAACAGAGTAATTAGAAAAAACAAATAAGTATTATACATTATTTCAAATTAATCCTGTCCTTCCCCTCTTCTCTCCAGGTGTTATTATTGTCCCCAGTGCCGGCGTTGGTATTGTCCTGGGAGGCTACATTATAAAAAAATTGAAACTCGGTGCAAGAGAATCTGCAAAACTCGCAATGATCTGCAGTGGTGTGTCTTTGCTGTGCTTTTCAACCCTGTTTATTGTTGGATGTGAGAGTATTAATCTAGGGGGCATAAACATCCCTTATACAACAGGGTAAGTACCTTGGCAGAGCCATCTCACGTCCACCTGGTCATGCTGTAAGTGCAAAGCCCTGTGGTGTTTCTATCTCAGGGGCAGACTCGTGCCTGCCTCTCCAGGCGAGTCTCACGGTGCATGCTTCGTCTCTCCAAGCAGAGCACGTGCTCTTGGAGGGCAGAGGCCACGTCTCTCCTCTGTCTGGATCCCTTTTGACTCTCACAGAGTGTCTTCCATGGCATTTTAATTACCGCAGATGAGGAGGAAAGGCTTGCTGGGTTAATGAAAACAGTTCTTCTTCTCTTTTTTGAATGTAACAGTTTGAATAGGTAATACATTCACATAGTTTAAAGACAAAATTCAATGAAAATACAGTGTGTAGTGAAACTTCTCGCCCTTAACCAGGTCCTCCACCCCACTTCGCCAACCAAAGACAAACCAGGTAACCACGTTCATTCACTTCGCGTGTATCCTTTAAGGTTTCTTTATATAAGATTCTATGAACATGTATTTTCAATTTTCCCTGTTTTTTTTGGTCAAAAAATAGCATTCTATACATACTTTTCTGAGCTTTTCTTTTTAAATATAACAATATAGCTTGGAAATCTTTCTGTACCAGTAATAATAATACAAAACATAGCTAGCCCTTATATTGACACTACTGCATGCCAAGCATTCTTCTAGACACTTTACATGTATTAACTCATTAGTTCTCACAACAATCCTACCAGGTAGGTGTTATTATTATCTTGATTTTACAGATGGCAGAACGGAGGTACAGATCACATGTAACCAGTGGTATGCTGATAAATATGTAACAAATGGCTCTCTTTAAAAAAAAAAAAAAAAAGCCCCAATCTGTAGCATTTGCTAATTTCCGAGGTATAAATAGTCCCACCTTGGCTGATTTCAAGCTACCAACGTGGAGACGCTGAACACTGAGTTGGGAGGAAATGTCCATCACACACCATTATATAGTATTTCCATCATGTGGATATAACAGACTTCAGTAGCCTAGTCAGGAGCATAGAGAGTGTAAAGTGTAGTAAAATAATTAGGAGGTGATGAGTTTTGAGTATTTATCTGTTTTTAATATCATTTATTTAACTGTAAGTTTATATAATTTAGTTTTTAATAATGGCTGTGCTAAACAAGCAGTTGGCAAAATCCCTGAAAATTTAATAGTAGGATTTTGTGACCCAGGGTAGCTGTGCTGCATGTTACCCAGGACTTAACCCGGACTAAACGCCAAGCAACTTACAGAGTCCGTGCCCTTAGCTCTCCTTTTAACCACTGTGTAACATTCCATTTAATTCTATTTCATAATTTAACTAGTCCCCATTTGATGGGCAGTTGGGTTATTTCCAATCTTTAATTATTAAAAACAATTCTGCAGTAAATAACCTCATGCATATATCACTTCTCTTTTGTGCTGTGTATTTGTAGAATAAATTCCCAGAAGTGGGATTGCAATAAATATGGTCAAATTGCCTCCTCAGCTGTTCTACCAATTTATATCTTCCCAGCAATGGATTTGAGTGTCGATTTCCTACCACCTCGCTGAGAGAAGGCAGAAAACTCTTCTTTGAGAGTTATGAAAATCTTAACTTTTATTTATTGAATACGTGTGGGTTGGTTAGGATCTGCTCACTGGACAGAACTTTAGTGCCTAGTTTTTGGTGCTTGATGTCAACACACACTGTTTCTTTTTGATTCTTGGTGGAGTTTTATGTTATGAAATGTTCCAGGTGAAATTTGAATAATAGTAAGCTTTAATTTCATTTAGCCAATCTAGAATATTAGAGATTAAAAAAAAAAAAAGACACTGCCAATCAGAGCTTCCTTAGATGACAGAATTCGGCCATTTGTCCACAGAGTTCTCTTTCCACCAGGAGATGTTGTGTGTGCATGGGATGCATGTAGAGGTGTGTGGCCTCTTGACAGTGCCTATTAGAGTGGCATAGGAAATAAAATCTTTAAAAATTGAGGGATAGTGTGGAATAAGAGCTCAGGTTCCTGAGTCACATCTGAGTTTGAATCTTGACTCTGCTTGACAAGTTGCTTAACTCGAAGCCTGTGTCCTCATTTGTAAAACAAGGTGATAATAATAGTGTTTTAGTCCTTTTGGCCTGCTGTAACAAAAATACCATAGACTAGGTGACTTAGAAACAACAGAAATTTATTTCTCACAGTTCTGGAGCCTGTGAAGTCCAAGATCAAGGCGCAGGCAGATGTGGTGTCTTGTGAGTACCCCCTTCCTGGTTCGGAGATGGCTATTTTTTTTGCTGTGTCCTCACACGGTGAAAGGGATGAGGCATCTCTTTAGGGTCCCTTTTGTAAGAGCACTAATCCCATTCACGTGGGCTCCACCCTCATAACCTAATCACCTTCCAAAGGCCCCACCTCCTAATACCATCACACTGGGGCTTAGTTTTCAGCATATGAATTTTGCAGGCCCCCAAACATTTAGTCTGTAACAATAGTAATCACCTTAGAAGGTTGCAGGTGAAGATTCCAGAGTAACACATGTGAAGCTCTCAGCTTTATGCCTGGCACACAGTAAGTGCTCATCGAAAGTTAGCTATTTTCGTTAATCATAACCAATAAATTTAGAATAATTTCTATTTCTATCACATTATTTTTATTACAATTGGAAAATATAAATAGAATTAAAAAGTTAGTAACAAAAAAACCAGCAGTCTCCTGAATAACCCTACTTCCCAGGGGCAATGATTTTTAAATTCTTTTTAGCTGTCTCTTCTGGTATTTACTTCTATATTTTTAAGGCATAATATATAAATTAACCAAATTGAGACATTATTTATGACTTCTTATCTTGGTAAATGAGGTTCAGCCTCATCTTCACGAGTCGTGGTCAAATCCTTTTTTGACATTTTCTTGTTAACGATTATGACAGTATTGTTAGCTGCTGAGGCACAAGTAGTGTAATTGATTAGATTTTCTCTTTTGTGCAACATTGATTTTCCTGGAATTAATAATTGCCTTATTTTCATTTTCCTTTGTTTTCTTTGACTCTGCGTCTAGCTTCCCACATGCTCTAAGGGCTCAAAACATCTCAATATGATTTGTCACCTGTCCAATGAGCGCATGGTTCCATTTCCCACCCCTTCAAGTCATCTGTATGGGAGTGCTAGTTCCCTGACCTAATCTGGACATGATGCTCTCTGGGCCTGCTGTCCAGCTGTCATCCTGGGAACCCCATTAGCCTCTCTCCATATAGATCCTTTGTTTTCTGGACTCTGTGGATGTTTCTTTTTTGGTTTACTCCCTCATTTTGTTAGAGCACATCCTCCAGTAGCCACAGGAAGGCTGTAAAGGCTGTGACTTTTTCTTTGGAGACTTTTCATGGAATAGCCTTTTTGTGTTAAACTGTTACATTTGATTGCCAAGTTGACTAGGTAAAGAATTTTGGATGAATCATTTTCACTCAGAATTTTAAAGTTTTTCCTCCATTGTCATCTAATTTCTAGTGCTGTTGTGGGAAGTCGGGCCTTCCTTTTTCCCAATCCTTTGTATGTGACCTATTTTTCCTTTCTGGAAGCTTCCGTACATCCTTGGGATTCCCAGATTTCGCCATGATATATTCTGGGGTTGGTCTGTTTTTTTCCCCCCTGATTATTTAGTGAGCTTTTAATGTCTGGAGACCATGTGCTTCAGTTTTGTTTTTATTTTTTCTTTAAATTTTGTTATTTTCTCCCCACCATTTTTTTCCTCCTTCCTTGACCCTCCACTTTTGTTATTCTTTATTACCTAGTTTATATCTCATATTTTGGGTCCTACTTTTTTGAAAGATTTCTTTAAATTTATTTTCCCAGTCTTTTGCTGAATTCTTTATTTTGGCTGTTGTATTTTTAATTTCCAAGGTTCGTTCTTGATTTTTGATTGTTCCTTGCTTCTAGCCTTCTTGCTTCATGGGTGGAATTTCTCCAACGTTATTTAGAGTTTCCTTTCCTTCCTGAATTGTCTCTGTGTCCCCTGAGTGACTACTTTCTATTTATTTTGCTGTCTTGATTGTGTTGGAAGCTTCCGTCACATTTGTGGCGATCCTTAGCTTTCTCTTAGTATTGAAGGATGTGAATTTGAAAAGCTGAGGGGGTGCTCCGTGTCTGAGGGTAGGGTTTGTCCTTTGGTGGATCTCGCTGTAGGGTAATTGAAGGAGGGAACAGCTGACGTTTTCCTCGGGGCTCTCAGTGTCAGTTGAGGTGCTTCAGTTCCTCAGGAGAAAGATTCTCCTGTTTCTTGGCCGGGGCTGGGTTGGGGTGGGTTCAGAATCTTAAGCCTGGCTGCTGGCCTTCTGGAGCTGGGGGTGGAGTGGTGGTGGGAAGGGGCCTGGTCTTACTGTTCATATTGCAGACTTTTACCTAATCCCCCATCATCATTCTAGCATCTTGCCAAAGGTCTCCTGTATGTGCGGTGCTCTTAAGTCCAGAGACTTGGGTTCATTTTCTGCAGAAAATAAAGCGGTAGAGGAAGGGGTAGTCACCTGTTAAGTAGAATAGGGATGGGAATCTGCTCAAAGTTAAATCACATTTGGACCACAGCTTTCTTGTGTTGTTTGTCCTTGAGTTCCAAAGGCCTGTTCTTTCCCCTACTCTTGGCCTGTATCATGACCATGTATTTTTTTAAGTTCTCAATCAAACTTTCTGTTTTATTGACTCCTTCTTTTTCCTGTTACTCTCTATCCTTTACTTCAGTTGGACTGGTTGCTCTCTTGGCATAATTTATATCCCAGAACTTCCTTTCATAGACCTCAATATTGTATCCACTGGTTTTTGTTTGTGTGTTTATTTGTTAACTCTTCATTTTGCCCAAGAAAAATCCTCGGATGACTTCCTAGGGAAGGGTACACGGGAAGAAAAACTTCCTGAGCCTGTAAGTGTATTCAAGTGTCTTTATTCTTTTCTCACATTTAAATGATGGTTTGAGTGGGTATAGAATTGTAGGTCAAAAACTTTTTTTTCTGAGAACTTTGAAGCCATTGCTTTATTTGTCATCTAGTGTTTAATGTTGCTGAGAAGAAATTTAATTTCAGTCCTAGTACTCACTTGTGGCCAAATTTGTTTGGAAGTTTTTAAGATATTTTTTATTCAAGGTGTTCTGAAATTTCATAGGGAATGCTTTACCCTCAGATTTTGTCTTGGCTGGACCCTTCCATATCACTGTCTCAGAGAAGCATCCCTTGCCACCCGATCTAAGGAGCCTACTCTCCTCTTGCTCTTTGTCACATTATTCCTTCTTATTTTTCTCATGGCACTAACACTATCTGAAATTATCTTTTTAAATTATTTGCTTTGATCTTGTCTTCTGTCTCTAAAATGTGAGCTTCTTGAGTACAGTTACTATAACTGTCTCCATAATAATTGTATCCCCTCCCCCAAAACAATGCATGACATTTATTGAGTGAATGAATGAATGAATGAATGTCTTGGCACAGGCTTTGTTCATTCATTGTACTAGGCATTCTCTGAACCCTCTTAACCTAACACGTGTGTCTTTTTTCCCTCGGGGAAATTTTCTTATACTATAGTTTTACTCATCCTCTCCTCTTCATTTTCCCTGTGTTCTTCAGGACGCCTGTTAATCAGATGTTGGATCATATGGGCTGGTTGCCTGTGTGTTTAATTTGTTCTCTGTTATTTCATATGTCTTTTGCTATGAGAGATTTTTCCAAACCTTGTTTTCAATTCTTTATGTAATTTTTTACTTTGAGGATCTTGTTTTTCTTCGTTGTAGTCTGAGTGTTCCCTTTTCATAGCATCCTGATGTTGTTTTAGTGAGTAATGTCTTCTCAGATCGCTCTGTGTATATAATTAGATTTTTTTGTTTTACTTTGTTTCTGTGCCTCACATTTTATCATTTGATTTTAAAGGTCAATTGTTTTGTTTGTTTATTTGGGGCTTTACAGGTTGACAACACTCAGGCTAGCATCTCTCAGACTGTTTCCCTCCGTCCTGCCCCCCAAAATCACGTGAGGTGATATCTTAGTGTTGTTTTGATTTGCATTTCCCTGATGATTAATGATGTTGAACATCTTTTCATGTGCCTGTTGGCCATCTGTATATCTTCTTTGGAGAAGTGTCTGTTCATTTCCTCTGCCCATTTTTCGATCGGGTTGTTTGTTTTTTTGTTGTTCAGTTGTGTGAGTTCTTTATATATTATGGAGATTAACCCCTTGTCAGATGTATGTTTTGAAAATATTTTCTCCCAGCTGGTGGGGTGTCTGTTCATCTTGATTCTGGTTTCGTTTGTCTTGTAGAAGCTCTTTAATCTGATAAAGTCCCACTTGCTTATTTTTTCTTTTGTTTCCCTAGTCTGGCTAGGCATGTCATCTGAAAAGATTCCTTTACGACCAATGTCAAATAGTGTGCTGCCTATATTTTCTTCTATGAGTTTTATAGTTTCAGGTCTCACCTTCAGGTCTTTGATCCATTTTGAGTTAATTTTTGTGAATGGCGATAGCAGATGGTCCACTTTCAGAATGAGGGAGTTTTATTCTGTGTTGTCAACATCTAGAGTAGAAGCCTAACTTTTAAAATTTCTTCCAATTTCTTTAGAGAAGTGCTTTCTGACGAATTTCCGGGCTCTCAACTGGGGATGGAGGCGGGTGGACAGAGGAGATTGGAAGAGCCCACTGATACAGTTGTCTCTCCCTCAGATCTCCCATGAGTCCCGTTGGTTTCAGCTTCACATTCACTTTTACTGCCTGTTGCATCTGCTGAGTTTAAGCTCAGAGCCTTGTGGAGGTTCCGTGGGGCAGGCTGGCTCCTCTCCAGGGTGGCATCTGCTCATTTCACGTAAACCTATGCCTATCCACTTGCAATGTTCGTGAAGTGTGGTGTCATTCATTTCATTTCTCTTTGCTAGTTTATTCCTTTTTTTGTGTGTGTGAGGAAGATCAGCCCTGAGCTAACATCCATGCTAATCCTCCTCTTTTTGCTGAGGAAGACCGGCTCTGAGCTAACATCTATTGCCAATCTTCCTCCTCTTTTTTTTTTCCCCCAAAGCCCCAGTAGATACTTGTATGTCATAGTTGCACATCCTTCTAGTTGCTGTATGTGGGACGTGGCCTCAGCATGACCGGAGAAGCGGTGCATTGGTGCGCGCCCGGAATCCGAACCCGGGCCGCCAGCAGCGGAGCGCGCACACTTAACCACTAAGCCACGGGGCCGGCCCTGTTCCTTTTAATCTTATTGAATTTTTTTCTCAGAAGGGATGGAAGGCAGACTCAATGTCTTACCTACTTTTAAGCTGCAAATCCCCTCAAGACTTTTAAAGCCCTTGCTTAACACCACATCTGTCTTGCCAATCCTGAATCAACTGATTCTGGAGTCCCCAGCACTATTGGGCAAAAATTATATAATTGTGCCGATGGGCTTCATTACAAATTTATGAGTTCCAATCTTAGCAGGCCCTCATCTTTGCTGCGCAATCCATTTACTTGGCCCTAGTCAGCTTCCTTTCCTATGCCCCATGATGGTTGTTCCATTTTTTTTTTTTTTAACTCCTTTCTTCAAGTTTTTTATCTTACCCTAGTCTTGTTTTTCTTGTTGGACAACCTAGTGTTCTGAATTAGTGAGTGAACAGAGGTCCTAGGAATGAATTCTTTGGACTTCTCTCCCCTCTTCCCTCAAACTCATTTCTCAAAGATAGTATTATTTTCAAAGGCAAGTACTAGCACCATCATTTCCTAACTGTGTGACCCTGCAAAAAAATGACCTAATATTGTTGAGTCTTGGTTTCCTCATATGTAAAATTGGTGATAATGTCAATCATACCTGGTTACAAGCATAATTAAAGTAAAATACATGTGGTTGAAAAACTTAAAATACTGCAGAAGGGTAAAAAAATGAAAAGTCAGTGTATTCTTCCCCCATCCTCAACCTCCCGTTTGAAGCATTCAAATATTTGAAACAAACGTTTGCAGTTTTGATTTTGAGGATCATGTAAGGGAAAGTTTCTGATAATTCCTAGCACAGAGTCTAGCACTTAGTGTGTGCTGAAAAGAGTTAGTTTCTTGTCTCTGTTCTCTTCCCTTCTAGATCATGCAGAGCAACTCCTTTTTCTTCTTTAAAAAATGAATGAATGTCTGGCATCTGCCTCTGCACAGGGACGTTACTCATGTAGTGATGCCGAAACTGTAAGAACTTAATGTAAATATGTATCTTAATTATCTAAATCCGTGATTTATGGTACACTTCTTCTCGTTTAATTGTAGTCAACAAAGAAAACTTGATTAGGAGTGCTGGAGGCTGCTGCAAGGATCCAGTCATCCTAGTATTTGCAGCCTGGCTTCATTGAAGTTTATAAATTAGCAAAAGAAAAACCCAGTTTCGACAAGAACTCCTCCAGTTCCCCAAATACTTCTTGGAAATTAGTCTGAAATTGAATTAGTATAAACACTTGGGTGGGGTGCAGCCTCACAGGCTTGTGACTTTTAGACTAGTAGTTAACCTTTGTGTGAAGAATAACGGGACCCTTTCTCCAACCAGGGTGTGGGCTACATTTCAGCCTCTCCTGCTTCCTTGGCTGGGTGCTCTTGTGCAGTGCACAACCTGCTCATCAGTATGTGGTTGGCCCGCCTAGTAAAAACTGTTTCTTGTTTTGCATGATTTTGCAACTTGCATGTGGGTTTTTTTTCTCCTTTAAAGTCAACAAAGAGAAAGATGAAGGGAGTGACAGTGAAGAGAAGAGACATTGCTAGGCACCTGTTTGATCTAGGTATGGTAATTGGCACTTACGTATATCTTTTATGTCTGATGCTTACAACATCACTCTACCATATGTAGTCACATGTCAGTTAAAGAAACTGAGGCTTAGAGATTAAGTGATTTCCCTGAAGTCATCAGTTAGTAAGGAGTGGAACTGAATCAAAGCGAAATTTTCTGTTTCAGAGTTCTGTTTTCTTTCTGAACACTGCACTGAGGGGCTGTTTTAAATTTTGTATTTCAAATGGGTACACACCTATGTGCGCACACCACTTCCTTACTAAGAGAGCTATAGAGAATGTATCCATTTCTTTCAGGAGTGCACTGTTTTCTAATATTTCAGTACACACGAGTTACGGGCATAATGCTGAGTGCACTGCACACCTGCTGCATTCGCTCTGCGGCTCTCGAGTCAGCCAGTCTAGACTTTCCCCTTGGCCTTGCCACATTCTAGCTGTGTAGGTATGAGCAAGTTATTTAGCCTCTCTGTGCTTGGTTTCCACATCTTTGAAGTGAGGGTACTGACAGTATCTATCTTGTTAAATTGCTGTGAAGATTGAATAAGGTATTTATTGAATAAGGTACCTTAACCTCTTTGTGCCTCAATTTTCTTATCATTAAGATGGGTTAATAATAGTACCAACCTCTTAGAATTATAGAGAGGATAGAATGGGATAAAACTCCTAAATAATAAGCAATTGATAAATAACTACTTAATGGTGTTTTTCTCATTTTAAATATGAGGAGAAAGAGGGTCAGAGGGATTAAATAACTGGGTTAAAGTCACACAACTAAAAACTGGTAGAGCTAGGATTGGAACCCAGGTGTCTCTAATTCTGAGTGCAATGCTTTTGAGTATTCAACTATTCTGAAAGAAGAAAACAACACGTAAAGAAGAAAGCACAATATGTAAGCCAACTCCGTTTATTAAAGTCTGTATGAAGGGCTCTAGGTACCAGCATGGTGACTTTTCTGTCATGAAAGAACTTAACCACTGACCCACCTTCGAATTAGCATCAAGTATTCAAGAGGCATCTGAATACGTGGGATGGGGTGGGATGTTTTAGGAGGATGAACTTTTCCTATGGAGTCATAGTCTTTTTGTAGAATGAACCTGACATATTATGAGTGGTTCCCTTAGAAAATTCAGATTTGGTAGCCAAGATGTGGAAACAACCTCAATGTCCATTAAAAGATGAATGGATAAAGACAATGTGGTATATACGTACAATGGAATACCATTCAGCCTTTAAAAAGAAGGATATTCTGCAATATGCAACAACATGGATGAACCTTGAGGATAATAAGCTAAGTGAAATAAGTCAGTCACAGAAAGACAAATATTGCATGATTCCACTAATATAAGGTATCTAAAATAAATAAAATCATAGAATCAAGAGCCGTTACCTGGAAGGGGGAAATGGGGAGTTACTAATCAATGGGCATCAAGTTTTAGTCAAGCAAGATGAAAAAGCTCTAGAGATCTGCTGTACAACATCGTGCCCATAGTCAACATTAGTGTATTGTACCTTAAAAATTTGAGAAGGCAGATCTCATGCTAAGTGTTCTAATCACAATAAAATAAAATAAAGAAAATTCAGATTTGAGAATCTGATGATTTTTCATTATGAAAGATCCTAGGAGCTCTAGCTAATATCCTGGCCCATTTCCAACTCAAGTAATTACATTCCCGGCACCCACAATCTCCCTGTGATTCTAATTAGAAAATGTGTTTTGCTTCCCCTCTGTGTCTGCTGCACTGTACTTCACACAGGTGTGTCCTAATCTTCTTGTAGCCAAAAGAACCAGGATTTACTGTGAAAACTGTGGCTTAAGAAATACTTTATATAAACACATTGCCTAATGTGAGTTATTTGCTCTTTACCTTTTCTGCAAATAATTTTTAAAAATGGGGTTAGACCTGATGTCTATGTACAGAATTTTTCCCCAGTACTGTCTTGATAAATCGTTTAATAATTCTAGCTTTATTAGCTTTCATTTATCAAGTGTCATCTCTTTGACCTTAACTGAAATCTGTTTTATCATCTTCTGGTTTTGTGACTTGGGCTTCTGGGCCAGAACCTTTCCAGGGATGGTTTTGTGAGCTAGGAAGTGACAGAGTTCTGTGTTCAGCAGTGACTGTTGGATGAAGTGACACACTCAGTCCCAGTGAGCCTCCAAATCTGGGATTTTCCCCTGAAGTTACTTCTCTCAGTATAGTTTTATTGCCCCCAAGTCCTAAGACTATAGAAATTAAATAGATATCGTCTGTTAATTCAGACCTTTGCATTTCATTCTCCTTGTCACCTCTCCTGCTCTTGCCTTCCTGCCACATGGTTTATTTAGATAGCACACCACTCCCAGCCCTCCGGGTGACAAGCATTTCTGGCAGATGAGTCCTAAATTCTCTAATTAAACTGTTCATCTCCTCATCTGTGTCTCACAGACAGCATAACCTACTGAAGTTTTTTGCCCACTGTTTAAATCTTTTGGCACCATTCAAAATCTTTTATTTATTATAGATATTACTAATTTTAAAGGAAAGTCTGAAAAGTACAGGGAAAAAAGTTTACTTAAAGGATCTTAGTGCGTATGATTCTGGATTATCCTAGCTATTTCTGTTAATAGGCTTAGAGTTCATTTCTAGCTGTAAGTATATGATTCCATCTATTTTTGGCTGTATTTGAAGACACAAACAAAATTTGTTTTATTTCATTATAGGAGTATCAAGCAAATTTTCTTTCCAATGAGTTTTAAATTTTGTGATCAACATCTAAACAAATCCACAAATTCGTTTATATGAAATCTATAAAGCTGTACAATATCTGTTTAAACATGAGACTTTTTATTTCAAAAGCATCTAGGAATATTATTAAACTCAGGATCACATTTACAATTCCATACCCTCACATTAACATGGTCAATAAAAAATGTTCGTCATATAATGTTGACAGGAAATAAAATAGAGTTTAGAACTCTATATAAAATCTTGATGATCATCTGTTATTAATGTTAATCTATATGCATATTGATAAACGACCGGAAAGCAATATACTAAAAGCATAATCGTGGCTATTCCTGGGTGGTAGCATTAGGTGTGAGTTTAATTTTTTAGTCCTTTTGTATTTTCCAAATTTTCTATAATGAGTACGTATTACTTTAATAATAAAGAAAAGTATTTCAAAGCACTGTATAAGGGACACATCACTGGTATTTGTTCAAGCTTCTGCCGTGTGTAGATAAAGAAAGCATACCGCTATCATGGTGCCTATTGTGTGCATGGCACATGCGGGACGCCGGATATACATTTCCTCATGGAATCCTCCCAATAATCATGTGATGTAGACACTAGGATCTCTATTTTACAAATGTGAAATCTCTTTAGATGTGTTCAGAGCACTTGTGAGCTGTAGATACGGAATTGAACCCAGCGCTTTCCTATTCTAACGCCCATGCACGCTGAAAGCTGACGCCAGAAAAGCTGAAAAGCTGCGTTAGCGCTTTCTCCAGGAAGAAGAAGGAAGCAGGACGAGCCACCAGGAGACTCTTGCTAGAGAAAGTAAAACTACAGTCCACAAAGCTGCCCCGCTAGTGCAGATAGACTATGGAGACGGATATAACTGGGTTTAAATCCATCTCTGATTCTGACCAGCTGTGTGAACTTTGACAGTATCTGTCCTCTCAAACTTCAGTGTCCTCATCTGCAAGGTGGAGGCATAGCAATAATCATTATAATTCTCATGAGGAATAAATGAGGTACCTTATGTAGAAATCTCTGCGCACGATTCCTGAAGTAAAAATAGGGCTCTGTTAATGTCAGTTTAAAATGATAATGATGATTACGGTGATAATAATAACAACTATAAACCTAAAGTTGCATAACTATATATAGCCAAGGAAGGATTGTAATATGAAGCCAAGAATATAAGTAGAATTGAAGAGAAACATTCTAACTGAATTCTTCTTGAAGACTGAGATAAATTGATAATGATTAAGAAATTATGAGAAAGATACCAATTTTTTCTGGTACTTTGCTAAAAAGTTTTTTGCTGGGTGAATCATATTTTTTAATCCTGGTGGCTTGAATATAAAATGCATGTATTCCTACTTGTCATATCTTTTAGTAGGAAGAAACTTGGAGGCAGGAAGGTTAGGGGGCTCATCTTTGCTTTGTGGAGACCAGTTGAAGTATGTCAGATGGGGAAGTTCAAGTGTCCTTTAGGTCTTGGGGTGGGGTGATAGGATACTCTGTGTATGTGTGTGTGTGTGTGTGTGTGTGTGTGATTTGAAGGCAACTGTGTCCTTACATACCCAGCTATAAGGACCATATGGCAGAGATTTTTTAATTTATATTGCACAACAATCTGTTTTATTGTTGTATACGACTTTAAATAAACATTGATCCTTAAGCAATTGAGTTAATGAAGATTGGGCAGTAAGCTGGCTCTTGTTCCTTTTTTGCTGTCTCCCCATGGCTGGTTTTCTTAAAGCCTCAATACTTGTGTGATGTGTCATTACAGTTTTCTGTACTTTAACATTAGTGAGTTGTACTAGATAATCTCGGAGACCCCTCCCACTTCTCCAGTTCTGGAATTCCATGATTTTTATAGTAAGATATCATGTGAAACTCTCAGGCTTGCAGCCTGGACCATGAGGTCGTAAAGCCTTTGTTAGCGAGGCCTTGGTCCTCGCTGAGTATTAACACTTACATTGACTCTGAGTTAATATGAGCCTCTTATTTGGAAGGCTAGCTTGTCAGAAATGCTCTCATTTATTGGGAAGGTGATGCCCAGTCCGTGTGCACGAGGATAAGTGCGGCGTACTGCAGCCCGTGTGCATTTTATGTGCCCACCATCGGTTTGCTTCAGGCTAATGAGAGGTTACTTAGTGTTTCTCAGGTTTAAACCCTTGCACTTATTATAATCCAGTCTGTTTTCTGGAGAGTGAGTGATCATCACGCAAGACATTATTATTCTTAAAAATGATTTTTTTTTTAATCAGCACAGGGCAAGGGATTAACCATGTCAGCATCTTTCTTTTTTTCTGCCACTATGGCCTTTTTCCCTAATGACTTTTTCATAAATGCCCACTTCTTTTCACTGCTACTTATATATGTTGCTTGTTCTGATTTTCTTAGATCTTTTCAGATTGTGTCATTTCTTCATATCAGACACCATGATCTCATTAAAAAAGGCGAACGTACCCAAGGGTGACTGGGACTGTGCCTCTGTTTCTGGAACTCGGGAAAGCTTTTGCCTTCCTGTCATCAGTGTGTTTTGAGCATCTGTTGATAGTATCCTTAGATTCCTTGCTCTCGAGTGGCTGTACCCGTAAAGGAGAGGTGTTTGAACTCTGTAGCTGTCATAAAAGAATACGAAGCATGCTGTTAATAAGGAATTCCTTGTAACTTCTAAATAGCAACAGTAATGACCGTATTGTATGGATTTGAAGCCTGTCATTTTTAGTGACTAAGCATGCAGACATATAAAAGCCCTTTTATTAGGTCATGGTTTATAATTCACTTCTTGAAGAACTGGTGAAGAGAATAGTAATGCACACAGAATACTTTTCATATGACCCAGTTAACATAGCACTAATAAGCTTCATAGTGAATCATTTGGCCTCCCTGGACCTCCATTTCATCATCTGTAGAACGTGGTAGTAGATCTAGAATAGCATTTCTAAGCCTCAGTATGATTGAGATCTGGGCCAGTTAATTCTTTATTGTGGGGGAGGGGCAGTTCTGTGTGTTGTAGGATGTTTAAGAGCATCACTGGCCTCTAACCACTAGATGCCAGTGGCACTCTCTCAGTTCTGACAAACAAAAATGTCTCCCCACATTGCCAAATGTCCCCTGGGGGGCAGAATTGCCCCTGTGGAGAACAACTGGTCTACAATCACATTTTTAAGGTATGTTCAAACTTTATTTATTTTTAATTTTTTTTATTGAGGTAACATTGGTTTATAATATTATAGAGACTTCAGTTGTACATCACTATATTTCAACTTCTGTTTAGACTACATCATGTTCACCAGCAAAAGCCTTGTTGCCATCCATCACTGTATACACGTGCCCCTTTACCTCTTTTGCCCTCCCCCCACCCTCTTCCTGTCTGGTAACCACCAATCTAGTTTCTATATCTATGTGTTGTTGTTTTATATTCCACATATCAGTGAAATGATATGATATTTGGCTTTCCTCATCTGACTTATTTCACTTAGCATAGTACCGTCAAGGTCCCTCCGTGATGTTGCAAATGGCAAGATTTCATCTTTTTTATGGCTGAGGAGTATTCCACTGTGTTTATATACCACATCTTCTTTATCCATTCATCCATGGAAGGGCACTTAGGTTGCTTCCAAGTCTTGGCTATTGTGAATAATGCTGCAGTGAACACAGGAGTGCATATATCTTTTTGAATTAGTGTTTTTGTGTTCTTTGCATAAATATCCAGAGGTGGAATTGCTGGATCCTATGGTAGTTCTATTTTTATTTATTTATTTTTTTGTGAGGAAGATCATCCCTGAGCTAATATCTGATGCCAATCTTCCTCTTTTTTGGTGAGGAAGATTGGCCCTGGGCTAACATCCGTGCCCATCTTCCTCTACTTTATATGGGATGCCACCACAGCATGGCTTGACAAGCGGTGCATTGGTGCGCTCCTGGGATCCGAACCTGCGAACCCTGGGCTGCTGAAGCGGAACATGCCCCGGGCCGGCCCCATCTGTTTTTAATTTTTTGAGGAATCTCCATACTGTTTTCCATAGTGGCTGTACCAGTTTACATTCCCAACAACAGTGTATGAGGGTTCGCTTTTCTCCACATCCTCTCCAACACTTGTTATTTCTTGTCTTTTTAATAATAGCCATTCTGACAGGCTTGAGATGATATCTCATTGTGATTTTGATTTGCATTTCCCTAATAATTAGTGATATCAAACATCTTTTCATATGCCTGTTGGCCATCTGTATATCTTCTTTGGAAAAATGTCTGTTCAGATCCTCTGCTAAGGTATATTCAAACTTTAAAATGGTATGATTCTAAGAGTTTGTAAAGATAAAAATGATCAAAGTCTGTGATAAAATTTCTTTTGTGGAGTGACGAATGAAGAACAGAGTTTATTTTACTTTTGCCTTTTTAGAAGGCTTTCTTGATAAGGTTTAAATATTACTATGAATTTGTTGCTTCCATTTGAGGACTCAGTTATCAAAGTGTGAAAGAGGCCACAGGAGAGAAGCCTTTGAGCAAACAATGCTTTATGTTTATAGATTAATACATATGGTTGGGCCGGGCTATGCTTCTGGAAGAGTGGTTACTCAACATAGTCGTTAAAGATAAGTCCTGACACACAACAGACATTGTTGAATGGATGGATGATGGCTAGATGGATGGATGAATGAAGGATCTGCAATTGCTAATTCATGTGGCTTTAGGAACAGTATTTCATCAATGACACCTAAAAATGATAGTCACAAAAGCAAAGGAAAGAGGTCGTTGGGTGTGAGCACTACAGAGCCCCTTTCATTTGTCCATGGGTTCCCTCTGGGTACCTTCCTGCCTCTGCTATTCCACAGCCATTTCCTTACACTTCTCTCCCCAGCCCTATATCTTTACTTGCCTTTTTTTGCCTTTTATCTTTGTTGCCTGAATTGATTTTATTAGAGCTTTTCATGCTGTATCATTTCTTTGAATCAAATATCATGATCTCATGAGAAAACAAAACCCACCACATTTGTGTGTGAATCCACCTCTGGGTGTTCCTGAGGGAAGAACTGTTTTATCTTTCTTCTCTGGTTGTTTGAATCAAGTTAGTGATGTGATTCCTGGTCTTCTTTGAAAATCACTTCCTTTTGATTTTCTTGAGAACCATGTCTTTCTTTGATAATTTATTCTAGAACAATTAAACTTTTTGGTCAAAGGAACCTGTGTTGGCAACTGTGATTGATGGATTTCTTCTTTATGTCCCCATAATGCTGTTGATTTAGCACAGAAAAACATTTCCTTCATTTGATGTCAAAGAAATTGAGGCCCCGATTTGTTAAGACATAGAGCCAAGCATCTCCAGTAAGTGAGTAGTTACACAAGGTTAGAACTGCCGAGCCCAGATGTTGAGACCACGTCCATAGTACCAAGATGGAGGTGGCATTGAAGCAGAGTAGATAATTGGATACAAAAGTATTGAATCTGTGGTACCAGTAAATTGAAACATTTTTCTTTATGTTTCTTTTTAATGTCATAAAAATAATTATCCAGGGTGGCTAGTTCATGGTACCATAGCCTTGATTTAATGGGAATATCTTCTCTAAAATGGACAACTTACTTAATATCAAAACTTTTCTTAGTTTTATTTTAGTTAATGTTGCTCATGGTCTGCTTCTTTTCTCTCTTAGACCTTCTCTCACCATGCCTCACAGGAATCTCACAGGAAGCTGCAATGTTAATTGTGGCTGTAGAACGCATGAGTATGAGCCCGTCTGTGGATCAGATGGAATTACATACTTTAACCCTTGTCTGGCTGGCTGTGTTAATAGCGGTAATCTCAGCACTGGGGTGAGTATAATTCACAAATTCCTGTGCTGTTGTTAACCCAACATCCTGTGACAAGGACATGTTAGAATTCGTATGTAAACACATGACTTCGGTCTCCCTTTTCAAGAAACTTCAAATAACCTACAAAATACCTTCTGACAAAAACCCAGAGGAAAGAGAAGTCTGCAATGCTATCAGTTTTTTCCAGGGATGATTGAAGCATTTGGGTCTAGCGATTGGTTCCATGTCAGCCCTCTCCCACTGTACATTCAGTGCCAGCTCAGTGAAACATGATAAGGTTGAGTGCTAGGCCTCTCATTTCTTACTCTGACAGGGCCCTTGTCATGGATTTGAAGGTCAAGATGGCGACAGTGGGTGCTGATAGAAGAGAATAGAGAGCACCTCCGCTAATCAGAGTCTGTGAAGATGGGCAGTGCCCGTTTTCATAGACTATCAGTTCAGACTTTTTTTTTTTAACTTTCAGAGTCAAGATATTTCTATCCGTTCAAGATTAGGCTATTTTGAGAATTCCCTTCCCCGTGAATTATAAATAGGCGGTAATACTTTGGGAGAAGGTTTTCATATTCTACTCAGTTCTTTATTGGGCCTGGTTTCATTCTTTGCATAAGAACAAATTGTAGGAGGCGGTTTTAATTAAAAGGTTAAGATGCATTTGCTTGTTCTGTGCAGGTGATAAGGGATTATACTGCATGTTTTTGGAATATCGTATTTGGTTTCTGAGTTTTAAACTATAGCCATAAATTGAGAATTCCTGTTGCTGGCTCTCTGTTGTATAATTGGTGAGCTCCAGTGTGTGACCAAATTGAAAGAGACAATGACATCTGTTCTTCTTGGTGGCTCAGTCCTTCCCTGGGAGTGAGTCCTTGGGTGCACAGCCCTCATTCTTAAAAATTGAGGCCGCAGTCCTTGGAGCACAGATGGCCAAATGGTACCCCTCTTCATATTTGTTCCTACTGCCTCTCTAAGTGGCTGAGAGGTCACAATGACAGTGAGTTCAGCCGACGTCCATTCAGTAAAAGCAACATAATAGAGATAAAATATTAACTGGCTGTTTGATTTGAAACACCTTTTTAGTCCCTTGGATTAAACAAGACAGCCAATGATGTGTTCACTCTTGTCGGCACTGAGGTCATCACGATTGCATCATGAATTCTCTGCATTTATTTAACAGATATTTACTTGAAGTCCTACCCTGTGTTCAGGGTTCTGCTAGGTGCTCTGGTGAGCACAAATAGAAATAAGGCTTGGTTCCTGTTTTTGAGGGGCATCTCTAATAAAAGAGCCCAAGAATTAAACAGCAATTGAAGCAGCATATAGTTATGACCAAAAATGAGCATATGGAATCTAAATGCTATAGGATTGAGTGTTGAAAGCTTCTTATAAAAGTCTAGGTTTAAACAATTTTGACCAGAAGATTTTGATATTGTTCTATGCACACTTTGGACCCTTACTGTTAGCAGTGAGGAAAATATTTTCAATTAAATATTCTGCAGATTTTAAAATGCTAGAGTTATTATAGAGCATTTTAACTTTGTTTTAATATTCCTATGCTGAATTTTGCTTTTGATTGGCATACAACTGATCTTTATTATCACTTAGATAAGGAATTACACAGAATGCACCTGTGTCCAAAGCCGGCAAGTGATCACTCCACCCACGGTGGGACAGCGCAGTCAGCTCCGCGTGGTTATTGTCAAAACATATCTCAACGAGAATGGCTATGCTGTGTCCGGGAAGTGTAAACGGACCTGTAATACCCTCATCCCATTCTTGATTTTTCTTTTCATAGTCACCTTCATCACAGCATGTGCCCAACCATCAGCCATCATAGTAACACTCAGGTGAGAACAGCATTCGACTTCGAGGGTGGGTTGTACACTCAGAATTGCCAGAATGCATATTCCAGGCTGGAACTGATGTGGGAAAGCAGAAAAGAAAGCAAAATTAGATTGTGCTGAAAAACACTCAGACGTTTGCCTGATGAACTTAAGAGAAGTGAATTTTCCCATGTCAGGAAGGGAAAGGAAGGTTGTAACATTTCATATTCCAGAACTTTCTTTATTCAAATGGGTTCTATTCCTAGAGTTTAGTGAAACTTCTTTTGGGTGCCTTTGGTTCCTCAAGTCTCTGCCCTGAAAGATTCAACTTCAGGAGCTGAAAGCCATCCCTGCGTCAGCTGTGGAAAGCCCGGCCCCAGAGGAGGCAGGAGGTCATTTGGTGAAATTGCTAAATCATGCATACAGCAAAGAATATTATCTCCAACCTTATGGATAGTTAATACCTCCAGGATCAGTGACAGTTTATGCTGGGCCTGCAGTTCAAAGTGCTGATTTTCCTAATTTTACTATCATATAAAATTCTGGAGTTGAATCAAGGAAGGGCAGGCTGGGAAATGTAATTCTTCAATTGTTCATGCTGGGCCTTCTTTGCCGTATTATATATCCCATTTATGTTTATTTGCTTATGAGAGAACGTAGAAGTTACCTTAATGGAAGTCCTGTTAAAAATGTGGACACCAGCACGTTCAGATCAGTGTGTTGGTGTTTGCAGTAAAGGCTGCAGTGGGCAAAGGAAGGAAGGGGACCCAGCACAGTCAAATGCGGGCGTGGTGAAGAAATGAGAGCACACCCCAGCAGGTCTGTGGGGACTGGGGGTGCAGGGCAGTGAAGGAGTGAGGAGAGGGAGTCATTCCTCACTTTTCTTTCTCTCCTCGCTGGCTCCCCAGCCCCCTACGACGCCGGGCACCCGGTGGGATGCACCAGCTGAGACGCCCTTCTTAGCAGAGCAGTTGAGCTGCTGATCTGCTTATTCTGCATATTTTGGCTTCCCTTCTAGGGGACGCTGAGTTAGACATTCCCCAGCCAATTTGCTCCTTGACAGTAAGATAAGAGCACATGAAAGGCCCATTGGTTTAGTCACTCAATTCCTCCATCAGCAGATACTTATGGAGTAACAACTCTGTGTGCAGCATTGGGCAGATTGCTACGGGAAAATAAAGAAGTAGGGAAGAGATGTCACTGCTCCTTGGGAATTTTACATTGTAGACCTAGAACCCTAAGTGTAGGGGATAGAAAGGATAAGGGACTTCATCATTAAAAAGAAATAGGAATCATTAATATTCTAATACTTTGAACTGTAGCTCTACAAGAGGTGTTAAATAATCTAATTCTTTGAACTTTAATTCTACAAAAGATGTAAATAACCCAGATAAGGGCTGCCCATTTTATAGTGTTCAGACATCGCAAATCACCACTTGGCTTCTAACCCAAAACTTCAGCAAAAGAGCCCTTTAATCTTTGCTAATTACAAAATCAATAGGCTCCATTCTTCCTGCCATGCGGCAATTGCTTGGAGTGTAAATTTTAGGAAAAGAAGAAAAAATGAGGTGACTGGGAGGAATTCATTCTTTCTCTAACTTTTGACTTGTTTCCTATATGTTTTTTGACTATTTTTTTTTAACTTTTTTTATCCATACTTTTCCTTGAGAAATTATGGGAGCAACTTTCTGTATACATACCTACCATTCTGGAAAGTGCAGGCAAATAGAGAAAAAGAATGCAGTAGTTAGGATAAAATGCTATATATTTTTTATAACAGAATTAATTTTGAAGCTCAGTTAGAGCCATTTCTGTCCCTTCAGCCGTGAACTTGGCCCTCCACAGTGTTTGCACAGAAACTGTTGGAGTTAATCAGAGTTTCTTTGGTGTCTTCATTGGGGAGACCTTTGTTCTCTGATTTAACTGTCAGCAGTTTTGCTTGGCTATTGTTACTAAATTCTAGAAAATTAAATATTTTGGCACAGCATCTCTTTGGTCCCTGGCTCTATGTTAAGCAGGCTTGATTGGACGTTCATTTTCTTGAGGCCACTGTTTTGAGACACTCCTTTCTTTCCCTCCACTGCAGGTCCGTTGAGGATGAGGAGAGACCCTTCGCCCTGGGAATGCAGTTTGTTCTGCTGAGAACACTTGGTACGTCCTGAATTTCCAAGTGTGCCTCTCAATTCCTCTTTGCAGACGGCAGATTCTCACTATCCTTTGAAAATGGCAGGTCAAGTCATTTGTCACCATTAGCAGTAGCTGGGATTTTACAGGGTAGCATGAGGGCACAACTTCCTTATTTTCTGAGTTGAACTAAAAGCCGACCAGTTCTGTCGTTTGATGAAACAAAACCAAACTGACTTTAGAGCAGTTTCTTTTTCACTGTGAACATAAACTTGGGCTAAATTCCCCAGAGAGTTTTGTACAATAAGAAGTATTGAACCAAGCAATTGGGATGGGCTTATGATCCTGGTGTTTTTGTCCCTTCATGCCTTTTTAACATGAAAGTGATGGGAATTGCTGCTCATTTTATTTGTGAAAATGTCAAGTTCTTAGTTCTTTCCAGTAATTTTATTGGACTGGGCAAAGAGTATATCTATCCAGTTTTCTGAGGAAAAGAAATAAGAAATTCTGAAAAAAAAAACAAAAGATCCCTGAATTGAAATGTAGGGACCACCCTTCGCTTATTAACAAGAGGAGCTCATTAGCGCTAGGTCAGTGTGGTTAGTCTCAGAGCTCATTGGGGCATGAAGAATATCCTCCTGATTTTACAAACACCACGTCACTCTGTGATGTCTTGGGACAATGCATGGGAAGTAGCCCATTCCCTTGATCAATTTCAATGTATTTTTAGTTGACTTCCTCATCAGCAAGCTTATTTTTTCTTTCTTCAGTGGCAGTCTATCATTTTCTTCAGGTGTTATTTCCCCCAGTAATCAATATCATTGTCCATAGGTCAAAAAAATTAGTTTTTTGATTCAAATTTTTAATTTCAGTTTTGAAGAGTGAAACATTTTTAAATGGTGTCATCTGATCTTGGAAACATTAATCCTCTCTGGAATTCTCATTTTGTCTTATGTTGTGATTGATGGCTCAGTCCAAGAATGAACACTTTCCAGTGAGCCTCAAAGGCTTCTAGTTGCTTTGAACACATGGCTTGTTTTTTGGTACCAATAAAACTTTGAAGCTACCATTTTTCAAAGCATGGTGATTAAAGGAAATTCTGACATACTTTGGTATAGTTAAGAAGTTTCCTTATACTTCTCATTGGGAACTAAAGTTATTTTCAAAGAAGGAAATTTGTTGAAAAGGGGTAGTTGAATAGGAAAAGAAAAAAATAGTTTCTCCTTTTTGCGTGGCGTATCTGCGTTGCCATGGAGTTGTGGCAATTTGATATGGATGCGGAGCTAAAGGTAAGTCAACAGATGGACAGACGCTGCAGCATCAGGAATGGGGCGGGGGAGAACATTTCAGGCGTTTATTATTTAATTCAACCTTAAGTTCTATTGATTATGAAGAAGTATAGCCAATTTCCATTTCCCCAAATTCCAAAGCAAAAAGAGAGTTTTAAGTATTTTAATAATGTTAAATTTTAATTGTAGCAAATATACCTCATTTTAAATGAATACAATATATTTAAAAATGTATCACTCACAGCCTCCTGGGCTATTAGCCCACCTGTCTTCTCTCCCTTCCTCCTTCACTCCCTTCCTCTCATCACTTCCTTCTGTAAACTCTTATTGAGGATCCCTGGGCTGTCCTGATAGGTCTTTGGAATGTAAAGAATAAAAGTCATGGCCCCTGCCATCAAGAGCTTATGGGTGACAGCTTTGCAAACAATTTAAATACTATGTGATAGTTGATAAAATGGAGGTATCTACAAAATGCAATTGGAATATAGTGGCATCTGAGTGAGTCAGGAATTTAAAGGAGGGGTAGAATTTTGCAAGGTGAACAAGTTGGGGATGGGGACACATTTCAGCAAAGGTAGTAACATGTGATGAAGGAAGTCTATTTGGGTAGGCTTTCTTTCATGTGAGAGTAAAGGAATGTCTACCTCATAGCCCAAACAAAGAAGCTACTACTCATCACAGAAGTTTCAAAAGCTTCAAAGATGAATTTTATGCCGTAATCATTTCCATACCCCAAGCACCTTTAGAAAGTTGCCATTTGATGTGGTTTCTGACTTATAAGGGGACAATGCTTTCCTTATACTCTTCCTGCATCCAAGGACTAGAACCCAACCCACAAGAGCTAAGTGTACTGAATTTTAGTGGCTCATGAAGGGTTCTAGTATAGCCTCTTGAGTATTTAATGACAGAATCTGATTTCTAAATTTAAAAAGATTCCTTAATTGCATTTTTAGCAATAGACATTTTTATAATCCTAAAAATCATTAATACATTCTAAGTTGCAAACTGGGAGATTTAAAGCATTTACAATTTTTATTTTATAAAATTTTTTATAATAATAATAATTATAAATTTATAATAAATATATTATGATAAGGTGTGACACATATTTTAAAAAATCAAGCAACACAAGAAAACCACTCGCCTCAACTGAGTTTAGAGCCAACAAGCACCTTGCCAATTGACAAATCTGTTTTCTCTTATAAGATGTACTAAGTATTTTTCTTTTCTTTTTCTCTACCACTCTAGCATACATTCCTACTCCGATTTACTTTGGAGCAGTTATCGATACCACCTGCATGCTCTGGCAACAGGAATGTGGAGTGCAGGGCTCCTGCTGGGAGTACAATGTGACATCGTTTCGTTTTGTCTATTTCGGTTTGGCGGCCGCCCTCAAATTTGTTGGCTTTATTTTTATTTTTCTGGCCTGGTACTCCATTAAATACAAGGAGGACGAACTGCAGAGGCAGAGGTGGCGAGAATTCCCCCTGAGCACTGTGAGTGAGACGGTGGGCCACACCGACAATGCCGATAAGTATGCCCGGACTAGATCCTGCCCAGCGTTCAGCACCCAGGGAGAATTCCACGAAGAGACTGGTCTGCAGAAAGGGATCCAATACACAGCACAGACCTATCCGGGGCCCTTCCCAGAAGCAATAAGTTCCTCTCCAGACCCAGGGCTGGAAGAAAGCCCTGCTACCATGTAGCCTCCCTCCTGAATCTTGAAAACGGAAGACTTTAGTTTTGTTGGTTGAGTTGAATATGGCGACTTGAGAAACACCCGTGCCTTCTTTTCTTTCTTTTTTTAACCTCTAAAGACACAATCCTCAAACCAACAAAACTCAGTATACAAAACTCAGCCACTGTTGACTGAGGGCTGGATACCTCAACAAGACTAAGAGCCTTTCCCCCCTTCTCTCCAAGAAGGAGGCGTGTAGATTTGTTACCATTTCCACTATGTTAATTTAATGCTCATGCTCTAATGTGGTATCAGGCTGAGGCACGTGGTTAACAAAATCATCAGAAGTGCAATGGCGGTGCGTATCATTAGCATACACTCCAAACAAAGGTGAGCTTTTGACCATGACTTTGCATTTACAAGTCAAAGTTTTTAGACATGAACACCTACTGTGAGTTCTGCTACAAAGCACAAATGAATTTGCCTCAACTATGCAATTTGATTGGGAAAATATAAGTGCAGCATGTTATTTTGCTTTCAGAAACTAAAGCAGATATGTTTTTGAAAAAAGGAAGCTAAACTTTCCCTAAAGTACTGTTAATAGCATTTTAAGCCATAGCAGAGTTATAAATCAGGTAGAATTTTTCAAATGCTTCAAAGGAACCATATGCATAGCGTGATAAAAGGAACAGCGGCCTCATTTCATAAGACACATTCTCTTTTAGTCTGTCTGCCCCATCATAAGGTAGTGAAAGAGGCTGCTGAATCATAAATCTGATAGCTTCAATATAAACGCCAGGATTCTTTTGTAAGGGGCTTTAAGTCTAGTGTCCTAAACGATATGGCTAGAAACTGTAATTTGAGATGCATAATAAGGAAAGAAAGTGATGGCTTTCTCATCCAAAGAAAATTGCTGCAGAAATTCTTTTAGCTTTTAAGGGCCCACGTAAGTGTAGTTAAGAATTGTAACCTTGACACTCAGAATAGTTGGAAAAAGAAATTCCACAAAAGTAAGATTGAGTCTCACCTGATCATTTTAGTTATATACCTGGAAGCACTAGCAAGTCTGTATTGTTTTCTTTTTTATGGAGAGAAAATTGCTGTGGTTGCTCCTGAAATCGAGTAATTATATCAGGGAAGCTATACTATGATAGGAAAGTCACTTTGAGTACAGGAAGAGGGAGATCTGTGAGCTGGATCTAGAATATGATCCGAAGTCATGATTGAAATTTGTTTAAAATGAACTGGTCTGTCATACTGAATCTTACTTTAGCAGAGTTAGAATCATTTCACACCTCCCTTTGATTCCTTCCTACTGTAACCTCCGTGAAGTGATTCTGAGAGAGGATTTTTCTGTTCCTAAACACACTTTGGGTTCATTATCCATCATCCTTTTCAGTACCGCCCAGCACATCACTTGGACTTAGGCGCCACACAGAATGCTTTCTACATGGTTCTTATGGTAGATGCCTCCTGAAGCACTGTAAACTGATTGCAGGTTAACTCATGGGATCTCGCTGCTCAGAAAAAGAATCATGACAACTCAGATTTAGGAGGGACTGTGAGGTCCAAGTACCAATATAACTGTGAACTGTTTCTGCCAAGGAGCCTATGCTTATGTAGGGCTAATTTGAGAAGTGGTTTCCTTGGCTGCTTTACACTCTTTCACAGAGGGGATATGATTGACAGAACTGCCCCATGAGTCAGGCTTTTTGCCCTCCATCCTTGGCTGTACCAGTAGAGTTTCGTGAATATTCCTGGGTACAAGGTTGTTTTCCTCTCTACCGAGAAATGGCATTGGCCAAATGATTCTCTTGGTTGCATGCAGTTTGTGGAGAGGGTTATCACTATTAGACTGAATAATGTCTACAAGGGGTGGGCCAGTGGTCTCAGGTGACAAGGACTTCCTTTTGAGCAGTCTCGTTTGGCTCAGTTGTAAGAACCAGTGTTGCCTGTAATTACACGGGTGTCTGTCAAACTTTGGTCAACATGGTGTATATTGAAGGTCTTCAGAGAATATCACTGATTAACCTAGTGTCTACTCTGGGCCTCAGGGTTCCCCTTTTCCCTTTATGGGAGATCTTTGATCCCTTAGAAGAGAAAGTTTCCTTTTGTGTTGGAGCTAAAGATTTGTAGGTTGGGGAGAGGTGGTATTTTCTTAATTTTCCTCTGATGGTTAAGAAACTGCATTGAGAGAATTTTGGTGGGATTGGCACTTTTTTATTTGTAGCTAAAGATTGTGTGTTCCAACAGTCTTAGAATTTCTCTCTTCTTGGTAGTACATTTTGAAAAGGAACCTCTCTCAGAACTCCAGGCTAGGAAATGATGGACTCATCAGGTATAAATAGAGAGTACTCCCCTTCTCTACCTTGAACAGTCATCCAGTTCAGCAAGCACTGGCGGGAAGCCAGTTCTCTATCAGGCACCGTTTCACCCAATTACCATCTGCCACTCTGTGAAATCCTTTGAGCTGATTAGGCCAGAATTGAAGTCTAGCCTATTAATTGGCCTGAATTGTGCACCACAATGTTAACATTGTACTTCCTCGAGTATCCAATACCTATAAATAGCAAGTGTATCATTAACGTGTTGTTGGTGAATGTAGAATAAGTAGTACAAATCATGGGCGACTGAAGTTCTGGAATAAGTACCAATTAAGAGTTGTCCCCAAAGTGCTTTGGGCTCTGGTAGCATCATTGGAATATTACATAATCAACTTGAGCAACTGTTTTATAGATGATACCATTTAATTGTACATATGAGGTTCTTATATGATTGTTAATAAATTAGGCCATGTTACTTTATAGTCACGGCTCCTGTTATAAGTTGAATTGCCACTGTCCATGAGCTTAGGCTTCTAATTACTTGGTTTGAGGAAAGGTCATCTTATTCCTTTATAAACTCTGTAGATTCATATATTATTTGGCTTTAATATGCAAATATAATGTCCTTGAGTCTAGCCTATTAATTGAGACACTCCTGGCCAGTGGGGTGGGCGGTTGGAGCACATTCTTTTGGTTATCTTCATTAGAATGAAAGCCTTATCCTTTGTAGGTGGATTTCATTCTTGAAAACAATCAAAAGTCATTCAGAACTAAAGTGGGGGAAGAAAGGAGGAGCAGAGAGGAAACAGAGTAGCATTTGTTGAGTGTTGATTATTTGCAGAACCTTTTGTCAAGCACTTACTATACATCGTTCATTTTAATCCTCTGAATGACTGTGCAAGACAACTATTTTTATTTGATTTTTAAAAACAGATGATGAAAACCGAGGCTCAGAGAGGTAAAGTGACTTGTTTAGGATTGTACAGAGCAGCCAAGTCAGGGTTCAGACACAGGTTTCTCCGTCTCCATGACCCCCTTCTTACACTACGTAATGCACACAATAGTTTTGGTCAACAAAGGCAAGAAGTGACTATAAGATAGTGCAGTAAAGCATGTCATTTTTTGATGTGTTACTGTTTCTGAAGAGTAGAGGAAGTCGTTATTTCTTTGTGTAAAACAGAAAAAAAATTCTCTAGGAAACATCAAAATTTAATGTGTAGATTTTCAAGGTAAATTTACATTTATTTAGCTAAGTGTTATATTCAGAATCGTTTGTCATAATATACCTCAAGTATTTATTTCTTGTTCATATTTAATATAGAACAAATCCAATTTTGGTGTTAACGTTGAATATCCGTAGAGTTTCTGAAATGAAACAGATGAGGAAAGGTGGTTCAGATTAATTGAATCTGAGCTTTGGGGATTTCAAGTGTATGCTTTTTTTTTTCCCCCTCTTTCAGAATGTTAACATTTCCATTAGTCTTTTGGTGAATATCAGTTTAAGTTTCATAATAAAAGTTTTAAATGAACATATACAAAGTGTTACATGTTAAATGAACATATACAAAATGTTGTAAGTTACATCCCAAACCTCTGACCCGATTGTTGCCTGTTAACCGTTAGTAGCAAACTGGAGCATGCACTTGGAAATGTCAGCTATCAGAGAAGGGAGTTACCTTTAGGACATAATGGCAGTCCTACATTTTCACCAACCACCGAGAAAATTCTTCCTCAGTCGGCAATTCTAGCTTGCATTCGTTGGTGGACTTGGAACCAGAAAGTTTCTTTTTGGAGCCTGTTTTGTATCAACTGTAGGTGCACCAAAGAGAAGCTTCATAGTTTGAATGGATCTGAAGCATTTGTGGAAATTCTCTAGTGTGCCCAGGAGCAGCAGGAGAGCCTAAGTCTGCGGTGGTAGCCAATTATACTTTGTGATTTTGTGTGTACTTAAAACATCCGAAATGGCACAGAAACATGAATATAACTATTGATACATAGGTGCATACTGAGTATTCTAAGTAGCAGATAGATATCAAAATACTGTATAATCCCAGAATCGCCTAGACTGCAGGTTTGCTAATTCTCTGTTACACAGACCAGTAGGTAGCCTTTACAGGTTTTTGCATTTTTCTTTCACAGTACTGAAGCGAGTGCCATGGCTGGCAGGCGAAGTTAGTGGCCTTGTGCGCTTTCTCTTTTCTGCCTTCTTTCCTTTCCTCATCTTCCAGGATGCTGCTGGCTGTATCTGTCCCAGACTTGTTGCTACATTGGAATCAGATCTGTGTATATTTGAAGACGTTATTTTAAGCACTTCATTTTTACTCAGCCCTAGGAAGGGTCAAGAATGATGAAAACTCTCCCTGGGTATTTGCTTTTGCAACATTAAAAAAAAAAAAATGCCTCGGTGCTAAAAGTATTTGATGATGCATGCTTACCACAAAAATGCGCCACAGAATTCACAGTATTTCACTGATAAGGGACTGCATGTGCTTTGCTTTTGGAAATCTGAAGAACTTCCCAGAAAACAAGTACTCATTACTCTCATTACTACAGTTAATCCAAGAACGTTACATGCAAAAAGGAAGAGTGTAAGGGGGAATACTTTTTCTATGGAAAAACTCAGCGCTTTTGATATTTATTTTAGCAAGAATAATCAGATGCTAAAAATAATTTCAGAGAGAGGGGAAAAAATATTTCGGATAATCTTTTCTTATTTCTTCTCCAAAACACTTACACCATGTAAGGTGTTTTTAATATTGGGGTTTTGAAGGTGTTGTCTTCTTCTCATATTCTACTATTACATGTTAAAATCCAAGAAGAAGATATTATTGAAAACTAAAGTAATTGCAGGGAGATATTAAACCAAAGGGGTGAACAAAAGAAGTTTAAAGTTTGTATCTAGACATGAAGAATAAGAATAATTGGAAAGACTTTATAGTGGGCATTTTTCTTAAAATACATACCTCTACCCAAAACCCCAAATGTTAATTTAGAAGCACGAAACAGGCAGGTCAGCATCTAACTCTTTAGTTAAAGGAAATGTAATACTGTGTCAAATAAACTGTCATTAGGATCCTAGTGGAGTGTGTGTGTTCAGCGTGTGTGTTTTTGTGTGTAGAGGTGTGCTTGTGATGAAAGGCTGTTTTGAATTGTTGCATAAAGGAGTTTGATTTTGTGATTTTTAAAAATGAATATTTATTTGGAGACCTCTTAGGGTAATTTAAAAGATGTATAATTTCCTTGTGTTTAATGAAATCTATTGTCAATGTACTAATAAACCTTGGTTTACAACATCTCGAATACTTGATCATTGAAAATTAAGAAAAAAAGTAAAAAAAAAAAAAAAAGAATAAAGCGTGTTGGATTGAAATTAGTTTGTCTCAGGATTTTTGTTGTTTGAAGAGACGAAGCAATGATGCCAGTGTGATCTCCCATCCCTCCCTCAATGAAGACACGGGTTTGATGGGATTAAATGGCCCACCACTTACTCTGAAAGATGACAGTAATGAACTCCTTATGTAACTGATAACTCTGCCTTGAAGCCAAATGTCCTACCTGTAACCTATTAGGACTATAGTTTTAGGAGCCTGCAGTAAGTAGCACACTTTCCATTGAGTCATCAAAGAGAATAATTTTAAGTAGTCGATCACTTATCGACTTAAATTCAAACAGATTTTGGGATTGCAGAAGTATGTGCCTTGAATATGGTTTGTTAGGACAGGCTAAGTTATGTTTCTACAACATGCTAATCCTCAAATCTCAGTGGCTTCATAGCACAAAGTTTTATTTCTCATTTCCATGACATGTCTATATGGGTCTATTCCACATAGTCCGTCAGGGACCCAACCTGACAGAGGCTCCGCCATCTTGAAGCCACGCTTGAAGCCACACTTCAAGGTGGAACTTTCAGGGTTGATCTTAGTTGCAAGGAAAGGAAGAGCCCAGAGAAAGGCAAAGGGGCTTTTCTCTTTCTCAGCCCAGAAGTGACACGTGTCCCACTGCATTAGCCTGAGCTAGTTCCATGTCCCTGCCTAACTGCTAGGTCCTGGAAGCGTAGGGAAGCCAATGGTGAGTATTTGGTGGGTATTATTCTTTGCCAAACAGTTGACCCTGATAGTTTAAGGATGATATCCAAAGGAGTCTCAACTCCTTGTTCTAAAAACTGGTAAACAATGGGAAAGTCTCAAGCATAAGAAAGAATGATTTCCAAAGAAGTAAGTATCAAAACTTGGTCAACAAAGCAGTTAAAAGCTCTCTTTCCCCAATCTACACTAAATAACAAACTAATCATTGCTATGGGGGCCCAGGAGCTGGCCTGAGACTGGAGGAAGAACTGGTGCTCAGACTCCATCCATGGAGAAAAAGCACTAGATTTTGAGGTCTCTTCTGACGGACGGCAGAATTTTCTAAGTACACTGGCATCTAAAACTTTCCGGTGAGAGGCGAAAGGAGGTAAAGGAGCCATGGAAATAACAGCATGATTCAGGGACTGAAGCACAAGGTGGATATATGTAGAACCCTGCCTTGAGCACTAGATAGGTGGAAAGCAGGGCAATTGATTTCCATTTCTCACTCCGTCACCCCATTGCACACTTGAACGAAAGGGTCACAGCAGCCCACGGCACGTGAATTATTGGAGAGAGTGCGTGTGTCTGTGCTCACTTCCAGGTAAACTCTTATTCTCCTCCACGGCTTTGTGCATTTATCAAGGGAGCCATTTATTCAAAGAGCATATAGTAACCCCTGCCCAAGTCTTCTCCTCAATCTATGTGTGCAATGTAGGCAATAGCATTTCTCTCGAATCTCTTAAATATCGCACACTTTCAAGGAAGAGGCTGAGTCATTCTGGATATTGCGCTCTTTGAGATAGATAGACACATGAGGAAAAGTTTCTCTTCAAGAAATGAAGAGAGCGGAAAGGTTATGAATGTGGCCACTCATCTTCCTAGCTTTAGCCGCAGACTTGGTACAACCTCAGCATTTTACGAACTGTTAAAAAGCATCCAGTTCCTTTCTTGTTTTTAAAATTGCCAGCTGGGCAGAGACGGCCTCTGTAGCTTCGGCGTATGGAAGCCAAAAAACATTTTTAATTGCACAGTCATTGGAAAGCAAGGCGATGGATATTCGGTGCTCACTTTTGAATTTAAACGTCAAAGTTTGATGCAGTTCCAACTTCTAACACCGATATAAATCAGTAGAAACCTAAAACCGCTCTTGGGCCTGCTGGAATGGCTAAGATCCTAGGCGCTGAAGAAAGAGCAAGGCTGCCATGGATCAAGTTGTTCTAGATGTGTTCTTGTGAAAATGGTAGTGCTGCTACTTTAGAAATCAATGTAAGTGGTGGCTTTGCCAGGGGGCAAGTCCTGGCTCCCAGCAAAGACGTCTTTAGTTGCACTAGAGTGACACCTAATGGCCATTATGGAAAACATGCTCTACTGATCCCCTGGCTCTTCTGGTTCCTGGGTTGAGTGGTGTGTGACCAGATAGGCATTAGGGTAGCAAGGTCGATGACCTCTTCTTTTCTGCTAAAACCTGTTAGTGGTTGGATTGGTTCCATTCTGGCTCTGGGTCACCTGTGTTGTTGGGGCTGGGAGGTGGAGTAATGTCGGGGAAGAGGAATGGGGGTAGAGGATGCAGATTCTGAATTTGAGTCCTGGGAGGCCCACTGGTGTGGGGACTAGAAATTCAGAACAGCGGTAGACACCTTGGCTCACCAAGTCCATTTGCCAGCAGAAAAGCAAGGCAATGCTGAGTACAAAAGACCTCAACCTTTGTAGCTCCCTCTGCCCCCCAATCCTCTGCAGTGCTTCCCCTAACACCAGGGAACGGGGACTCCCTAGTCCCAACAAGACACAATCTGATTGTTGAAAGCCATTTTCTCTACTTACTTCATGCAGCAGTGGGCTCACTATAAAGCCCAAGGTACTCTGCTGGTGAGGTCCCCACGGCAACAACACAACTTAGAAGAAGGTGAACTGACTAGACCAATACAAGCAATAGTCACATGAGGTAAGTTTCCTGGTCAGAAATGAGGGGAGGAGCAAGGTTATAAATGTAGCCAGTTATTCTCCTCTGTTGGCTCCAGACTTGGTACAACATGAATATTTTCTTACTTGGGGGAGAACGTAAAGGGGAGAGAGATTATGTCCAGGGGTGGGGGACTCCAGGAAAGTTTACATGGAAGGAAAACGTACAATTTGAAACGATACGGGAATGAGGAATGAGGTGGGGAATGGGGATATACTCCAGGTGGGTGGATAGAAAGTTAGAGAAAATTTCATACCTGGGAAGGTGGCACCAATCCAGGGGAAGCCAGTAGTGACAGGTGAGGTGGAGAGGGGAGCAGGTGGCTGGACGGAAGGCTAGAGCTGCACAGAGGACATTAAAACTTGTTGAAGATGTCTGAGCAGGAGGCTGAGATCTGGGCCGCGGCAATGAAAGCCTCACCCGGCGGTGAGTGTGGGATGTGTTGGAGACAGGAGGGGCTGGAGGTGGGAAAGGGGCTTAGGGGGCTATTACAGCTTTCACAGCAGCTTCTATGTCATGAGGACCTAAATGAACAGGGTGGTGGACCATATCAAGGTATTAATTGCTCTAGATATTTTAATTATCAACCAAAGATCTTTGTTTTCTTTCAAAATAAATTTTGAAAATCTCAAGCAGAATTGGACTAATTTGGGGAATTGAGGACCTTCTTATATCTGAGATCAGATCAGCTCTAAAGCAAGTCCTGAAACATAAGCATTTAAAAATCTTTTTTAGAAAGTCAACATGTTCAGGTACGTTTGGCGTGGGGTGGGAGTGTTAAGTATCATTCCTCTCTCTTAACAAAACACCCTGTGGGTGCTGATGGTCATAGGAATTTTTTTCTTTTTTTTAAAGAAGCCTGGGTGGAGCCTCAGATATTATCAAGTTTGGGTGTGGCAAATGCGTTTTCGTCTCACACCCCAAAACCAATTCAATAGTGTTGATAGTAGCTGGCTGCGTTGAGAAGAATTCTGAGGACACAAATGTTCTAGCTTAATGGAGACGTGTCCTCATGAATTAGCAGTGTCTTCCCTGGACACATTTTGGGAAAAGAAAGCATATATGCTATGTATTTGCCATCCTTGATTCAAAACTCTTATTTTATAGTTGGGGAAGCTGTCGTAGAGAGGTTAGGTGACTTTTCCAAGCTCACACAGGTAGTAAAAACTAGAGCTTGCAGTGAAGTTAGGTCCTCAATTTTCATGTCCATTGTTCTTTCCATTACTCCTTACCAATTGGGTCCCACTGTGGCCTCTCTTCCCGATTTAGTGTGTTTGAGGGCGGGTGTGTGTGTGTGCATGCACGCATGTGTGTTGAAAAGGAGAAAGTGGAGAGGGATTGGTCCTCGCCTCGGCTAAATCTCTTCCTCTTCTAAATCTGTGGGGAACAGGCAGATGGGAACCAGCTCAGCCCCTGTGGGCGTCAGCTTCCTCACAGATCAAATGAGGCTGGCTGGCCAGCCAACCTCTACGGGCACTTCAAGTTCTGGAATAGTCTCTCTTGTGCCCTTTACACATAGTAGGTACTCCATAAATAGTTATTGACTTGAACTAAAATGGAATTTTCTCCAGAATAGCAACATTTGGCCTATTTGCATTCCCTAGGGAAGGAACAAGGAGTAAGGCACAATGATGTGCCTTTGGACAACACTATCATCTTGGACTCTTCTCTTGATGAAACTATGGTGCTACAGACTGAATTGTGTCCCTTCAAAATTCATACATTGAAGCCCTAATCTCCCGTGTGACTGTTTCAGGAGATAAGGCCTTTAAAGAGGTAATTAAGGTTAAATGAGGTAGGGTCAGGTCAGTCTAATATGACTGGTGTCCTTATAAGAAGAAGAGATGCTGGGGAGGCCATGTGAGGACACAGCAAGAAGGCGGCCATCTGCAAGCCAAGGAGAGAGGCCTCAGGAGAAACCAAACCTGCTGGCACCCTGGTCTTGGACTTCCAGCCTCCAGAATCGTGAGAAAATACGTTTTTGTTGTTTAAGCCATCCAGTCTGCGGTATTTTGTTATGGCAGCCTTAGCAAACTAATACAGACGGTTTCCTCAATTGCCCAGGGATTGAATCGGCAGATCCCCAAGTCCTTTGCTTTTTTTTCCCTTTATTATTCACCTTCTGATCTCTGGACATTTCACACATTGGTAGCCCCTCTATCTGAAGGGGATACAGCTCCTCAGGAGACGTGGAGCAGAAGGAAGTGTATGGAATTCGTCGGTTAGAAAACTTGAGGTCTTAGAAGGTGGTTAGGTCGCCACCCAAGTTCACTGTCCCCAAATAACCCAAACTGCCTTTGGTGGGTTTGCCCTTCTGCTTTTGAGAAACTCCATTTGCGCTGCCCAGGACCGGCTACATACCTGGGTTCAGTGAAAAATAAAAACGTGGGGTCCTTTGTTCAATTAGTAAGGATTTCAGGATGGTGACAGTAGAGAATTAAACCACGCACTGGCCCTGGGTAACTGCCCAGGGTGCATGCTCGGGAAGCCACCCTCGTGCCGACTCTGCCACACCCTCCCTGACAGCAACGAGGCAAATCCATGTTGAAGTCACTGATCTGAGAATGTTCTGTAACACACTGACTTTGGGTCAATTTTATGATTATGGCTAATATTTCATCATGTAGATTAAGATCAGGACTCAATTTTACTTGCGAGGAATGGGTGGACCACAAAAACTTGGTTAAGTTCATGTCTCTGAAACAGGTAAAGTTTAAACACCTTTTATTTCAAGAAATATTGCTTCCAGACTTTCCTGAAGCCAGAATTGTTCTATAAAAGTATCACAGAATATTACACAAGATTAAAAAACACAGTATGCTTCCTAATACCTTGAAACCTTTTTACAAAGCACATCATTCATGACCATAAATATGTTTCTTCTGTCATTCAGCCGGTGACACACACATCTGATAAAGAGCTAGTTAATTTTAACATATGTACAGAGTGTACGATAAAGACTTAAAGTTGTCAAAGATTCCACTATAACATATTAAATTTTCTTTAAACGAGTTTACTTTAACACACTTAAAACATAATTTACCTATGCGTTTGAATTATCTAAAGAGAAAAAGAAAATCACTGTTAAGCTCAAAAAAACCTTCTTGGGAAGTTGACCAGGGTACTGATAACTCTCAATGAGGTAATCCTTTTGCTGGTATTTAACAATCTAATACATAACAAGAATATTTTCAAGAACACAGAATTTCAAAAGTAGTTTTGAACTATGCCTTAGAAAAATCAGAATTTGGTGAAGGCCTTAAAAATAATCATACAACACATGTGGTATGTTTCAATTACGAAACATTCATGAGCTTGTTTTATTGAAAAAAATTCCTTACATAAGTTCAAAACCAAATATATTTTCTCAACACTTAGGCTTATTAGCCAGGTCAAGAAAACAAAACAAAGATGAAAAAAAAAAACACAGGTCTTCAGTCCTGTTATCATGTTAAGAAAATAATAAAAACTTAGCAATCTTAAGCATACGATGAACACTTTGAGGCTAGGCACAGAGACAGCAGGCAATCTTTGTTTTGCTTATTTATTTATTTTTACCGCCAACATCATTAGCCATGCCTTTCTGCTAATCAATTTTAGCAAGTCGAGGTAAAACACATGCAATATTTTCTGGCAAAAGCGTATGTTAAACAATATGTGATCCACACTGTGTGTTGTCCTTGAGGGTCTATTTTACTTTGTCACACTGAGAGCAAGCAGTGAGACTGTGACAAGCCTATAAAAAAAAAAGTAAGACTAACCAAATAGACATGGCATTCCAACCTCAAAGTGCAAAATCACTGAACTAAAAAATGATGGCATTGAAAAATTCCAGTGGTTAAAAATGAACCCAAACCACATTATGCAGGCAATGGAAGGTGTATTGAAAAATTCACTGAGGATGTCAAGTTTCAGAAACTCAGAAAGGCACAATTCTAGCCATCTCGACTGGATAACATTGATATATGCAGGTCCCTACAACTTTCAAAACATAATACTGTTTTAGTACCCCCAAAACAAACAAAAACCCCACAAATCCACCTTTCTTTGTACTCTTGACAAATAGTGAATTACAACACTGAATCCCCGTGTGCGTACCACTCGCATGCGCACTAATGTCTACTGCACATGTGTACCTAGGGTGGCTTGGAATGTTGGTTGTCATGATTGCCTTTATTAGTTTACTAATAAAAAGTTAAAAAAATACTGTGTTTACGGTAAGGTAACAATTTCATCTAATCTGAGGAGACTGGAAAGGAGGCACTGCCTTCTAGACTCTGTAAACTCCCCTTTTTGGGATCCTCCTCCACCTTGTTCGACACCCTCTCCAGGCTGCTGGAGTTAATATGCTGCTCCATGGTGGACATTTTGATGGTCTGATGCGTAGAATCAACATCAGAATGCACAGGAAGATACAGCTGATCTTCAAAAACATCTTCTTCTGGACCTCCACCCTGGGGAAGTTCCTTCTGGTGCCTGCTAATGGGCGGCAGTCTGGGGCTGGGCTCCAGCACCAGCTCTGTCACGCCATTGCCACTGAAATCAGTTTCAAGATGATTTATCTCTTCATGCTCCAACCATTTTTCAGTTTTATGATTTCTCCAGTGTTCAGAATTCAAACGACTAACTTCTGGAATGTTGTTATTCCATTCAAGTTTATTCTCTGGACTGAATGTTGGTCGGTTCAAATGTAGGGTTCGAAGGTCAGCTGGCAAGGTCAAATGAGGTGCTTCCCAGACCGAAGGACTCGGGTCTTCATCTGACTCAGCGGAGGCCATCTCTACTGGCACAGAGAGCTCAGCAGATACGGCCGGGAACCCACCACTTTGAGCAGTTTTAGTCTTATTTGTTTTATTTTGCTCACGGTGACTGTTCAGCAGTGCAAATACTCTATCTACATCCTTCAAGTAATTAGTCCAGTCAACCAGACTAAGTCTGTAGTTTTGTCTGTACTCATAGGCGCTTTCGTTCACACTGTATAAATCCTCCAGGCCTTGCCAGTTGACGTCTGCAGCGAGACTGGGAAGATTAACCTTCCCATCCATCCCATAACTGTCCTCTGTGAAAAGAGAGACCAAAGTGGATCATTAGTGGAGAAAATATTTCCTACTTATTGGACAAGCAACTTACACTGTTTTTACAGAGCAAATCAACTTGAAATATAACACTAGAAAGTATTTTCCCCTAGTACTTTGTTATCAAGGAGTGGCCTTAGGTTATAAAAGTGATTGAACAGTAAAAAAAAATTGGAAAGAGGGTCAAATGAGTGAACACTTCTATGATGAGGCATGTTTGGTGCTGGAAATGCACTGTTCTATCAGTCAGGGGGCTTGTGTTCTACTCCTGGTTCTACTCAAGTCAACTCTGTAACCAGGAAATCACGCGAGGGAGTTTCTCTGTCTTGGTCCTTCACCTGTCGACTGTGGGACTAGTTGTGTGATAAAACCTTTACTACTTATGCGGTTGCTGGGTGAATGATGGATTTGAAAGCATTTTAATGTAATAGGCAATGCTTAGTAAGATATTTTTATTTATATTCCCTGGTCCTCAGTATAAAAACAAACTTGAATGCAATTAAACTCTTCAAATCAAATGCTTAGATCTGTTTCTTTGATTGTTTTTTTGCCCTAAAAGTTCTATGCCCTGGATAAATCAATCTTTCAGTGGTTTTCACAGTATGCAAAGAATGCACCAGCTTTCTCTCTCTCAGATCTTTCTACGTCACTGAGATGACTACAGTCCTGCAGAAAACGTCTTTTCTCTAGTTTGCCCAAGTACCATTCTAAAGAGGTGGCCTCATTAATGCAATGAACTACCCACAAAACAGTAAAGATCAGTAGGAAAAATAAGTAAAACTACACAAAACCCACACTCTCAGTATAACTAGATGATAGAAAATTACATAATCTTCAAGTCACCTGTAAGTAATTGTTAATTACTTGCTACATTGTTTGTTTTTTTTTAATTTTATTTATTTATTTTTTCCTCCAAAGCCCCAGTAGATAGTTGTATGTCATAGCTGCACATCCTTCTAGTTGCTACATTGTTAATACCAATCTCAGCAGGGCTGTATGCCACACTTTGGGCACAAGCCCTGGGAAAATAGTACAGAAGAGAGAAGAAGGAAGCAAGGCTGGAGGCAAGAATTGATTTGAAACCACCACTGGAAAGAATGTCGACCTGAAGTATAAAGTACTGTGAAGGGTCCTGGTAAATCGCAGTACTGATAGTGAGAAGGAGACCTAGAAGTGTGCATGCACCCAGGTGGCAGTCTTTGAAAGGCATTGCTTCAGGGAGAAAAAGATACAAGGGGAGGGACAAATATCCTTCGGAAACTGGAAAGAGGAAGCAAAAGGGAGGAAATTTCAGGTCCTGTAAGAAAAAAGAGAAACAAAAAATTGGAGGACACACAACCTCTCCCACTCCCACCCCTAAATAATAAAGAAATAAAAAAGTAAAAAGAAAGTATACTTGGTTACAATGACAGAAAAGGATCCTTTTAAACTAGGAATCTTGTAACTACTTCAAATCCATGAAAGTAATAAAAGCAACCTAAACCTACACAAAATTATTATAAAAGAAAATAGAAAATAAGAACAAAAAATCTATCATCTTATGAAAATGCCCCTGCCAGAATAAACCATTAAGTGAAGAAAACCACAAAACAACACTGCTAAGTAAATTAAATGTTCTCAGTCAAGTATCTGAGGATGTGAAAACCATCTTAAATCAGAAATTAAAGTATGAACCAAGTATCCCATATCCAGCCAAGCTCTCCTTCAAGTCTCAAGGCTATAAAAAAACAGTTGTAAAAATGTAAGAATGCAGGGAATACTGTATACGTCAGCTCTTCTTGAAGTGTCTTCTAGAGGATGAGTTTTGTTTAACCAAGAAATCACTGGGGGAAACTTCAGCAAAAGGATTGATGGTGAGCATTTAATATACTTATCAGATCTAGAAGTAAAACAAAGGTAGGGGAAGGGTAAAAAAAAAAAATATGTGTATATATATGTATATATACATTTCATATGACAAAGTAGAAATAATGCAACTAAAAATGGGAAGAAAAGCTGAAAAAGAATAAGCTCATGGAGTATAGGTCACATAATAGTTGGGAGTCAAAAAACACCATTAAAAACCAACCAATGGGATAATAAAAGATTAAATAAGAAACAGAGACTAGGGGCATTAAAAATGTATAGGTTCAAGGAAGATTGGCACAGATGTTACCTCAGGGAGAACGTTCCTCAGCAAAAGAAAAAAAAAAAGGTATAAGTTCAAAGGTAACTAATAGGACAAAAATACAAACCATACTAAGTTCCAAAGGGAGAAAAAAAAAGGTAACCATCTTTATAAAGAAGAAACTATCTATAGAAGCTGCAATGAGAAATACATAGAAACATAATAATAGGAGATATTCAATCCAAGACAGGTCAAAAGGACTAAAAATAAATAAGAATATAGAAGACCTAAATACATAATCAATCAGGCAGTTCTCAACGATATGTATTGAACAGCACACTCCGAGAATAGAGGTTACATCTTCTCAAACACAGATATAAATACACACAATTTGATTATATATTAAATCACAAAGAATGCATCAGTAAGTTGCATAAAATAGAAATATTACAAACAACACTGTGACACGATACAATAAAATTATAAATTAATAAAATTAAAACAAGACAGCCTTTTCACCTGGAGACTGACAAATCTTCTATTAAACATCATCTAGGTGGAAAGGGAAATATAAACTTAAAATTACAGAACTTCTTAAAAATAATGATAACAAAAACACTTTGTGGTAGAACTTACGGTGCATAAAGCATCACATGTATGCATCGTTTTAAGCGTTCCTAGCCTTAAACACTTCTGTCACAAAAAATAAATGAATTTAAGCCAAAAGTCAAAAGGCTGGAGAAAGAACAATATAAATCAAAAGAAAGCACAAGGAAGGAAATAATAAAGGTAAAAGCAGAAATTAATGAGGTAGAGAACAGAAAAATGGCATATCTAATTAATAAATCAAAATCCTGGTTCTTTAAAAAAAGTATCAAAATAGACAATCACTAGTTTACCTAATTAAGAAAATGGGGAGAAAGTTCAAATATACAAAATAGAAAATGACAGGCGAGAAATTGTCATTGAAATATACACAATTTAAAACACAAGAGACCACTTTGCAGACCCCAAAGTAAGTAAACTGGAAAACCTACATGAAATAGAAAACTGCCCAGGAAAACACAGTTTATTGAAATTGACCCAATAGAGATAGATAGAAAGCTTAACCAGAACAATTTCCAAAGAAGGAAAAAGAAAGGTTATTAAAGAAATACTCTGCAAAGAGCACCAGATCCTTATGGTTTCACAGGGAAATTTTACCAAACCTTTAAGGAAAAGAGAATCCCTATGCTATATAAACTATTCCAGAGCATAGAAAATCAAAGAAAACTTCCAAACTCTTTTTATGAAGCAAGTGTAACACTGTTAGCTGTGGTAGGCAGAATAATGGACGTGCCCCCCCAATAATGTCCACATCCTGATCCCCAGAAACTGTGGCTATATCGCTTTACATGGCAAGAGGGACTTCGCTGATGCAGTTTAAGTTATGGATCTTGAGATAGGGAGATTATTCTGAAGTGCCCAGGTGGGGCTGATGTAATCACAAAGGTCCTCATAAGGGAAAGAGAGGCAGGAGAGTCACAGAAGACGTGACCTCAGATGCATAGGTCAGGGAGAGAGAGAGATTGAAATTTGAAGATGCTACATTGTTAGCTTTGAAGATGGCAGAAAGGGCCACGAACAAAGGATGCAGGCAGCCTCTAGAAGGTGGAAAAGGCAAGGAAATGGATTCTCTCTCTAGCCCCCAGAAAGAACCCAGACCCGATTTTAGCCCACCTTGATTTTAGCCCAGTAAGACCCATTTCAGACTTCTGACCTCTAGAAATATAAGAAAATAAATTTGTGTTGTTGTAAGGCAGTGTGGTAATTTGTTACGGCAGCAATAAGAGACTAATGCAATACCTAAGAAGATAATGCTAGCACAAACAAAACAGAAATTATAGATTGATATCATTTATTAATATGATAGAAAAAACCTAAATAAGATATTATTGAACAGAGTTCAATATTATATTAAAAAAATAACAGATGATAACCTAGTGGGATTTATTCCAGGAATGAAAGGTTGGTTCACTCTTAGCAAATCCATTAATACAATATACCATATTAATAGGTCTAAAGAGAAAAATTATCTGAGCATCTCCATAGATGCTGAAAAGGCTTTTGACAAATTCAACACTCATTAGTGATACAAACACTAAAAAAAAAAACAAAAACCAATGGCTATTTCCTTAACATGATAAAAATCTATATAGCTTAGCCCTAAAGCCTGCTTCTCACTTAATTGGGAAATCCTAAAAGCATTTTCACTAAGAACAAGAACAACGTAACATTGTATTGCAAGGATGAGTTCATTCAATTAGAAGAGAGAAATCTACTAGAGGCCTACAAACTGGAAAAGAAGCAAAGTTATCTTTATTTGCAAACGTATGACAGCATAACCGGAAAACTCAAGAGAATCAATGACAAAATTAACCCGAAAGATAAAAAATTTAAAAAGGTAGCAGGATATAACACTAATATACAGAATCTAATAGCCCTCGTACACGCAATCAGGTAAAGGTTTTAATGATGGGGGAAAACCCAATTTACAATATTAACAAAGAAGATAAAGTACTTATAAAATAAACTTAACAAGAAATGTGCAAAACCTATAAAAAAATACTTCAAAAAGCTCTTGAAAGACCCAGAAGTATACGTGACCAAATAGAAAGACATCCTTTGTTCTTAGATAGAAGACTCAGTATCATGAAGATATCAATTCTTCCTGCCAATTCTTTCAAAAACCAGATAGAAAAATGCGCAGAAGACATAACCAGATAATCTACAAAAACAAGTAAAATGGCCTTTAAACTTTCAAAAACATGTTCAACTTTACTCATAATAAGAGCAATACAAATTAAAACCACACTCGGATACCTTTTCTTTCTTATTCAATTGAAAAAATAATTTAAAAACTTGACAGCTGTAGAAAGCTGACATTCTCACACATTGATGATGGGAATGCAAAATGGTACAACTCATATGGAGGGGAATTTGGCAATATTTAATACATCCATATATGCATTTACCTGATGACTTAGTTATCTCATGACCAGGATTTTACTCTGAAGATATCCTCAACCATATGAAATATATTTGCACAAGGCTTTTTATTGCAGCACTATTTGTAATCGCAAAATATGAGAATAACTGAAATGCCCATACATAAAAGAGTGGTTGAGTAGATAACGGCACATCCACACAGTGGAGTACTATGAAATGGTGGAGAGTGAGGAGATCTCTATGAACGATAGAAGGGATATATATATGTTTTTTGTGTGTGTGAGGAGATCAGCCCTGTGCTAACATCTGCCAATCCTCTTTTTTTGCTCAGGAAGACTGGCCCTGGGCTAACATCTGTGTCCATCTTCCTCCACTTTATATGGGACGCTGCCACATATAATATGTCAAGCCCACATATGGCTTGACAAGCGGTGCGTCGGTGCATGCCGGTATCCAAACCGGCGAACCCCGGGCTGCCGCAGTGGAGTGCACGCACTTAACCGCTTGTGCCACCGGGCCGGCCTCCTAGAAAGGATATATATTTTAAGTGAAAAAGAAACCAAGTGCAATATAGTATATACACAATATACTACCTTTTGTGTAAAAAAGTAAGAAATAAAATATACACTGTCTGCTTATTATTGCAACAGGAAACACAAGAAGATAAAGCAGAAACGAATGAGATTGGTTATCTACAGTGCACGGGTGGGAAGAGATGGTGGGAAGCAGTAACACTTCTCTGCATACACTTTTTGTAGTTTTGGCTTTTGGAACTACATACTGAAAAACGAAATTAACAATGATGAGAAAAAATAGAACTTAAAATGGAATACAAACAGAAATAAATAAACCTTACTCTATTTCAAATGAATAACATAATGACAATAAATGGGGGGGGAGAAAGGAGGGGTGGCATGAAACCAGCCCAAGTGACTTTGAACACAGCACTATTTTCTCTCCTTCTAAAGACAGAAACAACAGAAAAATCTATTGAACTCTAGCTAGCAGGTTTGTTTTTGCAGTAGTATGATATTTCTCACTGTTGGAAAAGGAAGTTATAATATAGAAACTAGGAAGACTAGGATGGACCTCGTGGTGTTGAATTAGAATTAGAGGTACTAGTATAAAAATATGGCTTTTACTATACCAGATAGCTACATCCACACATATCTCTACATCTGTGGGTATAGGAATAGCTGTTGATATATGTGTGTGTATCTTTTAGCTCTGTCCACCAAAAAAGTCTAGATACAAAGACACCTCTGTAGCAATTTATACACCTCAAACCCAGATCTTGGCGTCCAAATGCCATTCCCCACTTAAAAGGAACTGGGGCCCTTTGGAGAAATGGCTGATTCCAGATGTGGGGCAGTGAAAATACAAGATCAACCTGGAACATATTCTTGGGCCTGAAAGCAATGAAATGCTCAAAAGATAATGGGGATGTACCAAAAGGACACAGAAGCCACCTGAAGGGACACCATTGGCCAAATCTGGGACACTTTGATGAGCAGAATAAATAATCGTAGCAAAAGGACATGTATGGAATAAAATGGGAATCTGTGAGTTCATACTGATATAAATAAACACATAAATAGGAGAGAAGTGAAATCTCTTCTCTATGGTAGAATACTGCTTAAGGAAATGTTGCAGGAATAAGAGTAGGAAAAATCACCAATCTGCAGCTGTCATAATAAGAATGATTCAGGGAAGAATCATGAATTCCTGCAAAAGTTGGTGGATGAATTACTTATTAATTAAAAAAAGGAAAAATAGTAATTTTATGGTGGATCAACTTAGCGAATACCGCCTTAATCAAGTAACCAAAGGTAATACAGTCGGCTCTCTGTACCCGGGGGTTCCAAATCCATGGATTCAGCTGACCTTGGATGGAAAGGCCTACTATGGTTGCGTCTGTACTGAACATGTACCTTTGTTTTTTTCTTGTCATTATTCTATAAACAATACAGTATAACAACTATTTACATAGCGTTTACATTGTATTAGGTATTATAAGTAATCTAGAGATGGCTTCAAGTACTCAAGAGGATGTACATAGGTTATATGCAAATACTGCATTATTTATATAAAGGACTTAAACATCCAAGGATTTTGGTTTCTGTGGCGGGGGTCGGGGGGAGGCAAGGAACCAACCATCCACGGACACCTAGGGACGACTGTACCACCAAACAGATGTCATGAAGCTCCTGATAAGCTATCCCCAGCACACAATATTACTTTTGTGGTATTTCTGCCAGAAAAGCACAATTTCAGTCCAATCATGAGGAAACATCAGAAAAACCCCAACTGAGGGACATTTTACGAAATAATTGGCCTGTACACTTTGGAATGTCATGAACGACAATGAAAAGTTGAGGAACTATTCCAGATGGAAGGAGACTTAAAGACCTGACACTCTACTGCAATGTGTGATTCTGGATTGGATCCCAGACCAGAAAACAAAAACCAAAAAAACCATAAATATGACATTATTGGGACAATTGGCGACGTTTGAATATGGACTGTGGATTGGATAATGGTATTGCATCAATGGTAAATTGCCTGATTTTGATAAATGTACAATAGTTATGTAAGAATGTTTTTGTTCTTAGGAAGTATGTGCTAAAGCTCTTATATATAAAGATACATGATATCTGCAAATTACTTGCAAATGATTCAGGAAAAAAAGAGGTGTGTGTGTATGTGGAGAAAGTGAGAGAGAACAAGAGAAAACAATATGGCAAATGGGGTAAAGTTTCTTGGAACTATTCCTGCAAGTTTTCTGTAAATGTAAAATTATATCAAAATATAAAGTTAAAACACTTATTAGATTTTAGAACCTAAATTTTCCACCCGTCTGCCCTGGTTTCTGTCAGTTGTCGTCTCACAAAAGGATGCCCTTTTCTTGAGCCATTCTGAAGTTCTTTATTCAGGGAGGAAACGTGTGACTTGATTTGTTCTGAAAAGTGAATTCTCAGGATAAATGTAGATGATTTCAAGTTACAGGTAATTATCATCCAACCCCAGAAACAGAAAGATTGTGAAACCACTAAGGGGAATTCAAAAATACGTGCAGGTCTTGAGCTGAGTCACATTTCTTTCTGGAGACATTTATTTACTTTTAAAAATATGACCACGTAATTATACCACACTATAGTCTACAGATGGTAACTTAGAGATCACGTATGGGTGGAATTTAACTCTTCCTGGAGCAGTGTTATATCAACAAGAGCTACCGGGGTCATCAGAAGCAGAAAGGATAGTTCTGCAGAAACTGGCCCCTCCCGCCGACTTCTTCAGCTTGTTCTATTCCTTTTTCCCACGTGGCCTCTGCCCTAGCCTCACGGAACAATGTACAATTTCCTGGAAGCACCACGCTCTCTCCCTCTCCAGCGCTTATATTTGTTCCTACAATGTGCTTCCCTGCCTTATCATACTAGTCAATCCGTCAAGATTAAACTTGAGCATCACCCCCTCCACAAAGCCTTTCGTGACCCTCTCTTCCCTTACCTCTGGGTTTCCTCAGCACTGTGTGGGCCCCTCCATTACAGGACCCATCTGGAGATGATTCTGGGTACCTGTGCTCAACAGCAAACTTTGAATTTCACCTGACTAGGTGTCTACAATTTCAAGGAGCAAGTAATAGTCAACTGGAAATTCATAAAGTGTTATAGTTTTGTTGATTGTTGCTAACTGGAAGGATATTTTAATTAATATGGCTATCCTCCTCCCAAGTTTCACTTCTAAGGGCACTAATTTGATTTTCAAAATTGAGAGAGCCTGAACAGAGTATCTGCACTAATTTATCCATTCCTTTCTCCTAAGCCCTTCCATATTTTTCTGTGTTCTCTTTGAATGTTTTTCTGAAAGTACAGGTTTCCAATATTTGGGACCAAATCAGTGTGCATCGTGGGTGATTTTCATGCTGCTTGACACACGTTTTAGATTGAAATAGAATTTGATTTGAATTTCGAAATTTCAGAGATTGAATTTGGTGTCCTGCATAGTAACCAAAACCCAATTGTAAATACTTATTTATTATACTTATTATAGACATTTGCTACGCATAGAAGATCTCTAATCTTCATAATTTTATTGATGAATTGCGGGAATACCTGTCTATTTTAGAAATAAAAGCCTATGAGCATTCAACTAAGAAGCAGTATAGAACTATAAATAATTGTAAGATATGTCATTCACGTATAGATGAATAACTTTGTATAGTCAGTGGATGATTAAAATAACATACCTGATTATTGGGGCAAATGCACATAATCTTCCCTCTTTCTCAACACTTAATCAGTAATAAAAACTGCTAATTTTATTATCCATTAATGTGAAGGTAAAAGTCCTTCAAAATTCTAGGGTTCTTTGATATAACATATCCCTCACTATTCAAATCTGTTATCAAACATCAATCATAGAAGAACATCAACTCAGAGTTTACTTGTGCTAAGTACTTGTCAGATATGAGCTCATGTAATCCTTATGTATTATTATGTATATGTATTATTAACTTTTTACAGATGAGAAAATTAAGTCATAAAAAGCTTAAATAAATTTTCCAAGAGAATCAGTATAGTATAGAGATTAAAAGCACTTGCTAGAAGCAGACTACCCAGGTTTGACTTCCTATTCCACCATTTACCAGCTATATAATCTTGGGAAAGGTACTCAGTCTCTCTGTGACTCAATTTTCTCATCTGTAGAATGTGGATTATAATAGTCCTGACCTCACAAAGTCTTGGTGAGGGTTAAATGACTTAATACATGTAAAACACTTAGGAGAACATAGTAAGTTATGTAATACTGTTTGCAAATGGTGCCCAAATTGGGAGGCCGTGGGGCTGGAACTTGTGCCCAGTGTGACCCACAAAACTGTTCTCATAACCATTCATGTTACCTAATCTGATCAACCCAAATCCTCTCATGTGATTTTTCCCAGTTTAACACTCTTGAATAGCTCCCTATTGCTTTCAGGATAAAGACCAAATCCTCTGATGTAGCACATAACTAGGGGGACTAAATCGTCTAGTTTGCCTGGGATGGTCCTAATTTATGTCATCCTGTTCAGTTTAGCATTTGTCCAGAATTTTTGGAATTTTAGTTTAGAAAATAGTTTTTAAATATAATTATTTTATGAATCGACTGACCAATTCATTGTCAGTAATACATATATCAAATTTACATAACTTTAGCTATTTTTATTATCCCCTCCATGGTCAAAAACATCCCTGCTTGGAAGATAAATCATATGGTCACCCTACATATAACACTCTTCATAAAACAGGCTCTGTTTACCTCTTCACTTCGTCTCTCTCCTCCCTCCCTTGTACTGTCATTGAATTGATCACAGTCCCCTAAACGAATCTTGCCTTTGCACAAACTGACCCTTCTAGTTGGACGGACTTTCTTCCTTCACTAGCCTGTGTCTAGATCATTCCAATGTTTCCTTCAGCATGCAGCATAAATGCCACCTCCTTGGGGATCTTCCTTGATTCGTCTGGGGCTGGGTTTGCGGCCCTCACACGGCTCCTATGGCACGGTGGCTTCCGCATCCAAGCATTCTGTATGGGCCTTCTGTATTGTAATGACGATACTTGACTATGCTCTCCCTGAAGGGAGCACCTTGCATACATGTGGTCATTTGGATTCTTTCCTTCTTTCTTTACTTATTGAATGGATGAAAGAGGGTTAACTTTTTTTCTCTCATTTCCCCCCTATATATTGAAGCCGAATAAAGGTAAATTTTATTCTTCAATTTGGAGAGGATCTTAGAGTTCTGCAACACTTTAGTTTCTTCTTCTGTGGCACAAGAAACAAGGCCCTGGGAGTAGAGTGACTATTGGAAAAGTAAGAAAAAGTTATGAACATTCTCTGGGAGCTTCCATGAAACCTGACCTGACCCTGACCCTGATCCTGGCCAGTGTGGCCACTGCCGTATGAAGAAAAACTTACCCTCACAGCTGGCTTCAGCTGGATTTCAGCGCTGACTTGTCCCTCCACGACACACTTGTGTGCAGGGCGCACACTGCACAGCCACACACAGTGGCCTGGCTCTGACCCGCATCCTAACACTTCTGACCCTAAGTCCCCTTATCGCCTTAAGAAGCTGACCTCACCTTTAGCTCCTTCAATCCCAAAGCTTGACCTTGACCCATCTCTTGGTCAAGCACCTTACACAGAAAAGTCCAACAGTGCTAGCAAGGCAGCTTAAAAATAAAATGGAATCCTGAGATGTGACAGAGAGAAGAGGACGAGGGGAAGCTTCATTAGAGCAACGGAGAGCAGGGCAGTGAAGACTGGGTTTTATTCTTCTGATCTCAAGAGGTTCAGGCAGTTCAGAAAATGGATTTGTGTCTGAACTCTGGGTTGCCAATGAATGATAATGGAGATGGTGGTGGTGCTGACGAATATCTCTTTTTGTGGTCTTATAAAATATAGAAACATTCTTTGGAATTATAATATCACTTACTATTCCCTTTCACATACTGTTTCCTTCATGTACAAGTTTGGCATCCCATATTACATCTTACTAATAATACCCATCATTACTGGGGCTTCTTGATACCTGCCAGACTCCATTCTCAGCTTCTTACTAGCAAGGCTGGGATTTGAACCCAAGGCTGGGATTTGAACTCCAGTGTCTGTGCTCGAACTACAGTACCATACAGCCTCTAACTCACAGCTATGTCACCCACATCTGTCTGCAAGGCACCAACTGTTGCTGTAAGGGGAGATAAATTAAAACAAGCAAAGCAATATGGACAGAAGCACGGCTGAGGGTGGCCCAGGAGGTGGTCTGCTGGCCTGCAGGGCATGGAACAGAACAGCCAGGAAGCAGCCCTGCCAGCGTTAGGCTGCCAAGAGCTGACTGTCTGCCCCACACAGACGCTGGACACACACCATGGCTGCCAAGAGCTCTTCTTGGACATCAAAAGGCAGCAGCATCAGCTTTCATATGCAATGGGAAAAATAAACACCCCATCAACCTGTTGATCCTATTCTATTTTGCAACACAGAAATTATTGCTTTCAACTCACGCCAAAAATTATTTCCTGAGTCATGGAGGCTACCTTCTGAGCTGTGTCCTTACTCTGAGCTTGTCCTAACTGGAAAATGACCATGGTGAGTAAGGAAAGCATTTCAGCTGCCCTTGCCTCATGCAGATACACAGCAAAGAATAAAGAAAGAAAGAAAGAACGAAGTTGAATAGAGAACAGACTTGCTTTTTGAAGTCCTTCTAAAGAAATCTGAGGATTAATTTTTGAAAATCCACAAAATTGACTAAATAAAAACTCTTATTTAGTCAATCCCGTACAAGATAAATTTTCTAAAATACTCTGTTGAATTTTCAGATTTCAAATTCTTCAGGTTTGGTTGTTATCATTTTCCTCCATTTTGTAATGAAATTTCATGATTAAAAATGCATTATAATTAGTTTTCTAAAAATAACAAAATCAAAATCTTGAAGAACCAAGGCTTCTGAAATCCCTCGAGTGGTGCCGTCCTTGGGGGGCTGTGTTCTGGTAAACACCCTCTGAGGACAGCAGTTTTTTCGGCAGCTCCATACAGACGGTCACTTATTCTGCATCTGTTCCCTTTCAATCCAACGCGAGACAGAGAGCAGATAAGGCCACATTGAACACTGCATTTGAGTGTCCAGTGGGTCCCCAGGTGTGACAGGCAGATGCTCTCTCAGTAACCCTGTTTCATGACTTCCTGCCTGCAGCAGGGACACGAGCTGAAAGACAGTTTGCCTCATGGATTATGAAATGGTGGAATCAGAAAACGCCAGTCATTTTGAGTTAAAGAGTATCCTTATTTGTCCCTTGGTCAGGAATTTAGTAGGAAAAAAGGCAACACGTAGTACTATGTCACCGTGCACACACCCTTTCAACGGCCACATTACCAGAGAGGTGACTCCACCAACAAGGCTGTGTCAAACGACCTGAGAAAGGATGGATTTGGCCCCGTTTAGTGGTGGTGACAGGGATTCGGGAAGGGGAGAGTCCCGGACGCTTGCCATTTGATCACAGCTGGAGCGCAGTTCAACATTCTTCATCTCAAAGTCGTCCAGGGATGACTGATGGAGAATAACTCCCTCACTCAGCTCTAACAGGCCGGTGTCTTAAATAACCTGTTAATACCCTTTTACCTCTTTCATGACAGAAGAAAGAGAAGGCCAGACTGAAAATCCCTTAGTTGTAAAATTGAGTGCATCATAAAATAACTGTAAAGTCAATATTTAGTGTCAGGTCCATTTAAAATATCACACTTCGGAAACGTCTTAATGTGACCCCTGGGAAGCAGGAGAAACAGTGCTGGTGTGTGGGATATTACCTCGTCAGCCCATATCCTGGGTGAGACCAGCTTAAGAGTGGGTTCTTCTGCTCTGTCTTACGTGTGCTAGGGGGTGACGTGGGGTCGAGTCGGGGCAGAGCGAGGAGAGGAAAGAAGAAAGACGAGAGAGAAGAGAAAAAGAAGAGATATAAATGGTTATCAAGCATCCTCAAGAGTCCAGCTTCCTCTGTTTTGTCTGTTTGTTCACATCTTCCCCACCACCTTTCCTACTGTCATTTAGCTTCTGGTCAGACCAGTGAGCTGCCTTCTAGAAGGAGGAATCTGAGACCATAGCTGAGGAGGCTGAAGGGGTGGCCATGGGGTGAACAGGGTGCCCTGGAGCGGCAATATTCTTTTGTTTCTCTGAGATGATATCAATATGGATGGTACCAATTAAGTCCACATTCCTTTGATGGAAGTTTTTCTCCCAATCAGATTATTAACTAAGATGCCGACACATCCGCTCCTCAGTTTTCCCGCAGTAGAGGTGGTAAGGACAGTCCCCTCCTACCCTACACGGCACATTTCTGACAAACCTGCCTGAGGTCTATGCTTGGAGTGGAAAATTAGCAAGGGCTGATGACGCCGGCTGACCAAATGAAAGGGCCACCAGGCATCTGGTCTCCCCTCCAGAGCATGATGGGGTAAGAGGGATGGGTGGGGGCTGCAGGGGGATAAGATGACTAGGCTGAGGCCTGTTGATGAAGTTTCTGTGTGTCAGGCAGCATCGTCTCCGTGCTATGCTGAGATCTTTCTGCATACCTTCACTCCAGATCACCCGGCCCCAACCCCAGCACCTTCTCTTCAATCACCACCACCCTGCAGAGCCTTCTGAATCGTATCTGCACTGCTTTTCACCACCACGGGTAATTAAGAATGTTAACAAGCAAGCTCCTGCGCTCCCTCCAACTTCACCTTTAGAATGCTCGTAAAATTCCCACTACTCCTTTTGTGCCTTTGACCTTATATTTCATAAAAATCTGTAGTTTTTATGAAGCCTCTCCATCAAATCAACGTGTAAGCACCAAAGGCAAATAATCCTCCCACCCTCTCCCCAGGGTTCCCAAAGGGCATTCTGGTTTTTTCCTTTCACGTCATTCTACGCTTAAAAGCATCATCCAACAAGCAAACAAGCATGGGAGTGAGTAAACGCTCTGAGAGACATCTTGTTGTGACAGTGAGCTGATTTAAAAGCAAAATGACAGATCTGTAACCAGTGACACGATATGGTGGAGAATGCTGTTAGAACATGCACGCACCCCAAGCTATGCTCTGTGCAACACGGTGAGAAACAGAAATTAGTTGAAATGGCTGGATCATGCAATTATTGGGAAAGAAGTTGCTGGGGAGAATAAAAAAGTGTGAATACCTGTGTAGGTCATAGCTTCCTCCATCTTTATTTCCTGATATAGGAAAATACAAGAGTAATTTATGTTAGCTTTAGAACTCACAAAACCACTCACTACGTAGTTTTCCATGCACAACATCTAAATCCTAGAAAGAAACACATTGTGTTAAATACAGACAGTGTCGAAGTCCAACAGAGCTTTTCTATTAGACAGGTTCAAAATGAGGATTGAAAGCTATAAATAAAAGGTTTAAGCTAAAACATATAAGAGTTCTCATGAAAAAGGGGATGGGGTGAGAAGGAGGAGAGCCCCTTTAAAAGCAGTAAGAAAAGTACTTCTAGAAGTCCATGTAAGTCTCAGCAAAAGTTAAATTTTGGTTATTTTTAGACAAAACACTTGAAAAAAAGGGCAATAATCATGTCCCTTAGGAATCGTCTAGAAGGTGGAGAGGAAGACTTGAAGGGTACGAGCAATAACTGGCCCCACCTGCTGTGTCATTTCACCATAAGAGACTCTATCAGATTTCACTAAGTAGAGCTGTTACGTCATCACCAATCAGAGTGCTATGTTCTTGGGGGATGAAATATCTGGGTGTAAGATTTCTAGTGCCTCTAACAGTCGGTTTAGTTTCCAGGCCTTAGTGGGATTTTTTTTTTTCTTCCTAAGATTCGAGGAAAAGGTCAACAGATAAGCAGCAAGTCTGAAAAGATTTGAGCTGAGTGGGGTCAGTGACCAAAAGACCTATTTTGCAAGTTAAGGCTGGACTCCTCGGACTGGCAACGAATGCTACTAAGGTGTTAATTGAGAAGTGTTGACTGAGAGCTGCGAGGTGACCTCTCTCCCAGGATTTATGGTTCTTTATGGGACTCTCATAGCTCAAAAGCCTTCAGGATCCTACAACGGTGGAAATGACAGGTGACGATGTTGATCATTTTAGGATGCCCCCCCAAGTCACATGACCCAGGGAGCTGCCCATTGCTGGTGATGCTGGCTCTGCATGGGACCCACAGAGACACAGGCTTAAGGATGCTGAGAAACCTCAGCTGCACAATGGAGGGTTCCTGCAAATTACTCCCTACTGCCCGTGAGCGCAGCTCTTCACTTTTTTGGGGTTGGCATGCTGTGCTGATGCCAAGCCCTTGGCCAGGTTCAGCTCTTTCTCCCTCCTTCTATGGACAGCCAGTATTTACAATTCTGCAGGAATTATGAGAAAATGAGTATTCTCATTAACTAGGAAAGAGCTGGGACGGGCACTGAAAAGAACTACACCCTCATGAGCCAAAGGAGAAATAAGGTAGTTTAACACTGCAGATCAGGGACGGAACATCTGGCTCATTCCACAAGCCCTCTTACACTTTTAGATTCCAAGACAATGAATTGCTCAAATATCTCTAGTTTCAGATAGGAAATACTGGCAAAAGAAATCTAATTCACTGTGTCGTGGGCAGGGGTCCACCTGGGGGAGCTCCAAACTGTGATAAGCAGACATAGGGCATTGTGTGTTTCCATCCAGATTTTCTTAAAAAAAATAAGATATCCAGATTTACTTAGAGTATATTTTATGACTGTTGACAGCAATAACAAATAAATCCCCAACACTTTCCTCCCATCTTCCAATGGATGCTTCTATCAGGAATTGAGGTTTACTAACAGAATAGGCCTGTGGGAGAGACTGGAATGAAACGCTCACCAAATCTTTCGGCGCATTAAATTTTTCATTAATGCCCCAAAGCTAAACTTAGAGAACAAATTATGCTTGGAATTGCATGGAAACTTTCCCCTCTAATATCCCAAACTATACGTTTCTATGCATGTAAATGTTTCAAAGGCAGAAAACTTGATAATACAAAGAATTTCTCGGGTAATATAAGACAAAAAAAATGTTTCTTTTCCTTACCAACTTCAAGGCTCTTAGGTCTCGGGTTGCACTGCTTATACCCTTGACAGCTTCTGAGCTCCATGAGCTGCATGTGTAGCTGATTCAAAATGCCCCGTTCCACCGTGTGCACCGTATTTGTGAGCTGCGGATGAAGAGGTGGGACAATCTATTTAAACTCATATTCTGGTTATTCTGTTTTCAACAACCTTCATAAAGTGAAAACATACTGACTTACCTGATAAGGATCTGTATTCATATCAAAATACTCCAAAAAGCCAGTGGCAAATTCGCAGAAAAGAAAATTATGTGTCTCATTAACCGTACGCAGACACCAGTAGGTGTTATTGTTAGAACTCGTGCAAGCACAGAAAGATCCCACTGTTGGTGAAAAAGAAAAGCAGGAGAAAATGAATGAAAAAACATAGGCAGGCTCGCCATTCTAATGCTTCCCTATCTTTACACTTTAAGGGTCACATTTTCCTTTTTGTAAATACTATGTGGTTAGGTGTTAAAAATAACTATATTTCTCCCCCTCTCTGTACAAATTTGCTGTGAGACTAGGTGAAAATGGGAAAAAACAATGGCGATCTACAATGGTGATTACAGGCTGAAGGCTAGGGGTGAAGTGTTAGGCACATTAGCTTGCCCTCCTCCTAGCTCTGGGAGGCAGCGGCCTCCAAATAGGGTGAGTGATTGGAGAATGGGAAGGAAAATACCAGGACTTCTATCTATGGTTATTTTTATCTTTTTTTAAAAAAGGAAAAAATGGTTATTTAATAAAGAGATGGATCTGGTCCCCTAGCTTGTTCTGTATGTCAGACGGCCACGTGTCACATATGGTGTGTGGAAAGAGGGGAGATTCCACAGTGTGGAGGGGTTTGGAGAAGGCTTGAACCCAGCACAGTGGATTTTGGGATGATGTAATTTGTGATCATCATAGACTTTAGCACACTTTAACACGAGATGGGCTGTGACCATGAGCATCTTTCGTACCACACAGAGGTTCACTGGTTAATTTGCAGAAAGTATGCAAAAGAGATGTCAAATTAAAAAAATAAATCACCCACTCTTCTTTCACAGAAAGACAAAGGTTCCAAATTTGCTGCCATGATTATTGAATTTCAGAAATGTGCTGTCTGGTAAATATTTTGAAAACAATTGGGATAGGTACACTTAATGAGCATTCATTGTGCACTATGTACTTTGCATGTATTAACTCATTTAATCCTTAAAACAACCTTATGAGATAGATTATTATTATTCCCATTTTACAGATGGGAAAACTGAGGCAGGGAGGTTAAGTAATTTGTCCAAGGTCACACAGCTGACAAGTGGCAGCACTAGGGACTCGGTTAGAGGGTTTACTCTTAACCACTACATGCCATTGCTGTCTGCAGTGTTAAACATACTAATTCTGTCTCCTTAAGCTAAAAGGGACATTTTAAATAATGAATGAGAAATGATTTTTAAAAAATTTTATTTTGATAGACTTTATTTTTAGAGCAGTTTTAGGTTCATAGCAAAACTGAGCAGAAGGTATGGAGAATTCCCAGAGAATACCGCCTGTCTCCACATATGCACAACATCCCCCACTATCAACAACCCTCACCACAGTGGGACATTTGTTACAACTGACGAACCCACACTGACACATCATAATCGCCCCAAGTCCACAGTCTACACTAGGGTTCACTCTCAGTGTTGTGCACTCTGTGGGTTTTGACAATGTATAATGACACGCATGCACCATTGCAGTGTCACACAGAACAGTTTCCCTGTCTTGGAAATCATCAGTGCTCCACCTATTCATCCCTCCCTCCCCCAGAGATGATTTTTCAAAAGAAAAGAGAATATCTTAAAAACAGATGATTGGGAATGTTTTCATCATTATACGATTTTTCATTGAAAGTGCCCTAAATATGTCATTTATAATTTATATTATTTATGCGTGATCACTTATTCACATTTACACACATAAAAACCATGGAACCAGAATTTTCTAATCTGTGTAGAAATCTTCCAAACCAACAATTTAAATTCACTTGATAAAATACACAAATACAATACCTTCTGATTGCTGTGCAAGAATAATTGATAAATCTCAGGGAGGATGGAAAGTTACAAGTGTAATTTCTATGAAAATGACTACTCAGTTGATGGCAGTATTTAAAACATGAATGTCATGGTTTACTCGTTATGCCAATGATGCCCATCTATTGAACTGGCACATCGTCCTGTGTCATCTTTCATATCAAGGCAGTCATTAAGAACATGTACCAAAACTCAACTGAACCTTTGACTCAAGGTATTGCAAAGTGTGACACTGAGATTTAGAAAAAAAAGAAAGCATATTTGATAAACAAGAGCAAAATGTTTTGGAACCTCCAAAGAATAAAATAAAAACTATTTTAAAAAACTCTTTTCTTTACCTTTATCTCATAATTTTAAATTTCTATTTTAAGTATTTTTATAATACACAAGACATATTAATATGTTAGTATAGTGGTACAAGGATATAATTAAATATAGGTGGTGAGTTCATTTAAAAAACTGATATGGGTACAGACCCAAAAGTGTTTAGAGACCATTGCATTAGAGGATCGTGTGCCTGGGTGGATTTGGTTTTTTTCCTATTTTTTTATTGAATATCTACTACTATGCCAATGGCTCACAGGAATAACTCCATTAAAATATGAAACAGAATATATAAAAAATATCAAAGTGTATCACACATAATATTACTTCTTGAAATTTTTACTTCTACATATATATTACATATATATCATATAAATTACATATACACACACAGATGCAGATATACATTTGTGTATGTGCACATATGTGCACAGGAACCTGATAGAAAATGTATTTTTTACTGTGCTCATTGTGAAAAAAATTCTGAAAGCTCCCCCCTAGAATAATCAGTACAATGAGCACCAAGTATGCATTGTACACTAGAAGGAGCATCAAATTTGGTATTGAATGAAATCAAGTCCCCTCTGTTTCTGAAAGAATGGAATGACTCACTAAAATTAAGGTCCTTGACAGCAGGGGACTATTTTCTGTTCCTCATGGCACTACCGCAGTGATACCCTGTGGCAGGTGCTCAAAGGTTAGTTATTGACTGGAGTCGATTTGCTCTTGGAGCAGGTGGTTTGCCTGTCAGTTTATTCACCTAATACTTATTGAGCATCCCCTTTGTGTCAGGGGGTAGAGCATCTCACAGACACGGTCTCGTATCTCGAGAAACTTACAGTCGAGTAGGGGAGACAAATGTTAAACCAAAACAAAAGCAAAAATAAAACCCATATAATTACAAATGTGATAAGTCCTAAGGAGAAAAAGTAAGCTGAAAGAGTGTACAAAAGGGGCTTAACTAGTCTGAGGCACAGGGACAGTCTGAGTGAGAAGTGACATCACAGTTGAGCTCTGAGGGGTAAGTACATCTGTGATAGGCTCAGGGTTTCAGATTGGCATAGGGTCAAAAGCCTTCTAGGAAGAGGGAACAGTGTGTGCAAAGGCCCTGAGGTGGGAGGGAGCTTAGGATGCTTGAGGTAGAGACAAGAGCCGAGTGGCTGAAGTAGATGAGAATGGGAGGAAATGGGACCAGAGTAGGACAGGAAAGTGGCACACATGTGGATATGTTAAAAGATTTTGCTCTTTATCCCAAGAAAAACGGACAGCATTAAACGAGCAGAATGGCGAGAGAGGAGTCTGGGAGACACACAGGGGGTGTTGCAGTGGTTGAGGTAAGAAATGGTGGTGTCTTGGGCAGGATGGTCTCAGCTCAGATGGGGAGAAGCAGATGGAGGTCTGAAGGACCTCCTATACAAGGTATGAGCAAACCGTAACTTCCTGTTTCTCAATACTCCATCCTCAAAGGGGCTTACCAGTCCCAGACACAACAGATTCATTTCTTCCTCAGGACCCCTGCTTCAGCCATTCCCCTGCTCGGGTGCTGCCCCTCCCAACCCTCGGCTCTTCAGATTTCTGCTGAGATTTCACCTCTTCACAAAGGCCCATCCTCCCCACCCTCTCTAAAACGGCGCCTTTCAAAAACTTTGATCACCATTTCCTTCACAGCACTACTCAACCTTGTAATTAGTTTATCTATTTCATTAACTTTCTCCCCACCCCCCAACCTCCACTGGGATGTAAGTATCTTGAGGGCCGAGAACGAGTGCATCTTGCTCGTGGTTGTGTCCCATTGTTCAGCCCAGGGCCTGGCGGAGAACAGATCCCCAGCAAGCTGAACGACCCCCGCAGACCCCCACACCCCGGTTTAGGGAACTACATTAAAAGTTAAATGCTTTGCCTTTAAGAGTTCACTCGGCCTCGACGTGACTATAAACACAGATGCAAACATGGACGCTGAAATACAAAAGCATCAAAACAGAAAGGTAAAACAAAAATTCTCCCAGATAGGAACCAAAGCTCCCCAAGAATGGCCTGTGGACTCCTAGGGGTCTCCAATCCCAGTCTGAGAAACACTGAGTCGGGTGGTCTCCTGCGACCCTTTCAATGAGAAGATCCGAGGTTTTAGCTCCTCCACAGGGTGGGAAGCCTTCAATCAGACGAGGTGCCACCAGAATTTAGGACACTGTTTCTATGTGGCCTCAGTGAATGCCGTGTACAGACCACTAAAGCAAATATAAGCATTGATCTTAAAAGTGCACAGTTGCTATTATTCCGTATCCTCGGAAATTCCATATAAAACCAAATATTTGGTGGAGTCTCCATTATTCTGCAAGCATGGTGCTAGGGATGGAAGGGGACACAGAATAAATAGGATATGGCCCCTGCATTTGAGGAGATTTACTTCCTTTTATTATACTTAGAGTACGCACTTGAAATAAAGCAAAACCAAAATATATTTGGGGTAAAACTGCTCATCCATTTATTTAGTTATTTAGTTACAGAGCAGTCTTACTGGGCAGGAACTCTGTCAGGAGCTGGGTACTGTGGGAAATATCACCAGGAGAAAAACCCAGGGAGAACTTGGCATTTTCAAACAAAGTACCCAAAAAAATTTCTAAAGAGAGGCTGGCCCAGTGGCATAGTGGTTAATTTCGTGCGCTCCACTTTGGCGGCCCGAAGTTCGCAGGTTCAGATCCCAGGTGTGGACCTGCACACCGCTACTCAAGCCATACTGTGGTGGCGTCCCACATACAAAGTAGAGGAAGATGGGCACAGATGTTAGCTCAGGGCTAATCTTCCTCACCAAAAAACAAACAAAAATTTCTAAAGAAAAAAGTAATTTTGGGCAAAATGATTCTACTTGCCAGTATAGAAGATAATATAATGCTTTCCTCTTGAATCTTTCTAGAATCCTCTTTTTAGGCTGCTGAATTGCTAGTCTGAGTAACTGCAGTACTGTGGCTGTCTCTCCACCTGGTGGCAGTGAGTGGCATTTAGAACGAGTAACTCACAGTTCCAGAAGGGGGCGGTCTGCCAGTGGTTGTTGTCATGCGTGAAGCACGTCAGGCCGGGAAGGCTGCACTCCTCCCCCTTCCTCTGGCGTCTCTTCTCCTTCCTCTCCTTCCTCCTCCTCCGGTGCTCCTTGAACAGCTGCAGTTTGCTGTCTACTTCTTGAGCAGCTTCCCTGTTCCAAGCGAAGGGAATTTTTTCATGATCAGAAAGCACTTTCTCAATTAAAAATAGGATTGTGGCTACGAATCTCACACAAATATTTAGACACGAGATAATAGATCCACAGTAATTGATGACCTTTATTTTTCACAGAGGGCCTCACAATATAATCAGCAATAGTGAAGACAAAACTCGTTGAGTGACAACTTTCTTAGAATTTTACTGAGCCTTAATAGGATCGACATTATCTTCCTTATTTACATGTGAACATTGATGGAAATAAATGTCAAGGTGAATCAGTAGATCCTGTTGGCCATACCCTTCGGGCAAATGGCTTAACTTCCTGGTGGCTCAGGACCTCTCAGCCATGAAGCCAATGGTTGGTTGGGTTAGATGGTTTCTAAAACTCTTTGACAAATCCTACAAAATAGTCTTGGAAATAATTTTCTTTTTTTCTTATTGGGTTTTTCCATAAAGGGCTCAAATTTTGTGGAAGGTCAAATACTAAGTCCCCTTCACAGGCAAATTTTACTATTATTTAAAAAATATGTATATTTCTTCCAACTCTCAGAATTCACCATAATCGCAGGCTGCTCTATAGAACACACGGAGCTAAGCCCGAGAGTCCACATCTCCCACGCACTGTCCACAGAAAGCAGTGTGTGGAGGAAAACCCAGTTCCTGGCCTATGCATCAGCAGAGAACACATAGAGAATTACAGAGTCTGTAATGAGCCACACGGCTCCCCCTCAGAATTCCAAAAGCATCCCCATGGTCCCTCGGCAGGGTGTGGGCTTGGTTTCAACTTCTTGAGCTAATGCCCTCCCAGCTGAATCTACTTTTTCCAAGAAGCACTGATACCGGCTCAACACAAGGTTGATATAAGGGAAGCCATAGAAAAGAAACCATCTTGTAACTTTGAATGACCTCTGATTAACCAACCCAGCTGGATATGCCCCCTCCAGGCTTTTGAGTTCCTTAGGAATGTGGTGACCCCTGGGCAGAGAGTCTCTGCTGATAGCCATCATCAACGACAACTGAAAGATCTGGGTATTGGGTGTTGCTCTGGTCTCTGAGGCATATCCAGTAAAACAAAGACTATCAGGAACTAAGACCAGATATCTGCCCCTAGTCAGGGATCAGATGGATGCCCCTACCTGGAGACCAGATGCCTCCCCGACCCAGAGACCTGCCTCCTATACACCTGGCCTGTAGTTTTTGCTCCGTAAGATGGTTCTTTCGGACATTAGTTGGCCATCCTCCCCCTTGCTAGCAAGCTATAATAAAATCCTTTCTCTCCTACCACCTTGCCTCTGGACTATTGACATGTCTTGGGTGGGCAGACGACCACTCCTTAGGCAGTAACACACCACTTGGACACAGGAGTCCCTGCAGCCTTTCAGAAGAGCCCAGTGGACACCCCTTCACTCCCAGCAAATGTGGGACGCAGAGAGTTACTTACTTGAATGGGTGAAGATGGCTCTTCAATTTCTCTTGCTTTTTTACACCTTTCTCTTTATTGTAATAGCTACAGGCAAGAAGATTAAAAAGTGAGTCTTCATCATCTTGCATTTGACCAAACAGTTCATTTTATAAAGACAAAGCAACATAGAAGGAAGGCAGTTACTTTGTTATAACTATCTTAGCTCAATGGGACTTTTTGTTTTTACCTCTGTTTAGGTTTATGACATATTTAATTTGACCTAAATAGTTTAGGTCATTACAATATATGATAATGAATTTAATTTCTTAAGCTTTCTGTTGGTAAGAGAAGGGAGCCTAGTGGTAAGCACTGTAGCTTGTGTGCAAATGAGTTTGGGAAGGAGGCCACGGGATGGAGACATGCTCACCTCTGCTTACTGCAGCCGCATTCCTCAGGCTTTCTTCTCTTCAGATGTCCTCTCACTTCTCTTAAATTCTTAATTTTATCTTGCAAAGCTTCAATCTGGAAAACACGCATTTGAACAGTTACATTTTGAGATCAGGATTTTCTTCGCTAAGTACCTTTCTTTTCACCTTATTTTCTGTGTCCATAATTACAGCTATTCATCTGCGATGATAATTAATCTGGCAACAAACAGGACACAGAGTACATCTACCTCTATTCCAACTGATGTGCTATAGATAAACATGCACAGATGTCTCATTTGCAATTGAATCATTTTCCCACAGAGGTTTCACAAGGTCATTGAACCAATCCCCATTTTTTTCTCACACTATTTTGTTTTCAGTTAGGACTATCACTGGAGAAAGATAAATACCTTGCTGTTCTATTTTTCACAAAATTATAAAAAGATGAAGTGTACACCCAGGACGTCCCACCAGACACAGCAGGGCTGGTGAGCCAAGTCTGCATCTGGAATATACCTTCCAATCACATAGCCATGGCTAACCTCTTTATCGATGTATGCCTTGTGGTCCTTCCAGGCTCTGGCTGATTGATAGAGTTCTCGCTCACAATGGATTGTATCATTTGGAAGAATAAAGCACCTGCAAAAGCAAACAAAAAACATTAGAAATAGCACAGGGAACACAATTATCCTCTAAACTCTTAATTTGGAGACAGGCAATAGTTTGGAGCTGAGCCATAGACAAGGATAAGTGGGGATGTCTCCTGGTGGGGGCAAAGGATGGTGTCAGAGAGAGCATCATCACCAAGACCATCTTTCAATACCCACATCCCCATGAACAGATACCACCACAAAACCCAGTTTTGAAAGCCTCACCAAATATTGTAGGAAAAAATGAGGTTTTCACAGTTATCACGGAAATAGCTTGATTGAAGAAATGCAGAGTTAGAAGTGGGTTATGCATCTCATTCATTTTGTTATAAAAAGCTTGCGTCAAGTACCCCATTAAGTTTGAAGCGAGGAAACAGCCCCAGGGAAAGAGAGCAGGTGGGGTGGGGGTCAATCAACGCTGACAGAGAAACCAATCCTGGTCTAACTCTCCCAGCACGTAACCGTAACAACTACAGGCACCGGGGACCAGTCCCAAGGATGAAAGTCCCGGCAGAGCTCGTGGTACCCCTCCTCCCCAAGGCGATGAAATGAAAGAGAAAACAAAGATCTCGCCAATAAATTCAGAAAGAAAGTGCTTCTCTAGGTAAAAAGGTAGAAAGCTGTGGGGAAACCGTCTCCCCGTCCTGTCTCCATGAGTCCCAAGGCCCTCTGTGCCCTCAGGGGTCTGGACGGGTTAGGCGCTTCTGCCTCTTACGTCCATTCCCAACACGTGCCATCTCTCTGGAAGCTTCTCCAGAGCCCACACTCCTCCCTTGGGCTGTGTTTCATTTCTGAGCCTGTGAGTGTACAACCTCTCTGAGCCACAGTAACCATGCAGCATGGAGAGCCTCCATCAGTCGCAGTAATGCTTTCCATCTGTTTTCTAGACTCCCACAAAGGTAACCGCTTAAGGGCAGAACTCCATGCCTGCTAAGTCAAGATGTGACAGAATCACTCTGGCTAAATTCCCAGCCGGTCAGCTTTAATGTGAAATTGAACTCAAAGCACACATCCAAATGTAGGATCATCTGAACTCCCTGTTGCTTCTTAAACCCCCAGTGGCTCCGTGGGCCAGCCCTGTGACACCGTATTGCCGAGGGATATTACTTTTTGTAAAGGAGCAAAATGGTGATAATATGGGGGGATGACTTTGAACCCCAACCCTCGTGAACACCTAAAGCTTCCTACTTGTGCGTCACCCGGACGGTGGCGGGCAGGCCCACGGCATTGCCACCATCTGCCAGCATCGCGTCCCTGTCGCTGGCCGCCTGGCGGCCTCCGGGCCCCTTGCGGCCTTCATTGTGGCGCTTGGCGATGTTTCTTGGTCGCAACACTTGCAATTCTTCTTCCTCCAGGTTTATGTCATATATTTCGCCTTCAAATTCGACTGACAAGGAACGTGTCTGCCGAGTATGGACAAATCTGGGCTTATACTCTGGAAATAAAGGAAGATACGTTAATATGGATGTAGTTTATGGAGGCAGATGTAGTTTAGGAGGGAAGAAAAGCATCAGCTGGCTTGGTGAGCATGTTGGGAAGGGGCGAGCAGTACACGCTGCATAGCTGACGGCCATCTCCCTGCTGTGGACAGCCCACTGTGACTCACACCAGCAGGGGCGGGCTCCTGTCTAGCTCTGCCACTGCACAGCAGTGTGACGGATAGCATGCTTCTCTGGGCTGAGGCCCTTCGTCCCTCCAGTGAGGGGTAGGTCTGGGTGACCTCTAAGATCCTTCCCACTTACGGCAGGCTGTGGACGTCCACACCGAGTTTTCACCATGACCTGCTAAGGCAGTTTGTTTGGATAAAACTCTATTCTCAATGATGGTATTAATAATAATAATGACTGTCACTTATTGACTTTTTGCTATGTACTATTCACTCATACTTATCTCTAATCCACAATCTTGAAAGATAGGAATTATTAGAATATATCCTTACATTAAAAACTTATCAGAGTGTCAAAACAGGCTCATGCATTTGGTGTTATTACTCTTATTTTACGGATGAGAAAACTGAAGCTTTGAATGTTACGTACATTTTGCAAGGTTATGCAGCCAATAGCTGTGGGTGCTAGAATTATAATCTATCACAATCTAAAGACTACAAAGTCTTCCCACTGCGTTGGGCTGCTTTTTCAAAAAGGTAAATACTCTAGACACCTTCTGTTTGCACAAATAATAGAGATCGCTCTAAGAAAAATTAAATTTTGCAAATGCTTTCATCAGCCAGCTGACTTTTAAAACCTGGCAGGTGGAAGGTAATGCCAGGGGGAGGCCAGCAGGTTTTCTGGTCACTACAGACCACTGTCAAGGCTCAGAGTGTGCGAGAGAAGAGCTTCAACATGCAAACATGGCCCCTCCTGAGCAGACGCACCTAGGCTCTGGGGGGCATACCCACGTGGCCTGCCCTCGCCAGCCTGCTGCTAAAGTAGGCAGAACGGGAGAGCACTGGCGGTGGAATCAGAATCATCACGCTCCCTGCAGGATCCCGCTCTGATGGCAGTTTCCAGATCGGGAAATGCTTCTGTGACAGTTGGCAGGTCACCGGGAGTGCTCACTTAACTGTGGAAAAGAGGAGAACCAACTCCTGCTCTCAAATACATAAGACTCCACACGGACTGAAAAAGCGGCCCCAGATTTCTCCAGTTTGGTTTAACACTGAGAAATCAATGTGCTTTATGGTCATTGCTTGGGGGGCGACATCTAAGTTCCTGGGAGAGAAGAGGGTGCCCCGGCCTCTAGGCTGAACATTGGCACTGGTTCCTGTTAAGGGAAAGTGTCAGGGTCCCCGTCCCTGTCGGTTTCCCAGTTGATATAACGTGAATTATTGAGCCCGGCATTTTCTCTCAGGGAAGAAACTCTCCCAAATCAATTGTTCCCGGCCTTTTGGGTTATGAATTCCTTTAACAGTTTGTTGAAAGTTATGGACATCCAGAAAAATGTGCTTTTAAGTATGGAATATACTTAAAATTTTGGATAAAATATTAGAGGGCTCATGACCCCCTAAAGTTCATCTGTAGAGTCCAGAATAAAAAAGCCTGTTCTAAGGTCTTCCGTCATTCTAGCGAATGATTTGATTTCCTAATTTTGTACACAGAATTGAATTTAATGCACCTCGCTTATTTCCAAAGCAGTATAGAAAGGAATTACCACAGAAATGGGTCACTTTTCATATTGTGCCACTAGATGGCACTAGCCTCTCATTCTTTTATGGAAGGAGCACGCCCGTGGGTTTTCATAGCTATATAATCATAGGAATCTCATAGCTGCCTGATAAAGTTTTTATAAAGAAAATGCTGGCCAGTGCTTTTCATCCTGAATTCTACTAGTTTGACCCTGCCAGTCAACAAGAGGAATTAAAAAAATCATTGTCTTAAAACAGATATGCCATTAAAAAAGGTATTTATATTTAGCTGCTGATGGAATTACCTTGGGGAGAAGCACTTGATCCAAAGGTTACAGGAAGTGTACTGATCTTCGCACACCCTGTCTATACCCCATCTCCACTGACCACGTACCCAACGTATAATATGATGCCTGGAACAGAATTGGGCACTCAGCAGTGACAGCAACAAGATCAGTCTTGGTGGAAAAATATCAAATAGAAGGGAGAAGTCAAGATGGCGGCGTAGGCAGACTCTGAACTCACCTCCTCCCACAGACACAGCCAATTTACAACTACTCATGGAAAAACTGCCCCCGAGACAGAACTGAAAACTGGATAAGAGGAACTCCTGCAACAACGGACGATCCTAACTGAGGTGGAAGAGGAAGAAACTCCCTTCTGGAGAGGAAAAACGCCGCCTTCACAAGCCGCCAGCTTCCCGGCCGCAGGGAGCCGCCCAAAGGTCCGCAGCCGTCCCTGGAGGCGCGGGGCCCAGAGCCGGGGAGCGCCCCTGCTGGGGGCATTTTGTGGACCCAGCACAATCGAGACGAGTGGCAGAATATCTGACTTTGCCTGCTACTAAAACATTGCGGAGTACCCCCAGAAAACCCGGTTCACAAAGAAACTAAAACCGGCTCTTAAAGGGCCCGCACGCAAACTCACCCATTTCAGAAAGCATCCTAAAATCACCAGAAAGAAAGGTGCACAGTGCTGTGGTGAAAAGAGACTCACCTGATAGGCTCTGAGTGCATCTCAGTGAGAGGTGAGACCTCTCCAGGGACTGGGACATTGGTGGCGGCCATTGTTGTGGCCCGGTGTGGGCGTGCTGACACAGACGCCATTGGAGTTCTCCCTGAGGCCTGCTGGCCCAGGGTCTGCCGCACCCGCTAGAGCACCGATTTAATCCAGCTCAGTCAGGGCGGGCAACCCACCCTAGAGACTGGCCCCACCCAACAACAAGCCCTCAGGCAACTTGTGGGCCTGCATAGATTGGTGACTGGATACTCTGCAGCCTGGCAACTGAGCCCACTTCGGTGGGGCAGGGCGTGCACAAGGAGTGGGTGGAGAGTGTGGGGCAGTGGTGGAGTGTGTGGGGCTCCCGCCGTGGAGAGACTGGGTCCACTTCGGGAGGTCGGGGCGTGCACACAGGGCAGGACTGTGTTGACTGTGTGTGTGGACCTGTGGGTGGCGGGGCTTGTCAGCTGCGGAAGCCTTGTGCTTCTCAAAGACCCACATAGGAGGTTTGCCCCACCTTCCAAAGCCTGAAACAATTGGGTGCTCCTGTGCCTGAGGCCAGCCCCACCCAGCTGCAATCCTCAGAGAGCTGACAAGAGACCTAAAGGCTGGAGGCTTATACCAATTGTAAGCCCCTGAGCCTAACAACCTGCCACGCTGGGGGCCAACTCACTTAAAAGAAATACTGCAAGACAAATGTGGTATTAGAACTTGCAGTCAACTGTGCTGCGGATCCCCACACCTGATAAAGAGACTGAAGGGCCCACAACAACTACAAACAGCTGAGCATTACAACAGCTGACCAGGAGCATAACTCGGCCTACCTGGGCACATACAGGGAGAGCAAACAGGCCACAACAGAAGGACACACGTAGCCCACATAGGGGTCACCCCTGGAACATTGAGAACTGAGGGAAGCACACTGCAGGCCTCCTAAGCCATCACTTGCATAAGGTCACCTATCCAAGAGCAGGAGACGTAGCTGACCTACCTAATACGTAGACACAAGCATAGGGAAAGAGGCAAAATGAGGAGGCAAAGGAATACATTCCAAGTAAGCGAACAGGACAAAACCCCAGAAAAGGAACTAAGTGAAACAGAAATGAACAACCTACCAGACAGAGAGTTCAAACTAAGACTGTTAAGGATGCTTACTGATGTGGGGAGAAGAATAGATGAACTCAGTGAGAATGTCAACAAAGAAATGGAAGATATAAAAAAGAACCAATCAGAAATGAAGAATACGATACTGGAAATGAAAAATTCGTTAGAGGGACTCAAAAGCAGAGTAGAGGATACAGAAGAACAGATCTGTGAGCTGGACAAAAGACTAGAAGAAATTACCCAAGCTGAACAGGTAAAAGAGAAAAGAATTAAAAAGAGTGAGGACAGTCTAAGGGACCTCTGGGACAACATCAGCGCACTAACATCCGTGTTATAGGTGTCCCGGAAGGAGAAGAGTGAGACAAAGGGGCAGAGAATCTATTTCAAGAAATAATAGATGAAAACTTCCCTAACCTAAGGAAGGAAACAGACATCTAGGTACAGGAAGCACAGAGAGCCCCAAACAAGATAAACCCAAAGAGGCCCACACCAAGACACATCATAATCAAAATGTCCAGAATTAAAGATAAAGAGAGAATCCAAAAGCCGCAAGAGAAAGACAAGTTACATACAAAGGAAACCCCACAAGGCTATCAGCTGCCTTCTCAGCAGAAACCTTACAGGCTAGAAGAGAGTGGCAAGATATATTTAAAGTGATAAAGGAAAAAACTTACAGCCAAGAATACTCTACCCAGCAAGATTATCATTCAAAACGGAAGGAGACATCAAAAACTTCCCAGACAAGCAAAAATTAAAGGAGTTTGTCACCAAGAAACCAGTGCTACAAGAAATGTAAAAGGGACTGATTTAAGGGGAAAAGAGAAGATCACAAATAGGAAAAATTATCTATTTCCATGATAAGAGGGCAATGGATACAAATGCACAAAAAAGAGGTTAGATATGATATCAAAAACATAAAATGAGGGAGGAGGGGAGTTAAGGAGTAGAGCTTTCAGACAGAGGTCAAACTAAACAGACCATCAATTCTGTACAGAAGGAGAAAGGAACAGAGAAGGACTACTAAAACACTGAGAAAAAAAGTTAAAAAAATGGCAGTAAGTACATACTTATCAATAGCTACTTTAAACGTCAATGGACTAAATGCCCCAATTAAAAGGCATAGGGTGGCTGATTGGATAAAACACCAAGACCCATATATATGCTGCATACAAGAGACACATTTCAGACCTAAAGACACTCACAAACTGAAAGTGAAGGGATGGAAAAAGATACTCCACGCAAATGGCAATGAAAAGAAAGCTGGGGTAGCAGTATTCGTATCAGACAAAATAGACTTTAAAACAAAAACTGTAAAAAGAGACAAAGAAGGGCATTACATAATGATCAAGGGAACAATCCAACAAGAGGATATAACACTTGTAAATATCTACGCACCCAATGTAGGTGCACCTAAATATATAAAGCAATTATTAACAGACATAAAAACAGAAATAGACAGTAACACAATAATAGTAGGGGACTTCAACACTCCACTTACACCAACTGATAGATCATCCAAACAGAAGATCAATAAGGAAACATTGGCCTTAAATGACACACTAGAACAGATGGACCTAGTAGATATACACAGAGCATTCCATCCAAAAACCGAAGAATACACGTTCTTTTCAAATGCACATGGAACATTCTCCAGGACTGATCACATATTAGGCCACAAAACAAGTCTCTATAAATTGAAGAAGATTGAAATAATACCAAGCATCTTTTCTGACCACAACAGTATGAAACTGGAAATCAACTATAGGAAGAAAATCAGAAAAGCCACAAATACGTGGAGATTAAACAAAATGCTACTGAACAACGACTGGGTCAATGAAGAAATCAAAGAAGAAATCAAAAAATATCTGGAGACAAATGAAAATGGAAATACGACATGCCAGAATTTATGGGATACAGCAAAAGCTGTTCTAAGAGGGAAGTTTATAGCAATACAGGCCTATCTCAACAAACAAGAAAAATCTCAAATAAACAATCTAACAATGCACCTAAAGGAAGTGGAAAAAGAAGAACAAACAAAGCCCAAAATCAGTAGAAGAAGGGAAATAATAAAAATCAGAGCAGAAATAAATGAAATAGAGACCAAAAAAACAATAGAAAAAAATTAATAAAACCAAGAGCTGGTTCTTTGAAAAGATCAACAAAATTGACAAACCTTTAGCTAGACTCACCAAGAAAAAAAGAGAGAAGGCACAAATAAGTAAAATCAGAGATGAAAGAGGAGAAATTACAACAGACACCTCAGAAATACAAAAGATTATAAGAGAATACTATGAAAAGCTCTATGCCAACCAATTCGACAATCTGGAAGAAATGGATAAATTCTTAGAATCATACAACCTCCCAAAACTGGATCAAAAGAAGTAGAGAATTTGAATAGACCAATCACCAGTAAGGAGATCGAAACAGTAATCACAAACCTCCCCAAAAATAAAAGTCCAGGACCAGACGGCTTTCCTGGCTAATTCTACCAAACATTCAAAGAAGACTTAATACCTATCCTTCTCAAACTCTTCCAAAAAATTGAGGAGGGAGGGAAGCTCCCTAACTCACTCTACGAAGCCGACATTACCCTGATACCAAAACCAGACAAGGACAACATAAAAAAAGAAAATTACAGGCCAATATCACTGATGAACATCGATGCAAAAATCCTCAACAAAATACTAGCAAATCGCATACAACAATACGTTAAAAAGATTATACACCATGATCAAGTGGGATTTATTCCAGGTATGCAGGGATGGTTCAACATTCGCAAATCAATCAACGTAATACACCACATTAATAAAATGAAGACTAAAAATCACATGATCATCTCAATAGATGCAGAGAAAGCATTTGACAACATACAGCATCCATTTATGCTAAAAACTCTGAATAAAATGGAGATAGAAGGAAAGTACCTCAACATAATAAAGGCCATATATGAGAAACCCACAGCTAATATCATCCTCAATGGTGAAAAACTGAAAGCTATCCCTCTAAGAACAGGAACCAGACAAGGATGCCCACTGTCACCACTCCTATTTAACATAGTACTGGAAGTCCTAGCCAGAGCAATCAGGCAAGAGAAAGAAATAAAAGGGATCCAAATTGGAAAGGAAGAAGTGAAACTGTCACTATTTGCAGATGACGTGATTTTATATATAGAAAACCCTAAAGAATCCGCCAGAAAACTTTTAGAAGTAATAAACGAATACAGTAGAGTTGCAGGATACAAAATCAACATACAAAAATCAGTTGCATTTCTATACACTAACAGCGAAGTAGCAGAAAGAGAAATTAAGAATACAATCCCATTTACAATTGCAACAAAAAGAATAAAATACCTAGGAATAAACTTAACCAAAGAGGTGAAAGATCTGTACACCAAAAACTGTAAAACATTGCTGAAAGAAATTGAAGAAGACACAAAGAAATGGAGAGATATTCCGTGCTCTTGGATTGGAAGAATTAACATAGTTAAGATGTCCATACTTCCTAAAGCAATCTATAGATTCAATGCAATCCCCATCAAAGTTCCAACAACATTTTTCACAGAAATAGAACAAAGAATCCTAAAATTTATATGGAACAACAAAAGACCCCGAATAGCTAAAGGAATCCTGAGAAAAAAGAACAAAGCTGGAGGTATCACACTCCCTGATTTCAAAATATACTACAAAGCTATAGTAACCAAAACAGCATGGCACTGGCACAAAAACAGACACACAGATCAATGGAATAGAATCAAAAGCCCAGAAATAAACCCACACATCTATGGACAGCTAATCTTTGACAAAGGAGCCAAGAACATACAATGGAGAAAAGAAAGTCTCTTCAACAAATGGTGTTGGGAAAACTGGATCGTCACATGCAAAAAAATGAAAGTAGACCCTTACTTTACACCATACACAAAAATTAACTCCAAATGGATTAAAGACTTGAATGTAAGACCTGAAACTATGAAACTTCTAGAAGAAAACATAGGCAGTACGCTCTTCGACATCGGTCTTAGCAACATATTTTCAAGCACCATGTCTGACTGGGCAAGAGAAACAATAGAAAAAATAAACAAATGGGACTACATCAAACTAAACAGCTTCTGCACAGCAAAGGAAACCATCAACAAAACGAAAAGACAACCTAACAATTGGGAGAAGATATTTGCAAACCATACATCTGATAAGGGGTTAATCTCCAAAATATATAAAGAACTCATGCATCTCAACAACAAAAAAACTAACAACCCAATTAAAAAATGGGCAAAAGACCTGAACAGACATTTCTCCAAAGAAGATATACAGATGGCCAACAGACACATGAAAAGATGTTCAAAATCATTAACTATCACGGAAATGCAAATCAAAACTACAATGAGATAATCACATCACGCCCGTCAGAATGTCTATAATTAACAAGACAGGAAATAACGTGTTGGAGAGGATGTGGAGAGAAGGGAACTCTCATACACTGCTGGTGGGAGTGCAAACTGGTGCAGCCACTATGGAAAACAGTATGGAGATTCCTCAAAAAATCAAGGATAGAACTACCATATGATCCAGCTATTCCACTGCTGGGTATTTATCCAAAGAACTTGAAAACACCAATGCGTAAAGATACATGCACCCCTGTGTTCATTGCAGCGTTATTCACAATAGCCAAGACTTGGAAGCAACCTAAGTGCCCATCAAGGGACGAATGGATAAAGAAGCTGTGGTATATATACACAATGGAATACTACTCAGCCATAAGAAACGATGAAATCCAGCCATTTGTGACAACATGGATGGACATTGAGGGTCTTATGCAAAGTGAAATAAGTCAGAGGGAGAAGGTCAAATACCATATGATTTCCTTCATTAAGTAGTAGATAATAACAACAATAAACAAACACATAGAGACAGAGATTGGATTGGTGGTTACCAGAGGGGAAGGGGGGAGGGAGGAGGGCGAAAGGGATAATTTGGTACATGTGTGTGGTGATGGGTTGTAATTAGTATTTGGGTGGTGAACATGATGTAATCTATGCAGAAATAGAAGTATAATGATGTACACCTGAAATTTATACACTGTTATAAACCAATGTTACTGCAATAAACAAAAAATTAAAAAAAAAAAAAGGTATTTATGCTTTTCCTATTAGTTAAATGCACAAACACAGACATTGGGTTTTTATTTTTTCTCCCTTTTCTTTTAAGGCACCTTAAGGCAGACAAATCAGAACCTTAGCATTAAAGTAAAATTAAACTGCCCTAAACTCTACCCTTTGCCCTCACCGTACTCTTTACAGCTCTTTTATGTGTGTGGATGTGTTGTCTCTGGTGCCTTTACTGAATATATCTTCATTCTGTGCTTAATTGGAAATGTTCACAAAGCAAAATTGCAAATTATCTTTGTTGTCATACTTTAAACAGACCAATTATTTGCTTTTCGCCCTGCAACTATGCATGGATAACATCTAAAATGTGTAAGGAGGGAAGCCTTTTGTCTCTCTAACGTCCATTTCCGAAGGCCTCGGCCTGCCCCTGGGACGGTCACAGCGCACGGCTTACTCGTGGTCCCCTGGTTCCTCAGGAACTGCCTCTGACTCTTCCTCTGGCTCCTGCTGGCACGATAATCAGAGTCTCCACAGTGGCACTCTCTGTCCTTGTCGTGGAAGCCGCGAGAGTACAGGTTCCGCGTGCTCTGCCGGACGGCGAGCAGGTCGCTGGATCCTTTACACTTGTGAATGCGAAGCTTGCCAGACGTGTCCTCGAGGCACTGCCACTTCTGCAAAAGCCAACGAGAGAGCAGTTGACCGACCCCAATCCAGGTGGTTTTTATTAAGAACTGCTGCTTTAGTTTCTAGAAGCACTAGCAACACCATCACAGAGAAGGAAGGAAGGCAGGCAAGCTTTCAAGTGACCCTGCAACCTGCAACAAGCTGACTCCTAGTTCTCTTAGTTATTCCTTTCACTGTGGGTAAATACAGATGACAACGAAATCACTGGAAATCAGAACTACCTCAATGACACGAGAGCCAAAAATTGATACATAAATCCTCAGCACCCAGACTAAACAGAGTCTTGAATGAAACATGTAAAAGCCCTTAATTCACCCAGCTACAGAGCACAGCTGTCAGAGCTGTTTTCACCAGACCGCTCTTTCGCTGGAAAAACAAACTTGGCTGCTTTGTTCTCTGCCCCTGAATTTCTAATGCGAGCCAGGGAAGAGTGGCCCATGAAGAAGAAAAAGATGAGTTGACTCTGAGCGCATCACAGGGCAAGCCAGCTTTCACACACCCCAGACATTAGCGAGGTGTCAGGTTTTCTCTGAGCCTTTTCTTATCCTTCTGCAAACACCACACACCCAGAAGAGCAAGCTGCTCCCTAGGAGAAATCGTTCACCTTCCCGAGAGACACGCATGGGGAGCTGGCATCGGGTTCTCCTGTTTGAGCCTTCTACCAAGCCTGCTACAGATACTGCAGCTCAATTCTAGATCAATACGACACAGCATCAGGTCTTGCTGTCCTGCCATGCTTCTCGGGTATCAATCTGGCTGAAATAATAGCGCTTCCCTTGGGGTCATTTAATGGGATCCTCCACATCTTACTTAAAGACCTAATAACCTTCCTTTTACTTTTTATTTTCCCCTTGCTCCCTCCCTAGAACATTAATTTGGGAAGCAGGAAGAATATTGACCTTAGTTTTAATTTGACCACAGTTGTTACAACATGTTACACTGTAGTGTCATCAAACTTTTGTCTTTTTCCTTCCATATGTGAGTACCTCCTGTGTACAATTATTTATTGATGCTTTTCTTTAAACGGACAGATTTCTAAACTGTGGCTAAAGCAATAATACTTGTAAAATTATGTGTTCGTTGTGCCAGTTATATATTTTCAAATATATATTAAAATAAATAAAAAATTATTACATAAAAGATGTTCTTTCACATCTCTTTATGCATCATATTACGCACCAGATAAAATTATCTCGCCACAACCCCTGTTGTATCTGTACCATACTTCGGGTTATATCTTTTTTTTTTTTTTTGTGAGGAAGATTGGCCCTGAGCTAACATCTGCCAATCCTTCTCTTTTTGCTGAGGAAGACTGGCTGTGGGCTAACATCCATGCCCATCTTCCTCTACTTTATATGGGACACCGCCACAGCATGGCTTGACAAGTGGTGTGATGGCACGTGCCCGGGATTTGAACCGGCGAACCCGAGGCCACCACAGCAGAGCGCACGCACTTAACCGCTTGCGCCAACAGGCCGGCCCCTTCCAGTTATATCTTGATTTCAAAGTAAAGTTTGATCAAGGAGCCCAGATGGCTTTGTCAGCAGATAAATGACACTCGTGTACAAAATGGTGTGACACCATTCACAAGGGACCAAGATGCAAAGTCACACTTTGTTTTTTCTTAATGGAATCATATGCCTTCCATAAGTGCGGAATTACCACTGAGTTCCCAAATCCCAGATATACAGCACTTGTTCTATGCTCTTGCTTTAGCCGCCATACACTCTTGGTGCTACTGAATTTGGTTATTTCAAGCCACATCAGGTTATAACCTTCTTTTGTGGCTTGGCCAGAATATCGTGAATGTTCAGCATCTCCATCCAGAGAAGCAGGCTCAAGAGACAAGGCAACTAACTACCTATTTACAAAGCCATGAAAAAGCAACACAAACAAGAATAGGCTAAGGACTGAGTTAGAGATGATGTAACTAAAAAAAACCCCATGAAGTCAACTTGACGAGGCACATGGGAGTTGTGTCAGATCAGTGGTTCTCCAGCTTGGTTGGACACTGGGATTTTCAAAAGCTCGCCTGGTGATTCTAACGCACAACTGGGGTTAAGAACAATTGCTTTAGATTCTCAACCGGTTACCAGAACTCTTTGCAGCTGGATCTTGTGGGGGCGGGGGGTAGAAGGGATATATTTAGGTCTAAGCAGCTCAGACGGATGAATCTTTTCGAGGGATGTATGTTTTTGGGTGTGGGTGTGAAAAGGAAGCTGCGTCTAGAAATGTACTGATGCAACCAGGTGAGACAATAACTACAGTTGAACAGATAAACACTACCAGCTTGTGTATATCAGCAGGACTATGTGCTATACTTAAGAGTCACCAGTTCTCTTCACTCTCTCTCCACAGTTAGGTGACAAGCGACAGAACTTAATCTTTGTAAACTCTTAGCAGAAAACTGCAGGTGGCCTGTTCCATGGTTCTGCCATTCAATGTGGAGACTGGTGATTTTCAAGCCTGGGTTTGTGGGACTCCCAGACATGTCTGATTAACTTGAGGAGGTGCCATGAAATTCACAAATAAGTTCTCAGGAACTGATACCCAACTCCATTAAGAAATAATGATATGCCGTATAGAATTCTTGCTGATGAAAAGTATTGCACAAATGAAGGTTAACCTTTCATAGTTCCAAAACGTTTGGGAATCAGTGGTGCTTGAGTATCTGTCTATATCTGTATCTGTTTTAAATCTAAATGGTTTAAGACATCCATCCTCCCGAGTAATCTCTACCTCAAGCATTCAAAAACTAAGAATTGACTACTTAATGCCTATAGTAGCAAAAGAAATGGCCAGTGGATTCATAATTCAGAGCCAAGTAGAAGCTTAAGAAGTGCTCTATTTTCTATCAGACAGAAAAATGTGGCTAATTTATTCTTGAAAAATAATAGACTTATGTCTTTTGTGATTCCAATTTGTATCAACTTTAGTACAAACACTAGTTTTTCAAACACACAACTACAGTGAAAACCTTCCTTAGTTTTATAACCACAATGCATTAAAAAAATTCTATTTTTTTTTTTGGCTGGAAGAGTTGAGGGTACAAGTAGATTCCTGTAGAACACAAAGTGTAGCTAGAATTTTTTGTAACTTGGTCTATTTGGAATCCAACCTGCATTTTCCATTAGCCAAATTCCTTGCTGATGTACTATGGGATAGAGATGAAGAGAAAGGGTGTTTCCTTCCCGAAGAGTTGAATTTAACCAAGCCTGAGGTCTGGCATTGTCCTTGGCACTGATGATGTATCATACAAAACCAAATATACATATATATATATGCACGGATATGTACACGAATGCACACACACATATACCCACATGCACCACATATATACACATACCTACACACGATCTTATAGAAAACAAGAGCCACTGACAAAAATACCAATTATTTTCTATAGCAGGGACCCTTTGAACAAGTCATAGACCCTATTATATAGAGTAGCCAGAGGCTTTCAAAAACTTCTTAGCAGCAAGCATACCAGGAATTTTAATGAAATGTAATTACCACACATTTCCCACAGTCATTTTAGTGTTCGATATCATGACAATTTTTATGGCTGAGCAATAAAACCTTGAAATAGCTGAAACTAAAATGGTCATCTCACTTAAGAGAGTTTATAGAGGCAGGTGAAGAAAGAGAACTTTTAAAGAATTACTCTGAAACTCATGCTGCGAGCCATTTAAATGGTCAACATAACGAGAAGGGATGATTTTGCATTGCAGAAGAGTTTCAGGAATCAGATGAAAGCATGAATTCAGGCGAGGCACCTGCTAATGGGACGTGGAGTCAGCCTCAGACACAAGCTTTATTAAACAGGTGCCCTTGCAGAAATATAGATGTCATACTGTCCCACTTTTATCTCTCTTGAAGTTTATCGGTAAATCAGTTAATTGCCAAATCCAATTGTCTCCGTCTGCTCTGACCACTCACCCCTTCTGTAAATTCCTTTCCTGCTTTGTGAGACCAGATCATCTCAATTCTCCTCCTGCCTCTCTGACTTATTAGTCTGTACCAATAATTTAGCACACATTCATTCCACCAATATTTCTGCACACCTCCTGCGAGCGAGGTGCCAGATAAAATTATTTAAATAGTTTCTTAAGTTATTATTTCATTTTAACCTTTTCAACTACACTGAAACTTGAAATTAAGGGCAACAACCATGTCTCATACGCCTTAATCATTCCCTGCTGTTAGCTCAGCATCAGATCACCCTGTTTAGTAATTATGTCTAGTTTTTGATGGATTCTGATGGATTATATATACCGGTATGTGAATGACACCTGATGAAGAAAAGCAGGCTGGCTATTTTGGTACAAGGATTCACGTGTGCAGCTGGTTTGGTGGGATCAAACCTAATAAGAAATAAGTCAAATGCCTTTCAAACAATTCCATACAACACCATCTTTACCACCATCATTATCATCATCTGTTGAACTTTTACTTGATGCCAGGTACTGGTTTAGAGCACTTTATATAAATATATCCATTTAATCTTCACAACAACCTAAAGCGCTATCATAGTTCATTTATTGGAGGAGGATTGTGTAGTAGTGAATACCATCTATATTCTGCCTGGGACTTGGGAATGGCTTTTATACCCATATTGATGTGGCTTAATGGAAAAAGTCTGGACTTGCAAGCTAGAAAAGCCTGGATTTGAATATCAGCTTTATCACATTCCTATGTGGCTGTGAGCAAGTCAGCTACACAATCTAAGTTTTTGCAGGGTCAAAAGCATTAGCGATAACATACAGGAGGAATTTGGCACATGGTAGGTCCTCAACAAAGGCAGCTGCTATTATTATTATTATTATTCCCCAAACACACACACACACACACACACACACACACACACACAGTTTATTACTTACAGAATTTGATCTAATGCAAATTTGATGAGAGCCAGCCATTTTTAATGGAGATAAGTATTGGGTTAGGGATCTGAAGACCTCAATTTTAATTTTCTTTTGCTGCAAACTCTATGGCCTTGAGCAAACTGCAGAATCTCTTTGTTCTTTCAGATTCCACATCTGGTAAAATAATACTTGTGCCTCTTGGCCTCAAGGATATGTCATGAGAATAAATTGTTGAGTGTTTTCAGAGTTCTGAGGAAAAGATGCACTATATGAATCAAGAGCTGTACCATTATAATTGACCTTTAAAAATGGTTATCCAATCCCTGGGCAAGTTCATGTTTCCTGGCTGTAAACTGTATATAACATAGTACTTATTTTTTAGTGGGGAGACTGTGGCTTTGAATCACACAGAACTCAATTCAGACTTGTCACCCTTCTACCTGTGTGACTTTCATCAAGTTACTTTCCCATCTGAGCTTCAGTCTCTTCATATATAAAGTGGGCATAATATCTCTTTTATAGAATAGTTTTCAGGTGTCAAATGTGCTATGTAAAATGCCCAGCTCAATAGGAGATGATGATAGAACTATGGTTACTTCCCTTTCCTGAAATAACCACTAGATAATCATGATAGTTTCCATATTTTGAATTGCATATATTCCTCAGATTGGTTAAGAATGTTCCATATTCTGATTTATACTGACTTATGCCCATTTTCATGAGTGAGAAACAAAAACTTTAGCTACAACTTTTTCAAAGGTTGCAAAGAAAAGCTTAATTTTACACACACAAACACACAGATTAGTTCGCCATCATTATATGTCTTATTACGTCGTTTTGGTCAAAATGCAGATCAAATCATGTTCTTTGAAATGTAACAACCATACAGTAATTTTCTGATAATCTGATTATTCTTTACGCTGGTACCAATATCATGAAAAGCAGTTACTTGCAGGTGGACGTGTGTTTAGAACTTTCATCTCGACACTGGGGAATATAAACAGATCACAGAAACATCCTTGTTCAAATTCCTAATTAGCTCAAGCCGCTGTCAAATTTTCTTACAAATATGAAATAGAGTTACTTCTGAGGAGACTTATCTCCCGTTTTCTTTCTTTTTTTTTTTTAAATACTCAAGGCATTCTTTTTTTTTTTTAATTTTATTTTTATTTATTTATTTATTTTTTTTCCCCAAAGCCCAGTAGATAGTTGTATGTCATAGCTGCATGTCCTTCTAGTTGCTGTATGTGGGACGCGGCCTCAGCATGGCCAGAGAAGCGGTGCGTCAGTGCGCGCCCAGGATCCGAACCCGGGCCGCCAGTAGCGGAGCGTGCGCACTTGACCGCTAAGCCACGGGGCCGGCCCTCTCCCGTTTTCTTTGAGCTGGGGTGAGATGGGATAGGGAGGCAATGTGGAAAGGAAAGAGAAGCAGAAGAGAGAGGAAATGTTTCCCCTTTTAGATTTTAATCTGGATAATGATTTGTGAAAATCAATGTTGGAACGTTGGAAGAAGTACAGTTCTTGCAGTTCAGGGAAAATAAAATCGGTCAACTGACCTCGGCCAATGATCGACAGCCAGCATTTGTTGGGTGCGTGTTGTGTGCCAGGTCCTGTCCCAGATGCTTAGTATATTTAACTCATATAATCTGACAGCAACCCTCTGAGGCAGCTACTATTATTATGCCCATTTTACAGATGAAGAAACTGAGGCAGAGTTAGGTCAAATAACTTACCCATGGCCACATACCAAGAAAGCAGAGGATCCAGGATGCAATCCCAATTGTTCAAGACACCAATAAAAAAGGAGAATGGTTTGGGGCAGAGTGTGAGGCTTCAGGTGGGCCTCCGTTGAGGGGATAGCATTTGGGAAGGCAGAGGCAACAACTTACATCCAGATAAAATATTGTGTTTAAGAGACAGGGAGGAGGGGAACCTGACCAGGGCGGGCCATGTTGGGGAGTAGTGGGAAACGAGATAGTATATTAAATAGGATGGGGCCACACTATGGAGTTTATGAATAGTGTCTGTCCTCATGTTTGTCTGTTTCTGACTTATTTGGAATATCATTAAATATGGTTTGATGGTTAACCCTGTGGTTTGTATTTTGAAAAATGCACAGCAGCCAAAACATCTAAGTAAATGCACAAGTGTTCAGACACGTCCTTCAGCGCAGGTTGAAGAGAGGAGGAGGTGAGGTTTAGAGGCTGAGCCGTCCATACTGGGGCCCCAGGCAGACGAGAGTTCAGCCAGAGGATGGCACCGGGGCTCAGTCTTTCTGGCCCTACCCTCCGGAATCAGGAGAGCCAGGGGGAAATGCCTCTGAGCCACGCTGTGATTTTAACCAGGGCTCAGTGAGTTTCTGGAACCAGGCCGTCAATTTCTGGCAAACTAATACTTCTAGCCAGATCTTGCTGGTAAATGTCTTTTTATTCCTGCTCTGAAGCTAGTCACAAAGGGTCGGAGGAATCTATGGTCAGAGGGATAATTTTTGGATGAGAACATAGATCCTGGAGCTAAACCAGTGTACACTCAACAGGCTACATTCTAATTTCCTTTGCTTGATGCTCGGGTCCTTTCGGAATGTTAAACAAATCTTTGATTTTATATTGTTACACTAGTAGGAAGGCAAACTAAATTGCAAAGATGCTGGAATTTAACAACTCAGCCAAAGGACATGACATATGCTCTCTATAAAAACAAGCTGCATTTTCCTCCTAAATGACAGAGCATATATAAAATGTCCTTTCAAGTTGAATGCCCAGGGAATTTTTTTTATTTTAAAAATTATTTTTCTAGTTTTATTGAGAAACAATTCATAGGAATTTCTCTTTTAGGTAACTCCGATTTAAGTAGTCAATATCTATACTTAGAAAAAGAAAAAAAAAAAAAAACATGAATAATGCTCACCCGACATGAATAGCTCTCAATCTTGGCTGCTCACAGGAATCACCCACCAGCTTGGAAAAAACCACTGATGCCTGGGTCCCACCCCCGGGGATTCTTACTTAATTTCTCTGGAGTGGGACTTGAACATCAGCATTTCTAAAGCTACTTATGTGATTTAAAGAGCAGTCATGGTTGAGAACCACTGCCCCAGATGCTGTGAGTGAGTCCTACACCCATGGCTTCAGCCAGAAAAATGCCATTTACAATTTATAATAAAGGGAAAAATCTATTGTCTTACATTTTTTGCAGAGGCAGCATGTTCTGGGGAAGAAAAGATTGAACATGAAGCAAAGAGATGCAGGTTCTGACTGTGGGTTTGTAGCTTAAGTTTTCTGGATCTAAATTTCCTTATTAGGAAAATGATATCATTCAACTAGAAGATTTCTAAGACTCTCTCCAACTTTCTCTGATTCGAGGCCTATGGTTCTTAACCCTGTTAAAAAATACAGATGCCCTGGTCTCACCTCCAGATATTTAAATCTGATTGGTCTGGGGTAAGGCTGTGCATCAGTGGTTTCAAAAGCTGCCCAGGTGATTCTAATGTGCAGCCTGAATTGAGCATCACTCATCTATGTTCTCTGTCGTACCGAAGTGTTTTCAGATAGAAGCTGCGATTTGCATATGAGTGTGCCTTTGTGTGTGTAGTGTGTCTGTACACAAATGTGCTTGAGGTATAATGCCAGCTGAGAGAGTGGTGGGAATTCACACTCAGCCTCATATTAATTCAGGGACACAGAAGTAATGCAAACACATATGTCCATGCTGTCTTAATTAGTCCCTGCTGGTTGTTCTGTTCACATAGTGGAGAAGTGATGCCAAATGTCTGGGATTCCAGCCCATTTTAATTCCCTGTTGGCTTCATAGGAATGAAAACAACAGGTAATAACAACACCACCCAACCCTCGCACACTGCTTTACAGCTCATCTAGCACTTTACATATATGATATCACTTTATCTTCACAAGACTGAGACTGATTTTCTCCATTTTAGAGATAGAAAACCTGAGACTCAGGAGACATTAAGCGTTTCGTCCAAGAACACACAACTAAAAATTAGTGGATGTCAATATTCTAACCCAAATCTTTTGATTTCAAATTCCTCTTTCCTTCATTTACTCTACTTCTGCACCCAATATTGACCCTACCAAACAACCCTTAGGTGACCAGGCACAGGAGTGTGGTGGGAGGGGGGCATACACTATCTCTTTGGGGACTAGGAGTGAAGAGAATGGGGCTAATAGTGCTGATTTTTCCTTTACATCCCAGGGAAGCTCAAATCAAAGAAAAGACTGTGTTGCCTTTGCACGAGGACAGTTAACCTTGGTTAGAGGAAGAGACGCAGGTGTGAAATTAACGTCAAGAGATTCCAAGCAAGTTACTTAGCCATCCCCTTGATCCTGAACAATACAATCTCATTATTCCACACTTGTTTGTTTTCTTTTTTTAAAGTCAGTGATACTGTAACTAAAAAGAGAATCTTCAGAGCAGCCAGATAGAAAGAACAAAAAGCCAAAATATAAAGATTCTATAGAATACAACTAAGCTATCAGGTGTGACCTACAGGTTCGATAACTACCTTGAAGAGGCTCAAAATTGTCTCAAAGTTCTCAGATTCTTAAACTGTGGTTTGACCACCACCTACAAAAGAAATCACCATCAGGGCACAGTCTAATTCTTTGTTCCACTAATCCAGGCACTTCTAAAAGAGATTGTCGCTAACGTTCTCATATATGCATGTGATAGATTCTAATTTCAGACTGTTTCACAAAAAAATAAAGCAGCAGAGGAAAATTCTAGGGAGCCAGCTTTATAGCATTACATGGGGGCAAAACAAGTTTAGAAAAAAATGAAGAAGCAAAGTTTTTAACATAGTTAGCATTCAGCGCATGAGTGAAGAGTTGTGCCAAAAGACAATAATAATAGAGTTTAAGCTACATTTGCCCTTTAGGACATATATTAAAATTTCAGTGCAAGCCATATGAAGAAGTTTGCAAAACTGTATACTAAAAGGTAGGCAGTGTATCTTATTCTCAAGTGGTTATAATGCTCGCCACTTAGGGGGCTAAAATTGTAACAATCTCTCCAATTTGCATAAGATATATTTAACACTGAACATTTCCAACTCCTGAATAGAAGTAAATTAGTCTATTGAGGCTGATTCATAAAAATAATTTTAGAGCTACAAAATAATTCTGAGGTTTTAGTCATAATAATACTTAGAGCTTCCATAAGAAGGATTTGAAGATTTCAAATTAAAATATAATGAATAGGTCTAAGCTTCTCCACGAAACACTTGAAAATTAAGACTTACTAGAATGCCATGAAGGCCTGGTTTTATCCCTTCCTTCAACAACTCTGTCTCCCCACCTTTTCTATTTCAAAGGAATCCTTGAGTACAAAAAGGCAAGAGGAAATACAGAGAGTACGAGGATCAAGTTGTTTGTTATGAATGTCTATTCAATAAGCTAGATACCATATAATAAGAGTCGAATAAATGAGGGCATTTTAATAATAACTGGGTTATCCATTTCATGTGTCTGATATCTTGAACTGGTGTTGGCTAGTTATGTGGACATCTAGAGGTCAGATAAGTTAAAAAAAGATTCACAAAAGATTTAAACCTCTCTTCGCCTAGATAATGTAACTTACCTTGGAAGGCAGCAAGTGGCCTGAGCTTTTGTTTTTTCCTCTTGGTGGGGAAGATTGGCCCTGAGCTAACATCTGTGTCAATCTTCCTCTACTTTGCATGTGGGATGCTGCCACAGCATGGTTTGATGACCTGTGTGTAGGTCTGCACCCAGGATCTGAACCTGTGAACCCTGGGCCGCCAAAGTGGAGAGCGAGAACTTAACCACCACACCATTGGGCCAGCCCCCTGGCCTGAGTTTTTGAATCAGGCAACTCATCTGGATCCCAGCCCTGCCACTCACCAGCTGCCCATTTGTAAAATGGGGATGACAATGCCCATCTCACTGGACGGATGTGAGGATTAAATTGAGCTAATACATATAAACCTCCATGTACAGTGCCTTACATAAGACAAATGCTCAATCAATATTATTTTTCACTTGTCTTCAATTTTGTTCTAAGTTGCAATGACTTAGGCAGAAATTCAGTTCCTCTGTCATTACGACAGAGCATTTCTCTTAGCCGGTATAGATTTCAACAAAGAGTGTATAAAATAATTTGTGTTCACATGTTCTCACTTTCCTTAAAAACGGGTCTGTATTAATTCATCACATGGTATTTCTTCAGTTTTTATTGATAAAAGTTGGTCTTCTGGGTAGCCTTGAATTCTATAGGAAATTTTCTGTTAATGAAAAGGATTCATTCCAATGAAATATTTGATGTCAGGAATTTTGTGAGCAGAGGGAGAAACAATAAACAAACAGAATACAGTTTCCCCTTTCACTCCCCAACCTTGGCCATGGATTCTGTCCTCCTCTCTGGGTTAGATGACATCTGACTTTAGTCCAGGAGGAGAAGACCCCATCTTGTCTCTTGGGGCAGTTCACTCCCCAGGGTCTCAGCATTCACCCATCTTGACTAAGCAGCCTCTCAACCCTTCTTGATGACCATTTATGAGGAGCCCAGGGATGGTGCCTTCTTCTCAGATAGAACCAGTCTCTGATCTTTCTAACCTGGTTACTCGTTTCACGCATCTGATATCTTTAACTGGCATTGGCTAATTGGGTGGACATCTAGAACTCTCTGAGAGCACCATCTCTCTCTCTCTCTCTCTCTTTTTTTTTTTTGGTGAGGAATATTGGCCCTGAACTAATATCCTTTGCCAATCTTCCTCTTTTTGCTCAAGGAAGATTGTCCCTGAGCTAACATCTATGCCAATCTTCCTCTATTTTGTATGTGGGACACCGCCACAGCATGGCTCGATGAGCAGTGTGTAGGTTGGTGCCCGGGATCTGAACCTGCAAACCCCGGGCTGCTAAAGCAGAGTGCGCAAACTCAACCACTACGCCACTGGGCTGCCCTAGCACCATCTTCTGTAACTAGAGGGAGCCCAAGCAGTGATGAGGAGGCCAAGTTGGACCAGGCAGACAATTCTGTCACAGTGAGCACTCCATGATCACCATGAAAAGCTTATTTATACCCAAATGTACATTATTTTATATACTGAAAATTAGAAACAGAGAAACACGTGAGTGGTGGTGAAGAAAAGCTGTGTGACTCACCTGCCCAGGTTGTTCACAGGCTGTCTGGTACCTGGCCTGCTGGCATAGCTCTTTGACCCTCTCATATTTGGGCAAGTGATTTGATTGCTGGATATTCTTACTGGATTCTTCCTTCTTACGTAGAAATTTCCTTTGACAGAAAGGGAAAAATTTCTTATGTGAGAAGTAATCTGAACTACCTTCCCTGCGACTTGCCTGTTCTCTTTTTCTTCCCTGTCACATGACCCCACATTCTTCAAACAGCAAGAAATAGATGTTAAGGCTCTGTCCACAGGAGTTCAACGTTTGATGAGTCCTTTGTCAAAATTACAAGCTAGTACTATGAAGACAAGAAGTCAGGATAGGAAGAGTCCTTTCCCCCAAAGGCATTAATGTCAAAACTTTGGGCATAAACGTTTAGCTTTACAGGCTCAAAGTTCTTTTTGTTAAAAGCAGTTATATAAATGCTTTTCTCTCTCTCAAAGTATGTTTGGAGGAAAACAAAGACAATCAGCATTATTAATCAAAAGGGGAAACCCAGAAGTCACTATGGAAATTAATACAATCTCATATATTTCTACATTTAAAACAAGGTAAGGCACATAAAAAAAAACAAGTAGAAAGAGGCCAGGCAGGACTTGGGAGGGATGGTTGAGAAAGTCAATTGACTTGTTTGATTAGGAACCAAGGCTGAGAAATGCAACAGTAAACCCATAGCCATGTAAGGGCTTTGGCCCCATCTTAGGAGAATTTATTCTTTGCAATTCTGATGCAACAATCATTGCTCTGCCAGCCAGTGAAGAATGAGTAGCAAACCATTCAGTCTTGTGACTAGGCTTACGAAATCTGCATGCTTAGTAAACCAAAATAAGGGGAAAAAAACTACTCAGCAGGGAGAGCTGCCCACTAGGACTGGTTCCCAGAAGCACCCCAGGAACCAATAAATTACCCTCTTTCCACGAGGAATGTATCACGCCAAATTTTGGGCTTCTTGTTTGTTCGAAACCTGAAAGCAAAATAATAATATTTACTGTTGGCATCCGGACGTTTTTCCAAACGGATCTGTGCTAAGAGTTTATTTAAAGAAACACCTCTCACTTCCCGCAGACCATGACTGCATCTCCATCAACACGCCGTTCACAAACAGCCGAGAAATGCTCAGCTTGGGTTGATCCTCATGGGCAGAGCTATTTTGCCTCCACTTCTCTCAGCCCCTGGCTGGCTCTGCGAGCCGGTGTGCTTGGGGCTGGCTGAGGGACAGAAAATTGACGTACCTGTTACCTGGCCTTTCCGGGTCCAGAAGTTTGAGGACAGACTTGCCGTCCACATCGGGAGGTGTGTCAAGCCCAGCGATATCCAGGATCGTAGGGGCCAGGTCGATGTTTAAAACGATCTGTGGGACTCTGCAAAGGGACAGATGGTTACACTCCAGACCCAACACAAGTGGAGGGTGGCACTTAAGGCCGCTTTCTTCATGCTGTGACTCATTGGCTTTCCACGATTCTCCCCCTCTCAACTAGTCGCCTAAAGATGGGTAGTTGCATTTGCCCAGGTGGCTGAGTGGTCAGCAACAATGTCACAGAGCAAGATTAACTCACTCTCACAGGGGTCAGGCTGGAGAGACGCCTATACCCCTGAGCTCTCACAAATTGTGGCCTGATATACGGTTTTTGTAGGATGTATACTTTCCTCTAAAGCCCGATAGTCCATAACTCCTCTGTTGAACTCCTCTGTTGAACTAGGGCTTTAAAATCAACCTTCTAAAAAAGAACACAGGGTTTTCATAGTTGAATCCAACCCATGCTACCTCGTCTTTCAAACATAAAGCCTTCTAACTCTAGATCTGACAATTCCCAGGGTGTTTCTAATGATATGAAGAGACACAAGAGCATTCTTCAAAGAAAATCTTCCCATTGCCATTGCTTTCTCCCCAGGATGTAGTGTAATGCAGCAGCAGGTGGGCACATGGATGAGACTCAGAATATCTGGGTTCTAGGCCCCGACGCTGCTACTTCCAGGATCGGATTTCTGAGAGAGGCATTTACACTGTCTGTTGAGCTTCTTCATTGTTAAATAGGGGGTCCAGGTCAGACGCTCTTTAAGGGCTATTTCAGCTTTTGAATTCTACTTGCACTCTTTTCTTTCACTCTTTTCTTGATTGTTTCATGTACACGATCTCATTTTATAGAAAACATTCTGCTGTGACTGGCAGGGCATATGAAGCCCATCTTATGATGGGAAAACAGAGATACAAAGGGATGCAGTGACCTGCCTAAGGTGACAGAAATAGAACTCCAGTCCTTTAGGCTTCTTTTCTTTTAAAAGAAAATCACGCTGGGGGCTGGCCCCGTGGCTTAGCCGTTAAGTGTGCGCGCTCCGCTACTGGCGGCCCGGGTTCAGATCCCGGGTGCACACTGACGCACCACTTCTCTGGCCATGCTGAGGTCGGTCCCACGTACAGCAACTAGAAGGATGTGCAACTATGACATACAACTATCTACTGGGGCTTTGGGGAGAAAAAGGAGGAGGATTGGCAATAGATGTTAGCTCAGGGTTGGTCTCTCTCAAGCAAAAAGAGGAGGATTGGCATGGATGTTAGCTCAGGGCTGATCTTCCTCACAGAAAAACAAAAAAAGCTTTTCAAATTTAATTTTCTTTTTAAAAAATTTTTCTTAGTAATAATTAAAAAAAAATGAAGAGAATGGCACTGATTGTTTTTAAAAAAAGACAGTGTATCTCTGATTCAAAGAAGGTAAGGATGATGTTCCTGAAGATCATATCCCGTGTCTGTGTACACAGGCGCATGTGACATGAATTTTGGTCCATTTGAGAGAATTAATCATTGATACAGTTATTTTTCCTTTCTCTTTAAATAGTACACTTTAGGTCATTTAACATACGGTGGTAGGGTGGGGAGGTGAAGGTTTTCATCTTCTAAATTACCAACCTACATACATCCTTTTTTTTTTTTTTAATTTTATTTATTTATTTATTTTTCCCCCAAAGCCCCAGTAGATAGCTGTATGTCATAGCTGCACATCCTTCTAGTTGCTGTATGTGGGACGCAGCCTCAGCATGGCCGGAGAAGCAGTGTATCAGTGCACGCCTGGGATCCAAACTCTGGGCCGCCAGCAGCGGAGCGCGTGCACTTAACCGCTACGCCACCGGGCTGGCCCTACATACATCCTTTTTTGTTTTGGATGAAAGGAAACCAGACACTGAGATTGGTAATCGAATTATCTCAGACGTACATGAGCTACAACAGCTGCGTGTTGCCAACAGGAATACGTACATTGATCCTGGTTCCACACTCGGACCACGAATGAAGAAAGGCACACGGATATCAAAGTCATATGGCATGGATTTCCCCTTGACCAGTCCAAACTGCCCAATATGGTACCCGTGGTCGGCAGTATAAATGATGTAAGTGTTCTCCAGCTCCCTTGTTTCCACAAGCATATTATACAGCTGAAATACAGCACAGACACAAGTCAGAAGCAATCATGATGGCATAAGATAACAAGAGTGTTGCCATAATTTCCCCCAAATCTTTTTTCCCATTATTTTTAAAAGGCACGAGTTGCTTCAATAAGGCCAACAAACATGAACACTATCCACATTTTCTAGTTGCTTACAATCCTGGAGGGAAAAAGTCTCAAGACACAGTGGAAACGTAACTTTTCTGAATCTGGTACATTCTCCTTAAAGGTTTTGTTCACCTATTTAGGGAAAAAAACCCATAAAACGGACCTCCACCACCAAACTTATAGGTTTTGCTTTGAAAAACCCATTTTTAAAGCAAATTTTAATATCATCACTCTTATATCTAGTTATCAAGGGTTAAAACAGGCTGCTTCTCAGCCAATAGGCGTGTCTTGCTTGGCTTATATTATGTTTTAAAATTCAGGAAATTTCAAATCATATTTTTGTATTTCTGGCTTCTTTTAAAAAGTCAGAAGACCTGATGATACTGGATCCACATTTCTACGTGGCAAAAATTAGTTGGAGCTGAGCAGTTACTCCTTGCTTTAGATGGGGCACTTAATTTCAAGTTCGCCATGATCTCCACCATTCTCTATTGTCTGATACTGGACTTGCTTTACATTATTTGCTTAATTCCTGAAGAAGGTATTTGTGGGTATAGCCCTTGATTTATGATGTTTTGATTTTGATTTCCTCTTTGCCACTGGTTTCATGTGAACCAAGCCTGGAGAGGTAGATAGAAGGGGGATAATATAAGGGAGAAATGATAAAGTCACTGAACACATACACGCTCTTAAAATGAAAAACAAAACAAAGCAACAACAAAACAGGCTTGGAAAGAATGGCTCTACACACGGGAAGCTGGACCAAAACCTATCAGTGAGGCAAGTTCACGTGCTCACCCTTTCCACAGAATCATCCACTGACATCAAAGTCTGGAGCCGTTTGCGGTGTAGAACATTTGTAAACTCCATGTGAATGGGCAGCATGGGTCCTGTGTACTGCATAATCCAGTGTTTATCCATATTTGGTGCATAGTTATAACTAGGAGTTCTGAAAATATCCAGAAAGGAGTCTTAGTATATATCTTTCAGTCCTTTAGAGAAATATCTCAAGTTAAAGGTTGTGAAATGAATAATCATTTAAGATAATTTAGCCACTGCTAAAGTATTTTTCTCTCCCATATATCTTCTCTCTGTGCTTATAAGAAGATCTGAAGTCTTCACCACCCCAAACAACACACATCCTTCGAAGGTATACGGATTCAAATTTATAAAACCAAGATCGGCAGCTAAAAATGTAATCAGGGCAAGTTCATTTGGGTTCATTGAATAAAATGTGTAAAAATATATCAAGATGATTACGGTTATGTTACAAATCTACAGATAAAACTCAGTAATGTAGAAGGGAATGTTCTCATGGTGACGTTAACTCATAAAATTTTATTGCTAATTAGGCTATTATATATAGTCACAAATATGTTATGCAGAATGATGGTGAATCATAATTTCAACATTTTTTCTCTTGAATTTATTAGAGTATTTTATTGATTACTTATATATCTAGTCTTTATGAGTTTTTCTCATTCCTAACCTTGTGTATAGATACCATTAATTTACTTGGATTTTCTGGAATTATAACCAAGTCTGCTTCTGCAATATACATGTTTACCAATAAAGCTATTCATTTTATAGACAAATCAATATAGGTGCAAGGCATAATTTTTGTTAACCACAAGGAAGTGGGTCCTATTGTTCATGGACAGGTCGATTCAAGCCTATATTTAATCTGTTGCAGAGATCCAAGTGGTGTCCCATACATTCTGTTGGGAACCCACAAAATGTGTCACCTTCCCTTTGAAGTCTTACCCAACTCCCTCAAACATTAGATGCTGACACCTCATGATCCCAAAATACATAACTATGCTAGAGCAATTTTCACACTAAGAATTATAATTATATTTATATTATAAACAAATATACTTGTTTATATTTGACCTTTCCACCAGACTATAATGTACTTGAACTTTCTCCTTAGATGTTATTAAGCATAGAGAAGTTGTATAATATTAAAAACTTAGTATTTACCATATGTCAGGTATTGTGCTAAGTTTTTTATATACATTAATTCACTTAATTATCTCAGCCGTTCCAGGAAATAGGTTTATCGTTCTCATTTTACAGCTGAGAAAATGGAGGCCTAGCAAAGTGAAATAACTTCCTGAGATTAACAAAGTTAGCAGGTGGTAGAACCAGGACTTGATTCCAAAGCCCATTTGCTTTAATAAAATGAAAGAAAAGAGAAGTGAGGGGGCTTCCTACATCTGACATCGCTTTTAATATGAACCATAACTTTACAAATAGCCAGTCTCACAGAACAAGCAACAGTCTACGTTGATTGAGAAATTTGATAACCAGTCTGTTCTGGGAGGATCCTATCAGTGAAAGATTGTGGATAACGATGACTGAGGGTGTCCCCACGCCATCATCTGTATTATAAAACCAGAGAAGCAATCGGTCACTGCGAGCCCAGTGAATTCAGGAGCCTTGACCTCATACTCCACCAGTTCCGTTGTGGTGCACATTTTCGATGGGGTAAACTTGGAGTTTTGAGATACACGACTGTAATTTTATTTATTTTTTCCCCCAAAGCCCCAGCAGATAGTTGTATGTCATAGCTGCACATCCTTCTAGTTGCTGTATGTGGGACGCGGCCTCAGCATGGCTGGAGAAGTGGTGCGTCGGTGCACGCCCGGGATCCGAACCTGGGCCACCAGCAGTGGAGCGCACGCACTTAACTGCTAAGCCACAGGGCCGGCCCGAGATACACGACTGTATACTGGGGCATTTCCATGCACACTGAGCTAAATAAATGGCTCTCTTTTGATAGTTGAAAATGCTGTTTTGGTACCATTGGCCTTCCTGGCACAGTAAGTTACCCTGATGATCAGTGTGGATGCTGGTTAATTAGCAAAAGTGCAAGAGCAAAAATGCTAATATAACATTGAGCACAGAAGACACTACCCCTTAAAAGTGTAAAAGTTATACTCAGAAGTGTAAGTCAATTCCCTTTTAAAGAGACAGATTTGTAGAGTGAGAAAAGGGGTGTGGCTCAATTTGCTCACCTATAAATGGGAATAATAGCACCTCTCTTAAAAAGTTGTTTTGAGGAACAAATCTATCTGTCTATCTGTCTGTCTATCTATCTATCTATCTATCTATCTATCTATCTATCTATCTATCTTCCTTCTATCTAAATATCTATCTAAATCTATATATCTATACCTTTCACTTAAAATTGCCTAGAACAGAGGAAGCACATGCATTTCCTACACGAGCTGATAAATAAGTACATTCTGTATAAGTATATGGGTTGAAAAAATCCTGTAGCATTAAGAAACAAACAAGCTTGAGCCAGCCCTGATGGCCTAGTTGTTAAAGTTCAGCGTGGTCCGCTTCAGCGGCCTGAGTTCAGCTCCCGGGCATGGAACCACACCACTCGTCTGTCAGTAGCCATGCTGTGGCAGCGGCTCACCTAGAAGAACTAGAAGGACTTACAACTAGAATATACAAATATGTACTGCGGCTTTGGGGAGGAAAAAGAAAAAGGAAGATTGGCAACAGATGTTAGCTCAGGACGAATCTTTCCCAGCAAAAACAAAGACACATTTGTTTAAAAAAAAACAAACAAGCTCTTCAGGTATCACCTGTAATTTTAAGAGAAACTTTCAATATAAACTTTCTTCTTCTTACCAAGAAGAAGACTCACGAACCAAATGGTCCCATTTTTTTGGCCTGAAAGCGTTCCTCATTTCTCAAAGTGAACCACGGGCTGAATCAGACTCTTGTATCTCAGGAGCTGGTGCAGTAGGAAAGGACTTAAGCCCGCGTTTCTTATTCTTCACGCAGCATGTCGAGTTACAAACAGGATTAGATTAAGAGGCTGAAGAGGAGGAGAGGGGGGCTTCTAAATCCCATTGGAAAGGGATTTTCACCCGTGGGGGTAGTTTGAGGTCAGAAAAATACAGCAAGTTGGTAGTGAAAGGTCCCCTAACCATTTACTGGTACGTGCCCTGAAAAACAATACGTCTATAGAAGACTATACAGGGTTTCTTTATAACACCTAAACATCCTCCTCTGACTGCCTTTGATGTCAGTTCGCCTTAATTTTAAAATAAATCTATCGAGTCCACTTTTTTAAAACCACAAAAGCTCGACACAAATGAAAATTACAATAGGGAACAGAAATGCAGGCTCAGAGTGGGCAAATTATATCCTCCACCAGTTACCTTGATGTGCTTGGCACAGCTCCTCCTCACTTTGAGGAACAGGGAAGTTTGCAGCAAATTACAAGTCTCAAATTGGACTCCCGGATTTACAGAATGACATATGTTAAATCTGGCTTATATTAAAAGGGAGAGTTCAGGTCTGTTGTCAAAGCTGTCTCCCCCTACCCCCTTTTAAAAAAACTTCTCGATGTGGGAGATGCCCCCCTGCTCTGGGGATGAAACCCCAGGTGGGATCTCGGCAGGACGCATGGAGGGGGGTACGCATTTGCCTTTTAAAGGAAGACAGACCACTGCTTCCCACAGAACAGCAGCTGTTCGGGGACCTGCAGGTGGAAGGTCGGGGGTTGCTGGAATTGACAATGTTGCTTAAAAGTGATCTTTTGCCAAAGACCCGTGGTTGCCTCCTGCTGGGGTCTGCCAAATTCCTGGAAGATGCAGCCTTCTGTCCCCCAGTGATAATTAAGGCTTCTGCCCTAGCTAAGAATTGATTTACAGTTATTCACACAGGGCCTGGAGCTGTCAGCTGGAACACAAGCCACTGAAAGAAGCAGGGAACTGTTTCAGAGAAAAGTGGAAAACCACATATCCAATTGTTCCAGAATGTTTTGGAATCAGACTCAAATTTTCATCCCAGCCCTGTTACTAGTGTGTGATCTTGGGCAACTTTTTTCTTTAAGCCTCTGTTTCCTCATCTAGATAATGGGAACAACAACTTCAAAGAGTTCTTGGGAGGGTTAAAAGAGATTTCAGACTCCAGAGAACAAATCCTGGGACCACGTCATACGCATACTTATAGGAAGCTGGGAAAGATCTTACCATTTAATAGCTCATGTGATTGCTGTGGCAACCCTGGGGAGTAGTAGTCCCATTTTACAAATGACACGGTGAAATGTACAGAGGGGGCTCAGAAAAAATGTGCTGGGGCCAGTGCTCCTTCCATGATGTCATACTGACCAGAGTCCAGAACCACAGTCCCCAAGAAGTGCCTCAAAATCCCATTCATTGGAAGAACTGATACATACATTTCTTTCTATCAAAAGTAAGTCCTGAAATTCTTAGCCTTCATCCTGATTTAAAATATTAGCTGCTTCTGCTTTCCATTCAGATGCCCCTCACCAGCTGCTGAGCGTCTGCTGTTGTTGCAAACACAGAATACAGTCTGACCGTCCAAGGCACCCTGGATGCATCAGTGAAAAGGGAGATGACAATGGCTATTTGCTTTAAAATTGAGAGGCCAAAGGATCAAATTGTCGTTTTTGAGTTTCTGTTGCTTTCCTAAAAAAAACAACAAAAAACCCCAAACAAAAATCCATGTTGGAGTTACAAATTCACGTGCCTGGTCTGCTAAGACTTTCTGTTGTCTGTTCATATACGTGTTTTGCCCAGAATTGTGCACTGTAGACACAACCCTCTCAAGAAAGCATATCTGTAACCCTCAATAGACTATAGTTCATGTGATTGATCCTATATTTAAAAATGTTAACTTCTCCCAGCAAGGCTTCCCTGCATTTTGCTTTTCTCTAGTCATTACTCATTTGGATTATTGCTCTGCAACTAGAACACAGCTCTTTTAGACAGCTGCATTTCTAAGTTCAACTTTCACCATCAATGCCAATTCTTTCTGGGTTTTGATATTCTTTCTAGTATTGCTTACTGACATAACAGGAATAAGAATTCTGAAAATCAATAATGTCACGTTTCTTTTTGATGGGTTGGTATTTTAGGAGAATAATTCTTTCTAGCAGAGAAATAGTTTTAAGAAATGCATGTGTTGTGTGTGATGCCTGGGGAATTGCAAAGAACTTAGCAGTTCATTTGTACTGCTGACAGCCTTTGCTGTCACCCCGGTGAAAAGAAATGTATTTCTAGTGTGTTACATTTGAACATGTGTTTTCTTCATTTGTTACTTAGTCTCAAACAACAACAAAAACCCTAATGATCTAACTCTTAAAGTGTGTTGGTAGCAGCACCATCATTCTCTGAGAAATGAAATAGGTCTCAATTCCCAGAATAAGCCAGTTATCCAGGTTTAAGACACACACTCAAAGCATTAAATTGGAAATTCTATACTTAATCTCCCAAACCACACCACGTCAGCTTTCAATGAAATTGAACTTATTTAATTGACTTTGTGGAGATATTCCCCACCTGAGTTCAAATGTCTTTAGGCAGTGAATATTTGAATACATGCAAAATAATACCAAATGATCTTGATTATAGGTATATCATAAAACTAATTTAAAGAGTCTTCTAACAATGCTGCAAACTCCAATTAGGATTGTGCAAATACGTACACGGGAGCCACTTCTAATATTGTGACTGCGATGGGCATGGAGCAACCTGAGTGACGGGAAGATCACCTGGGTGCAAAAGAGCTAAGTTTTGGCTTTAGCTTTGTCCCCATCTACTTATGTGACCTGGGTAAAGCCATTTGAGTCTTTTGTTTTTCTTTTTGTACTAGACTTCGGGCCTTCAGTTTTTAATCTAAAAATTTACGGAATTCTACTCTCCCTAGGTGTCCTTTTAATTCATAAAACTGATTGTTTAACTATTTTTATACTCTTTAAAAAAAATGTTTTGGGGCCGGCCCGGCAGCTCAGTGGTTAGGCTCTGCACGTTCCACTTCAGCGGCCCAGGGTTTGTGGGTTCAGATCCAGGGCGCAGGATCACTCCTCCCATACACCACTCATCAAGCCATGCTGTGGCGGTGTCCCACATACAAAATACAGGAAGATGGGCACAGATGTTAGCTCAGGACCAATCTTCCTCACCAAAAAAAAAAAAAAAACCACAATGTTTTAATGTCAGCTAGTTGGTGGGGTTAACATGCTTATTCATCTGCTAAACAAAGGTGTATTGTGCAGTTAGCGAGACAGGAGCCCTGCTCTCCAGGCACTGGGAGGGGGAGGAGAAACATTCTGTCCCGCCTTCAGGAGAGAAGGCGTAACTGTCCTGCATAACTCCAGGGCACCACTCACATGGGATTTTGTGTGAATGCTGCCCCCTGGAGGTGTGCAATGTGACTTCAGGGATCTGAGTAAACAGCCGATACAACGGGATGAGGAGTAACGACGGAGAGAGGATCAAAGCGGGAACACAGGAAAGGGAGCAATAAGTTCTGCCTGAATCAGAAATTTTTTTTTTTTTTTTTTGTGAGGAGATCAGCCCTGAGCTAACATCCGCCAATCCTCCTCTTTTTTTTGCTGAGGAAGACGGCCCTGGGCTAACATCGGTGCCCATCTTCCTCCACTTTATATGGGACGCCGCCCATATAAGCGGTAAGCATGGCTTACCAAGCAGTGCATCGGTGCGCGCCTGGGATCCGAACCAGCGAACCCCGGGCCGCCGCAGCGGAGCGCGCGCACTTAACCGCTCGCGCCACCGGGCCGGCCTCTGAATCAGAAATTTTTAAGAAGAATTTAAAATTCTGTCATCTTCAAAAGCATTTCGTTTTACGTATTTGTGGAAGAAATGAAGTAAAAATGTACAAATTGGTTTTTTTTTTCTTTTTCTGGTGAGCAAGGTTAGCCCTGAGCTAACATCCGTTGCCAATCCTCCTCTTTTTGCTGAGGAAGACTGGCCCGGGGCTAACATCCGTGCTCATCTGTGTCTACCTTATATGTGGGACGCCGCCACAGCATGGCTTGATGAGCGGTGCGTAAGTCCACACCCGGAATCCGAACCTGTGAACCCCAGGCCACCGAAGTGGAGAGTGCGAACTTAACCACTACGCCACTGGGCTGGCCTGCGAATTCTTTTTAAGGCAAGACATTTCTTTCCAATATTAGATAACAAAGGTGTTTCAAAAGGTTGTTCTGAGGCCTACACAGAGGCAGTTTCCCTTTGACATACTATGTCTATCCAGAAGCTCCACTTTCAGAACGATTCTTGTAAGTTAGTGGACGTGGATTGTTCTCCTGAGACTTTAGATTTCACTTGAACCTGTGTTTGTGTGTTTGTACGTGCACATTTCCAGGTATGGGAAGAAAACTGTTGAACTGAATCAAAAAAAATTTTTAAGCTGATAGGAGCACAGTTGGTAGGAGGTGATGAGGATGTCTCTCAGCTTCCCACAGAATCATCGGGTAGGTAAATGGAATCTGCTTTCCTAGTGTGGCTTTTGTCCACAGGTGCATTTTATCACCTCACTGAGGCCAGGGGAGAGAAGTTATGTCAAGAGGGAGCATACAGCATCACTAGGAGAATACTGGGGAGACACTTTACAGAAAAGTTTAGTAGTGCCTTAGCCATAGTGAAGGGCTTCATGATAAGGATCATTATCTGCATTATTATGACAGAGGCTTCCTCAGATTCCTTAGAGGCGGTGAGTGACTGAGCCACTGTCTGATGAAACAGCGCCTCCCGTCACGAGTGGTCAATAAACCGCTCCCATTCTTAGTTGGTTGGCATAACCTCTAGCCTCAGTTTGTAAAGCCAACAGGCCAATATTGGACTGGCTTCCTTCCTTTGTTGGGAACAGCAAACACTGTGGAAACATGATACATTCGTTCCAGGCTGAGAGGGTCAGATAGCTATAACCCAAGGCTGGATGAAAGGCATCTGGATAAAGCTTGACCACCAAAGAAGGCGACCTAAAGGAAAGTGTTCACATTACTCGGGTCCCCCCAACAGAGGAGGGTCTACAGCTTCTGGCTGTGTTTTCATAGGGCCTGCCAAAGATTTCTGCAAAGCACTTAATTTCTTGCATCCCTTTGCTTGAATGTGTGGCTAATGTTTTCTCTAAGGAAACCGGCCACTCAGGAGCTCTGTGCACCACGATTGGCAGCTTATCTTCAATTTGTCTCACTCCTTTTGTCTGTAGACTGAACTGTGAACCTAAGCAGTCACTCACAGTGACAAGAGATGCACACGGACTCTCTCCAGCCCCTTCCTCCAGTGCCAGCTGGGGAGATCGTTACAACCAAGATGCCAGGAACTCAAGGATCCTCAGGTCTGTGGGGAGACACAGCGGATCTCCACATTCTAGGTGCAGCAAAGCTCAAGGCTTAGCAGCAAATAGAAGCTGAAACACTCCTCCAACAACATGAATTTTCATTTTCTATGGCTAAGGGTGTTCTCCAAACTGGGCACTTGCCCACAGCACACATTTTGCACCTGGAAGAGATAACACAGCCCAGAGGGGTGCTTATTCCGCCTGTGTTTTTAGAATGGCCAGGTGCAAGAGGCTCATCACAATGTGAGTCTTAGCTTGTCAAGAGATTTGTCATGTCACAGTGGGCAGGTATCAACTTGTCATTTCTCAGGCTGTTTCCCCGAAACACTAAGTTGAACCAAATGAAACTGCACTTTTTGTAGGTCAGGAAAGGTCAAATCAAGAAAAAACAGTTTTATACGGTTTGTCTTAATTCTTGCTGATGAACAAGAATTAGCATCTATGAAGTAGCTTCTATGTCTCAGGCCCTCTGTGGGGACTTTAGCTATGCTGCCTCTCTTAATTTTCATTCGTGACATCATATCAAGCTGCTAGTATTATCCCATTTTACAGATGAGACAATGGAGGTTCAGAGAGGTTAAAGAATTGTCCGCAGGCTTGGTGAGGACAGCTGAGATAGGAAACCACACTTGTTTGCGTCTAAGGCCTGAATACTTTTCACCCTGCCATGTGTAGATTTTGCTTTAGAGACTTGCTAGCAAGGCACACAGGTGGTTCATTTGAACTAAAAGGTAATAACTGAAATTATTTGCATGTGGAAATGACTGAGTCACAGATTATGTCACTACCCTATTAAATGGCCTCCAGTGACTCTGCTTATGGTTAAGTACAAATTCCCTGAAGGCCTCAATATTCCGCTCGTTTCCCTTTCTAGCTTTATCCCCTATTGCTTTCCTTGCACCCATTCTCCACTTCCTAGGTCACATCTTAGATCGCCTCACTTACACGGTGACCGCTTGCGTGTGCCACATTCTCTTCCTGAAATCATCTATCCAATCTGTAGAATATCAGCTGCAGACATTTTACCCATCCTTTGAGGCCCACTTTGAATGCCTCCTGGTCTATGAAGTTTTTCTGGTCCTCCAAAAGATGTGAATGCTTCTTCCTCCAAACTTCCACAGCCCCTTGAACGCCTGCTCTATTCTTTACCACTCTGGTTCTACTGGTGACATTGCTATTTGGACACTTGCCCATCCTCCCCTTAGAGCAAGGATTGGGGGCAAACTTATTCTGTAAAGGATCATATAGTAAATATTTCAGGCATCACAGGCCGTACGGTGTCTGCCACAGCTACTCAATTCTGCTGTTGTATGCGAAAGCAGCCACAGATGATACCTAAATGAATGGGCATGGCTGTGTTTCAATAAAATTTATTAATAAGAACTGGTGGCAAGCTGGATTTGACCCCTGTGTGCCAATTCCTGTCCTAGTTTATTGGTTCTCCAATGTTAGCAACTGTGTCTTCCTCATGTCCACATCCCTGCTGTGTTGTATAGAGCCCACAGGTGGCACTCAGAAATATCTGTGGAACTCAATAGAATTCTGAATTGCTGGAATCAGAGATGCTATTTTTTCAGCTCTCGTTGAGGCCCTGAGAACTCTGCAGATTCCTCTCCTCGTGATTGTTGTCTGTGCATGCCGCTGAGCTGTCAGAACCTCTGACCTGCGGCTGATTTTCCTGGAGGCTCAGGACCTTGCCTTGAAGCTTCAAAGGCAGGCTGACTTCTAAGGAGCCATAAAACACCACGTTGTGTCAACCCCTTCTTCTCAAACTCGGGAAAACACCAGTAAGGTTTACAGTTGTAGAAAGTCACCGTAGGCTGGGATTCTGCTAATGCAACAAAAGAAGCTATACAAAGTGATCTCTGATTCAAGAAAAGTGAATGGTGAGTAATAGAGTATGGAAGAAACCCACGAAGACCTTTTTCTTTCACTGAACCCACTAGTTACTAAATTTGTAATGATCTGTAATGGAGAGACACTCGCCACTCACGGGCTTCATTCATGAATTCAGTTGCATGATTCTAAGTAGGGTAGATCTTCAGAGGCTTGTATATCTGTCCATGGGGTTGACTCCAAAACACAATGGCTCATCCAAACCATATTCTCCAGGTGCTAGGGCAACCGTCTTTATTTGTTGATGGTATTTTATGTATCAAAACACTTCCATTCTCCAAGTTCTTGGGCATGCTCAGTAGGTTATCCACCCTGGCTTCATGTTTATTGTTAGTTCCTGTCCTCAGTCAGCTCTGACCTCCTTCCTTCTTTCTAAATTGCTTGATATAACAAAGATCTAAATACCACTGACCAGGAACCATCAGTCTATTAGTTACAATAAAATACAATAAAGAATATATATGGGGATATATACATAATAAGGCATATATAATCACCAGCAGCTAGAGTGCCTTCGGTAGTTACTTATCTCTTTACATAAGGAAGTACATTTAATCTATTTTCTTTCTGTCTGGAATCATGGCTAGAAAATCAGTGTGGAGGAAAAGGGATGGTATTTAAGCACAAACAGATTAAGAACCAATTTTGGAGGTTTAGTGATGAAGGGAAGCACATATCAATTCCCTATTCTCTACCTCTCTGGTGGCCGAACTTTCAGCAGACACAGAGCCAACTGCTCTGTGTGAAGACTGCATATTATTGCCATGGATCGGAAGAAAATTTGTTGACAGTAAAAAACAAAATCATCTTCTTTGCTGCCAAAGCATCCAGACTTTTCCACCCTTCGCTAGCGAGAATTACCAGCATAATCCAGCTCTCTGCTCTCTGTCTCGTCCCTGATGCCATCAGCTCTCTCCTCCGTGTCTCCCCACCCCCTCCTCTCCAAGGCCCCTGCCTCTCAAAAAGAAACATCAGGTTATTTTAAAGCCGTGACCTGAGAAGGCCTCTTGGGCAAGCCCACTCAAGCTGCTTTCTGCAGGAATCCTAATTGCACATTTGCAGCGAAGCTGAGAGAGTATGCGCCTAGAAAACAAACCTGTGTTTCTACAACCAGACCAGGGTCACCACTTTGCTGCTATGAAAAGCATACTGTTCAATCATCATTATTATTAGGTCACACTCATGCACATTATTTAAGACAACTGATGGGAACTCTTGATAAAAATTGCCCCTGTTCACCCTGTGTGCTTCTCTTCCTTTCCATTTAGCTACTTACAAATGTTGGAAATGTGATTCCTAATCAAACCACCTAGACAAGGCCCTTTATTTCAGGCCCCGTGGGCTGCCTGTTCTGTGGCCTCACGGCAGAAGCCGAGGTTCCTGCTTTGTGGAGATGTGGTGGGGAAGGAAACAGGGGAGGGGAGGAGGGGGGTGGGGAGCAGGGCCCAGAGCTGATGTTTTTACTCACATGTGCTGGGAAGCATTGGGGTACAGTTTTGAAAATTGTGGGGCCGAGTCCTCGGGGCCGTGGGGTGCTGCGTGGCTGATCACCATCATAATGGGCCTATGGGGATACATTCTCTTAGACATTTTGAAGTAATTAATGCTCTCGTTAGTGATTAAGTCTGTGAAGTAGTCCTGAAACATACATTTGACACAAAACAAAAATTACAAAAGGTGACATTCATCAGATCACATTTGAATACTGCTTTCCTCAGAAGCATCTCACTGATTGAAGAGGTAAGGTCTAGAGCAGGGAAGGATGGTGAACTTCCCGAGACAGCAAAACATCTTCCGTAACAGAGAAAATCGGTTGCCAGTTACGTTCTAGGGTTGCTAATTTGGTAACATGCAAAACATTTATTTTAAGTAATGTACCACTTAGTGATGAAGAAAGAAAAAAGTCAAGTTCTGTTTGCCCAAGATAATGATCAGATCTGGCAATGCAAATGCTAGAGCATGAAACACCGGATACATTTTTCATTCTCAGCTTTCGTTGATGTAATTCGTTGACAAAAAATTTAATTACTTCAAGGGCAGGAAACACCCACGCCCACTACAAATTCACAGTGGCAGAACACACACACACACACACACACACGTAAATGCACAAACGAATAGATCTTTTCTTTAAGTTAAAAATTCACCTGTAGGAATTACACAATAATTACCAACGAAAACTGTGGCCCAAATCTGAGTGCACAGGGAAAAGCTGCAACATCTTATCAATTAATTTACTTGAAACACTAAATATGGGGAGCAGTTGATTCCTACAGATTATACTCTGTTAATTGCACTAAAATGATACAGCTGCTGGGAGAGCCTGACTTGTTAATAAAATGACTTAACCCGCAGTCCAAGGGGCTGATGTAAGTCTATAAGGGGGAGGGAAGAAATGGAATGAAAAGGAAAGAAAAGATGAAAACCTGTTTTTCATCAAAAAAATTAAACCACCTGTTTCCTCTAAATGTGTATCATTGGCCTGGAGCGCCAGTATAAACTTTATTCAGAAAGCGCCCAGGCAATGTTCACAATGTCAGAGGCTTCCAGGCATGACTAATCACATGTCGATTCAAGGACCAGAGCAGCTGCAGAAGCAGTGCCCAAGGGATGAAATCGGTCACATGTCATTTTTAGGACAAGTCCATAGGCTATCACCTTCTTCCATGGGAGTGTCTGTTTCATTCCTTTCCTCACTAAAAAAAGATATGTATTCTTTTCGGATACAGTTGTCTTTGACACTTAATCAGCTGTGATGATGGGCATGTTACGCTGATTTAGTCTTTGGAGGGAATCTTGATTACTTTGCTCTCCTTAGGACAACAGGGAAAGAAAGGTTAATAGCTTGAACAAGGAGCATGAAAAGCATCCCCACAGATGAAAAATGATAGCAGTGACAATTAGTGCACTTTGTAGGACACTGCTCAAATCTGCCTCCAAGGTCCCCACCAGCTCTCAACTTGGCTGAGTCTGGAAACCAATTAGCAATGTTTGTGAATTCATTTGCATTCATTGTTTTCTGAAGGGTATGGAAGAGGCTTACACCGTATCTCCCACCAAGTCCCTTATGCTTAAATCAGGCCAAATGGAAAGACAGCAATGTGCCAAAATTAAATCAAGGTCCCTCTTTCTGACTTCTACCAATGGCTCTTTCATAGTGATCTAAGCTAGATAAAGCAGATTCTTAGCTTCTTTTAGATAAATGAGGAAGAGATGGGTATGGCTAAAAGGAAAGAGGATATTTTAGGCTAACCAGTGGGCTAAATTCAAAGATATTTTCCCCTTTACTCTTGTGATCTGAAAATTGTTTTATTTAAGTTGGCAATCATAGAACCTTTGCGAATTTTAAAATAGTCTAATCTAGGATCCATTTGTTAGAGAACTGTGAGACATATCAACTTCAGTTTCTATGAGTTGATTTGGAAATCCCAGGACTGATAGCCTTAGAGACTTGTGTGGACTCCAGCTGCCACAGGGCAGGTGGCCTTGTCACATGTCTAAGCTTCATCAGACAGAAGTAAAAGCGAGGAGTGTGGTTTCCCAAGCTTTGATTATTGCACTTGTCTGCTCTTATTCTTCGATCTAAATCTGAAGCCACAGAACAAAATAGACTTTCACTCCAATGAAAAGCAAAACAGTACAAGATGAACATTTGACTATGTGGACACGCCCCTCAGAGGGGTAAAAAACCAAAAATTATCACAAGACAGAGTGGAGGCATCTATGATTTTCTTGATGATACTTTCATCAAAGGCTGACTGCCTTTCAACCTAATGAGGGGGGAAAAAATCACTATTCAAATTCAGTGGTCCTTGAGAGTCTTTTTCTTGCCTGGAGTTTAAAATTACCTTAAAATTTCTCATTCTAACATTGTGAGAACATAGAAAGCCAATCTTGTGGATAGCTTAACTCACTGAAAATGGCTTTTTCCTATTATGCAGAAAATAAATTGATGCAGTATAAAAGTGCCTGAAAATTACCTTTGCATAATCAAATCCGTGCTTTTCTTTGATGCCATTTCGACAAACAGTGTAATTATAGAAACGAGAATTCTTGATTAATCCAAGCCATTCTCGCCACCCAGGAGGGATGTAGCTGCCATTATATTCATTGAGGTATTTTCCAAAAAAGGCTGCAATGGGAAAAAAGGATTATTTTCTCATATGAAGTGATTAATCATAAATAAATGCATAAATCTGAAATTATGACTTGAAAAAGAGACAGTAGAACAAAAGTTAACCTAGGTAATAGTGGATGCCAAAATCATATTAGTGTAATACTCAGATCCTTTGGCAAAGTGACACACACACATTTTCCTTTTGAGTAAATAAAAGTAGCACCCAAATACGTGGATTATAGTTCAATAAAATCACCATAATGATCATGGTACTCTGGGTGCATCTATTTCTTGTGGTTCTACTGGGATAAAGGCAGAATGTACCCTCTTGTTAAGTTGATGCAACAATCAGAGAAGTAGGCAGTGTGATTTTGGAATGCTACCTCTGGGCAAATATTGGAGAACTGAAAGTTCAGTCTTTGTGATAAAACAAGTTCTCTAACTTACTGTTTGAGAGTTGTGACTTATAAAAACACAATTGAAAAGCTTGTCTTTGTTTTTGCATATCCAGAGAGTACAAATTTTCCAAATCAAGGAACCGGGGTAAACTCCGTTTTTTTTTTGGGACATGGTCAGGACTTTTGTGGCCACATATACATATTTTACATCATCAGTATTTATGTTATGTGTATTTTATGAATGTGTATGTCTATTATTGATAACAAAAAATTCTGGGGCTGGCCCGGTGGTGTAGTGGTTAAGTTCTCGCACTCCACTTCGGTGGCCCAGGATTCGTGGGTTTGGATCCCGTGGGCGCGGACCTACACACCGCTCATTAAGCCATGCTGTGGCAGCGTTCCATATACAAAATAGAGGAATATTGGCAGCAGATGTTAGCTCAGGGCCAATCTTCCTCATCAAAAAAAAAAAAATTCTGGCAACATAGAGTTACTACATAGATGACTAATTTTCATAGAATTAGGGTGCATAGAAGTATATGTGCCACAAACACTCCACTGCTCATTGAAAAGGCCACTGGAAAGACTTCACACTTGTAACTTTCACATCCAAGAAAGGCCACCATGCAACAGGGCTGACTAATCCTTTCTGAGAAGGAAACTTCAAATTTGGTCCTCTGCCAAAGATGACGATAGGAGAGGGGCAACGGGGAGAGTAAGGCGGGTTGGGATTTCTGCAACAAAATAGGTTAGATCTTGAAGTTGAATACCTTATGACTATGAGAAGGGTAGCCAAAAATGTATTGTTGGCACACTTTTGAGAAAGAGGGTCTATTTGTAATTATTGTAATTTCACCAGGAAAACACACATAAACAAGCATTATTATGGGTGACCCCAGTAGCTGTTTTGTCACCCTATTAGCCACACAGATAGCCTTCCCCTCAAGTATGAAGGACTAGAGAAAACTTCATTGTATGTCTGTATATAGAGGTATATGTATGTGAGTGTGTGGTATACATATACAAATACGTACATATAGATATAGGAGTGTGTGTCATACATACATTCATACACACATGCATGCAAGTTTTACTTTTTCTGATTTTTAAAAGGCTGCAATCTTTCATTTTAGGGAGGGACTGCATCCTATGGCCAGCCAGATGCCTTCCACGTCAAAGCCACTTCCCAGCTTCATTCAGCAGGTTTTACAAGTACCTCTACCTACATCCACGAAGAAAGGTAATTCCTGGATGACTGGCTTGAGATGATAAAAACAGATCCTAGAGGGCCGGCCCCCTGGCGCAGCGGTTAAGTGAGCGCGCTCCGCTGCTGGTGGCCCAGGTTCGGATCCCGGGCGCGCACGACGCACCACTTGTCAGGCCATGCTGTGGTGGCGTCCCACATAAAGTGGAGGAAGATGGGCATGGATGTTAGCCCAGGGCCCGTCTTCCTCAGCAAAAAGAGGAGGATTGGCATGGATGTTAGCTCAGGGCTGATTTTCCTCACACACACACACACACACACAAACAGATCCTAGAATCAAGTACTTTATTGGTGTTGCTCTTAAAGCACACATTTCTGAATCCTAAACTTATCCAACACACATCATTTCTGTCTCTTTATGGGACAGCTATTTAGCTTGCTTTCATCTTTGCTATTGAACTACCTGTAGAATAACCTCATCGGAAAGTTTCACTTGCCCCTTAATGCAATCGTCCAAAACGGAATTAATCATTTTCCCCTCCAAATTTACTTCTCTCCTCAGATAACCTTTAGTCCTCTGAGTGGCATAATCACCTTCGTGGTTAACCAGGCTTGGCACCCCAGAGCCTTCCCTGACTCCGCCTGCTCCTTTGCTCCTGTTGCCGAGTCGCCATCACCTGTAGGTTCTACCTGGGTAATAGCTCTCGAACCTTCCCTCTTTCTCTGATGCTTGACACCCCTCACGGATGCCCACAGTTTCCTGACTGGCCTTCCTAGCCACTAGCTACTTCTCATCGCCATCTTCCTGAAGACCAGCTCCGGTCACATCACCCTCTTCCCACAACCTTGGATGGACCCTCCTTACCTACAGAACCAAGTTTAATTTGATAGCTCACCATCCAAGACCTCCCTTGGGTCTGGACAAAATCCCTCTCTTTCCAACTCCCTCTTGCATTTCTGTTAATTAACTCTCTCTCTAGCTAATGTGTTTCCTGCTTGCTCTGGTTTCCATCTCTCTACCTCTGCTTGGGCGACTGCTCCACCTCCCTCCTCTCTAGTCTCAAGGCCAGAGCAGAGGCCATTTCACTCCCGGTCTCTGCCCCAACCCCACAGCAATTTGTCTCTGTGGCTCTAATGCCATCCTCTCTTTTTTCCTTGTGGCATAGTCATGTTCATATACAAGACTAATACTTCTTAGACTGTAAGGTGTTTGAGGACAAACATTGCCTTTGCCTCATCTCTGTACCCTCCACCCCTATCCTTGCACATAGTATCCAGGCTCCATAATTTTTGTTTCTTGAACTGGGGCTCATGGAGCCCAATGTATTCTGGGTTCTTTAACAGGTTCTAGACATGTTAAAGTCTATTTTGTGTTTTCACTTGAATTGTAATTTTTTAAAGATGATTTGATCTAAATATTTTCATAGAATAGAGCTTCAGAGTTGCTGAAGTTGATCTTTCTCATTAGATTTATTTTCTTTGAAGAGTTAACTCAAGTCTGAGAAACATGGCAATGCTTGTATATTTGCTGAATGAATGTTTATATGTTGAATCTCAAATGAGTGAATCAATCAAGTGGTCAATTAGCCAAACACCCGCTGCCTGAAGATTCTGCCAGGGCCCGGGAGCAGATGGACAGGTATACGACAGTGTCAGAGGGTCTCATTTCAGATATGACTCCGGATTTCCCCCCAAGCTGACTATACGCAGTAGGAATTCTTCTAATGAGGGGTTCTTGTCTTCAGAGACTAACCACCTTTTCACAAGAACCACAGGATGATTTTCCTTTTCCAACACAGGGCAATGTGAGTTGGCATCACAGGCAGCAGACCGAGGCAACACTCACCAACGTTACCTCACAAGAGGACTGTTTCCAGGAACCTTCCACTTAACAACCTCAGACCCAGCTCCTTCCTCTGGCCTGCTCCTCATCCCTGGGGGTTTATTCCATTTCTCTCTCCTTTTGTTTTCAAAGAAGTAAAAGAGTGTAGTGGTTTGGAATATACACCCGGAGCCAGCCTGCCTGGGGTCCAATCCCGGCTCTGCCACTTGCCAGCTATAAGTCCACAGCAAGCTACTTAACTCTCTCTACCTTCAAGCCCCCTTCTACAAAACCATGAAGATGATAATAATAATAGTGGGAGGACTGTTGTCAGGATTAAGTGAATTAATACACAGTAAAGTGCTTAACACAGTGCCTGGAACAAAGGCTTTTTATGTGTATTATTATTAGCATCACTGTTACCGTTATCCTTTCAACTCCTCGTTCTGATTTTAAATAATTTGACCATTCTGCAGTAAGAAAATCTTGTTCCAGAGTTCTGCACTCGTGCATTGAAAACATCCCTTGACAGGTAACATATTTTTCTTCTCTAATCTGAGTTATTTTGTGGCAACAAATTCTCTCCTATTTAGCTTACATTTTCCTGCTTAATTAGCTTTTAGATTTTTCCTGCTACTTTTCCCTTGGTTCTCTGTTTTTTCCTCTTGGGGCAGCCATGCCACATCATTCCTGCCCTTCCCTCACTGTTTCACTCGTTAGGTTATTTTGTATTGTTTCCCACCCATTGCCATGGCTCTTGCCCTTCTCTTAATCCTCTCATAAACTATTCCTTCAAGTCTCTTAATGGGCCCTGTTATTCGCCTTAGAACTCCCTCCAGGTTTTCGGTGTCTCTGTGTTAATGGAGTGTAAAAAATGTACTCAGTGTTTCCAGATATGCCCTCACCCATCACACTTGTTCCAAGAGAGCCCGGGCCCTCATGTGTCACGACGCAGCACCCCAGTGTTGTCAGCTTCCTGTTACTCCGGCCTTTCTTGTTGCCTCGTGACACTGAGACTCATTTGTAATCACCCCTGGCCTCTTTCAGCATTATGTTTCCTGGCAGTGCTCTGCAATTGATTATCTGGGCTTCTAATTATTTTCCTCCAGCTGTATTATATCTCTTTCTCCCTCCCTAAGGTGAATTTCATTTTCTTGCCCATATTGCCATTATATTATGTGTAGTTTGAAGTTTTTCTATCCTTTGGTGTTGGCAATTCAACTCAACTTACTACCATCTGATTCTGTCACTAACACACCCTCTACTCGTCCTTCTGTATCACTCTCTTCTCTGGGACACCATTAACACTTCCCTTCACAGCTGTTTCAGAAGGTGGTAGGGGGTCGGGTGACAGGGAGAGAGATCAGAAAGAGCTGAGTATAATTACTGCCGACTTTAGGCCATTCTGCTTCTGTCCAGGATTGTCTTAGAAAAATTTCCTTGAACTATGTGAAGCAAAGGAGTTTAATTTTGTCAGCAATAGTAACTACACAAAAGATTTCTGATGCTGTGGAGAATTTTTTTTTTTTATGAGGAAGGTCAGCCCTGACCTAACATCCATGCTAATCCTCCTCTTTTTGCTGAGGAAGACTGGCTTTGAGCTAACATCTATTGCCAATCCTCCTCCTTTTTTGTTTCCCCAAAGCCCCAGTAGATAGTTGTATGTCATAGTTGCACATCCTTCTAGTTGCTGTATGTGGGACGCGGCCTCAGCATGGCTGGAGAAGCGGTGTGTCAGTGCACGCCCGGATCCGAACCCGGGCTTCCAGTAGCGGAGTGCGTGCACTTAACCGCTAAGCCACAGGGCCGGCCCTGATGCTGTGGAGAATTTAAATCTTATTTAATATAACAAATGATACACTAATTGAGCTTTTACTCCATGTAATTGATAGATTTGGGGTGGCAGGATTTCACTAGTAGTAACTAAAAATATACACAATTTGGAATCAAGTTAAAATTATAATTTACTCTTATGTCAACTTCTACAGGAGTCTGGTTTCCCCAACTAGATTGTAAGTCTAATGAAGACAAGAATTGTACTTGATATCTCTTCACATCTCAGTATCTAGTGTACTAGACATAGCACACTCACTAATATGGCTCAATAAATGGCATACCATTTGTGATATGTGGTATGCTACATCTTATGTTTATGTACTTATCAAAAATCTATAATACCATAACACATAAAAATAAGAATAGTAGTTGTCTTACCTTACGTTAACTCTACATTTAAAAAAAATCCCATATTAGAGAATAAATAAATATATTTGCTATAGGTAACATAAATTTTTAATGTAAAAAGACACGAAACTAGAAAATTGATTAATATGTCTAAATCATTTTGTTATAAAAAGATTAATTGCAGATCTCTATTAAATATTGGCCCTTCCACCTCAGTGCTATGAAATAGAATTAGTATGGCTAAAATTTAATTCACATGTGATTGTATGCATCCTGTGTTATGATTATAATTTAAACACTACAATTTTTAAGTGAATCAATATAATAATTACAGTGATTATAATAAAATTACAATATAATTTTGGACAGGAAAGAACACTTAGGAATCATTCTAGTCCAATCTCTGCATTACACAGGTTGGAAAACTGGCCTGTACAAGTTCTCAAAACAAATTAAAGGCAGACCTGGGACGTGACTCCAGCTCTCCTCAGTCTTTGTTCAGGGTTTTTTCTAATACTTGATTCTATTTTTCAAATGTGGATTATTACTTTTACCTTAAAACTTATGCCAGGTTTTCCATTCATGTCTATGCCCTCACAAGAAATTTAAACTAAAATTTTTTTTGAGCAGAAAGGCAGGATATTCATTTTTATGATAGATAATCCAATATCATTCCCACTTCACTTGTCAGACCATAAAATGCAAGACATGTTACTGTATTTTCCCCTTCTTGAACATTTAAGCTGTTGTACAGTCATATTTTCCATGAGTAAACTTAGAAAAATTTACGCTATAGCCAGTCCAAAAATATGCTTCAGTTCTGAAAAAGAAAAAATCATGTCATACAATGGTAAATATAATATTGGATCCATTCGATTCATTTACATCCATGTATTCTGGAGGCCTCCCAAAGTGAGCCTCTTAGTAATTTGTCTTCTCTGAGTCATTCTTCATGAAACTGATTGCTGCTTTGTGCTTTTCTCTAGATGGGTATTTATGTAGAATACATATTTCAGCTTCCTTCATTATTTTTCTTAGATTATCAGCTAAATGTTCCAAATAATGTGTTCATTATTAGGAAAACAATACAATCTTTATATGTTGGCTTTCTTCCCACCAGTTTAGTGGCTCATCAATAATTATGTTGGTTTAATACCCATTCACCAATTCTCTTCATTTCCTAAGATGCCTGTCATCACGATGTGCTTATTTGTGTATTTTCAAATGAGTCTCTGTCCCTGGATGGATCAATAATTATCACAAAGACCTCTTTATTTTTCCTAATTGTCTGAGACACTTCAATATTTTCCCATCAAAGATAAATTCAAATTATATAGATCTCTATCATGCCATTTTAGTCTTCCAATTTTTAATTTTTTGATTTAATGGGAACATCATAATTTATTTTCCTGAGTGCATATCCTCCTTTTTCTATTCCTAACTAGGTATTTGGAAAAGTCTTTGTTTCCCTTAAAGAATTCCTTTTCCTCTGTAGGATGACTCACTATAAATTCCATTATTACCTAAGTGTCTAGACCCCTGGGGAGAAGGTTGGCTTCAGAATCAGATTTAGTTTCCAGGAGCAAATTTCTTCTCCCTGGAGAAGACAATGACCTGAAGCAGGCCCTCTGGGCTGCACAAAAGGACTGACAGTTGTCATTGGGAAAGGCTTCTGGAGTGCAGTTTCCTCTTCGACTTAACCCTAAGGTTGGAGCAGCATACTGAAAGAGCCTGAAGACCAAAGTCCCAGTGCCTGCTCTTCCCATAGAACATCAGATGTGTCACTTCAATAAGTCATCTTAACCTTGTGGGTCTAAGTTTGTTCATCTGAAAATAAGGGAACTGAACTAAATCATGGCTGAGTTTTATTCAAGCTCTTGTAATCCATTCTGGAGCAGATACAGCATAGTATAATGAAACAAGTACCAGATACACCATTTCTCCAGAACTTACTCATCTTCTTTTTCTCCTTTCTTGATTTAGCCCCGAAACAAATTAGCAAGCCCTAGTTGACCGCTCTAAGTCCTGGCAGGGACACAGAGGTGTCACCCTGAATCTCTATTTCTTAGGATCTCATGGCCGACGCTGTCCATTATCAGTCTGGATACAGTGAAAGTTCTAACTCTCTGTTTCAACCCTCTATGTTTCTATGTCTGCTGGTTGTTAGTACTGTTAACTCTATTCCAACTGCTATTTATAAGGTTTTCACAGCCAGTTTTTTTGGAAGTGGGTAGCCAGGTCCTTCTTCCTAGTCTATCTAGTCTGGAAGCTCTGCTGAAACCTGTCCGCCATGGGTGACCCTGCTGGTATTTGAAATCCTGGTGACACAGCTTTCAGCATCACAGTAACACTCAGTCACCACACCATGACAACCCACAAATGGTGGTAAGGTTCCCTGACCGGGACACGAACTCTGACCATGGTGATGAGAGTGCTGAATCTTAACCACTGGACCACCAGGGCTGACTATGTCTGCTACTAGGGATTAAATTATAGGGATCCTGGGAGTTGAAAGGCACTGATTTCACACAACACTTCCCATAAATAAAACAAAATTTGGTGGTTAAAATCAGAAAGCAGGCATTAGGGGACCATTTCTGATTTTGCTTCTGAGCTGGTCACACAATATTTGATATCCCCACCTCAGTCATAAAGTAGAGCCAAGTACACTCGCTGTCTATGAACCCTACAGGGATGTTTGATGGATTTGCAAATTGCTTTAGAGCTCTGAGATGAAAGGTGCTATAAATTTAAATTACTTATGTGAGAAAACACACTTAGTTAGATAAGGCACTCTGAGCAGCCTAGTTTCTTTCCTAACCATAAGCAAGCACTCTTGAGATTCATGGGAGGAGCTTCCTCTGTGAGTGGAGATCTTGAGATGCCTGTGAACAACAATGCTATCATATTCAAAATCAATATTTTCACCCATAAATAACAAGCATTAAGTGCCCACAGGGCGCTCTGCAAAGCAAATGGCCACATAATTCCTGAGGCCAGCGGGAAAGATTAATTTCATTTTTTAAAGAGATTTGAGAGAATACATTTATCTGAAATCCTTTACTTTTAAATCTTTAGAAGAGAGAATCTGTAGACCTGAAAATTATTTCCAACAAGCTTTAATGATATCCTTAAGTCTTATGAATAAGTCTAGGTGGTTCTGAAAAAAACTATTTTTGCACTCCAGCCCCCTTATTAATATGCTGGCTTTCATTCATGAAGAAATGCTCAGAAAATCCGAGGAAAGCATCTAAATGCTGGGAGAATAAAGGCTTTGGAGGGCAAACTTACCAGAAAGAGCCTTGCTGCTTTCTTAGAAAGACTGGCATGACGTTCATGACCTCTCTTGAAAGAAGTCCCCAATTTTCAAAAGACCAACTAACTAAAACCCTCTTCTTGCCCTGTGTAGGTTAAACAGTGATAGTAGGCGTAGCAATTAGGATGCCTTCCTTTCCTGGAAAATGGAGGTGAATATTTGAAACCTAAAAATAACCACAGCTTAAGCTAAAGAATCTCCAAACTCTATTAATTATGAATGAATGAATAAATGAATCAATAATTTATTTGGTTTATTCATTTGGTTATTAATTCACTAAATAATTTTGATCATTTATTGTGTCCCAGGTCCTGGGGTAGGTGCTAATCAGTTTCAAAACACTTGATATTTACTCATTGAAAGAATCAACAGGAATTTACCAACATCTAAGCTAAACCTCAAGGTGTGCCATGATCCCCTGAGATTTAAGAGGTTGAGATAAGCAGGCAAACAGGATGAAAACTCCTCTGTTGCAGGTTGTCCTGGAAAATTCCAGTTGCTGGGTGCTCTGATGGGTACAGCACTTTCATAATGTGTCCACTGAGAATCATTCTGACTTTAAGGGACTTGTCATTGGTACCTTCTTCAGAGTAAAGAAGTAAGAGATGGAGAGGATATTGATACAGAAGAAAAGCCTAGACTACTACCATTTAGGGACTTATTGGAACTTCACATATTTCATTACACAATGCAGTCACCTGTGTCTAAGACGTATTACCAGAGGTTCACGGGCTCGGAAGTTCACCCTTTACCTGTTCTGTAGCCAGTGTTGTTAAGATACACAGCAAAAGTCCGAGGTTCGTGCATTGCCTGCCACGAGGGTGAAGAGCAGTTCTCGTTGTTGGTGTAGACGTTGTGGTTGTGCACATACTTCCCGGTAAGCATGGAGGACCGTGACGGGCAGCACATGGGCGTGGTCACAAAGGCATTGGTGAAGGTGGCCCCCCCATGTTCCATAATCTTTCTCGTCTTGTTCATGACTTGCAGGGACCCTGAAAGGCACAGTTGCAGGGTTGTTTAGCAGGGCGCACCAGACCAACATCCATTTATGTTGTGTCACTCGGTGACTCTGTTCTCCTGATTTATGAATTTCCGTCTCTTGGCTTGCAGGAGTCTAAAATTTGACCAGCTCTTATTTCCAGAACAAAATTAAACATTTGGGATCCTACCCTCTTAAGTACTTTGCAGAATAATAAACACATTTCAGCTTCTCCTCTCCTCAATCACAAAGAAAAAAAATGCAGGCTAATCTGATAATTAAAGCTAGAATTTTAGATATGGAGCAGATTCAAAGGCCAACAGCCCTTTGAAGATTACCGGAGGACAATAGGCTGGTACATAAAGTATCAAACCCCCAGCCCACCACACATGCACAATGTTGGTGACATTGCAGAGATGACCAGATATAGTGTTTCGATCATATGAAATAAAAGAGGAAAACAATTTTTTTCCTATTAAGTAGAAGTCCCCCAAAATGCCTGTATTTAGTTTAAAAAAAAAGGTCTTAATGTAACTCGGTATCCTCTAGCACTCACAAATACCTGCCAGTTTGTCTATCACGATAGCACTACCAGTTTATATTTTTACCTGTTTACGTAACTTTAAAAGATAGCTTGTTTGCTTGTGAAAGAGCTATGATTCTACTGCACTCAAAAGTATTTGCATAGTAATAAAATATTCCATTTTAACTGTAAAGGATGAAATTATAACATAAGATTGCCGAGGAAGAAAAACAATTCTATTTCAATTATTCTAGCCAGGCAAACACTGCAGCTGAAACACATCCAAACACTGCAGAAAAAAAGCACAGGCCAGAATTCAATAGTCTTTTCAGGACTTGTCGAGAAATGCACTCAGAACACTACAGCCAAGCCCATTGCATTTGAATCCTAGAGCCTCACATTTCCAGCAGGTCCCACTTCTTCCAAAGAAAGGAAGAAAGTCCATGTGGTTTTCCAGCAAGGAAGGAAATCGTAATGCAAACCAGGCAAGCACTCAGCGCAGAGGAGAAGCGTGCGACAGTCCAAAAAGCCACAGCTAGCCTGATTTTTTCACATACTAGCTTTTATCGTTCACAGGAAAGACAAGAATACAGGATGCGGGTTTCTAATTGGGTCTCGTTAGAGCCCCCTAAAATATGCTTCAGTTAGGGGACTCCTAACTGCTTTTTCTCCTCTTGTTATCTTCAGGGGATCAAGCAACCTTTTTGTAACCAGTGAATAACATGTAGTGAGCACCCACTTCATGCTGAACATTCTATCAACCTCAGCACTCTGGGCTGCTCCCCTAAGTGTAGCACTAACAAAAGAAATGGAAAATTCTCCGCTGCCTCTGGTCCTCAATAGTAAAGTATCTAGATGAGAACCTACATATAAAAATCACTTGGGGATATTTGCAAAGCAACATACACAGAGGAGTGCAGATATGCAGCAGCAGTACATATAAGGTTGGAGGGGAGCTGAGTGAATGTTTAATAAGAGCTCTGAAACAAGAAAGAAGGACAAAGAGAAGGAAAGGAGGAAGGAAAACGTGGGATGGGTGGAGTGTACTGTCAGCGCATGAGGAGGATGGTATGTGTGGTGCTCTGAAGGTGGGAAGAAGTAAGCACAGTAAGGAGGGCAGCGCATTGACTTTCTGGAATGAAAAAGAATATGGAGAATTCTCTTGATGAAATGTGGGAGGCAGAGTTAGCAAATAGCTTGGAGGCTGGGCAGAGATATTTGGATTTGATAGAATTGACAAAATGGAGGCAGAATAGCTTCTTTGTCAAAGGCATGAACAGCATGGTAAGAAAAAAGTCACTGAGAGGTGTTGCAGTGGCAATGTGGCAATGGGGGTATATGATGGAGGAGGAAATAGGTGGGTCCACCAAGGGTACTGCCAAGAGGTCGCTGAAGCCGTCAGGCCATGAGGTGATAAGAACCTGAGCTGTATTGTGTCTCTAAAACAGAGCGACTCTAGGAAGCAGATCAAGAGACACTGTAATGCATCAGAAGGCTGTGAGTTGACTAATACCTCCAAGTTTTCAGCATGGGAAGAAAATTGGAGAAGTAATTGTTTCACTGTTGGTTGAGAAGTAACTAAAAAGAAATACGCCCTATAGAAGACCAAAAAAGTTCATTTTAGAAAAGTTGCATTTTTTATTTGTGTTGCTTGATCATACAGGGGGAAGCATCCTGGAGATAAACAGATGACTAGAGACGTGGGAGTAGGGAGGGAGTGAGAGGTAGATGCTGAAGTCTATTCACTTACTCCTCTCTCCTCTTTAGATATCTGCAGCGCTTACTGATTGTAATGTCTTGAATTTTGGAAAAACTCTGCTGACACTGTTGATGGATTTTCATTGTCTAATAGTCTCTTCATTTCAAAGAATGAGCTCTCCAAGTTTCCTTTATGAGACTAGCTGAATACAAATTTAAAAAAAGAAGCAACTGGAAGCCATCTTCCAAGGTCCTGAATCGCAAAGCTGCAATCTCCAGTTTACAGACTCATTTGAGCTGCAAATACTGGATGGTAGGTGGAAATCTGATCTCAGGTCAAATAATACGAAAACTGGGGCTAAAACTTAGCCCTATTCGTAATCTCCGGACTTGCCCCAGCCTCTCCTCTCATTCCAAGTATCACTCTTTTCTTAATTAACTGAGCTGATTGTGTTGAGGTCCTGAAGAAGCCCTCTAAATGCCCTGCTTCCAACCAGCCCACATGTCAAAGGGATCTCTGAAGACATTTGGTCCCCACAGTCACTGTGACCACTGCAGCTCCACCATTAGGGTTGCTGAACATGATATCTGGCTTGAAGTTTCTCAGTAAAGAGAGGATTCTGGCACAGTGCTTCTCCAACTTTACAATTACCTAAAGAGCATGTTATATCACAGAACTCTGAGCCCACTCTGAGATACCAATTTAGTAAGACCAGGGAAGGGCTGGAGAATGTGCATTTCTAATAAGCTCCCTGGGGATGCTGATGCTGCCTGTCCATGGACCACACTTGGAGAAGTAGTCTAGGATGCGCAGAGAACAACGGACGCCTCGAGCTGGAAGAGACTATAGTGGGTGCCTCATTTTAAGAAATCTAGGTGGCTTGGGCCACTTCCAAGATCCTGCAGACAGGAAGAGGAAACATTGATTCCATACTTACTCTAGGCCAGTTCTCTTCTAACCGCTTCACTTGCATCAACTCATTTAATCCTGACAATAACTCTCTGTAGTGAGTGCTATTATTTATTACTCCCATATTACAGATGATAAAACTGAGGGGCAGAGGGGTTAAATAACATGCCTAGGGCCACACAGACCCTAAGCAGCAGAGCCCAGATGGAAATGCAGGCAGTCAGCAAAGAGACTATGCTCTTAAACTCCATCTAGGCTGAGTACTGGTGACATTGGTGTTTTCAAGACTGAGAAACAGAAATGATGTCTGCTTATAGTCAAGATCTGTCTTACTTTCTGTAATCACATATTTTGCTTCATCTGGCCTCTTAGTGGAGATACTAACAGACACTAACACCTGCCTCCTAAGGGCTGAGGTGATCTCAGCAGCTCAGGCCCAGGTGAGGGGTGAGTGGGCTGGAGATGCATCTGTCTTCAGTAGCTGACAGCCACACTGGTGTTAAACGCTGCCTCTGATCGTGGTGAATTATCTGGTTGGACGCAGGTGATGGAATGCAGGAACCATACTCTGCCCTCTGCTGAGTTAGGATGCACCAGTAAGGAAAGCACAAAGCACTCTCTTCTTCTTTATGGCTTTGCACTGATTCATGTCAGTCAATAACACTGCCTTGCACTGTGTCTATCACCACTGTGATTGTACCACTGATGTTTCCTTGGGAAACTCCACCAAAAACTATCCTGTAATCAAACGCATAATTATGCATTCATGGCTGTTGAGACTAGTGGATGGGAGCATGTCCTGTCCCATAGTTGGAAGGGCTCAGTTTTGTTTTAAGCTGAAGCTCCTTACCTCCCTGTGTTTCAGACTTTTGGTGCCTAAAATGCAAATCATGCTGGTTCTTCATGAGAAGAACAATTATTTCATAGGAATGATAGGAAGCCTAAGACTCACAACAAGATTCACAAGGCAGGGTTTAGGAGGAGGAGAATGAAAAGAGAAAGGGCCTTGGACTTGAACTTGTGTGGAAACATTCTCCACTTTGCCACAAATTAGCTCAAACAAGTCATTTACTCTCTTTTGGTTTGTGTTTCTCATCTGTAAAATGGAGCTAATGAAAGCTCCCGTGCCTAGTTCACGGGGTTGTAAAGGAGCAAATGGCACGGGGCTGCGATTTCACTTTTGCTCACCTCAACCCCCGCATAGTTTTCTCCCGCCTTTTCCATCTCCCTCTCTGCAATCTACATCTGAACTCCAAAGGCAGGGACAAGGGTAGAGAGGTTACCATAGACCGAATGTGTCCCCCCAAAATTCCTATGTGGAAACCTAATGACCAATATGATGGCATTAGGAGGTGGGGCCTTTGGGAAGTGATTAGATCATTAAGGTGGAGTCCTCATGAGTGGGATTAGTGCCCTTATAAAAGAGACCTCAGAGAGCTCCCTTGCCCCTTCCACCATGTGAGGACACAGTGAAAAGACAGCAGTCTATGAACCAAGAAGAGGGCCCTCACCAAACACCAAATCTGTTGGCACGTTGATCTTGAACTCCCCAGCATCTAGAACTGTGGGAAACAAACGTCCGTTGTTTATAAGCCACCAGGCCACCTAGTTTATGTAGGGTATTTTGTTATAGCAGCCTAAATGGACTAAGACAGAAGTCAACTACCTTTTCTATTCTTTAAGACTTAAAATGTTAATGCTGGCTTATAGTTAAAAATATCAATTCTTCCCACTCCACACAAACTGTGTCCGTCCCCCAGCCCCCCGTCCCCACTGCTTAGGCAAGAATCTTGACTTCATTATTGTTTCAAGTTGTCCTGTGAGGTGGAAGCCTGACAGGGATGCTATGAAGTGACTGTAATTAGGTTCAGTAGCTGGCGTCAGGGCACAGCTGACTGGGCTGGCTTGAGGACAGGGAAGGTCCGGGCCACAGCTGAGTCTCATGACTGCCAAGAAAAGCTGTCCCAGTGCCAGAGTTCCAGGTTGGGACCAGGGATGTCTGCCACTGCTCCTGCAGGAGTGGGGATGCTGTAACAGCATTCGACTGTGGACCAGGATGCTGCTAGGTCATCAGTGACTTGGAGGGCAGAAGTGACACTCTTTGGAATCCTGCAAGATCCACCAGGTTTGCAAGTTTGGTGGAGCTAAAAATCAAGGCTCCAGGAACAGTACTTTGGATGTAGCCTGTGATAGGTTATCGGGACTGGACGGAACTATGGCCAAGAATTTAAATCGTTCTACACACTCCAATTCATTTATTCCCAAATCATCTGTGTGAAAAAGGTCAGGAGGGAGAAAATGTTCTACTAATCTGAATGATTCTACCAAAATCACATAGAGAGCTTGAATTACTTCATTTATATGCTAAACTTTACAACAAAGCTTTACCTTTCCTGATTCAAATATCTTAGCATTTGATTATTCAATATTTTGTACTATCAAACATTAAAATTTTTATTAAGCCTGTTTATCATGTCCAGAAAAAACCCCACAAAATCAGCAATTCAGTAATAAATACTGTCATCATCATCCCTTAAGGAAATCCCAGGCATGTGGGATTCATATACACCTGGTTTCCTAGAGAGATACAACTCCATGTGGATTGCAGCCGTTCATGGTTTGATGAGTGATAACAACAAGCAAACATAACTCTTATTAGTTATGCAGTGTTGTTTCTAGATGTCATTGTTTTACGAGGGAGTAAGGTTAATGCTTTAAATATGTAAATAGTCTTATACTAAACACATCACTGCTATTTTCTCATGCCAACCTTACACGGTGATATTTCCCATATTAAAAATGGCTTTATTGATCTATTGAATATTTTAATTCTAAAGCATAGGGAAAAAATAACATAATAAAACATTATACCTTTTTCTACTAAAACTATGGAATTGGTAGGAAAAAAACAGGTATTTCAGCTAAAACCAGAGGGGAAAAACAAGTTGGGGGAAGAAGGGACCAAGAAGCAGATAATAAATCTGTCTGGAATGTTTCCAGGTCACTAAGACTCATTATTTTTTTCCCCCAAAGAACAAAGGGCCATTAAAAGTGGAGACTAGTTTCTTAGGGGAATGGAAGTTAAAACGCCTACAGGGCTAGACAGAGAAGGTAGGCAAGCGAAGGCAGCCAAGTATAAGAAAAATCACGGGGCTTTCGTCTTTTCAGTGCTTCAGATTTGACAGAGATGTGGCTGTACAGAATTTTCTGCTGACTATGCGAAAATCAACAGTATGGAGTTGATAAATGGCAACTGCTCCTTGGCTTAAGTGGTGGGGAGCGATGGAGAGTGGTGGGGACCGGGTTCAACTGGGGAGGACATGCCCCACATGATGGAGGCAGCTTTGACTTCCCTGGAAGCATTCAACTGATGGCTGCTTCATGGGAATGCAAGCCCTCATTCTTCTGAATTTTCAAGAAAAGTTGGAATCTGGATTTTTTTTTTTTTTTTTTTACATAGAATCACCGGATTTTTAAAACGTTGCCTTGATTTTAAAAAGTGTGCTGGTCAAGCAAAAGGCATCTGTGGGCTAGCTCTGGACTGCAAATCCCATTTGTGACCTCTGCTTTAAAAAACAAAGTTTTTCCAAACATTTATGGTTTCTTAATTCCACTTGTGATCTAAGAGAATTGGGTCAGCGTTACCGAGATGTTAGCATCAGCCCAATTTCCTAAGAATATAAGAAATGCCACATTGAGTCAGATCAACGGTCCCATCAGCTCACTGTTTTGTTTCTCAGAGTGGCACCAAGGGACCATTTGGGAAAGATTTAGAACCTAATGTTCTTGACTCAGTCTCAGAAAGTTAGGAAAATCTTGAAAGCATTTCTGGTTTTCTTCTTTTCGATTTATAAAATATTTCAAGTACAGGAAATATTAGAATAAACAACAAATCTTCTAGCTTTATCGAAGCTTAACATTTGATCATAGCTGCTTCAGATATATTTTTAAAATTTTAAAATGTGGATACTGTTGGTGTCCTCGATTACCATTTCTTCCCAGAGGTAACCAGCATCCCAAACTTCATGTTAATCATGTTCATGTGTGTTTTTCTAGCTTAAAAAAAATGGCAAACCTTCACCCATTAGTTTAGTCTAAAAACCTAAACTATTTACAGGTCTAGGCACAACCTGAACAACTTCTGAAGTTGTGGAAAAAGCAAATCCAGAAGTAAGAGAACCGTTGGTTAAGTCATTTAATCTTTCCACAGATTAAGTTTTCTCCTGAGATAATGATCTTTGTTCTACCCACCCAACTTGGGTGGGATGACAATAACATGCAATAATGAGAAGGAATGTTCTTTGGAAAAAGACAAAATGTTATCCACACGCAAGGTTCTAGCACTTTTATTAATGAATTCCTTATGCATCTTACTGCCTTCACGAAGTACTAGTTTATTTTATGCGTCCTCAGACAAAGTTGAGGGAGTGGCCCCTATTCACACTGAATAAGAGCTTTCCTTCCCAGCTTGATTTCATAAACTTTGACTTGATTTCATAAACTGAGACAATCCTTCTCAGTCTTTGTCTTTCCAGACAAAGAGGTAGAATTGTTTTATTCTTTCCCAAAAGGAAAAGTATTCGGTTACATTTTTTGTAATTGTTTTTCTAAGCCTTTCCTAAGTCTGTTATATCTTTTTGGAGGCACACTAGCCAAAACTGCCTGCAGTATTACAGACGCAAAGAGTTTTGCTTAGGTCAAGATTTATTCAAGCACTTGGCAAATATAATTACACGTAAGTAAAAAAACAAGACAAACCCCAACCATATCAAAACCACAATGAGATACCACCTCACGCTCATTAGGATGGTTATTATCAACAAACCCCAGAAAATAACAAGTGTTGGTAAGGATGTGGAGAAATTGGAACCCTTGTGCACTGTTGGTGGGAATACAAAATAGTGCAGTCGCTATGGAGAACAGGATGGTGGTTCCTCAAAAAATTAAAAATCAAATTGTCCAGCAGCTCCGCTCCTGGGTATATACTCTGAAGAATTGAAAGCAGGGTCTCGAAGAGATGTTTATGTACCTATGTTCATAGTAGCAATATTCACAATAGTCAAAAAGTGGAAGCAACCCAAATGTCTATGAACAGTTGAATGGATAAACAAAATGTGGTATATATACATACAATGGATTATTATTTAGCCTTCAAAAGGAAGAAAATTCTCATACATGCTACAACATGGATGAACCTTGAGGAAGGACATTATGCTACATGAAATAAGCCAGTTACACACAAAAAAACAAATACTGTATGATTCCACTTATATAAGTACCAGAGTAGTCAAATTCATAGAAACAGACAATAGAATGGTGGTTGCCAGGGGCTCGGGGAAAGGGAATGGGGATTTAATGTTTAATGAGTATAGAGTTTCAGTTTTACAAGATGAAAAAGGGTTCTGGAGATTGGTTGCACAACACTGTGAGTGTACTTAACACTACTGAATTGTATACTTAAAAATGGTTAAGGTGGTAAAAAAAAAAACCCCAAAATAAAAAACCAACTGAAGTCTGGAGCAGTAAGGTTCAAGAAGAATTATGAGAACATTACAAAAGACTACACAAAAATCTCCATCAAGCAGTACCCACAACCAAAAGCATACTTTTTCTGCTGAGAAAGTTCTTTTCTAAACATTTTACCTATGGTTCACCATCAACTTGTTTTGCCAGTGAGATAATAAGACCCATCTTATGTTTCTGTTATCTCTCTCTCAGAACCTAGAACATTACTATGCATTTACAGGTTGCTTTAGGAAGGGCTCATACATACTTGTTGTTGAAGTTCTGAATGATGGAAGGGACCATGGTTAAATGTCCAGCTGTGGAGACCCAGGCCTAGTTTCACCATTTACTAGCTCACCACAGCCTACATGACCTCTCTAAGCCTTGGTTTTCTCATGTAAAAACTGAGAAGAGTAATAGTAACTACTTCATAGAGTTATTGTGAAGATTAAATGAGCGAATGCTTAGCATGGGAACTGGCTAGAAAAATCTAGGAAAAAGGTAAAGGTGAATATATAGGAAACAACTGGGTTTACTGACCCTGGTCTATGACCCTTCAGCATTATATCCACATACCTCCAACAGAAGCCAGTCCTTAGTAATTGCTCAGTAAATATTTACTGAATGAATGAATTAACCATAGTATAAGGATCAAAGTTTGAATTCTGTTAAAAATGAAGTTATCAAACAACTCCTTAATTTAAACATAAGGACTGCATATTGAAGAGATAGATCATGATAGATACCAGTATTCATTTACGGGAACTGTGTTGGGTTTTTTAGGCTCTTGTGGGTCCATTTCTTGTTTATTTAGTACCTACTATTCCCAGCATCAGGATTGCAACATAAACAGAACACACTCTTGCCCTCTAGGAGCTGTCAGTCAAGAGGAAGAGACAGGTACGGAAGCACATGATGGATTAAGGGCCATGCTGGAGGCATGTCCAAGGGGATGCAAAGGAAAGTTCCATCCACCCTGCTGGAGGGGAGGATGGTTTTGGTGAGAGAAGATCCCCGAGGGTGAGACATCTGAACTCGGTCATGAAGAATAGGTCGAGCTTCTCCAGGTGGAGAAAGGGGAAAAGGCAGAGGGGATGAACGTGCAAAGGCATGAAATACAGGTGAGGGAGATGAAGCCACTAGATACCTTCAGGGAAGTGTAAGTTGTTTCCATGAAGCATAGAGCGAAAGTGGGGGAAAGAGAATTAGCCTCACAGAGATAGGCAGGGCCAGATGGCCCAGAGCTTATTTGCCTACAGAGGAGAGGGGCTTAATCCTCTGGGCAAAGGAAAACCATGGAGGGCTTTAAGCAGAAGAGACCTGATCAGATACTTGAAAGATGACTCTGGCAATGGAGTGAAGAATAGGCAGGAGGGGCCAAGACTACGGGGGCAGGTGGTTCAGGTGACCAACCAGTTAGGAAAAAACTGGGAGAGAAGAAAAGAGTCTATAGATCTTGGCTGTAGTGAATGGGATGGATGGGAGAGATGTTAAAGGAGGCAACTTCAAATTTGTTCACTTCATTTTACTTGCTCTGTAAGTGAATGAAAACTTAAACCACCAGCCACATACACACTAAAGTCATACCTGCAAGACTTTTCAGTTTGTCATATTGCCTAAAAATCAATACTTTTGTTTGAAAAATGAAGTGAGAGAGAGCAGACTCTGTGAATCAACCTCATCAATCGTTCCCCCTGCTGGCTCTTAGTGCATTTGCTCCTAGCTGAACCCAGGGAGTTAACGTTGTTGGGATTCCGTGGTTTAGTTTCAAACCTGAAATCAAAGTTCTCTTCCGCGCAGATCAAGTTCCAGCATGGAGGGCTTTAGCCTCAAGAACCCTAGCCAGAGGAGCTCTGTAGTGAAGTGCAGGTGCTCTGCTAGCACTGAGTCTGAAAGATGCTAGTGATGGGCGAGTGTGATGGGTAAGCCTAGCTGGGGGAAGCTGAGAGTGAGGAATTTGGGTCCAGGAATGGAAATGAGTGGTGGTGACAACTTGTAAGGGCAAGCTTTTTTATCTGTCCTAGGGTACCCTCGAACTTGACCCTAGGCTTATGAGCAAGACTGTAGGGCTGGGTCATTAAAGAAGGTAAGAAGATGAGAAACCCAATCAGATGATACAGAAGCTAAGTTGGAACCACCAAACTTGGGCAGGCTTTCTGAGTGCTCTAGAATTAACCCAGGTGAGCTAATTCTTCAGAAAAGCATCATACCCAAGGTGGTGGCAGTGAATTACTACCAGAAGATATGTCAAATACTGTAACTTTCAATTACCTAACAATGTTACAAGCTTTGAATAAATCATTCACTCTAATAATAATAACTGTTGAAAGTTTCTCTAGCATCTGTTGATATTCACATACATCGCATAGAATCAAGGTCATAATCTCCTACTCTTTGAAACCACTTTGCCCAAATATTTAAAAAATTTCTTGACCAACAGTTTCCAAGGTGCACGATCAAATCCTTGACTTCTATAGTATTTATTCCATGCTTACTCTCTTCCTCCATCCTCGTATTCTCCTAGGCCCCTCCTGTTTCAAAAGCTTAAGACAAGAGAAGTAATGTTTCAAAAGCGTAAGACCAGAAAAGGAATGTTGAAACACAAACCAAATGCCTTATAATCAATACAAGTTCATTTTATAAGCTAGGTTGTTGGTTAAGGTACTATAATTAAGTGCCAAACCCCAAAATGCTGCCTGACTGCTACTGATAACTCGGAAGGCCAGCAAATCATTTGAACAAGAGAGACTAACAAGTGAAAAATCCGGCGTCTCACCCAGCTCCACATCTTGATCATCAGTGAGCACAAGAATAATGTTGGGGCGGATGTTTTTGCGTTCCTGCTGTAACCGTCCTCTGAACCTCGGGGATCTGACAGTCGAACAGAGGCTCCCCAGCAGTTCTGTGCCCAGGACAGCCAAAACCAGCGCCCAGCAAGAATACTTCATCGTGTTTGGTCCAATGTCACAAAACTGACAAAAGGTCGCAGTCTCCTGGTTTCTGCAGGTCTGGGCAGTCAGAAAGAAAGGGAGAAGAAGAGACTAAAATGAAATCCAAACCCCAAACACAGTTGCAGGAAAAAGGCTACAACTGAGCAAGAACGGGCACAGAAGCTGGCCAAGACAGGGCTACACGTGAGTCAGCATGGCAAACCCTCACAGGCGGAGGGTAGTTTTTTAAGCACTTGATTATTTTGCAAATTCACTTTTATGCTTTATTCTCATTCCAACTTTTCCTATTTCAATGCATTGCCAAAGTATAATTTCCAACGCAGAGCTTGAACGTAAAAGCTTTCTGACAAGAGCTAATACCTTGAATTAGGTATCCAGGTTGAATAACCAATTTCTATACTCAGAGGTATTCAGAACATCTGCAGACAGAGTCCTAGAAGAGGGAGAAAAAAATACAAAGGAAGCATCAGTCAAGGATTTTGATACAGGTTTTTGGCATGAAGTAATCTCTTGAAACAGCATATAATACATATATTTTATCAGCACTCCAAAAGGGAGACAGAGAAGGAATCCACGTTCAGAACTGCTCACACATGACTCAAATAATACCTTCATGTCATAATCAGCTCCATAAAATGGTGCTGAGAGTGTCAACCCTGCTCACACTCTAACAGAACTTTAAATGTCCCCAAGAAAACTAACGATGATGAGGAAGAGCCAGCAGTGCCTGTGACACCACAGTGCCTTTGGAGAGAGCATCTGGGGAGCGGTTGGCTGGAAGAGGCGTGTTGGGGGAGTGTTAACTCACCTGCGTACGATATTGAGAACTTATCAAGCGGAATGAAACGCACAGCTGTCATTTGTCGTCTGCATTATGTCACTCAGTACCCAGGAGAGTTCTTTCTGCTGACAAAGACTTCATAGTAAGTGACTGGGAGGGCCACCTTTCCCAGCCTCTGAAAAGCTCCTAACTGTCCTCCGTCAATCACCAGGGGAATAGGCGCTTCCTCTGGGTGAGGCTGGTCCCTCAGTGCAGCTAGCGTCTTCAGCGCCCCGGCGCCTAAGGGGACAGAGCCCCCCTTCGGCTGTCAGCACCAGCCTCACTATTATCAAGACCTGGTGCAGCGCCACCAGCACCGAGGTTGTGCTTTGCCGCAGCAGATCTAAACCTGCAAAGCGAAGTGATTGATTGGCTCCGAGGCTGGGGGTTAGAGGCTCCCCTTGCACATTAAAAAATAAATAAATACAATACAGAGGGGAGTGCTGCAAAATCTTTGCAAATCTGCACAAGAGACTTTTGAAAGGGTTGGAAAATGCCCCTTTCACTTTAGAACACTAACCTGCTGAAAGCTTTTCTCTTGGACTTCTGAAAGATGGCAAAGGGCTCATTAAAAAAAAAATCTCTCTTGGATGTCATGAGAGAACGTCTGTATGGGAATTTAGACCGTCCTAAAATTAATTAGATAGCGGCCCACTTCATCAGCCACTCTGTCCCCACACACCTGAGGGTCTGTATTTTGATCTGCAACAATAAACTGGCATCAGATAAATAAGCATAACGAATTAAGCGTGAGCATTGCAGAGCAGGAAGAAAGGGGCTCCCTCACTCACTTCCATGCCTTCAATTCTGGAGGCTGGCACGGAGCAGGGAAAGAAGAAGAAAGCCTGTGCACTGTTTACCCCTGCCATACACATTATTTTGTTTTACACAAACATATACACACCCCTACTATTTTAAACTTTATGAGCTGTTTTGTAAACAGTTCTAACGCTTTTCACTCTGCAGCCCGTAATTACTTTGTGAGAGAGAGTGGGAGAAAGAGAGAGAGAGGGAGACTCAGCAAGAAATAGGTTTTTAAACAACAATCTAGTGTCTACAGCAAGGCTGTCCTGACTACATTATCTGCAGAGTAACAAACAAGCTACCTCCGATTGATCCTGTTGGCCTGAGCAAGTCAATATGTAAGGTTCAGTGTTGTTTCTTCTGTAATAACTCGGGGTTATTTCAGTGATTGCTGTGCATGCTGAACACTGAAAGCCTCAATTGTTCTGCACCGACTGGTTTCTGCGCATTTGTATTAAATCAGGAGAAAACTGATACAAGCATGAAAGAACAAGAAAACGAAAGACATAAGATGTCAAACAATGGCTTCCTCCCACAAAGTGTGCATCAGGCTAAATAGTTAAATATAGAAGTTTCTTAGAGGCTTGGTTCATTAAGCAGCGAAACTTTGCTCACCTCTCACAGCCTGCAGGCGTGTGTGAAACGAGAGTGAGCAGAGGTTTCTTGCATCCACTACAGTATAAACCAACCTCTGTGGACTGCAGTGACCCGGACAGTACAGTCAGACTCACTGTGCCAAGCCAACAGTGGCACTCGGCATTTAATCAGCCAGAAATGAAACTGAAAATTCTTGACAATTAAGATGCTGATAACATTTCCTGGAATCCAATCAACATTACTGGTTATTCTTTTCTTTATCTTATTTACCTTACTTCTTCCTTGGGGAAAAAGAAAATTAGCTTCAATGGTACCTTGTATAAACTACATCGAAAATAATTTCCTAATAAAGGGAAGAGAGAACAGAGTCCATGCGTTTTTTACCTGTAAAGTGACCTTCCTTTCTGGAGAGTTAAAGGCGCAGAAGAGACCTACACTTCTCCTGCCACAGTTTATCATCGATTCAGAGGATTCATATGTAAAAGCAGAGAAACTGAGTGGTAAAGAAAATTGAACTTTCAGACACGTCTGGCCAGCAGGAGCTCTCCATCTTTTATCCCACCTTCCTTCACTAAAACACACAAAACACGCCACTCTGAAAAAGCTACGCACAGACAATTCTTTATTCAAAAATGACCTTTTAGAACTTGTCATCCTCTCAGTGCCTGGTTTCCAGGTCCAGAAGGAAAAGAAGCAAAGAAGAAGAAAAAAACCCTGACAGACGAAATGCAGAACTTGACAAAGGAGACAAGGATGCAATGTTTGAATTGGATACTTTGCGGCGGACGACAAGTGTCCTTAGAGACTAACGATTTGTCTTGAGAAATCGTAGAAAATGGGAGAAATGTAAGAGGTTTTTCTCACACATGGAAAGCGAGCTTGAGGAATGGTGTTGTATTCACGAATTAGGACCAGAATACAAGCTGCCTTTTCTCCAAGCCGTTAAATGAAAACACCCATTACAGCTACAGTCACTTGGGGTGGAAAGTTTACAGGATTTTGTTTAGGGCAGTCAAGCCAAACTATAAATGTGACATTAAAAGTTTCAAGTCACATATAAAAGAAAAAAAGACCGGGAAGACTTCAGTCTCACTGGATGCAAAGTCTAGTTCACGTATGCCCGTCTGGCAATACCCCATAGTACATTGAAGCTCTCACTGCTCCACTGGGTTTCGGGGTATCTTTGTCTTTATCAAGACCCCCCCTTGTCTGGGCAGCTGGTGCTGAGGTAAGCGGATGGTGGCAAGATACTGAAAAGATCCTGCTTAGTTTAAAGTATAATCTGGGACTTTTGGGGGACCTGAGATCCTTGTGGGGGGGTTCATGGGGCTAGAACCATTTTGATGAGAATACTGACATGTTATTTGCTTTTGTCACTCTGTTGACATTTGCACTGATGGTGTAAGAGCAATGAGGGGTAAAACTGTTTTCTTCTTAGTATGAAGGAAGGGAGCATCACGTACAGTTTAAAAAAAAGCCAATTTCACTTAAGATGAAGCAGTAACACGATTCATTTTGTTAAACCTTGACCCTTGAGTACACATCTTTTCTTTTAAATTTTCTGTTTTATGAGAGAGGAGGTACATAGAAAGCCCTTCATTGCCTATGGAGGTGTGACGGTTGTCGAGGAAAAGCTCTGTGTGACAGTTGCAAGAACTACATACCCTTCTTTCTCATGGAACACTATTTTTGCTTGAAAGAACCATTTGGACTTGGATATTTGGCCGACATTTTCTCAAATAAGGAATGAAATGAGACTGTCATTTCAAGGAAAACAGCTGACAGTATTTGTTGCCAATGACAGAAATCTAGCTTTCAAGTTAAAATCAGAATTTTGGAAAGCTCTTTACCTGCCCCCACAAGCTTGGCAGCTTCCCGATACGTAAAACTTTTCTGATGACGTTAGCATTGATATTAACAAGCGTTATTTTTTGATATTGTAAAATGAAATGCATCAACGTTTAGAATATTTGCATAATTCAGTGACCCAACATTTCCCAAATGACCAAATACAATGCTACAAAATCATACGTGAGTAAAAAAAATTCAATCAAAGTACAAGATGACCACTGGATTATGATGTAACAGAGTATAAAAGTTCACGGATATGGTTTCAGATTTCTTACTACTTCTAACCTTTAAGAAATTACCACCTGTCAAGTTTTGGTATAGTATTAAAGAAGATCTACAAGTATCTGAAAAAACTGTTAAAATACTTCTCCTTTTCCAACTACTTATCCATGTGAGGCTCAATTTTATTCCTATGCTTCAACCAAAACAACATGTTGCAACAGATTGAATGCAGAAGCTGCTATAAGAATCCAGCTCTCTTCTATCTGGTTAAACATTAAAGAGATTTGCAAAAATGTAAAACAACGCCACTTTACTCACCAATATTTTTTTGGTTTGGAAAATATAGGTAATTTTCATAAAATATATCATTTAAGTTGGCATACAATAGATTTATTAGGTATTTTCAAAAGAATTAAGAAATATTTTTTAAATTTCTCAGTTTTAATTTCTAAGTGTCAATAGCTATAATCCACATAAACCAAACCTCTTGGGGGTCCCTCAATCAATGTGAGTAATATAAAGGGATCCTGAGCTCAAAGGGTTTGAGAATTGATGGCCTGTAGGATACCTGATTTCAGAGCTAAGCCCAGACTTTTACCTCAAGGTTGTAGATGTGGCCCTATTCACAAACTTCTCATTCACTTTTTTTTCTTACAGCCTTGAAACTGTCTTAAGTTCTAAATGCCTGGTATCATATAGGAATTATTGATGAATGATGATATTCGGTGGGGTTTTTTTTTATCTGAAGATAACACAGACCTTTACAAATGAATACCCACACATCGAAAGTATGTGAGAGACAGAATCAGAACGACCCAGAAATACACTTTTGAAGGATGGGGCAAGAGAATTATTTCTAGTACAAAGCAATGCCACTCCATAGCTAGCACAGAGAAAAAGGGGGCGGCATAACCAATCAAAACAGCAGGGGAGATAAGGCCGCAGCAAGCAATTATTCGAAGCTGAATTTAGCCAGAACACACTGTTTGTCGTCAGAGTGAAGCACATGGGATTAAACCAGCAAGAAGCTGGTATTCACATCCCGCCCCCACCCCCCACCACCAATCTACATACTCACACTTCTTAGGGTCAGTGTACACGGCCCTTTCCTCTTAATTTTGGCTTTCAAGTTTCCCATACATCACTTCTTTACTTCAGAGAAAGCCTTCAGGATGTGCTATCTTCTTTATGATATATGTGAAACCATGGAGGAGCTAATTTCTTCTTTTAAAAACCCCATAGCTGGCAAAGTTCATCTAGTGTTAATCCCCAGAAAGCCTGTTTCCTGATCTAATTTATTACAACTCCAAGCAAAGAAGATAGACAGTCTCCTTTTGGTGCAGTAACATTTTTATGCTCCTCTAATAATAAATCTCTTCCAACAACCAATGACCGCTGAAAAGTGTGCATCTCTGACCGGGAGCATCTTTGGGGAGATACTTGACTAAATGATGTGATCCTCCTCCAACAATGTTTGCTTTTTTTCCTTTCTCCCCCTAATATTGTGAATCCTGAAACTGGAAGGAACCTTGAAAAGTCATCTATTCACAAAACTGTCAGTGTTGCTTATCCCTCGGGTACAGTGAGGGAGAGGCATAGGTTTTATTTCTTACTTCATTCAGGTCTGTGTTGGATTTTTTTTCAATGACCTGTTGCATTATAAAAATAGAAATAAGTAAATTTAAGTTTTCTAGGTTTTCCCTCTGTCTTCTCATGAAGGAAGAGAACAGACAGAGGGAGTTGAGCAGTGATAAGAATGAAGTGAGAAGTTATAGCAAGAAATGTACTTTCAAGACTTAGCCCCACAAAAGTAGGAACTAAAACCACATACAAACGAGTTTAGCAAGGGCATTTTAGAAAATGCAAAGGATCCAACACTAAGATTTGTCCAGCTTCTTTCAGATAGGAATTTGCAAAATGAAGGAAAATAAAGTGATCTAAAAATTATGAAAAGAACCAGAAGGACTTGATATTCCTAAAGCAGAGGCTACAAAGTGTCGAAAGGGTCTGATAACGGTCACTAGTTTCAAGGGCGGCAGTGGGATCCCAGAGAAGGAGAACAAAGAGATTACTGGAGTTCTAAAAAAAAGGAGAGGGGGGCATTGGAAACTTCAGTTAAAATGTGTCTGGTGAAAACAGAAACATTGATAAAAAGAACTACAAATGTGGTCTTGGCATCTTAGCTAGGTCTTAAAGTATACGGTTATTCCATTAGATTGGCTTTGGTTTTATATATTCACAGCGTTATTTGTATTGAAGTATCTTGAGGTATTGCATTAGTCAGCAGAAGCAGTTATATAACAAACTTCAAATATCAATGACAACACAATAAAAGCATATTTGTCACTCATACTCCAAGTCACACACAGGATGGCGGGGAAATCTGCACCGCCGACTCCTGCATGGACGTGGGCTGATGGGGGCGCTGTTGTCTTGTGGCTGCAATAACTGGACCAAGAAATAGAGGAAGAAAAAATCAGAAGAATCTTGCAGGAGCTTTTCATGGCTTCAACTTTGACTCAGATCACTTCTAACATTTCATTGGATGCAACTAGTCACATGGACCCACCCAACTACAAGAGGGCTGGGGGATTCGGTGGAGTAGAAGAAGTGTTTGCTGAGCACTACTGTCTTTGCCACCAGCATAAAGTTTCCTCAGCACCTTATGTATTTATCTTTCTCTCTCGATTCACGTGTGTGCACATATGCACACACACATACTTAAGATATGTGTATAGATATATTTACACACACACAGACACATATTTCAAGTAACGAAAAGACAGTTTTCTTCACAGCTTCAAGTTCAACCATTCCTACGTACTAAAAATGTACTTTTAACAGATTGGGGGATTCTTCTCGACATGTTTCATTTTAGTTTGTTCCCTGATGTTCATAATCGTGGCACAATACACATTTATTTTAAAGTTCTACAATTCTCGTGATATATTTAAGTTGAAGAAAATATATTTTTTCGTGTGTGAGGAAGACCGGCTCTGAGCTAACATTCATTGCCAATCCTCCTCTTTCTGCTGAGGAAGATTAGCCTTGAACTAACATCGGTGCCAATCTTCCTCTATTATGTATGTGGGATGCCACCACAGCACGGCTTGATGGGCAGTGCGTAGGTCCATGCCTGGGATCCGAACCTGCGAACCCTGGGCCGCCGAAGCGGAGCGCATGAACTTAACCACTACATCCCCGGGCCAGCCCTAAAGAAAATATTTTTAAAAGACAAATATATGTTATATTTATAATTCAAAAGCATTTCTACGAATATTTTCTTGTAGTTAAAATCTATGTGAGGAAAGAGGAACACCTGAGCTTACTATAGAACTAAAGCCACAGTCAAGAGAATTCTACTGGCCTACTTTCTATGCTCGCAAGCTCACCACCGATATAATGCTCTTTAACATTTTCTAAGGGTTTAAATACAGCAGCATGGAGATACAAGTCCCTTCCGAGGGGTCCTGCTGGCCTCACACAGTAAAGACCAAGGAAGAGAGGTCTGGGAAACAGAGCGTGAAAGATGAATACACATTTCAAAAGACAAGCAAAGAGAATTCTAGTTCCTAGCTTAAGACTTAGGGGCAAATTATAGAGAATAGCTCTGTTTTTTGTGTTTTTTCAAAATCTATTACTTACAGGAGAATCCTTAAAAAAAAAATCAAACATTCAGATTTAAGTCAACTCCTTTGCTCAGAGACATTTTCAAGGAAACCTAAAATTCAGATTAGTTTATGTATTGATATTTCAAAAATACTCCTTCACAAGTAGTACTGGGAAATATTGTTTTGAGATTTTTTTTTGTATTCTTGTTTAAATATATAATTCCAAGTCTTTTAATGACAAAATCATCTTCAATGTGTGCTTTATATGTACCCAAATCCCTGGGCTATCTTCAAATGATCATCTTTCCTTTAGCTGTATACTTACCTCCCAACAACTAACAAGTGTAGCTGGACATTTATCAAGTAAAAAGAGCAACTCTAGGGCCGGCCCTGTGGCATAGTGGTTAAGTTCTGGTGCTCCACTTTGGCGGCCCTGGGTTCGCGGGTTCAGATCCCAGGTGGGGACCTACACACCACTCGTCAAGTCATGCTGTGGCGGTGTCCCACATACAACATAGAGGAAGATTGGCACGGATGTTAGCTCAGGGCCAATCTTCCTCACCAAAAAAAAAAAAAAGAGCAACTCTACTTAAATTTTAAGTGAAATTCAGGCCTGCAATCATGGAAAATACCATTACAGTAGAACAAATTGAGTAACCAGCAGGCTTCTCTAGAAAAATTAATTTATTAAGCTTAGTCATAAAGCATGCATAAAGTACACAATGAATGCAAATTGTCTATTTTTATTGACATCCATCTGGTCAAATTCATCAAACTACCCTGAAATCATTATCTGGACATAGAGATATTTATCAGTGTCGCCAGATGGATTAGCACCTAAAGACATACAGTAGGGAGATTTTTAAAACCATAAATTCATTAACATTTACTGATTCAAATGATCCCACTTGCATCAAAGGCCTATAGTAACTTGAAACTTAAGATATGACTTCTGTCTTAGTTTATTATCCGGACAGAGGTCAGGAAATATTTTAGCTAATGAAAAATAACATTTTACTCTATTGTTACAAAAGAGTAAACTTTATGAAGTTTTAAGCTGTAAGAATTTATAGCATGAAAATTTTAAGAGCCCTATTATCACCCTCAAGCTGTTATTTGTCATATTTGTAAAGTAATCCTCCTGAAAAGCCTCAGATTATGACCTATATCTATGGACATTTGGGGCAAATTTGTGTTTACTGCCGCTGGAGTGTCTTTATAAAGAGGTGTTTACAGTTGGACAAGTCCTCAGATTTCGTCTAGACTTTCATACTACAAATACCCAACGGTGTTCCACTTCCAGAATTTATTTTCTCACTAACTATAACTATTCTACTTTGTTTTAAACCTTCATTTCTCTGTACACACAAGAACAGCACTTGCCACACAAAGGAGCTGATATAATTAAACCAGATGATGTGCCCCAGAAGTAAAATGAACCATTCATGAAAGCTAGTCACCAGAGGCCATTTCAAACAATGCATATTTCAAAGTAATCTAAAGTAAGCCCTTCTCTCTGCTGATTTGGCTTCCATGAGTCTTAAGCACATGTGAGTCGCAAAAAGGAGGCTTATTAAAACCTGATGTGATATTAGAGATTATAATGAAACAGGGTCGAGCTGATTTTCATATCCCAGTCTTCAAAAAGGAAAGTAATTTTCAATTATAGTTATAAGCTTACTAAAACATTATACATACGAAGGTAGATGGTGTTTATTAATTAAGGAAAAAAAATAAAGAATGCTTCCGTGTTATCTGAATTGGGTTTATATATAAAATTTGCATAGAAAAGTGAGAGAGAAACTAAAACAGTTTTCACTGTTTTGTTTTGTTTTTTTCACTGTCACTGATGGACAGATTAGCAAAGCACAGCAAGTATTTGCTAACTATAAATAGTGAGGAGCTTGGGTTGTTTAGAAAAGTCTTTAGGGCCGGCCCGGTGGCTTGGCGGTTAGGTGCACGCGCTCCGCTGCTGGCGGCCCGGGTTCGGATCCCGGGCGCGCACCAACGCACCGCTTCTCCGGCCATGCTGAGGCCGTGTCCCACGTACAGCAGCTAGAAGGATGTGTGGCTGTGACATACAACTATCTACTGGGGCTTTGGGGGGAAAAAATAAATAAATAAATAAAATTATTAAAAAAAAAAAGAAAAGTCTTTATAAAATTGGGACTCTCGTATATCATTCTTTTGGCTCACTATGGTGAAACATTATGAAAATACGTCAAATAACAGCATTTGACAACTTCAAAATATTAGCTGTGGTCATTAGTAGTACTGGATTCTTACAGTTACCGAGTAAGTCTGGCTGCCTACCGAGTTTACCGAGACATCCAGGCCTGGTGGATCTCTGGATTTGTTTGTTTGTTTTTCCTGATCCTTTTTCTATTTCCTGAAAGTGTTTAGTTTCAATCATGGTTGAAAATACAGGATTCGATTTGATGTTTCTGGTCCTCCATTTCAGGATCTCCTGCACACAGCTTTATATCCTCAAAACACACACCAAAAGGAACATGTAAATGATCATGAACGGGTTTGCGAAATTAGCAAAGAGCAATCCCCTGGCACACAGACAATCTGCTTTTCCTCATACAAACACTGTTTCACAGACCAGATCATATATGAGAATGGAGGTTCGAAATCTCCACTTTAGAGAGCTAACATGCAAGAGACCTTCTAGAAAACACATTATAGAATCTCTGAGTTTGAAGCTGTTATGGACTGCATGTTTATGTCCTTCCAAATTCATATGTTGAAATCCTAACCCCTAATTTGATGGTATGAAGAGGTAAGGCCTTTGGAAGGTAATTAGATCATGAAGGTGGAAACCTCATGAATGGGATTAGTGCCCTCATAAAAAAGACCCCAGAGAGCTCTCCTAACCCTTTCTGCAATGTGAGGACACTGAGAAGATGACGATCTATGAACCAGTATGTGGGCCCTCACCAGACAATGAATCTGCTGCCTTGATCTTGCTTCCAGTTTCTAGAACTGTGAGAAATAAATGTTTGTTATTTAAGCCATCCAGTCTATGGTATTTTTATTATAGCACCCCAAACGGACTAAGACAAAAGGGATTGTAAAGTTTACCTAAATTAACTTTTAACTAATTAATAAAACTTCTCTATCGCATCAATGAAAAATGTCCATGCCTAGGTAACACGGAACTCGCTGTCACCTGTTTAGTTCGGGGCAGCATTTAAGGTTAGAAAACCTTCCTTTCATTTAACAAAAATTTGCCTTACTCTCTTCTAGATGTTTAATAATGTTGTATTCTTCTGAGCCACACAAAATAATTTCGTATTCTTCTATAAAACAAATGCTTTAAATATCTGAAGACTGTTTCCGTCTAACTCCTAAATCTTCTCCTCTTACATAACATACCTAGTGGGAGTTATGGGACAGTGGTGGAAGGGGTTATTTTGGATTTGGCCATTGGTTGGTTAAGTTTTGGAAGCCAGTATATTTAAAGCCCATCTGGCTCAAAAGAATTTTGACTACTAGATTACTAATCAATGCTTTCCAAATTCACTAAGAAAAATTTCCTTATGTACCACTACTTTCCTGTTTGGACTGAATTCAACTAAAAAATCTTCCAAAATTTGCATAATTAACTTGTTAATCAGTTTTATTGGAGAGTAAAGCTAGGCAAGAAAGAGAAAGATCTGGGCTAAGAGTCATAATCCAAGCACTGGCTTTTTTTAATCCTTTGACAATTTAGTCATTGATTTCCCTCTAGATTTGGAGGAAGCTTTCCTTCTAAGAAGAAACAACTTCTTTACCACGCTTTTCTCTCAATTTGAGAATACTGGATACTATAAAAGAGCTATGCAAGAGAGCAACCATTCCACCACTAAACAAAGCCCCCAAACTCAAGTACTTAATTCATAAGGTAGAGCAGGGGTTCATGAGATTCACCTGGAGGTCTTGTTAATTTCTCCAGCATTCCCGACTCAGGGGTGGGGCCTAAGAAACTGCATTTCTACCAAGTCCCCAAGTGATGCTGATGCTGATAATATTGGACCAGGGGAGAGCAATCAACCCACAAGTACCAGCAAAAGGAAAAGTGGACGGAGCCAAGCCTGGGGCAGGTGCTTCAAGTCTTTTCATGTAGGTTGATCTTTCAGGCCTCTGCATTGACTGAGGCAGCTAAACATTCACAAGACAGGACTATTGATATTGCCAATTATTTCATAGCTGATAGGACTTTTGTAAGACTATCTTTCTGCAGAGTTGCCGAGAGGGCAAATATTCCAACACACTCTGTCTTCACTAGGCATGGGCAACTGAAAGAGTTTCCACTAGAGAACATTAAACTTCCCTCAGCAAATATCCAGAAGTGTTCTTCTGGGACACTTTCAAATGACTCTCTACTATCCCTTTCTGAATATTCTCTTTCAACGTCTGAAGAAACTAGGTTCCACAAATCCTTAACATACATGAACTAATGGAGTCTGACAGTGGCCCAGAGCAATGTTGAAGTTTGTTCCATTTATTAAACAATTGTTATGCATGAAGATAGGTTTACTACCACCACCACATTTTATTTTATATCTTTAGGCAAATTATTACTAGATATTAAGGAGGCAGAGTGAGTTACTTGCTTTTATTTTAATGAAGTCCCTCTCCAGTCTTCTGATTCTGTCTGGCTGTCTCTGCCAATCACCCACTCTGGGCCTTTTACCCCCATCTATCATCTCCTCTTTGAGACACTGGTAGACAAATACAGTTGCAGTAAAAAACAAACTCTGACTCAACTAAGCAATACCATCCAAAAAACTTATCAACCCATCGTGATGTGCAAGACACATCAGGTGCTCTGGGGAACCCCAAGCTGAATTCTACTTCTTCCACTTTGGAAGAGTAGAGAAAGGGATGAGGCCACGCAAAAGTGAACTCGAGAAGTTGGACAGAACTAACCGGGACTAGGCTCAGTGGGCTGAAACAGAGTGCAGGTCAAGTTTTCAACCTTCCAAACTACTTTGTGTATCTTAATTCTTGCAGCAGCCACTTCTTCTTAGAACCCCAAATTGGGACAGGTGTTCTGATAGTTGAGAAGAGGCAAGAATTTGGACTCAAAGTTTTCCAGTTGTCCAACCTAAGGGAGTGTATTCCAACGCCACATGGACTGCTGCTGGGCCCTGGGCACGACTGAGAAGTAGCACATTTTGAACTCGTGGCCTTCTCTCCTTCCTTTTCCCCTCTTCCCCTCATTTTATCATCTGCTTCTCTTTCTTTGTTCCTTAGATACTACCGCCCCATTCCGCCCACCTTGACTGCTTAAAGTCCTTCACCGTTCCTTTCTTTCCTTCTGCTCTCCTGGGTCTCTAAATTTCCACAATTTCCAACACGTGGATGAGACTGTACCTTTTCTCCAGAAGTAACAATTTTTGCTAATATCCACTGAGCATGTACCATGGAGTAAAGCTTCCATAGTCGTTACTTCACTTTATCCCAGCCACATACCTGTGAAGTGGGTACCATTATTACTCATTTGGAAACTGAGATTCAGGGAAGTTAAGGAATCTGCCCAGACTGCACAGTAAGGGCCAGAACTGGGGCTACCCCACACCAGAATCTTTGTTCTTGACTGTTCTGGTTTTGCATTTTCTCCTGACGTGCATTCTCACTTTAAAAGATCTTGTATGCCTAAATAATTCTAAAGTAGCCAAATTAACAGCAATTTTTTGGGTGAAAATGGGCATCAGGTGTTGCTGGTGTTTCCGGGCATCTGCCACCGCCCCTTACAGCATCTACCCGAGGATAACAAAACAGGGCATCAGTATTGCAGCCACACACCACGTACAGGCCCCCTTTCACCTTACAAACAGAAGGGGTCCCCTCAGAGCTCAGTAAAACAAAGAGTCGTTGCTGGGTGAGAGTGGACTGGTGTGGTTGAACACGAATATTCAAGACCACGAGTCACAACTCTATGAATTCCAGGGTCTCCTCTATTTGTACTTAGCATTGTGTAGTCGCGAGACAGCTTGCAATGATTAATTAATCCTTGGTGCCGAGGCAGAAGGTGAAATAATTTGTGCAGAGTCACGCAGTCGGTCATTCTCAGGCTCCGGGTTAGGACTGGCATGCTTCGTTTTCCAGAGACAGAAAGAACATCGGGCTTGCCTTTCCGCTTTGTGCCTGTGATCCGAGAGATCCACCCCCCAACCCTTGACATTTTCTAAAAGGAGGGCAGGTGGCTGCCAGCTGTCCTTAACCCACACCCTAATGACGTCATCCTCAATATCACTAGTCCATGAAAATTCCATCCACTGAGACTCCTGCCCCCAGAAGGCCTTGTTCCCCAGCCCCAAGGGGGCACGCCCACAGGAGACCTCCCCAGGCTTGGCTTCCTGGCTTGCTGGGTGGACGAGGCACAATCCGGTTGACATACCGCACGTGGCTGCGTGTGGCTGTTTTTCTACTGTCTCCACAAGTGCGATTTGCACTGAGGCTATTCTCAGTAATACCTCGATTATCTATTACAAGAGGAGGAAAGAGGGTCTCCAAATATGGGAATTTCCATGATACCTTACTTTAACCACTTAAAGGCGGGAGCTTAAAACAGACAAACAGGAACCATTTTAAAGCACACTGAATTGACACAAAGCATCCTCAAAGCTCAACGGCTTACAACAAAAAAGGGTTATTTCTCCCTGTGTTCCATGGAGGCTGCAGGAGGTGGTGGCTCAGCCCTGCTCCAGGCTCTGGCTCTCAACGTCTCTCACCCCGGGACTCAGGCCGAGGCAGCAGCCCCTCCGTGAGATGCGCTATTCTCAGTACAGAGACCAGGAGCAGGAGAGCAGGTGGAAACGTGGAATACTGCTCAAAGCATCTGCTTAGACACAGCATCTGGCACACCTGCTCACGTGCCATTGGCCAACGCAAAAGCCGTGTGGTGGAGCCCTGGGGTGGGCTGGGGAGATGTTCTGCTCCTTGGAAGGCTCTAAGTCCCTTCACAGTGCGTGGGGACATTGAACTCTGCTCATTTCTCTGGTGAGGGTGCAGTGGCAATAATTGGGGATTATGATTTAATCTACCACGTGAACTTCTAAAAATTAATCACGCCATTTCCCAGTCTTCAAAGAATCCTGGGAATGATGTCATAGTTTTGTTGTGTTTTACGGCTCTGGGTCATCCTGTTAAAATAAATATTGCCCTTGGCTACAATTCAGACTTTTCCTAAGGGATGCTGGGATGTGGAAAGCTGTTTGCTCAATACAGAAACAACACCGGATACCGCTTGGAATTCCTTATGGATGCTTTTCATAGTATGGTTTTACCTCCTTTGCTATCAATTATCACTTCTAGTTATTATAAGTGTATTTACCTCTCGTAACTCCAGCTTCTCTCTTCTAACATGCTAGGAGATATCAGGGAGATGGCTTGTTAGGCCTCCTTAGATCCATGTTTAAAATAAGAGTGAGGACATGAAGGTCTCTCTCCGGTGGGAACTATCGTGGGTTTAGTCCACAGACTCTGTGACAAACATCTTGGTGTGGGTGCTTCACAGGATTATTAGATTCCTTCTTGTTTTTGCTGTGTCTGGCTAGTTGAGGGTGTTAGGCTAAAGGAAGTTACGGAAGACTGGGTTTTAGATTAAGTTCCACAGGAATACCGCTGCTTTGCCATTTTCCATATTTAACAGGAATTCTTTCCCAGATAGTTGACTAGGAGTGTTAGAACTACCTGCCATTTCTTGCTCAATTCCATTTATTTATTTTTTTTGGTGAGGAAGATTGGCCCTGAGGCAAGGTCTGTTGCCAATCTTCCTCTTTTTGCTGAGGAAGATTGGCCCTGAGCTAACATCTGTGCCTATCGTCCTCTATTTTGTATGTGGGATGCCACCACAGCATGGCTTGATGAGCAGTGCGTAGGTCTGCACCGGGGATCCAAACCCATGAACCCCAGGCCGCCAAAGTGGAGCGCGCAAACTTAACCACTATGCCACTGGGCCAGCCCTCAATTCCATTTATTTTAATTGCCATACACATTTAATTCAGCAATCTTTTTTCGAGCACTGGTGTAAGGCCCTTTGCTAGGTACTGTTGGAGATAACAGATGACTGAGAAAAGAGCCGTGCTTCCATTTGAATGTTGGATAGTTATATACGACGCTAGGTATAACACAGTTCCAGAATGTGCTGGCAAAGGCCCTCTTTCTAAGAGTAGGACAGACAGCACACTTTGAAAGGCCCCAAGGCTCCCTAGAATGTGCACGATATTCACTTCGGGTTACATCACCCTGAACGCCACAGTGCAGTCTGATGTTCATCTTTTCCAAATGAAAACAAACCCCAAAGAGTCATATTAGCCAGTCAAGGTAGAGAAAAGAAAAATGTTTCCAACTTGGTTAGTGGACAACTATTTCTTAGCTAGCACTTTCCTCTAATATATATTTAGTTATCTGAACGCCTGACCTTCCATGATAATACATAATTGAAATGTGAACAAGATTTTACATATGCTTAGGTGGTTTCTTGTATCTCAAATCCCATTAGAAGATATATTTGTTCTTTCATGGATAAAATAACTACTTCTGTGTTCACAATGCATCACAGTTCAGGACAGACTTTGGCATAAATTATCAACTTTGCTCTTCACAGCAACTTATATAGGAAGGTAGAGCAAGCATTATTATTTCTTCTCCAATCCACCGCTGTCCCCCACAGGAGGGTCAGAGAGCTGAAGCAGAAACTCACACTCAGATCTTCGACTCTGTGGCTTTTTCCCTTAAAAAATCAGTTCTTATCCATTTTACTTCATTGTTTTGTGAATAATTGCCAACTTGATCATCCATGGACATAGATGTTAAAAATATATAGATGAATATACTGCACAAACAGGCAAGAAAAAAATGCATTTGCACAAGTTTCAAACCTTTTCATTAATACTTTCCACTACAATTCAAGCAAACAGAATATTGGTTTTAGGTTTACTTATTCTTTCCGCACAAACCCACCAACCAGTAAAAATACAAAGTAATAATGTCTCTAATAACAGGAAGAGAGTGAGTTAAAGTGTTAACGCTGCTTTCTAATAATTTTAGCAATATTATTATGTTGATCAGAGTATCCTTAATAGAATCTTAGGTCAAAAAAAAAAAAAAAACTATGGGAAAAACAACTTTTTGGTAAAAATATGTCTACGAGATAATTTGGATTAAATAACTTGAGGATTAATAACTTGGGAAAAGCCTTGAAGATATGTGGATTTTAACATTTTAACAGTCTTTTTACAAAGACAGACTAGAAAGTTAGATTGATTACACTGCTGAAAATGCATTTGTGTGTGACATGAAACTCCATTAAATAGGAAAGGACTGCTTTGTAGCAGACAGGACTTCTCAGTGGACAGTGGCCAGAAAACTTGTAGTTTTCTAGGCAGGAGTCATGGGGAGAGGGCAGTGGGATGTGCTAGTTATCCCTAGAAATTCACCTCACCTTGAGTCATTGCTTTGCCCCACCACAGGGATGAATGCAGAGGCCAAAATAACATTCCATACAATCATAAGACACCACTTTTCTTTATTTTGTCTGCTGGTGACAACCTATTTTTCTCCAGACAAATTCTGAGCTCATATATTTCTGTTACCATTTCTTGAAAGGAAAAATACACTCATTTTTGACTGATGCAAATACTCCTAAATTATACGGCAGAGACTGCTCATTGCCTACCTCATCATTCACTACCTTCTTCATTTATAACAAGGTCCCGATTTTATTCACAGTGGCAATGTGACCAGCTTTAGGTGACATCTCCCAGCTTCTCTTGAAGATTTATGTGCCCACATGACTGAATTCTTTCCAATGAGACGTAATGAAAGAGTTGTGTGGGACTTTCAGGACAGCTCCATAAAAGAGTGTGAGTGGCCATTTGTCATACAACATGGCTGGAGCTTCAGCAGTCATCTTGGACCACGAGATACTCTCACTGATGGAATACTCCATGGTGGAGCAGAGAGAGAAAAGAAGCCTGGGTTCCTGGTGACTATTGTCCCAGCCCTGACAGCCTGTCTCTGGATTTCTTTACTTGAGAGAGCAAAACCTTTTGCGGCAAAGCACTATTTTGATTTCTGCTATGTCTAGTCAAATTCCCAATTACATCTCCTAACACTGATGTTTTCTTCTCATTCTGCCACCATCCTAGATTTAAAATGTTAGGAAAACATGGCCTTTTAAATTAAACCAGAAGAGTCTGATTTATATTCTAAATAGGAAAAAACAAAACCTGTGGTTAATGAGCGATTTGAAGACATAAAGAACTACACAAATAAATGTGTAATTACAACTCATGATAAGTGCTATGAAATCCTTGGGGGCAAGTGGGAACACGAAATTGTCTCAGCAGGCATTAATCTCCAAACTAATATTTAACTAATATTTAAGGCACTTTAAGGTTTCTGGGTCAATTAAAGAATGTTAGAAATCTCTCATTAGCTATGGAAATAAAAAACAGAAATGGATTCCTCTATCTTTTGGTAATTTCCCAGGATTCAAGTGGATTTTTTTTTATGGTATGACTTGCTCTTTAGCTTCTTAAAAAAAAACAGCCTGAAGTCTTAAGGTTTTTTTTATTTATTTTATTTTTTTCCCCCAAAGCCCCAGTAGATAGTTGTATGTCATAGTTGCACATCCTTCTAGTTGCTGTATGTGGGACACGGCCTCAGCATGGCCAGAGAAGCGGTGTGTCGGTGTGTGCCCGGGATCCGAACCCAGGCCGCCAGCAGCAGAGCGCACGCACTTAACCGCTAAGCCACGGAGCAGGCCCGCCTGAAGTCTTTATATAGACAATATACCAGTACTCTACCTGAGTTTTCTTTTCTTTCTTTCTTTTTTTTCCAGCATGAATACTTTTATATACCTGAGGGAAAATAAGCCACATATTTTAAAAACGACTCCACTAAGACGATAAATTTTAAAAAAGAGATTTCTATAATCAATTGACTATTCCATTCACATTCAAATACTCATAATTGAAGTCTTTAAACCATTTTCATGGACAAAGAGCTAGCTAGCACTGTTTCTTCAGCCAGGTGAGATGTCTTGGATGACCCAGTCAAGGAAGTTCCCTTAGTCCAACTTAATGAAGCCTATAGCCTTTGTGTACTGGCGGCACATACTGAGACCGTATTTCCAGATCAGACCGTGCTGGTTTGAGCAGATGTGGCAAGAGCAAGAACCCTAGCCGAATTTTCTTGATGGCTCCAGGAGAGCTGCTGGTGGATGCATTTTGCTTTCAAGGATCCAATGAGGCAAAAGGCTACCTACGTTTTCTTGAAAGAGGTTAACCCCCAATGACGAATTTCCATTTTTCACATCCCAAGGAAGAATTTCAATATTTTAAGAAAACATTGTTTAAGAAAGATATTCTATTATTTTCTTACCCACATGCAAAATTTTAATGTTGGATACAAAGATGATAATAAAAACAACTCCTCTGCAGGAATGTTGGGGCATGCTTATTCATAGGAAAAACTTAATTCTCTCTCTTCACCTGCAGAACTTTTCCCTTTTTTTCTTCTCACTCCTGCAAATATGACTTTTGTTTTGAGTTGAAAATAGGAAGTCTGGCTTTACTTGTACAGCAAGGATTTTTAAATAAAATCCAAATTCCTTGGCTGGCCCGGTGGCGTAGTGGTTGAGTTCGTGGGCTCCGCTTCGGATCCCAGAGGCAGACCTGTGCACCACTTATCAAGCCATGCTGTGGCAGGCGTCCCACATATAAAGTAGAGGAAGATGGGCACGGATGTTAGCCCAGGACCAATCTTGCTCAGCAAAAAGAGGAAGATTAGCAACAGATGTTAGCTCAGGGCTAATCTCCCCCACCAAAAAAAAAAAAAAAAAAATCCAAATGCCTAAAATTCAAGGTCTCTATGCTTTAAAGGAATTTCAAAAAGTGATTTGTTTTGCATGTATGTCTTAGTTATCTTTGTTATACCTCAAATTAGGATTTTGTAAACTCAAATTAATATGTAACTGACACACTATTCTTAGACTTGTGACAACTGATTCCATAACCATTACTAATGGTTAATCCAAAGTTATTATTGATAAACTAGCAACGTTTAAAAGTAAAAAAGTATAAATACACAAACTGAAATACCTTATTCAATTTGATTTATGTTTAACTACCACGAAATAGAAATTATTTGGTAAATTCAATTACTCTAGTCTATGTTTTCCAAACTGTTTCCTGTCATGGCACATAAAGAAAATAATAATACCAATTATGTACAGCACATTGAGGTGAGCAGACAAGGCTACTCATGGCCATCCCAGCCCGGCCCAGCCATCCTGAGGCTGAGGAGATAGATATCTTGACACACCTGTTATCTATTTGTGGCCCATTACCAACAAAGGGGGACTGCAAGAAGGCTGTGGTCTAGAGTCAAACTTGGCTATGAGGCTTTTTAAATTGACGTGGCTGTTTGTCAAAAAAACATTATATGAAGATATTGAAAGTAGAAGATTAAAAGATTAGCAGCTGAATTTCTATATAGTCATGTGTCACTTAACAATGGGGATATGTTCTGGGAAATGTGTTGTTAGGTGATTTGGAAAGTTGTGCAAACATTGTAGAGTGTACTTACACAAACCTAGGTGGTATAGTCTACTACATACCTAAGCTAATGGTACTAATCTTATGGGACCATCACCATATATGCAGTCTGTCATTGACTGAAACGTCGTTATGCCGCACATGACTGTATTTGTAAGCATGTATTGTATACAGTGGTGTTTGTTAGAGTAACTAAAAAAAACCAGAAGTAGTCTGATTTGACCAATAAGAATAATTAATTGTATGATCACTTAAATCTCCACCTCACGGAACCACAGAATCATAGAAGTCATAGACTCATAAACTCATAGACTCATAAAGTCAAGAATGGACTTGAGCAATCATCTTACTCAGCTCATTTTAAAAACTGAGGAAACTGAGGTCTCGAGTAATCAATAATACCATTTGTATGAAATTATACTGTACAAAGATTTCACTTACCTCTTCTAATTTGAGTCTTCCAGTAACCCTCGGCAGCACTGTTGTTACCCCTGTTTTTTCAGGGGTGGAACCAGATTCAGACAGGCTAAATGGCTGACCCCAAATCACTGTTTCTCAAAGCGGAGAAAGGACCCCACATCTTGTATTTCCTTACTATATCAGAAAAGGCTCCATCATGATCACATTCGAGCTACGTCGTACTTGACACAAAACTAATTTAAGACAATTTTCTTCTAGTTCCATAAATATTTTCACTGAAGCCACTTCTGTCTCGAGTTAAGGGATTGCTCAAATGAGTAAATTGCATTTGTGCTGTGAAGAAATGTCTTCTGTCCCCACCACACCCACATATCTAAAATTTGTGAAACCCTCTCCAACATTCTTCAGAGTATGTGGAACTCCCAAGGTTTTAAAGCGTGACTCCCAGAAGTTATGCCACTGAAGAAGGCATGGGAGGAAGAAAAGGAAATGAGTGTTTGTCTTCAGCTCTCAGGGAAGAAGATGCCAGGGAACTTGAGTATCCTCTGGCCCTTCCAATGAATGGCTACAGAGTAAAGAAGGTGTACAATTGTGAGTCAGTAAGCCTCCTGTTTAAGGAAGGACACCCCTTCCTCGTACTCATCTCCACTCCCTCCCCAACTCCTCCCCATCAATGGCTTGGATCCAGGACCACTGAGAAAGAATGGAAAATTGAATTTTTTCAGTGATCTACAAATTGGTGGATCCACAGTTCTGAGCTTAAAACATTTCTATCTCAATTCTTTTTTTTTTTTTTTTTTAAAGTAAGTCTTATATCCTCTGCTCTGGAAAACAAACATTTAGCCACACATGCATCTACTCACAGGACCCACATGTTTTCTCAAATAGCTTGTTCTCCCTAAAAATATTTAGAAGGAAAGACTTTCTTCACAAGTTCTGCTCCCTTCGAGAACTTTGGGATTCCCTGATGCCCTGATTAAACACGACGACCGTGCTTTCAAATACATCTTCAGGGATCACCGTGCTTGCCTTAAAAATGTAACTGTTAGGGTATCTTTCTTTTCCACTTTCTCTTTCTTCTCGTTTATTACATCTGATGGAAAAAATGTCCTATACTCCCTCACCAGAGCCAAATCTACTTCTCCCCTTCCTTATAAGAGTAAACTTATAACAGTGAATCCTCAATTTCTCTTAGTTCCATTGCCTCAGTTTTTCTGAGTAAAGACACAGATGAGGCTCGATAATCTTGCACATTGCCCTGCGACACAGGGCAGGCCTGGCTGGTATCACCCTTCTCAGAGGAAAGGCCAAGTTGCCCTTACCTTAAGACGACTTGGGGTGTGCTGTGGTCTCACAAATGGCAGTCATTTCAAGTTAATATGCTTTACCGTCATACTTCTGTATAATGTGGATGCCATTTCTGTTGACATTTTATTGAGTTCAGCGGGAGACTTTATCCTTTCTTCCCTGTACATCCTGCTCCCGTCCTCTCCACTCTTGTCTTATCATTCTCCATCTCTTTTCCCCAAAACACACACTTATGTTCTGTTTCTTCCCTTCTCTTTTCCTGAATTCCCCATTTCAGGAATTCTTTAGCCGTGCCATATTAAAGCCTATGAGCTTTTCAGGTTATAGATTCATACTGAAATCACAGATTTTTTTGGTCCAGGTTGATTTGGGTTAGATTAGAGTAATCCTAACAGAGGTATCTGTAAACCCTTACTGATTTCATTTATGAAATGCTTGCCATCACCTACTCTGTGACGGGTCCTGTGAAAGTTACAAAGGGTATATTTCCTCTAGGTACTTATCATTGGTCTTTCATGTGTGGATTCTATCTGGCAAAAGGAAAAGAAGGCATAACAAATGTCTCTTTAGAGCGGAGCCCTCAAATGACATCCTGTAGCAAGAATATACATTCCTAACCGTGGTCGGCAATGCATGCAACTAGGTTCAGAAACCTGGGCAAGAAGGCAGGAAACCCCATCACCAAGACAGAAACAGCTTGTGCCTCTCCCCTGGTATGGAGACAACTCCTCGCAAAAGAAGAAGGCCTGCCCTAGGGGAAGGAGGACGGACGTGGACGGGAGTTCTGAGTCTGACTCTCTGCTACTCCACTTACTAGTTGTGTGTCTCTGGGAGAAGCTGACATTTTCTCTCTGCTGTAGTTTCTCATCTCGAAAATATAATAGCCTTGCCTGTCTTCCAGGTTGTTATTATTATCAAATGACTTAAAATTAGTGGAGCAGTAGATAAACACGAAAACACCTGATAAATATTAGGTACTCTAATATTTGGGTCTCTATTTACAGAAAATAATCCATGTCATCATGTCGAGGGAAAGGTGACTTATCAGTGTCTCTATCCCAGTTGGTGGCACAACTATCATTCCAGGAATGACAGATGAGTCTGGAGGCCATACGTATCCCTTCTCTCCATCTATTCTGGCACCTTCCCCACTCATCAATCATTTATCCTGCTACTTTTATCATCTAGATGTTTCTCAGTTCTGTTCCCTTTTCTCCATCCTTTCTTGACTACCATACTTCATGCCTTCATCTCTCTTCCGGATCACTGGAACAGCTTCTAACCGTCTTTCTGTTTCCTGTCTGCTTACTCTTGAATTCATCTCCAAGTCACTCAGGCACCAGAGCAATCTTAGATGCTAGCCTAACCATATCTTTTCGCTGTTCCAAATTCAATGCCTTCCCAATCACAGCCCTAGTATTAAAAATGCCTTCTAGGCGCCTTCTATCTGCTGATTGTCCAGCATGATATCCGCCCATCTAACTCCACTCCCACCAAAATGGTTGATCCCTTTTTTATTCCCTAAGAAAGTTCAGACATCTCTGAAGCCTTCCTCAACCTCCCTCTGCCACTCACACACTTATTTCCCTTCTCCAGAAATTCTGTGTTCCTCCTCTGGACTCTAGGAATACCCTGTGCCTATCTCTACCTTTGGACCATAATTTTCCCTCTAGAGCCCACTTGGAATCTGGCACACCACAGAAGCTTGGTAAATGTTTGTGGAATAAAAGAATGGCTGTCCAGATGGTAATGTACTCATTCATGTGAATTTCTTTGACCAAATGTAAAAAATTTTAAAAAAATGAATTGGGTACCTCACCCTTTGGTATTTTCAGCCATATTTAAACATCTAGTTAGCAATTACCTACGACAAGATCTTTTCACATTTGCATATCATAGAATAATATGAGAAAAATTAGGACACAAAGCCTTTTTCAAGTAATACATGATCTTTCAGCTTTAAAAGCCTTTCTTTTCTCAATGAGCCTCAATTTCTCTAAAACATCATTTTCATTCAGTAGACTCAAAAAAAGAATGAAAAGTTGTAAAAGTTTGACTTTACTCCCAATCAGCGTGAAAGCCATTTCTTTGCTCTGAAGTTGTCCTTTCTGAGAACAAAGCCTCAGGTATTGGGATTCTGAAACAGCCCTTCAGCTGTGCAGCAAGTCGGACAACAGCAGGGCGAGCGTGTGAGCAGTGGGGAGAATTCACTGACAGATGTGTCCTTGTTCTTTTCAAAGACAGTCCTGGACACTAGCAGGTATCCAGCCGCAGGGCTCAATCCTGCCTTATCTCACTTTGTTTTGGAAATAAATTGAAGGTTGCAAAAGAAAGAAGACTGCAGTGTGGGAAGGCTTAGACATGACAGGAGTTTCTGTTTTCTCTCATTGTCTTATTTTTTTGCTCAGGACTTTATTTCTAAGCTCTTCTCCGTAGAAACCATTACTGTCAAGTATCCCTCCCTCACCTTCTAGACAAGTGCTTTCAAAACTCACTAAACGTCCCGACTCCATGCGGCAGGCTCCTGGATGCTGACATATTCTAGAAAGGGGTTCTGGCCTCCGTGCATTAGCACACTTAGCCGAGAAGTTTCAAACCAAATTTATAGTCATTAACTGCAGGCAAATGGGCAGGGCTGCTGAAGCGTTTAGCTTCTACGGCATTGGATAGGAGGTCAGAGGTGAGAAGCATGTGCCTGAAAAAGAGCTCAATGGCGAAAAAAAGGCAAAACAAACCAAAAATCCAACAAGCAAACAAACAAAACAAAAAGTAGGCTGATTACTTTTCCCCTCTCTCTCAAAAATGGTCATGTTCTCAGGTTGTGGAACATTTTAATTCCAGGCGCACAGTTGAAAGGACCCTCAAAAGACGCAGCATCCGAGGAGTCTGAAAACCAGCGAAGGAAGCGAGACATTGCAAGTCAAAGTTGCCATCTTATACTGTACAAAGCACTACGTATCACAGACTCTCATTTCAAATGTGCAGATGTTTGCCTCCGCGTCCCTGACATTCTGGCAGGGTATTAAGCATTTCTGCAGGTCACTTTGTCCTTTGTGGTTAAAAATGGGAAGCATATAACTTTAATATCAGAGAGTGGCTTAGTCATGCGGGAGAATCTTCTTGAATGATTCACATTCCTGGGGTACCCCTAAGATGCCCACACTCATGCTGAGAGTAGAGCTAAGAATTGTTATATCTATTTAATATAGCATACTCGTGGAGACCAGAAGCTGTAACAAGAAAACCTTTTAACAGAATGATGCATATTTAATGATAGTTTCTGGCAATAGAAATCCATTCATAGGACATTGAGTTGAGGTTATCAAGAAGAAATGTAGGAAACTGCCAAGTGATTGATACCTCGGGGGATGAGAAGCAGTTTTCAGCCAGGGTATCAGCATTCATTCAACAAACCTCTAAGGAGCCCCACTCCTTACCAAGTGTACCACGTGCTGTCAAGGATGCCCAGAAATCTGGATATTTGCACCTGGTTCGCTAGCATTAGCGAGGTTAGGAGATTCTCTTTCCACCTGCGAGATTACTCCTTCCACCTGCAGAGAGAAACAGAGAGAACGCTCTGAAAGACCCAACTCAGGGCTTCGCTCTCTCCCAAGGGCACAGATGCTCTTAAAGATGTGCACAATGGGAGTCAGAGATGCTAATAATAAAAGCATACACTCGTTAAGCACATAGTTTGTGCCAGGAACAGTGCAGTAACTCCTCACAAAACCAAGGAGGTGGACTATTTTCCCCATTTTCGGCTGAGGGAAGTGAGTACAGAGAGGTGAAATAGCTCTTCCAAGGTCACCCACCTAGTCACTGCGGGTTACCTCAGGCTGTCACGAGCGCCCCCTGGGACGGCCACGTGAGGCAGGAACATGGTTTTCTACCATCTCACCAGACTGCGTGGCAGCCGCCATTCTATGTCTTGCTTCTGTGGCTTATTCTTTTGAAACACTAGCGTAAAAATTGGGAAATATATCTGCCATACTGTTCTAAATGACTAGAAATTAGTGAATCAACACACCAAGCATAGAAAAAGGAAATATCCTCAGGTGTCTGTGTTCTGGGGTGCCACCCTCAGCAATTTTATATTTGTCAAATGATTATCTTAAAATGCAACCCACTTTAGCCTGGATAACGTGGCCAATGGATTACATTCTGTCACTCCCCCCGACCACACGTACCTAGTAGCAGGGTGTCCTGCTTACCGCAGATATTAATAAACATGAATAGCAGGCTGCTAAGAGAGTCCGAATGTCCTCTGATATGTAGTTTCAATGGTAGGACATGAGCTATTTTTAACTTATATTGCCAATGATACTCAGGATCATGGAGTTTATACAAAGTATAAACAAAATAGATTTCTGTAGCACATGTGATGAAGAGCAACAACATTGACTTTCTGATCCTCTAAACATCCTTTGAATAAGAACTAGATGATCCCATCTTATGCACTGCAGGGTGAATTTATACACGAAAGCACACGCACAGGGCTTCACTGACACCCACAATGACAGTTGCTTGTACTTTTTACACCAAATAGAAATGGGTGGGGGTGCTAACCAGAAACACCACGAGGACTATTAAGATGATGCGTGTAAAACATCTGGGCATAAAAGCCACTCAAAAAAATCACGATCAAGTCAAATTGATGGAGGCTTCTAGTATCTAAGCGATTTCTCCCATCAGGAAGAGTGAGGTGCTGGCGATCGCAGGCAGGGCTCTCATGGCGTCCCCTCGGAGCAGGGTGGTTGTGTTGTTCCCTGATAGGTTGCACGCATTTTCCCATTGGCTTTCTTTAGTTAGAACCTTCATCTTATCTAAGCCAGTTTCATGGGTTTTATATTAATAGGTATATAAGGTGATAGAGTCTTGCTTCATATATCATGGCACTAGAGGGGCTATTTGCCTTTTCCCTATCCAGGAACTGCCCCCTATTTTTGTAACTAGCTTTGATTTTCACTTTGGAGAAATCATTTCTCCCCCTTTGGCATCCCATGGACTTCTAGAAATATTCACCCCTTCCTCCCCTCCTTCATAGGGCACATTGTCTGGAGTGTATTTCTTTTCTCTTCCCCTCAGCAAGACAGATTGTTTCAAAGACGGATAATTGACCAAAGCCAGGTCATTTAGAGTTAGTGAGACTCACTTCAGATGCTTTGTTGTTTGAGCTGTGGAGGAAGGCAATGCTCTGTTGTCCATTGACTTAAGACTGTGAGGATGAGCAGCTGGAGCTGCAGCAGCCACATTGTAAACATGAGGGCATAAACATGCCTAAACACAGAGCCCTCCACAGCAGGCAGAGCCAAGAGATGTAGAGAAGGAAACAGAGCAGGTGACTTTAATTGAGCTCTAGCACAACCCCAGCTGCAGCCAGCCCTGTTGCCCGGAATTATGATTTTAGAGCCCAAACATTTCCTTGTTGCCTAGGCAATTTGGGCTACATTTTTTTTTTTCTATTTCAACCCAAAGCATTCTAATTGATATATACACCATGTAAAACTATAATTTAAAAAACAGCTTGCTTTTATGATTGAAACAATCCTTATGAAGCCTAATATTATTTCACTTCCAATCAGCATATTCCTATCTGAATTATTTAAAAAATTTTCACTTTGTGAATGGTGACTTTTGTGTTTAGGATAACTTAAAAATATAGTTCTTGTTAAATATGGGTGACATCAATTGCATCAATGTAACACATTCATTTCATAGGCCTGGGAAATTTGTAATCTTGCCAACCTCTCAAATTGCTTTTGGATACTGTTATCTTGTCTCATTTCTCTTAAGTCTCAAAAGAGTGATGAAATAAAGTCTTATAATTCATTCATTTGTCAAGGAAATGCAGCAATGACATATGGAAGATCAAGCTGACTTCACCAAAGTTGAAGTTTGAATTGGTAATAAAACAGATATAAGTGAAAGGAATGTAATATTCCTGCTTTTGTGGCTGGTTCTTATGTATTATAAAACTCTAAATGATTGGGGATGCTTCTAGACATATATCCCTAGTCTTCAAAGTTGGCACCTTCAAGTGCACTAGATTCTTGTTTCTTATGGCGTACAAATAATTCCCTTAGAAACTGAGTTAACAGTAAGTCACCCAGAAATTGACCATGCTCGATTTAGTGAAAACAGCTATTGTGTATCTCTTAATTAAGGAGTTTCTTAAAGGGCCATTTGGCTCTAAAGATGTGACATTATATTATAGACATTTAAACAAATCATTTGTAAATGCTTCCTGAATTTTTCAATTTTCATCTGGTCCTTGGAGATTGTCTATTTAATTAGTAGCTACTTCCTGCAAGAACTGCCAGTAAGCAAACCTAAGGGTTCAATAATGTGAAAGGTACATTAGCAAGTATATTTAGCCTCAAGATGAACTTCGATCATGTAGCTCTCACTAAAGTCATTAACGGAAGACTTTCCTAAATCATTGATAGCTTCCTTATCATTCCCATTCAACGTCACGGTTTTGGTCATTATAACTGCTAAGAATAAAACTCCCTTAAGTCAGGAAAAATAGTCGACTTTACAACTGAACCTTACAAATAATTTCTCCTGGTCTAGTGTTGCCTTTTAACTTTGTTCATAGAGTTTTAAGCTATTCACCACCAGCCTTTGATTTTAATATCACAGTAGCCACAAACTGGGGGCAAAAACAATCACATTCTTTCCAATATGTTTGGTTTGGGACCGAATGGCCCAAGGGCCTTCAGAATTAGGTTTTACCACTCTCCATAGCCCAGTATGACCCTGGCCTGGCTGGGATTATAGGTATCAATAACTGGATTTTCAACAGCTTTTGCACAAAACCAAGCACATAAAAGACTGTACTAGAGACAGTAACAGCCAGATAAATGTTCTTAATTACTTAGCCAGTCCGAGTTCTACTTTGTGATTTTCTTAATTACACCCAGATTAATCAATTTGCACATCTAAATCTTATTTGTACTCACAATTATTCTAATTAGTAATAAATCTGTAACATCTACAGGTCAAATGGGTATTTGCCCACTTTCCCTTTGCATTCTTTTTTCATTTCTTACTGTAGATGCATTTAAAGATCATATAACGCCTTCCTTTCTTTCAGAGGGCAGTGAAAGCCCTGGTCCCTTGCTGTCTATGAGCAGACTTTCCTAACAGTTATTAATGGCAACAAAGTATTTGTTGTTGTTTTGGGAAAAAAAGGAGTTAGTGACCTGTTTTTCACAATGCTAATGAATCTAGTCTATTCATATTGCTGCCCAGTTTCTTTTGTTAATTGAAGGTTTTTTTTCCCCCTAAATATTGAAAATTCTTTTAAGGTTCAATGAAGCTTAAAGCTTTCTCATGTGTCTGTTTGTTTTGAAACAATTATTTTGAGACATAGCATGACTTGTTTCCTCATAAGATTCTCAGGCAAAAAAAGACTTTAATGAAAAAATATAAAGTTTGAGGTTATATGATGACCTGAAGAACAATTTTGTAATCTAAGGGGACAGGCTACCTCATTTAAGGCTTGTTTCTCAATGTTCTTGAATGGAGAAGTGGTGACTTCATGAATTCTCCTACTTCTTAACCCCTAACTTGTTCCTCTGGGTCTCAGCAAAGCTAGAAATGATCCTATCGTAGATCATCAGCTGGGAAGTGAGTCTCAGGTCTTCTGTGGAAGAAATGCCACTGTCATTAAGGATGTGAATTCCCGAGCTTGGCAGCAAAGTGTTCCCCCCATAGACGGGTGGTGGTGTATTTAATCAGCTTAGAACTGCCTCTCTTTCCTGTTGTGATACTGAGCTGTGGAGCCACCACACAAGCAGAAACAAAGAGGAAAAGGTCTTCTTGGTAATTACGGAGAAAGAGAAAGCATTGATTATAATGTGCCTGCATTGAAGAAATGATTCTAGAATAAAAAATACTTCTACGATGACAGTAATATGTAGGGTCTTAGTCATAATGCAATTGACTTTTCAGCTTCCACATTAATTACTATAATCACAACTCTAAAGGGGACAAAGGTATTGGTTAAAAAGAACTTTTTTCGGGGGGCATAATATGTACAAGTTTGGGAGGAAAATAATATTATCTTAAAAAAGGAGAAATCATTTTTTTCTCCACCCATAGAAGGGAACGCTCAGTGGGTTGGGATGGAGAGGGAGAGGTGGGTGGTGGCTTGGGTGAAAATTTGCCATGAGAACAAAAACTGTCTTCCGAGCTCACATGGGCTGAGTACCCTATTGGTGGAGAAAAGGGAAATTGGAAGGAATACTGTTATTAAGGAGATAACAATATATTTGGAAACTCTTCATTTACACACATATGCAAATACAAAGATAAAATAGCTTTTAAAGCTCAACACTTACAAAGCAACATGGGCCAATCTGAAGCCACAGAGCATAGGAGTGACCCAGGCCTGCTTGCTGAGAAGTCAGTTTCAGGTGGTATTTGGACAGCTTAGCAGGTAGGAAGACAGGCCCAGGCGGACCTAGATTGAAGTCCCAAACCTGCCTCTTGTTCCCTGAGCATCCCTGGGACAAGTTACTTACCTCCTCAGTTTTCCCTTCTGTAAAATGGGATAATCATGCCTCTTACCTCATACCATTCTTGTGGGGATTAAAGAGCTAGCGTGGATGTGAAATGGCCAGCATTCTGTTAGGCACACAGGAGGCCCTCAACAAGTACCTTATGCTTTTCTCACTCTGCTCCACCCCTTCTCGCACCTACTTACACAGAAAGTACAGTTGTCTAATTTGACATATTGATCAAAGCGGATAGAAAGTGTTAATTCAGGTATGGGTCAATGCCAGTCTGGAGGTTTAGTTCGATTTTCCTCTTTCTAAGATAAAGGAACCAGATTATGTGTCCATAAACAACCTGTGACTCTCTACCGAACTCTAGAAAGATGCGCAATTCATTCAAATGGTACATCTGGTTCCTTGAGTAGGGGAAAAACAAGGAAATCCATGAAGAACCTCTAAAAACAGTTTTAGGCCGTTGTTTTGATTGTGATTTCAACGAGAAGTTAAGGCAGGATAAGCATAACCATGTAATAATAAGCAAGTTTCAGTTTTCTGGAGACTTCCATTTTCTCATTTGTAATCAAGGGTGGTGGTTATATTTAATCATCTCTAAGGCTAATTTTAGCAATGACTCTCTAAGAGTAGCAGACTGAGCCTTCCCAATGGTCCATTATGTCTAAGGTGCCGCAAAGAATGTGATTCTGACCACTGATAGGTATCCAATAAATATTTGTCAAATAAATGGATGAATATGGAGAGTAGTCTTGAACATGCCTGCCTTTTCTATCTGCTCAAGGTGCGTGACGGTTGAGGGTCTTGATGAGCCTTATACTCAGACAAAAGTCCTACCCTTGATGTCAGCAGTAGGGCAAGAGAATGACGAGTTGAGAAGCCAGCAAGACTTCTCAACTCTAACTCTCCTGGGACAGATGGAGCACAGACTTCCTGCTGCAATCATAACTGTTTGAATGTATTCACTGCTTTTACTCCATCTTTCTGTCGGTCTTGCTCTGAAGCAGAAAAATGAACTCAAATCACCAAACAGTGTCATTAATAAACTGATAATCTGTGGCAGCCAGCCTCCAACACAGACCCCTATAATTTTTACCTCCCAGTATTCATACCTCTGTGTAATTCCCTCCCACACTTAATAGGGCTGACCAGGTAACCAATGGCATATTGCAAAAACGATGGAATAGGACTTCTGAGGATAGGTCATAAAAGTCATTGCTGCTTTGCCTTGATGTCTTGGATCACCTGCTCTCAGGAAAGCCAGGTGCCATGTTGTGAGGACACTCAAGCAGCTCCATGGAGAGGTCCACGTGGCAAGGAATTGAAGCCTCTTGTTAATGGCCAGCACCAATGTGCCAGCCATGTGAGTCGGCCGTGTTGGAAGAAGATCTTCCAACCCCAATCCATCCCTCAGATGACTGCAGGCCTGGTCAGCGTCCTGATCAACCCTGAACCAGAACTTCCCAGCCAAACTGCTCCCAAATTCCTGACCCAAAGAAACTATATGAGATAATAAATGTTCATTATTGTTTTAAGCCATTTACATTTAGTGTCATTTTTAATGCACCAATAGATAACCAATACAATGGGCTTCTAAAAAAGATTGATTTCATGAGTGACTGAAGTCATCTTTCGGTCTTGTAGTTATAGTGCTAACTGCTAATAATTCATGAGAATAGAGGGTAGAGGTGTCTTGAAACTTTAGTAGCTATATCAGTGACAGTTCAAAGGCATTTCCTAATGGCTTTTTCAGAAGATCCTCACCTCTTTATACAAGCACGCTTTTAGCATCTAGCATAGTGGTTTATAATAAACATGGGTTTGGGGATTTGACAAGCTGCGTTCTCATTTGGGCTCTGCTACGTGCTAACTGTGAGAACTTGCACAAGTTAAACTTTCTGGACCTTAGTTTTCTCATTAGTAAAGTTGAGATAATAGTACCTACCTCACAGATATTGTGAGGTTTAAATAACCTAATGTATGTGAAGTTCTTAGGAGAACAGCTGGCACATGGAAAGGTCCCTGTAAGTATTATCATTTTTATTACCAATTTATTTTCACAATCTAAACATTGTAACACTGTCATAGTTTCTTCTTCTTTTTACCATGATCCATGAATTCATATGCCCTTCATTTAGTCAAGTAAGATATTTTCCAAATTGAATCTGAAATCTGAAACAGACAAGGGAGTACTGTCTAAGAGAACCTCTGTGGTTTGTCAGCTATGCAGCCTTCTTTTCTCTCTGCCTTCTCCAGCTGATAGATCAAAAGCCAAGCCGTGGTTGTCTCATTTCATGCCCGTTCCCAGACCTAAATGACACCTTATCTCAGGGTACACTGATATGACTCTGTCTTCTAAGAGTTGTATATCCAAGAGTTGAATTTTTAAAAGAAAATTTTAGATAACCAAATATTCTAGTTTTCTAGTCTGAGTTTACCAGTGTACAATTAAAGAAAACCAAGTATTATAAGAAAAAAATCAAGAGTCACCTCAATTTCAAAAGCACAATACTAAATTGACTGATCTTTTGAGAATTTGGTCTGACTTTTTCACTTTTTCTATATGAAAGAAGAAACTAGAATCCACTTCTGTCTCTGAGATCTTTCATTTCCCTTCCTATTTGGGTCGTGGTGGGAGAATTATGAAATCTAACCAATTACTACAACCATCCCATCTTACAGGAATTGTTGAATTGGGGATATAGTGTGGTTCAGAATATTAGCATATTTATACATTTTGATGTTCTGTTTGAATTCAGTGGTGGGGGAAAGAGTAGAGCAGAACAGCAGGTGGTATCATCAAAATCTCCCTGAAACTCTGAACTCTTCATTTTTAAGGTTAGGAGGCAATATGCCAAAGGTCATGTGGGGGCAAAGGGCAAGAAGACTGAAAAGGATTAAAGGAAGATAGAGACTATGCAGTGGACATAAACGAGTTACTGGGAAAGCAAGAAACTGGCTGGAAAGATCACATTTTAATTATTCCGCTTAAATTATTTAAATTAGCTTAAATAAGCAAAACCAGCCTTCCTTTAGTTTATTGCATTATACTGAAGGGGGGAGGGGGTTAATAAAACTATTTACAAATTCCGTTTTTCTCATTCCCCTTACCCTTGTCTCTCTCTGCCCTACCCCGGTGAAACACATATGGATTTTGTTATTCAAGCATCGTTTTTCATCATGTCATTTTCCGTGTAATTCTAAAGAAAAAGAAACACACACACACGTGTGTCCACACTACATGGACAGAAACCACACAATGAGAGTCTCATTCATTTTTAAGCCTTTAAATCCGTACGGATATTGGTTGTTTATTTTTCATTTAATCTATCTGTCTATCTTTCTGTCTATCCTCTATTTACTTAGGAAAGCGTGGAGAAATACATCCTTTAGAGACACCTGCAATTCTGGTTTCTGCATAACTGGTATTTTAAGTACACCCAAACTCTATGCCTGCTTCGACCCTAAGCCGCCCAGGAATCCCCGCTGACACCAGCCATCCTCTGTCTTGGAGCATCTGGAATGAAGTCTTTCGACCTCTCCGCAGAGCCCTTTGTTATTTCTGACCTCTGGTTCTCTCCTCTTGCTCTGCTGGTCATTCGCCTCGTCTCTTCACTTGCCCCCAATGACATGGCTATACAAGGTTTTTGTATTATTTTCATTTCTACAAGGCCTTCTATGGAACAATCTGCTAGCTAGAGGTTTGCTCCCCTTATTATTTTCTCTTTACATCTTTTCTGTGTATAGACAATTTACAGACTGAGAATATGGGCGGAAACTGTTAAAACGAAGCTCTGAATACAAGCTGTTTTTGCATCCGCAGTGTCTGTCCTGAAGAGTGCTTATATACTCTGCCCGCCTGTTGACGCCATCCTGGGGGAAGCTGTGCATCGCCAGCAAACCAAGGCGGGCTTCTCAAGAACATCAAGGTACCAGCTGAAGCCACACAAGAACTGTTCACACTGACATTTTACTATTTGTATTTCTAGAGTGTTCAAAGTACTTTTGGATTAGTCCTATCATTCAGACACTTACAAGAAACATTAATTTTTTTTTTTTTTTGCTATTTTTCTCATGAAGCCAATCCTATAACTTGAGCACAACTCAAGTAGCCTCTCTCTATAAGCCTCAGGAAACAAGTATTTTGAAATAGAAGTATTTAAAAAAATTGACTAATAAAAAAAGGTCAATCATTTTAACAGACTGACTAATAAAATAAAATTTAAGAAAATACAGGTTGATCTTTGGAAATAAAAGTCCACAAATTTAAATTCTTCTTTGCACTAAAACACAGCCAATAGCCTCAGGAGGAGGCCCTTTATGTTTAAAGAGTATTGAAGGACATTATTTGTACTTCTGACATGGCCACATAAGGAAAAGGATTTTGTTGCCCTCAAAACACCTGGTTGGTGAGGTTACCGGGAAATACTTCCTGCCACCATCCTAAGCATCCCTAAGCTGGCAACAGTGCACAGAAGCCTGGCATTTGGTATGAGCCATTTGTACTCAGAAACTTTACAGTTCTGGGGAGGACCTGGCAAATTTTCATTATTAACTACTAATCATTATTCTGAAATACATTCTAACGAACAATGGAGTTGGAGTTATCATCCACCGAAGAGCTTTAAGAAATGTGTACCAAATGTGTACCAGCTAAAGACTGTCCACTAACCCTTGGAAGACGCAAAGTCTCTACAGTCACCCCTACAGGGAGCTTCAGTCTTCAGTGAGTGTTACTTCAGCTCACCCGGGGCAACCTGTGGTCATCTTGGAATGTAAGCTCCCCAAGAACAGGTCACATCTGACATTAGAGCCTCAGTGCCTAGAACAATATCTTGCACACATAGGCATGCATTGACATTTGTTAAACAAATGAATGATTGAGATATGCCATGTCAGGTAAAGTCCACAAAACCCACTTCACATAGTATCTGCTTCCTGGGAAGCTTATTGCAATTTATAATATTATTGCTATTTACTGTAAAGTATAAGCAGGATCCTAATTTATTAAAAATCCTCTACTTAATGTTCTTTTCCCATTTGAATATTTCTTTTTCCCTACCCAATTTCCCAGAAAAGTGCAAGCAAGAAGGTTTCCTCTGGTTTACTGATTTTTGAAAAATTTTTATTATTTTTTATTGAGGTAAAATTGGTGTATAACATTATATAAGCTTTAGGTCTACAACACTATAATTTGATACTTATATACGCTATAAAGTAATCACCACCATAAGTCTCATTACCATCTGTCACCATACAATTGACCCACTTCACCCATTTCACCTACTTCCCAACCCCTTTCCCCTCTAGAAGCCAATCTGTTCTCTGTCTCTATGAGTTTGTTTTTGTTTTGTCTTGTTTGTTCATTTGTTTTGTTTTTTAAATTCCACATATAAGTAAAATCATATAGTATTTGTCTTTCTCTATCTGATTTATTTCACTTAGCATAATACCCTCAAGGTTCATCCATGTTGTCTCAAATGGCAAGATTTCCCTTTTTACGGCTGCGTAGTATTCCCTTGTATGTGTCTGTATGTATGTATATATATAGCACATCTTCTTTATCTATTCAACAATCAATGGATACTTAGGTTGTTTCCATATACTGGCTATTGTAACTAATGCTGCAATGAATGTAGGGATGCATATTTCTTTTCAAATTACTGTTTTTGTATTCTTTGGATAAATACTCAGAGGTGGAAAGCAGATAGCCAACAGGTACATGAAAAGGTGTTCAACATCACTAATTATGAGGGAAATGGAAATCAAACCACCGTGAGATATCACCTCAAACCTGTTAGAATGGCTATTACCAGAAAGACAAGAAATAACAAACATTAGAATGTGGAGAAAAGGAACCCTCGTATAGTGTTAGTGAGAATGTAAATTGGTGCGGCCACTATGGAAAACAGTATGGAGGTTCCTCAAGAAATGAAAAATAGAACTACCATACAATAGCTATTCCACTGCTGGGTATTTATCCGAAGAATATGAAAACACTAATTCAAAAAGGTTTACAGATTTTTAAAATGAGTCACCTGGTGTCATCCTTGCCATTGCTCATCACAGACAATGACACAACTCATAAACATGAAAAGGAAAATTACTCCAGGGAAATTTTACCTGGCCACCTTTCTCAATGTCCCTCCAAAGAAAATAGGATTCATCTCCACTACAAAACTGAACTTACAACAGGATTAACAGTCAAATGACTCAGTCCCCTTGAGTACCTTCTTAGGATCTGTGGGCTCAAATTTGTACAGAATCTGACCAAGGTTCTGTTCTCGGCTTCCCGGAAATTTTTTTCAAATATTCCTTTGGCATCAAGAACGGAATATGGCTTAACTATGAAAATACAAAAATTTGATCATCTCCTCTAAAACTTCACCAGGATAAACAGTGTAAATTACTTTTGCAGGCATAAGTCTATATAGGTATCATCAAAATAAATTCACATCTGAATGACCTTATGTCAAAGGAGAAGACACAAAGACATAAAAAGGGGTAATAAAGACACAATGCATATAAAGCACTATCCACTGCCCTTCAGAGACTTCAGCTCTTTCTCCCAGAGAAGATACTTGCTTTATTATTACCATAAAGCAAGCTAGACCATCTATGCCTAAATTGGATTCCTTCTTCTATGCTGTTGTTTGACACCTTTCTGAGGACTTTCTTGTTTATTTCACTGTAAAACAAGAAGCAGTAAGTTATTGGGCATCTTGATAGTTTCTAGTGGGGAAAGGGGAAAGAATCTCATTTTGGCAAAATGTTACTTTATACAAAATGTAATGATTTATCCAGGTTTGTGTGTAACTCTACTATCTTTGAATAATAGAAAGCTAGAAAATTGAATGCAAATTTGGGTGTCCAGCGTGCCTTCTTGCCTGACTGCCTTCCTTCCTTCCTCCCATCTTCTCTCCTTCCATCTCTCTCTCTCTACTTTCCTCTTTAAATCCATGTGCTTTCTTATTTCTCATTTTAGAAAAAATTTAGCTCACGTTGTCAGATTACACAGCCCACTACTTGCACAGTTATCCACCGACCCCAGGACGTTCTTCCTCATTTCTAAGTGATTCTTAGCTCCTGCTTCACTCTCACTCTCTAGGTGGAGATTTCAAAGTTCATGGATGTGAGCTCACCAGCACCACAGCCTCTTCCTTCCTGGACCACCTCTCCTCCACCCCAGCTACTCCCCAAGCCAATCTAGTCACTCCCTGGCCCTGAGCAGTACTGGTAACCGCCGCCCTTCCTGTCAGCTCAATTTCAAGCGTCCTGCCCTCTGATGTTACTCTCAGTCTTTCCAGTGTGCCAGCCCCAACAATTCTTGGACGCGACAGGGCTGTTGAGGCCCTTCATCCTACCCCTCTTTTACCATCCCTTACTCCTTTGATGTCCTCACTCCCCTCCTTGTCAGGTTCAAGTCATTTTACACAGGTAGTCATTATAATCAGTCCTGTGCACATACTCTCAACCCCCTTCCTCCTCCGTCACTTCACCATCCTTGCTTGGCCTACCACAACCCTAGTGAAACACAACTCCCTGCCTACTCCATGCACCTGTGCAACTGAGCATGCCTGGAGAAAAACACCTCACCCCGAATGGCCTCATATTACATTCAGTGCCTTGACCCTCAGGGAGCCCTAAAGGCTGCCAGCCAGCCACACTGTGTTTCTCTAGTCCAGCTACTCGTCACTGTCTCATGTGTCCCTCCCACATCCCTCCTCCCTCCTCACACCCCCGGCACTCCTCCTTGACCCCCACTCTAGCAGACAACCTCGGTTCATACTTCACTGAAGAAACAGAAGCAACTGGACTAGAACTTCCACAGGCTTCCCCATCTGCTCCCCTACATCCCGTCCGCTCATCTATTTGAGTGTATGAATTACCCATGTTCTCTCTGTCTGAAGCCAAATCTTCCACCCGTGTACTAGCTTCCATTTCTTCTCGTCTATTCAGAAAATCATAGCTGCAGCAATGCTCTCCTTTTTCGCTCAGATCATCATCTTTCCTCCCCAAATTACATCATTCCCCTCAGCAAATAAACATGCTGTTATTTCTCCCATCTTTTAAAAACATTCTCCACCCAACTTCTCTCATCAGTTACTGCTCCTTTCTTTGCTCCCCTTGTAGCAACCCCTTGGAAGAGCTGCCAGATTTCTGTCTTAGTCTCTCTTCTCCCACTCTCTCGTATGCCTACTACCGTCAGGCTTTCTCTCCCTCCACGTCACCAAAGCTGCTCTCGTACATGTCACCAGTGACCACCAAGGAGACAACTGCAAAGGTCAGTTAATCCTCATCATACTGGACCTGCCAGGCACAGTTGATCACCCCTCCTCCTTGAAACACTGTCTTCATTCAGCTTCTAGGAAACCAGGAACTTCCTGACCCCTCTGTCCTGCCCCTACTTCACTGGGCTCCTTCTCAGTGTCTTTTGCTGATCTCTCCTCTTCTCTTTGACCTCTTAATGTTGGAGTACTGCAGAGGCTAGTCTCTACTTCTTTTCTTTGTCTATACTCACATCCTCGTTGATATCATGCTAATAACTTCCAAACGCAAATCCCTGTTTTCAAATCCCAGACTCATAAATCCAACTGCCTACTCAATGACATCTCCAGTTGGAGGTCTAATAGACAACTCAAACTTGATTTCCAAAACTGAACTCCCGCTCTTCTTCCTCAGAACTCTCCCAACTGCAGTCTGTCTAATCTCAGTTGATGGCAACTCGATTCTTTCAGTTGCTTGGGCCAAACCTTTGAAGCATCCCTGATACTTTTCTCCCACCTGCCCCCCATTCCACATTCAATCAATCAGGCAATACTGTTGGCTCTATCTTCAAAAATAGCTAGCATCTGACTACTTTTTGCTACTTGCATTGCTATCACCAAATCTGAAGCACTCTTATCTCTTTCAGTAGCCTTGTGATAAGTCTCCTCTTTTTGCCCATCTACAGTCTACTCTCAACACGATAGATGGAGAGAGCATTTTAAAATATAAATCAGAATGTACTATTCCTTTGTACAACATCCTGCAATGGTTTCCTTTTCATCCAGGGAAATAGCCAAAATCCTTCTCATGGCCCACAGGCCATGCGCTGGCCTTTTGTTACTTGTTTGACCCCATTTTCTACCACTCTTCTCTCTGTCCACTCCATCTCTGTCATATGGTCTCACTGCGGTTCCTCTAATATGTCGGTATAATTCCTTCCTGCGGCTTTTGCTCTAGCTGTTCTCTCTGTCTGGAATGTTCTGCCTCAAGATATCTGGTTGCTACTTCCTCAGTTCTTTCAAGTCTTTGTTCAGATCTTACCATCTCAATGAGGCTTTGTTTGTGAATCCTTTTTAATATGCCAACCTACCCTGATCTCTACTTTTCTTTTTTTTTCATGGTACTTATTACTTTCTATATATACTTGACCTATATATTAGGCTCAGTCTTATTTTCTGACTTCTGCTAATAGAATGTAAGACCCACAAAGGTCGGCATCTCTAAATATTTTGCTCACTGACAGATCCTAAAGACCTACAACAGGGCTTGTAGGGCACGTCATGTGGTAGGTGCTCAATGAATATTTGCTGAATTAATGAATGTATAAATGAGGGAAAGAACATAGGAAAATGAATTAACCTGGTCTCTCTGAGATATTTACTTAAAAAACCCTTTTGCTGAGATTTCAAAAGAAGTTCTTTCCCCAAAGTGTTATGCCTGACACTAGAGCCTCTATTATTGAGTCTGTCTGGTTTCCTAATTAGAACGTGTTCCAAGTAGCTGAGAAATTCTCCCCCCCATTATACTAAAATAAGGTGTTGCTTCACTTCAGCCACTAGTAACTATTATACACACTCTTGGGACATCATAATAAGAGCTTTTGGAAACACGGAACTAGGTGAGTGGCCTCATTTTAGGATCTGATAGAAAATCATAACGCAGAGCAGGTTCATCTAAAGCTTGGCCATGGTTCCTGTAAACCTGGCTCACCCCGAAAGAGAACCTGAGCTGATACATCATCTCAAATGGAAACTATGCAAAATTCAGTGGCTTCATGTGGTTTCAACCCCACACCAGGTGGAACCCGAGGCTTTGGCAAAGGTTCACTTTAAATTCTTAACTGGGGAATGTAAACCAAGGGGGTAAATGTGGGAGAAAAACAAAGTGAAATAAAACCTTTAGTTTTGAACAGCTCTGGAACCACAAACTTAAATCACTGCTCTTTAAACGTCATCTCACTCAGGCTTTAAACAAGTACAATCATTATTTTGAAAAATTTCCCTCAAAAATGAACCAGTTTTTTGTCATCCTGTATTAGAATTTCAGAGGTCTTTCACACTCACGTGGAGATCAATTATTATTTCCATCTGGCAGGTTGTGTAATCAAAGAACAAAGATGAAAAGGTGACTTGCCAAAGGTAACTAGAGGAATGAACCAACAGAGTTGACATCTCAGTCACAGCTGAGTTCCTTAACCTAAAAAACTGCTGCCTTTCATTGAAGGAAGCCAGAAAAATAGTCAAAAAGAAACAAAAAGGAGTTTCAAGAATCCTGTGGATCAAAGGAGATTAAGTTTTAAAAAACTGTGTTTTTGATAATAATATTGTGCAAACCCTGAATTGACCTATTCAGTGGGAGTAATTTATCAAAAATGTGGTTTGTATGTGTGCACATGTGCATACACGTGTGTGTGTGTGTGTGTGTGTGTACAGGATTGGAATACTTCTGAATTTTAGGAGCCCTTTAAATGATGAGGTGAAGGTATTCTAATTTTAGGAAATGTACCTATATCCAGAGATTTTAAGCATCATAGATTTTTAAGAGACTTCCACAAATCCTATACTCTTCCAGATACAGATATTCCTTATATAAAACTTCAGAGGTGTTATATTAAGATTTCAGAAGGAAATCTCTAACACGATAATGAAGGATTTCTTTCCTGCCCCATTTCTGCAGTTTGTAGCAGTTTGACTGTAATTCTTAATTTGTAAGTCTACTTTTTCATCATAGGAAGAAAGCTAGACAGACTTTGGAAAGACCAATTCAATACATCTTGCTGTTTAAATGACAAGCCATCACAGTCCCTTCAACAGACTAAGGCAAATGAAACTATGGTCTAGAAGTTCATAATCCTGGTATACGCTCAGAGGGAGAAACCCTTGAAGGTAGACACTGCATCTTCCAACTTCATGGACTGAATGTTAAAAACAGCCTCCACTACGTTTAATTCTAGAATAACTTGTCATTACTGTCCTACAGGTATCTGGAAACACATGATCTTTGTTTCTGGATACTGGCATGTTATAGCTGTTAAGGAATGTTAAGTCAGCTTAACATAGAACCAGTCTACCCTAGCACTAATCTCTAGCTTATATGAATTCAGTTGTTTAATAGCTTTGTCTCTGTTGCTTAAAAAAGCACATGTTACAAAAGCACCTAGATATTTACATCAACGTCTCAACTAAATATAGATACCCTAAATATTGTGGATCAATTTAATAATAGTCAATCATCCTTTCATTCAACAATATTTATTACTCCTGCTATGTGCTAACTCTATGTTAGACATTGGGAATACAGAGAGGAATGAGACACTGTCACTGCCTTGAATGGTCTTACTGACTAGTGGGGAGAGAAGAAATAGAAACAAAGTTTGAATACAAATGTGGTGGGACTTCCATTTCCAGTCAAGATGGAGTAACTGGTACCAGACTAGTCCTCTTGCTATAAACAGCCAGAAAACAAAGTATATGAAGCGACTATCTCAGACATTGACCAATAGGCTGTGATCCCTGAGACAAGGGACACAAGTAAGGTATGTCCCACTAGAGACACTTTCTGGAATATAGCCCAGAGAGAGGAACCAAAGCAGAGCTGAGGATAGAGTGCAATTTGGGGAAGTGAGGTGGAATTTGTGGGGTGGAGTATGAGAGGAGAGAGCAACAAAGAGAAAGAGCTCCAGAAATATGTATGGGATCCCCTTGAGTCCCTGGCTGAACATTAAGCTACAGATGTGTGGGGTGAGACCCCACAAAGTTGGGCAAAGGACAACCACCAGGCAAAGAACACTTAGCAGGAGGCTGTGAGAAGAACAATTTACACTACACATGGCTGGGAGATATACAAGTTCTGACCAGCCATAGTGGAAAGAACTCATTCAACACACATGGGACATTCAGTAGAGACCCCAGAAAGGTCAAGCCTTAGGAGTAGGGTTCAATTAGCCCTGGAGTGTAGATCATTCTGGAGACAACCTAACACAACTTAAAAACAAACTTTAAAAGATCCAACTGATCTTCAAGTAAATTAACTGCCTGCCAGAATAAAACCCAATATTCTTTAAAAGAAGACACCAAAATCCAGACATTCAACAATGTAATATTCACAATATTTGGCAGCCAATCAAGTACTACTAGACAAGTGAAAAAGCCAGAAAATGTGACTTCTAATCAGGAGAAAAATAAGTCAACAGAAAGAGACTCAGAAATGACAGAGACGACAGAATTAGCAATTGAGGACTTTAAAATAGCTATTATAAAAATGCTCAAGAATTTTAAGGAAAATATGAACATAATAAAGAGATAAATGGAAACTATTAAAAAGGACCAAATAGAATTTCTGAAGCTGAAAAGTACAATATCTAAAATAAAAGGCTCTTCAAAAAAGTGAATACAGTCTCTGTGACCTGTGGAATAATTTCAATATCAAGTAGTCTAACACAGATGTAATTGGAGTCCTAGGAGGGGGTGGTGGTAATGGAAAAATATTTGCAGAAATAATGACTGAAAATTTTTCAAATGTGTTAAAAATATAAACCCACGGATGCAAAAAGCTCAACTAAACAAAAGCATGACAAATACAATGTGACGAATGCTATAACAGAAATAAACACAAATGTAAGCCTATGATGCCAGCCCTGGTGTTCTAGTGGTTAAGACTTGGCACTCTCATCGCCCTGGCACGGGTTTGTTTCCCAGTCAGGGAACCACAGCACTCATCTGTCGGTTGTCATACTGTGGGGGCTGCATGTTGCTGTGATGCTGAAAGCTATGCCACCGGTATTTCAAATACCAGCAGGGTCACCCATGGTAGACAGGTTTCAGAGGAGCTTCCAGACTAAGACAGACTAGGAAGAATGACCTGGCCACCCACTTCTGAAAAAAAAATTGGCCCTGAAAACCCTATGAATGGCAGCAGAGCACTGTCTAATAGAGTGCCCGAAGGTGAGAGGATGGCGCAAAAAGTCCGGGCAGGGTTCTGCTCTGCTGTACACAGGGGCGCTAGGAGTCGGAATCTGCTCTTCGGCACTAACAACAAAAGCCTATGATAAACTTAATGCACATAATTTTCTGTGATCGATTTGTGCATTTATTTTTCTCCTTCCTTCCGCACATCACTCGGAGTCTTCATGAACTCCTCCACCTTCCTCCTTTACCAAGTGTCTAGATGATTGGGATCTGTGGTGATGAGAAGGGGAGAAGGTAGAAGTAGACGATGAAAGCATAGAATGAAAATAGAGAGAAACTCTCTCTATTGCCTCTTTGTGGTTCATTGGCTTCTTATCCACTATACATTGTTCCTTTCATTTTCCATTCGTGTCTAACAATTAATTTACCCCAGACTTACTGTTTAAAGCCCCCAGGCCCTCATACCCTCAGCTCTCACTAGGCCTCTTCCATCAATGGTCCTTATGCTCATTTTGCCCATCCATGGACCTGCCTTTTTTTTTTTTTTTTTTTTTTTTTTGTGAGGAGATCAGCCCTGTGCTAACATCCGCCAATCCTCCTCTTTTTTTGCTGAGGAAGACGGCCCTGGGCTGTGCCCATCTTCCTCCACTTTATATGGGACGCCGTCACCGCATGGCTTGCCAAGCAGTGCGTCGGTGCGCGCCCGGGATCCGAACCAGCGAACCCCGGGCCGCCGCAGCGGAGCGCGCGCACTTAACCGCTTGCGCCACCAGGCCGGCCCCCATGGACCTGCCTTTTAAGTGCCTCATGGTAAAGCCCCATCTCCTTTCTCTATCTCAAGTCTTTTCATCTCCCATAAAACCCTTATTATCCTGGTTCCTAAATTTATGTCTCATTAGAATCTCAGGCCTGAATATATCATCAGCATTGGCTTACCAGAGAAGGAAGAAGCTTAAAGGGTAGGGAAGCAGTTAGGGGACAATAAGCATAGAAGAGAAGACAGGTCTCTGGTATTACAGACTGTCACATGAAATGCCTTTTTCCCACCAAAACTTTAAACTTTATGCTTAAGATTTCTAAGCAGGACTGCTAAGGCATTTATCCTTTAATGGATCTGTAAAAAAAAATGGCCTCAATAATAATACTTTTTTTTTTTTTTTTTTTTGCTGAGGAAGACGGCCCTGGGCTAACATCTGTGCCCATCTTCCTCCACTTTATATGGGACGCCGCCACAGCATGGCTTGCCAAGCAGTGCGTTGGTGCGCGCCCGGGATCCGAACCAGCGAACCCCGGGCCGCCGCAGCGGAGCGCGCACACTTAACCGCTTGCGCCACTGGGCCGGCCCCTCAATAATAATACTTTTAATAAATAATGTTATAATACAGACCAAACTACTGGTAGACTGGTTTATAAATGATCATCTTTAACACTGTTTCTTTGCAACTAGGGATCTGCCTATATTTACAAACATCTATATCAATAAACATTCCATCTCAGTGGCTGAGAGAATCTAGGGTCAGTCTGAGTAAGGGAAAATAAAGTAAAAGCCATTTATGTTTTCACCTTGTAGTCTCATTGCATTATTTTGCTGACAAAACTCAGATGAGAGGTATAATTCTCATCTGAGTGGTGAAGCAATCCTTGGTAGAATATAGTAATAGCATAATCTTGTAGAATCTGGTCATGTAATCTGAGAACTGGAAGTGAAATCCATGTCATATTACAGATGAGAAAATGGAAGCCCAGAAAGGTTAAGTGACTTGCCCAAAGTCACACAGCTAGTTAGATATGCAGCTGGGACAAAGTTCAGGCCTCCTGAAACATTCCCTTATACTGTCTTTATAGACAATGACAAAAATACATTTTAGAACTCTTTCCTAGAAAACTTATTAAGAGCATGTGTTACTATTTCTCTCAAATGTTAGCGTTTGCTGGAATCCTTTCTTTTCATAAATATGGAATCATCATTTTCATAAAAATGATGAAGGTCTGACAGGGAGCCCTGACCGCACCAAGTGCATGGGTGGGCTGTCCTCTGATCCAGCCACTGCTGCTCACAGAACACCATGTGGTGAGGTGGCTCTGCCTTTTTGCCTCGTGGGATTCATAAGAGCTTTGTTCGGATAAAGGCATCTCATTTCAGGCACCCAATGACCAATGTGGCTTTTCTACTGCCGCCATCTTGTTATTTCTCAGCCATGAATGGTTGTACCATTAGGCCTCCAGGTGTCTCTGTAGTGTTCCTATGTCCAAATGATTATGGTCTTTCAGTGATCCCTTGTAACAAGCTATCTTTAAGACACATTGGTGCATGCTTTGGGGCTTATTAAAGAGCTTTGGGGATTATTCATTCATTATTCCATGGGGTCCTTGCCTTTCGTGGCAGTTCTATATGTACCTGGTATTGTCACCAGCCATGGACTCTAACCCACTTCTCTTGTCTTGCCCAAACTCTAACCCTTTATTTCTTGTCTTGTTTGACCTAATCCTCTTGTCTTCTTGAAAGGTGCAGATGTTCCTTTCTCTAACGACTCTGGGGTCTTGAGCTTATGTAGTTTCAGCTATGTTCCAGGAAGAAACTCTAAGTGACAATTGCCCTGGACCCAACCACTCTGAACCAGACCAGACCCGTCCAGACCACAACCACAAGAATGACACGAGCAGACAGGCAGAGAGTTGTACTAAAGCAACCTGCCTTCATTAACATCGCAAATTCTCCTCCTCTGGGAGGGGCAAAGCAGCCAATTTTAGATCATGCAATGTACGTAAAAGCATATATTCAAACCATGCATGTGCAAGCTCATGCCCACCTCTACATGCGATGATGAAACTTGTCCTTTGAATATTCATTCCCAATCCCAAATAAAGGTACCCACCTCCCCGTGCTCGGGGAGCCATAGTTTTGTGAAATTATTCCCTATGGTCTCCATTTTGCTTCCTGCATGCCGCAAATAAAATTCAGCTTTGTGTGACAACTATTCTGGTGTAGTTTGATTAACTCGCCAAGGAGTGGACTCACTTGGTCCGGTAAAAGTCTCTCTCATTAAACTCTACAAAACAGATGCTAGGCCACAGGCTCCTCCTTGACATTTAAATCATGGGTCTATTTGCACAGGAAACTTTTAAATATTCAAATACTTAAGCAAATAGAAGAAAAATTGTATAAATGAGTTTTAAAATTTACCCCTAGGGAACTGGCCCCAGCCAAAGCATGGATGTCTCTTTTGGGCAATTCACAAAGCTCAATATTTTTAAACCAGAAGTTGCAACTTTGTCTTTTAAACTAAAAAGGATCATTTATTGTGCACTTAACTACTTGGAAAGTAATGTGCTAAATGCAATAAGAAATGAAAAGATGACACTCCAGTCTCAAAAAGCACACAATCGAATGTGAGGCAAAGATATGTAAATGACAGTGTGGTACCAACAAGATTGAAATAAATATGAACCATAATTAAAGTATAAAGTTCCCACGCTTCTCAGATACATGCTATCTATGTGGCCCTGGGCTTGGTGCTCTACAGACACCTTCTCTTTGAGTCCCTCACAACGACATTATCAAGTAGATGTTGTTGTCTACATTTTACTGAAAGGCAACATGAAGCTCAAAAGGCTATGCAGCTTGTCCAATCCCACACATTAGCAAAGGGTGGAATATCTCCATTGTCTTTTCATAATACCCTATTTCTTCTCTCATACTGATGGTCCTTGGAGGACCTTGAAAAGGTTCAGACTTAATTCTCTACACAATGGGTAACCACTGTACTGTCATTCATTCCACGCTAATGATTGCCTTTAATTTTCACTTGGGAGATGCTGAGGGGAGACGATAGAGCCAACAATACCCACTCACGAAGCACTTTTTCTACTTTCTTCAATGTAGCAGGGATTTGCCAGCTCTTGGCACACCTACCTACTTAATGATAAAGAAAGAGAAGTGGAAAAACCAAATCTCAAGTTTATTATTATTATTTTGTGTGTGTGTGAGGAAGACTGGCTCTGAGCTCTAACATCCATTGCCAATCCTCCTCCTTTTGCAGAGGAAGATTAGCCCTGAGCTAACATCCGTGCCAATCTTCCTCCATTTTGTATGTGGGATGCCGCCACAGCGTGGCTTGACGAGCGGTGCGTAGGTCTGCGCCTGGGATCCGAACCCATGAACCCCAGGCCACCAAAGCGGAGCACGTGAACTTAACCACTACGACACTGGGCAAGCCCCTTCAAGTTTATTATTTTAAGAGCCTGTGGCAACATTTGATATGCAATGAGAATTTTGAATTTTATATATAAAATATCTTTTTCAGAAGGATCAAATACGGCCAGAATTAAGAATTAGTGCTCTCTCTACTGTGCGAAAAATCTCCAAAATACTTAGAAAAAAATCTCTCTTCGTGCACCTTCTTTTCATCATTCTCTAAGGATATCTTTTTTCTCTCCTTTCAACAAAGGAATCTTAATAATGGCACAAATGGAACAGCAGGGTAGAGTCCAGTTGCCACCCTGGGGCTCTGAAATTACATCATCACTTAAATAGTGATGGCTGTAAAAAATCATCAAATGTATATAATTTACAAACAAAAGATTAAAAAAAGTTTTCAAGAGGCAAACCCATTTTACCCTTGTGTAGCTCTCAGCATGCAGCTCTCTGAAGCTGCACGAGGGAGAGTCTAGACCAGAGAATAATCAGAATCTGGGCCCGCTGAATCATCAGAGCCTCCAAAAGGAGAATCTAAGTATTGGATTTCAGTGATTATTCATTTTTATTTGTTAATATTTGCCAAATCGTGGTTGGACAGGCGAAAAAGTTGAAGCTAAGGCTAAACAAATCTAAAGGGAAATCAAATTAGAAAATTAAAAGCTGGTTTAAAAAAAGCTTTCCCTGTGTATGCTGATAAAATACTCCCAAAGTACTTTCCCATTCATCACATCATCTGACTCTCTCAACAGGTATAAGTGTGCAAATGTACATTTTAAGTGTGCAAATGTAAGCTATTATCATTGCTCTTCTTTGTGAGGCACACGCACATGTCCTACTCCTGACTAGCACCAATTTCCACAGGGTGGGCGCTGTGGCCCGTGACTGGTTTCTCATGTGCCTGGTACACTGGCAGCGTGTGTGTGTGTGTGTGTGTGTGTGTGTGTGTGTGTGAATGTATGGAATTACGGGCAGACTAACATTATGGAAACTTATTACCCACTTTGTGCATTTCTGGATTAAAATTTCCACAAGTAATAATAATAGTTAACATGCATAAAGCACTTTACTGAATGCTGGCATTGTTCTGAGCCCTTTATACATACGGAATCATCTAATCCTCTAAACAGCTAAGGAAAGTCAGTGTTATTACTGGCCCCCATTTTTTAGATAAGGACATTGAGACACAAAGAAATTAAGTTTCCCAGTTAACAAATGGCATAGCAGGGATTCAAAGCCAGAGAGCCCGGTTCCCAAATCTGTGCCCCTAACCACTAAGCTACACTTCTTTCATGTGCCACTATCAATTAGAAAAAGAGAGAGAGTTTTCCATTTTAGGAAGACAAGACCACCCTTGCTGGTGATAACTCTTGAACTTCTCCCAAAGTCTCCATAAGTTAGGAAAGGCACTTTTTACATGACTAACACACATCTCTGCCAGTTTTCAGACACCCATGAAGGCCAACAGCTCAGCCTAGTTATTATTACCATGTAGATGCATGGTCTCACTATCTACATGAGTCAGGGGGAAAAAAATCAATGTTTTGATAGTCAGAATTATTGTCTGTCACATTTAGGGGTTGGCTGTCACCGGAACAGTTACTCATACATATATACACCAGTCGCCCCGTAAAACTCTGCCTTAATATTTCCATAACCAGAAAGTTCTTTAAACTAAGAAGAACTTCCAAATGAGAAATGTAAATTACATTCCTCCCCTTTCACCCAGAAGGGACATTTCAGCACTTACAAACTACTAAGCTGATACTGTATCTGACATTCGAAAGAAATTCCTTTATAAATCAATGCTTGGGGGTGGAAAAAGCAACTAGAAAATGGAATATTTCCCTAAGAGAAAGGCAGTCTTCCGACAGGCAGTGACAGAGAGCAGAGGGATATCACTTTCTGTCTCTGGTCTCTGTCCGGGGGATGCAGACGACGGCAATTTCTCAATGCATTTTAGTGCACGACGAGCCAATCAACAAGGTATTAAAAGCAACGGTACCCATTCCAGGGGAGTTAATCTCACACATCTATTTTTCTAATCATAAAGATTATTTGGAGTCAATCCTTCGCTGAATTCCAACTACAAGTATATAATACAGTACAAGCTATTTTTTTCACTTCTATTTTGAATGCTTCACCCATTAAAGATATTTCATTCTGAAGCTTTTCTTAAAAATGCACTGAATACATAGTTACAATCTGAGTGATTCTATAGCATTCCTTCTTTGCAAAGCATTTTTGAGTTTTTGCCAACCATCAAAAATACACCTTGGGATTAGTTTACTGGCAGAGACATAAAACTACAAGAATAATGAGGCAGAAATCAGGTGCTGGGAATAGCATAGTATGATGGGAACTGATGATTACCACGCAATTCCTTAGCCTTTTAATATCACAACAATAGCAACAGGTTGCATTTGAGTGGTTCCATACATCTGCTCCCTCCCAATGTACTTATACATTCTTTATCTTTTAGTTACAACAACCCAGTGAGGAAAGTGGGACAAGTACATTCTAATTTTGTAGAAAGTTACACAGTAAACAAAACGCCTAAAAGTAGAACCAACTCACTACAGTGTTCTTTGGACAGCAGAACTTTGTGACTAGTTATATCATGGCATACTTATCGTCAGGAGACATACTGAAAATATCTGTATCCCTTACAGCACAGGCACGGACTGCTCTGAATGCTGCTAGTCCTTCTCCCATAGCTACTGTGCATTGCTGAGCATGATCATGCCTGGCAAGACCCAACTCCTATGAATATCGTAGGATGGATTTAATCTGCTGGGGCATTCTTACTTTATATAATAAATAAACACATTTTAATGCCAAAAATGCATCAAATCTTTTTTTAATAAAACTGTAAAAGCAAATAATTTCTAAATTAATTTTATGGTGAATCCCATTGTAAGAAGCCATGCTTACAGGCTTTCTTTATTTTGCAAGTAATGTATTTGTTTAAAGTAGCACCTACATTTCAGATGTTATTGTCAACTGGCTATGGATAATGGACTTAGATTTCTTTAAAGGCTGCTAGAAAATAAACAAAAGAAAATGAAACACTGTCTTGAAAGCTTGGGAACTTCTGATGGTGCTAGCCATTTGTTTGGAAATATTTTGGTTACTTTTTTATTTTTAAATAATTATTCTCCAGCCAGCCCTGACGGCCTAATGGTTAAATTTCAGCACTCACCACTTTGGTGGCCCGGGTTTGGTTCCCGGTAGCGGAACCACACCACTTGTCTGTCAGTTGCCATGATTTGGTGGCGGCTCATGTAGAAGAACTAGAACGACTTACAACTAGGATATACAACTATGCCCTGGGGCTTTGGGGAGGGAAAGAAAAAAGAGGAAGATTGGCAACAGATGTTAGATCAAGGCAAATCTTTCCCTGCATAAATAAATAAATAAATATTCTTTCTTAAAGGCCCTATAGACTAACTACCTTCTATTTAAAAATAATGAAAGCAGAAATCACTGAAGTTCATGTGAGAATCTGCCAAAAAAAGGACTCCTTCAAAACGTGCCTCTTTCCATTTTGATAGCCATAATCCACATCAGCTTTCAAACACATTTGCACCACCTGCCCTATACCCTAGATGACCAGACAAGATTCCCTAGCAATTTGAGAGCAAAAATCATAAAACAAATACAAATTCCTACTGTAATTCATTTTTATTTTTACGTTTTTGTATATTCTACAAGAGAGAGAAGGACCTTGTCCCTGAATATATACATGCACCTGAAGACCAGTGGTTTACCAAAATTGAACATTAAGTTTTACAAATTCTCTAAACTGCAGATGCCAATGTAAAAAGCCTACAGTGTTCCAATTCTACTATTATGAATACTTGTGCAGCAAAAACATCCTCAAAAAAAAAAAAGCCTCAGTCAATGACTTATTTGTTTTAAGTCTCATTAATGCAATAACAACAGAATTAATAACAGGATTTGACTCTGTCACCTAATTATTCCAGGGATAACTTTTTAGAAAATCTAACCTTCATTTGCAATTGTGATGCCCTCTTGTGAAATCTAAGCAGATGAATGAGGTTAAATTAGGACACCACCGAGAGAAGGGACCTAAAATTGAATATATCTGCCACTGGTGGCACTAGGAACTCTAGTGGACACTAGAGTGGACACTTTTTCTATCCTAAAATGTGGCTTAGTGATCTTAAACAAATGTTGTGAGCCTAGTGTGGGCCATTTCAGCACTGGATGGAAAGATCCTGCCCTTCTTATTTGTTTTCAAGATGTCTTGGGGTCTATCTTAATGTGAGCAGGGCCCTTGGACCTTTCCTAAGAAGAGTTACCACACAGTAATCTCTTGTAACACTTGTGGTTCTGGGCACAGAACAGGACCATTGTGTGTGCCCTGATTTCATTTCAGTGATTGTCCCAGTAAAGAATGACATCATTCCATTCTTTTTTTGTGATCTCCACTGTGTGCCTGTCCCCCAGCCCCCACCCTCATCATAATTAAACTGCTCTCCTCCCCACTCTCCACTCCTCATCCCCAGGGGAACAGCTATTTTCCTCTTAACTTCCTGCCTGAATGTGTCATTATGGCAAGAGCAAAGGGTTTTCCTCCAGTCGATCACCGTCCCTGGAGTTTGCTTCCTCGCCACATTAGACAAAGCACTATTTTGTTGGCAGCCAAAGCGTACTGAGAGGGCCATCTGCTGGGACAGGTCTCAGCCAGCCGAGAATGGAGAGGAGCCAGCTAAAGGTGGCACAGCCTGACGAGCACAATGCTTCTCATCCCATTGGAGGTTGGTATTTTCTTTAAACACAAACTCATTGGCTTTGAGGATGTGTTGTCGAAACAGATCCATTTAACTACATACGTACACGTGTGCGCATAGGTATACTTGTACATACTAACCCTTGCTTTATCACTGAGATTTGTATTGAAGACTCGTGTGAAAGTATTTAGTTTCAGAGGGGTGAAAGGATGATACAGGAGAAGACAAGAGAATAAAAACTGGCATTAGAATGGAACCAAATACAATGGCTGTGTGAAGGAAGGTATCGATTGTTTTTTTTTGAGTGTTATCACTTATAGGGAAAAAGGAAAATCAACCTATATATTGCACATCCATGTAATGGAACATGATGCACAGATTTAAACTATGAACTAGGAAAACAATGTAGAAACTGTAAACTGTTTTGATATAAAGGCAAGGGAAAAAAATCAGAATAAAATTGTGCATTCTCCAAGTTTTCAATTATGTAAAATATTAGGTAGTACCATATGAAATTGTTGCTTTTGTAGGTCAAAAATAGTCAAAAAGCAGCAATTTTCTAGGATTCCACTTCGTATACAGTCATATAGAAAAGATTTATGGGCTTAGGTTAAGTGTGTGTGTATTTTTTTAACAAAAAAAAATTCACAGTAGGTAGCTATTATACTGTTTTTACAATAAAGACGTTATTTTAACTGACATTAGGATTTTATGTGATAAATTGCTCTCTTTAATGAGAAAAGTTAAGGGTAAGAGTGATCACAAAGAAGAAGTGTCTGCTTCTTAGCATCCTCAAATTCAAATCTTAACATCCTTTTCTTTTTTTCTGTGTGTGTGAGGGAGACCAGCCCTGAGCTAACATCCATGCTAATCCTCCTCTTTTTGCTGAGGAAGACCGGCTCTGAGCTAACATCTATTGCCAATCCTCCTCCTTTTTTTTCCCTTTTTCTCCCCAAGGCCCCAGTAGATAGTTATATGTCATAGTTGCACATCCTTCTAGTTGCTGTATGTGGGACACAGCCTCAGCGTGGCCGGAGAAGCAGTGTGTCAGTGCGCGCCCGGGATCCGAACCTGGGCCGCCGGTAGCGGAGCGCGCGCACTTTAACCCCTAAGCCACGGGACCGGCCCTCAAATTCAAATCTTTATATGCCGTAACAATCTTTAAATGCTTATTGGAAACCAAGACGAGGATAATTTTAGCAGTTTTTAGGGTCCACATCTGAAATTGAGTCCCTGAAAAGACATAGTTTACTGCTATAGTCTATGGACAATTTTAAAAAATCACTTAAATTTAAATTAATGTGTTGAATATAACTTAATTAAAGTAATATATAAAAAAGTAAAGTGCCAGGAGGCACAGCTAGGGCATGCTTATGATAAAATTCTCCATCGCAAATAGGCATCAATAGGGCTAGGAAAGGTCTTAATTTCCTTACAAACAACACGGGCGCTGTTCTAAGTTATCCCATCTGTGTGCACCAAACCTTGTCTGACAGTGCAGTTTTCGAGTCCAGAAGGTACAATAGCGGCCATTCAGATTTTGGCAGGTGTATTTCAAGCTGAAAACCAGGCTCCACAAAAAATAACAGTCTGTTCCACAGGTGTGAACATTTTTGACAGGAACCCTCAAAATCTCCCCCAAGCTGTGAAATTTAATTGTCCTTTTGGTGTCTTATTATAAGTGAATATGACCTATCTCTCCTTGGAACAAGAGAGAATCTTCTGGCAATCAGACAGTCAGGAGACACTTGGGCAGTTTCTGAGATTTGCTTATAACATCTCCTCGTTCTGTTTCTTGCATTATATATTTTGGAGGTGATGCCAAGCTCAATGAACTGTAGGTAAACAGTTCTTAAAGCCGGAAAAATATTAAATAAAAGAACTTTATACCCAGATGACATGAGCAGAGAGGCAATCAAAAATACACAGAGCAGCATTTTAAAACCCCAAGGCCCATTACAGTGGTCCTTATTTTACAAACCTGACTCTCTGAGCACACACAGAAAGGACCCATTTCTTTCTACAAAATTTACCAGATGGGAGGATTATGGATACATGAATACAGATGTAGTGGTGTGACATGACTCAGCTACCTATCTAATCCAGCTCAAAGGATGGATGAGGAAGGGCAGAGATCTCTGAAGCTATCAGCTGCTCAGACTTTGAATTTTAATTTTCCAATCCAAAGACGGAAAAAGCAGATGGAGCCTGCTGATATAGGGGGTCCACAGATTTTTAAGAAATAAATATCGTGTGTGTTAAATTTGAGCAAATGATTCTAACTTGATCCAATGTTAAAGTAAACACATTTCTATTTTCTCATAATAAGGATATGCTGAGAAATGAAAAGGATATAATGCTTAAAGTGGTAAAATTACCCATTAAAGGGAGAAAAGTGTGAAATGAAAGATTACTGGCCAGATGATAAACAATATGGCATCCCAGAAAAGTGGTCTCTTCATAGCGCAAAAGAAACTAAGACAGATGCTTTGAGAAATCAGGTCCTCAGTGATCTCTTGAGAAGAAAAAGGGTGACCTCTAGTATTAAGGGTTTTCCAGCCTCTTCTATAGTTAATTTTGAATGGCATTATAGTGAAGGCCAACCTCTTTCCTACAGAAAAATTGATGCATGGGCCTAGGTTCACAAAGAAAAGGTTTGGCAAACTGACTCAAGAAGATGAAGAATTCTTAAGAAGTCACAGCTCTAGTGTTTACTGAACTTGTTCTTCAAGAGAGATCTTTCTTAGTTTCTGTTTTGTAGTATTTTCCTTTCCTGTTTGGAGTTTTGAGGGAAGGAGACCTAAACTTCAATTTGTCTTCTCTTACTGTTGATTTAGCTTATGGATAACGAGCATCCAACACATTACTGGTGATATCCCAGACCACCTGCAGACAAAGCTCCTAGAACTATAGAAAAACTGCCAATGCTCAGGATTTTACGTCCATCCCAGTCTCCCACGCACTTTCAGCCATTTCGCTTCTCCACTTGCCATTTGTAGTGTGAAGACAAAATATTGAATTCCATGAGTATTAGAAAGAGAAGCTGGATTATAAATCAATCCTCAAAAGACGAACCTGAAATTCAGGTCAGACTTGAGGACTTTGTTTTGTTTTGTTTGTGTGATCACTGTTTGGTGATTATAGGACTTATTCCAAGCCAACCTGGGCCAACACAAAGCTTAGAATGAAAATCAAGCAAAGGGCAAAGATTCTGAAGAGCTACAATTCGAAACCAAGAGGAACTCAACAGTTTCCAATGCTTCAGTGTTGGATGGGGATGGAAGGGAACAACTTTCAATACTGACATTTGAGAAAAGACTCATGGGGATGTAAACTCATATAAATCAACACCTTTAAGAATGATTTTGCAACCAAGGTTGTATTGCTGAGGTGGGTCTCCGTAACTCTCCCCAGCCTCACAACACTCTTGGCACTAATATTTATCTGTCCAAGGCAAGAAACTGTGAAGGCAAGCTGTGAACAAGACAGGTGACATTTGTACATTTTTCACTCCTGAGAATGTGGATGACTGAGAGTACCTGGTCTGCCATTCACTATCCCTCTAATTTCCCTGAGCTTCCTGAACAGCTCACGACATATTAATAAAGTTATATGATTCTTTAAATACCCATTTTTCAGATGGTCCTTTTGTCATTCCGGAAGACTAATTTCATGAAACGGCTCTGTCACATTTAATGTCCCTTTTAGCCCTCTCAGCCAAGAAGGATGTGAATGCTGCAGGAAGGTGCAGGACTATTGACAACTCGGTTTTCTACAATTCCCCATCTGTGAAATGTCCCTCTCTTCAAGTGACATGGAGTGCTCGGGGTTTAATTAATGCCTTGGTTTAATTAATCAAGAGATAAATATTTGATATGAGTACCTTTGAAGATTTTCTGCAGTTACTCTGTCTTGGAAAACCTGCATGTCATTTGCCAAATTCACCTTCTTCGGATGATGAAGTGACAGTGCCGTCAGAACCTACAATGGAGGAAAGCAAAAGTGTCCTCAGTTGCATTTTACCAGTGATTTATCTTTCAGATGCTGCCCTTTCACAGCTTCAAAGAAGGACATCATTAGGAATAATACTCTCCAAATTTCATCCAGACTGATTTTCTTACAATCACTCGCAAGAGACTTCGAAGCATTGTGGGTAAATCGGTCCTTTTGTAGAAGTTTCCATTTGACTCTCTCTTCATCAAGGGAAAGACTTTCCATTAGATTAATTTCACATTATTCTTTGACTGGATATCATAAAACCTATCAAGAAGAGTTTCTTTTTAAAAATTTACAAAGTGTTCCAAATTTAAAAGTTGAGTGACTTCTAATTTCAGGTTATGAGACCTATTTTAAAGGAAAATGTGCTGAATCATGAAATCTTTTTTTTTTTAATATTATTTATTTATTTATTTTCCCCCCAAAGCCCCAGTAGATAGTTGTACATCATAGTTGCACACCCTTCTAGTCGCTGTATGTGGGACGCGGCCTCAGCATGGCCGGACAAGCAGTGTGTCGGTGTGCGCCCAGGATCCGAACCGGGCCACCAGCAGCAGAGCGCAGGCACTTAACCGCTAAGCCACGGGGCTGGCCCATCATGAAATCTTCTAAAGTTGCTAGAAGCTGCTATTTGATGAGGAGCAAAGTAAGCATTTTCAAGTGGTTAAATTTGTTTCTATTCTGCATTTATGACAGTTGAAAAATATGTGACTAAAATCATCTTAGATACTTTAAATAAGAGGAAACGCATTTTAATGTATTAAATATTTGATGAAGCAATCTTGCTGCGCTGAACAGCACATTTTAACATACACATATTACATATAAATGTGGATACGATATAATATAAGATAGAAGAGGAAATATATAATATATATCTTAGAAGGAAATATAAGATAAAGAAATATAATAGGAAAATGACAAACACTAACAACTCAAAATTTCCTTTATACGTAAAAAACATGTCTCTTGCCCATGTAACTATTAGAGTATTTCATTCGGAGCTTTCTTAGCTCTTCACTGGTGAATACAACTGCATGTTGGTACAGAGTGGAATCTCAGAGGCAGAGGGCGTAGATTATTTCACTCAATACAACAGACCTGGAATCTCTCCTTGTTCTGAACTGGCCCTGGTGATTCAGGGTAAATGTGGGCAGTGCCAGGTCCTTCGCTCTGTTCTGAGAGCTTCCCTCTTGCAGCGAGACTGCTGCAGCCCGGCCTCCCTGGAGCCGGCCTCCCTGGAGCTGGTCTGTCGCTGCAGGACTCTCCCTCTCACACCACCCGTATCATGTCTCTTGGCGTTCCCAGCAGGAGCTCAACGCCTCCACCCCTGTACGCCACCCACTGTAATCTGGCACACCCAACCCACTCAGCCTTTTGGCCACTCCCCTGTGCTTCTCATCCTGGGAGCTGGTGAGTTTTTACATTCTCCGTTTCCATTTATCTGATAATATTACGAATTATATAAGAATCACGCAGATTTCCACTTCTTAAATGTGTTCCAGGAGGACCTTAAATGGTTATGTTTATAATTATGCCATGGCACCTCACGATTTCCTGAAGTCAAAGTTCACATCTGAATGTGAGGCTATAAGTATCTGGCTGTGGTCATGCTGGCATAGCCTAATGTCAAAATAATAACATCCTTTCTGCAATGATTCTGAATCTACTCCTGAGAGCAGCAGACTCTGCAATTCAGTGCTTGAATTCCAGGCTACAGCATTCACTGGCTATGAGACCTTGAGCGAGTTACTTAATTTCTCTATGCCTCAGCATCCTTCACTGAAAAATGGAGGTTAAAAATAGTATCTACCCCATAGGGTTGATGTGAGGATTACACACAAGCATCCACGTAAAAAATTTAGAAGAGTATGTGGCACATCAGAAACGTTCAATAAACATTGGCAACCATTATCACTTGTGTTGAATTTTTTTTTAGCCAGTAATAAAGATACAACATACCCTGTAATGGTAATTTGCAATCAAAAGACATTTTCATGGAACGAGACCAGAGTTTTCATAAAGTTTATAAATGGAGACTTTGATTTGTCGTCATTAAAATGATAATGCATGGGAGAAAAATATAATAACTTAATTGCTATAGGCTATTAAACAGAGAACAGAGGCAGCCTAAATACCTGCTTGATACATGTATGTACGTGAGAGTCACACACTTCCTCCTGTGCTGTATGAAGTTTTATTTGCCAGACTATATAGTAAGGTGACGGGAGGACTGAGCCACCACAGTGCTCAGTTCCATGGTCTCGACCCCACTGGATGTGTTTCCTACATCCTTTCTTCCTTTATATGTGCCAACTGTAACAATTCTTTATAAATAGGCATAGCCCTGAATGTGCAATAGATATTTTTTATTAAAATATTTCTCTCGGGCTGGCCCCGTGGCTTAGCGGTTGAGTGTGCGCGTTCCGATGCTGGCGGCCCGGGTTCGGGTCCTGGGCGCGCACCGATGCAGCGCTTCTCCGGCCATGCTGAGGCCGCGTCCCACATACAGCAACTAGAAGGATGTGCAGCTATGACATACAACTATCTACTGGGGCTTTGGGGGGAAAAAAGAAAAAAAAATATTTCTCTCTTTTCTTTACAATTTCATTAATGAACACTTGGTTAAAGTGAATTTATTCTTTAGTTTCAGCAAAATGCATCATCTGGCAAATAAAATTAATATTATTAATTTTAACCTATTAATTCTAGTCTAACCAATAGAATATTATTGGTTTACAGTTTTGTTTATATTTAATTAGCAACTTATTTTGGATTTTTAATGATATAAATATAATTCTATTATTGTGGATTTATGGTTATATAAATATAATTTATGCTTAGTTTTTTGGAGGGTACTTATTTCAGTAACATTTTAGTAGATAATAATGTAAATCAATACTGGGGCTCCACAGTCCATTGCTTAGGTTGACAAATGCTGCTGGACGGTCTCCCTCAGCCTGGCTTCCTCAAGGTCCTACTTATGAGACCCTCTCCATGCTTCCATTTCTACTAGAAAAATCCACCTTGATTCCCTCTACATATTCAAATTCTAAGCACCCCTCTTGGATCAGCTGAAACCACTCCCTGACAACCTCAATTTTCATTTACATCTCTCATCAGAACTCCTACAACACTTAAAATCTGTGCCACACCATGTAGCATTTAGTTATCGAGTCTCCGCTGTTGCTGCTGCTGCCTGCATGGGTGATGGTCTCGTCTCTCCGGACAGGTTTTAAGATTGCTGCGCATGAGGATTGTATCTCAGGCTTTGTCTGCATTTTATCTTCTACTCATAATGTGGTCCTGGTAACTACCATGCACTGATTGAGCATCACTGTATAGTCAGGATCTGAGTCACAGATTGATCTGCGGTTTGTTTTGGTGTTTATTCAAGTTTTGGTCAAAAATATCTAATCTGAGACCCTGAATGTTTCCTGAAGAAAGCACAAATTGTCGGCCCACAGCCCTGAAGCTGGGGCACCCAAACCTGAACGGATCAGGGACTCATCGGCCTACTTCTGGACATTTTGCCCTTTTCTTTTCTTAAGCCAGACCTATAATGTTTCTTTTTCTTAAGCCAGACCTACGCAGTGACTCAGCATAAGACTCAGGTGTGCGAGTGTGTGCGTGTGTGCATGTGCGCGTGTGTGCGTGCGTGGGTGTGTGTGTAGAGGGAGAGCTCATATGAGTCTCGGTTTCTCTGTCTTAAAATAAAAGGATAAGGTTGGAAGACCTCCAAAATCTCTTCCGGCTCTAAAATTCTATAAAACATTGGCATGTATGCACATTAATTTGACATTAACATCCACAAATAAGTGTGTGTGCGCCAGAATTTCACCTGCTGATAATATGTCGGGAAGTTAAGCTCGATGGTTTAAAAGCTGTACTTTAAAAGTTTGGTTTGGCTTCTGTCTCTGTATCAGTGTGTTATTGCACTTAGCACTTATGAATCCATGCTCTAAAGCAAGTAGATGATTGAACTTAACTTTCTTGGCTTTCTCAGTTGTTCAGAAACTGAGCTGCATTTCCTGGCTCTCAAACTCCGTAACTTCATCAGATTTTGCTACAGAGAAATGTCATTAAAATAACAGTCCTCAGTGGAAAACACTAACACCATTCATAGTTAGTGAAATGCTGAAACCAGTAACTGATATTTTTAAACCGTGAATTAGAGGCATTTTTCTATACTGTACATATATATTCATATACACATTTGGATAGATGTGTAAGGGAAATGTTTATTTTTCTTAGGCTGTTGTCCTTCAATTGTCTCCTAAAAGTAGCTTTCGTCTTGTTGCAGACGTGTATTCTGTTGTTGCTCCCTTCACCTTGGAAAGTCATAACTGGTTCCAAGCTGCTTTCCCTAAGGAGTCATTGGAAGGTCCAAAATGTCCTCATTAGAAAACTCGTGCTGAACCACACAAATCTTGCCATTGTGGATGGTGCACGCATGTGGGACTATTACTTCATGCAGAATGACATGAGACCAGAAAACATGTGGACAGGAAGCCAAACCCAAGAGAGAGTTGGGGAGCTTCCAGCTTTCCGTGGAGCACAGAAATGGAGCAAAATCCAACAATATTCTGGACTCAGGTGTCTGGGGGACCGCACAGCTGCACCCTATCCACTCTTCAAACACTGTGTAGGAGAGTACAGTGGCTCAGGCAGCACCCAGTCTGGAGTAAATCATCATGTCAGCAAATCCAAAAAGATTGTGAAGTTGTAGCACTTGCTTATGAAGCCAAGACTTTAAATGGCTTGAGCAACCTAAAAGTGGAATGGCCAGCACCATATATGGAAGTTGAGTATATTCTTCCTACTTTCAATTGTGCTAATGGGAATTCTCCCAAATATATCTTGTTCTTTCTTTAAATAATAAACTTCCCCATGTTGCAAGCTCATCTTATTCGAAAGTATACATTTGGTAATTATTTTGTATAAATGAGACAGTAACTATTCCTTTTTGGGACTCTTCATTTTTTTTTTTATGGTAGAAGCATTTTAGCAAAAATAGAAACCTTTTTCATCATTTCAAAAGCCAAAGATAATTTCTGAAGTTTGGGGAATTTTGAAGTAAGCCATCAGAAGCCAGATGGAATTCAGATTATAACCAAATACTATCTTTCTGATGAGTGATAAAACTCTTTATATTTAGAGGTGGAAAAAGCTTCTTAAATCTGTTTTTAAATGTGTTGATACAGTTTATGAACCAGAAAGAAATATTAAACGACTTTGTGAGACTAGCCATGAAGTCTGGGGCTAAGCCCCTTTCATAATAAATGGTATTTGCTCTGAAGTGTTCAGGTGGGGTAAGAGCTCAGAAATCCAGGAAATCCGATCGAGGCTTTGCCATAGAAGATTAAGTGCTGAGTGTAGAAAGGGTGAACAGGTATAAGAAAACTGAGGTTATCAAGTAATCAGACCTCAAAGACTTAAAAAGTCACAGCTTCCTGTCTGCCAATCAGATTGTTTTCTATTCATTCTAAATCTTAAAATTCTTCCAGTTGTCATCTTTTAAACATTTACAAATACTACCCACTTCTCCTTTCCAATTACACACATTCAAAAGTATGGGAAGAACTTCTCATTCACACTGAAGAAAGTAGGCTAAGTAATGGCCCAGTAGGAAATCACTTTCTTTGCTTTGGTCTTAGAAATGATCTCCTTTACTCTAGTCTCTGAGGGGTCCCCCAATTCAAGAGAAGTAAAAAAGCCCCAAGAAAAAGGCTGCTTCTTGATGAATAACTATAAATTCTTTATGAATATGTGTTCTTTATTAATAAGTATTCTACTAGCCCACAGATCTTTTTTCTAGTCTCTGGCTCATTTCCGAAGGTTCAGAGGAAGTACAAATTACTCTTTTTGAGGGTATACATAGTAACTGGCAAGACTGCCCTAGACATGGCCTTCCTGTTGAAAAGTTAATGGGAAAACAATTCACTCAACTGCAGGGATGCCGATGAAGGCTCAGAGCCCAGCGAGCCCAGATATTGACATTTCTTGGGGGCATTGAGCATAACAGGGAGAGCCCAGTCTTTATGTTTCTCCTCAACATTTCCAAGAAAAATCTGACAATTTTATACTTTTTAAAAAACTTTTCATTTTTACTTAATGTTGCAGTCTAACCGCTTACTGACATCACAACCCAACATCACCCCAACTAACTCTATCTTCTTGTATAAACTTGTACCTTTCTTGTGGTATGGTATTCCACGATAGCTACCCAGTTGCCCAAGCCTAAAAACTAATATTATAGACATTTCCTTTTCCTTCGTTCCCTTCATTCAGTCCCCAAGTTGAGAACGTTCTACCGTCTAAATATATCTGGAATCTGTGCCCTGTTGTCCACCTCCACGGCTCAGGCCCTGAGCATTTCTCACTTGTATACTATAAGAGTCTTTTAATTGGTCTCCTAGTTTATAGTATTGTCACCCTCTAGGCCTTTGCCCAACCTACGCTCCAAACTGGATGGCAGATGATGTATATAAAATCTTCCTAAAACATAAATCACATCCACTCTCCACCTTCTTGATCCTTCCTTGTCTCTCCATTGATTAAAGAGCCATCCTGAAAGCGCCAGACCTGGGTGAGTTAGGGAGCTTGTGCTACAGTGCTTCCATGATTGAGATGGGTTTGCTACAAACAAACAAAGTCTATTGAACCAAACAGTGTCTTAGTGATGTAATTGACTTACATTTCAGTCCAACCTTATATTGATGTGAATCTATAAAACAAACTTTTTTTGGATCATGAGCTAATCCATGCATGAGTTTGAGTTTCACTAGAGTAACAGATCCAAACATCTTAGCACAAAGCACCAGAATACTCATGACTGGGCCCCTGACTAAATCTCCAGCCCCCTTAGTTTTGACACTCTAGCACCAGTTGAAACCAGTTCCCATCCTCAGAATTTCTCACATTTTCTGCTCTCCAATGCTCTTTCCCTCTGGAATGTCCTTCCACACCCCTGCTGATCCTTTAAAACTCACACAATCAACACCATCTCTGTGACAGTTCCTTTGACTTTTGCTAGGAGATAAACACTCTGGCCTCAATTCTGTCACTTAATCTCAACACACGTCTATTTTTGCAGGTATGCTGTTAAGAAAATTATCTGCTGTTTTGGTCTGTTTCCTCAGAGCAGGAACTCTTCTAGGGCAAGATAATAATCTTATTCATCTTTGTATCACTAGTGCTTAGCATAGTATGCAATACATAGTAGATGCTCAATAAATGGAGCAGAATCAAAGATGAAAAAATAGAGGCTATGGAAAAGCCCAAAAATTGACTGAAACATTGCTATTTTCAGACACTGTGCTAGACATTTTACATAGCCTATTTCCTTTTAGTCTTTCAACAATCCCCTCCTTGGGGAACGTAGTATTGGTCCTATTTTACAGATGTGAAACCTGAGGCTGAAAATCTTAACGATCTTGCTGCTGGTCATGTAACCAGGTAATGGCAAAACCCAGCCGCAAAGTTTCCTACAGTGATTGAGTATTCCATTGAGGCTAACGTTGAGATTATGTGGCTGATCTTTGTAATTAAATTAGCTAGAGTATAGAATTTAGTGTTGACAGATCAGTTTTAAATTTAGGGGTAAAGCAACTAGAATCCAGTCTCATTTTCAACTTTAATTATGGCCTTAGAAGTTCTTGGAAGCCACAGAGAATTTTAAGTGGGAATTGTGATTTAAAGGAAATCTTAAAAATAGACACAGTTTTATAATGTTTCTCATGTTTGTTGAATAAATAATGAATAAATAGCTCTACTGCATTCTGAAATTTGATATGAAATCTTTCCACTTGGCCCATTTTGGATATTACACTACCACATAAAATACTGAACACCAGATAGATACAACAAATGTTAAGATTTCAGGATAATTAAATATGTACATATATAAACTAAACTCTTCCATATACGTGTGTATACACAAACACACACACTTATACATACACACTGTATGTGGTTTTCACATCTGTTTATCTAAAGATAAAGACAATTAAGCTTAGTGGATTAATCCTAGCACTTACAGTGCGCAAAGCAAGAGGGCTCGCTTTTCTACATTATTGCCAACTTACATCTCTTAGTTTCCGTACTTGAAATGAAGACAGTAATTTTCTATATCTCATAGTGCATCAAGTTATAATCATGGTTTTACAAATGCAAATTGTACAACTACCCAAAATAGAACTTTATATTCACGGCTTATTCAATTAGCAAATCATACTTTCTATGTGTTCAGAAACTGTATCTTAGCGTTGTTCTAGACTTTTAAATTCACCTTTCTTAAAAGACAATTTCTCAAAGCAATGAGCATCATCCCTGAGAAAAATACTACGAACTCAGCATTCTTTACAGAAACATCGTTTAATAGCAGAGCTTTGCGTTTCGCCGGTGCTTAAGAAGTTAGTGTCCAGGTTCCTTTAATATTTAGACCCTTCAGCTATGCAGTGAAAAACTTGGTAAGAATTCACATGTCCACTATAGTTAACAGAGTTTACAGAGTTTACACAGGCCAGTGCACGTTTCAAGCCTACGCTGAACGATGGGATCTGTTTCATAGTGTGAAAAGAAACTTCCAACAATTGCATTTATTTGCCTGAAATTGAGAGCACTGGAAGCAGAGAAATTGAAGAGCAAAGTTGTTGCATCGCTTCTGCTGCCGAACAAGCCAGGTGACTAACCAGCGCTCCTCCAGGGTGGCGGGATGTGTGTGCGTGCGTGGCTGTGGGTAGAACATTCAGACAGGACCAGGACGCAGTGACAGCGGCCCATTTCAGCATCTCGCCTGGCTGCTATTTTGCTAACTGAATTATCAACAGAAACCTCATTCTCCTCCTATCACTTTTAGGAAGGACCCAATTGGGTGGAGGACTTTGGCCAGAAACACACTTTCCATCATCTAAGAATCTGAATGAGGGAAACCATTCTAATGAATAAATAATATGAAACCGACAAGGGCAGTAAGGAAAGTTTGTTTCCTTCCTCTTGAAAGCAAAAGCAGAGCATCATACTTACAAAAGCCGCCTTCAGAGTCTCCTCTAGAGAACCAGCTCTGGGAACTGGGAGCATGCAGAGGAGCAGAGATAAGGTGGCAGCGGGACTTCCTTCCTCCTCCTGAGGGCGAGAGTCATTGTTCCTTATCTCCGCTGACCTCCGAGGCGCGGGGAGCCAGGAAGGCCTGGCCTCTGACCCTCCCTGCCCTCCCCTCTGGCCTCCGCGCCTCGGCTTGGGGTTTCCTATTTGCCGCTAGAGCCGCGCGGCCCGACAGCGGCCCGAAGATTCAGTAGGGACTGTCTGCGAAGTGCTTGCAAGATGCAGAGGGTTATATAAGCCCGCGTATTATTATCATCACACACCCCCGTAGAACCACGGCTGCCAGACAAACAAAAGGCAGTTCCAAGAAGAGGAGGAGCAGAGGCAGAAGTTACACCGGGGGTGAATTTCGGGACACTGCTGAACTGGCTGGAAAAAAAGGCAACTCAATATGTGTATGCAAACCTCGGCAAACAAATCGTGCGCTGCAGCTGGCCGGCCGGCGGCGGGGCAGGCCCGGGGAGGGAGGAGGAGGGACGGGTGGGAGGGAGTCAGGGTTTCCAGGCATGCTGTTCCGGCCCCCCCCCCCCCCCCCCCGCCCCGAGCACCCGGCACAGTAGCTGCCTGTGGCAGGATGGAGTGGATGAGGAAGATGTGGTGTTTGGAAAGGCAGGCGGCGTTCCAGGGACCAAGTGCTTAGTAAATACTGATGTTTCTTAGACTCAGACCAGGTGCTGCTGCTGTTGCTTCTCTTTACTCCTGGTCTCCTGTTTTTCTAAGCATGATTTGCTGGGAGTTCCCTGTGCCAGGGCCGAACCCTCTATTTTAATCCTCTATTTTCAATCTCTCTGCTCTTTTCTTTGTGGGAGCGATAAACCCAGCCAGAAAGTTCTTTCCCAGAGCTCGGGGCTGAGAAAGTTCTGATTCACTCTGAGTACCCATCCTCCCTCCCCCACTTGCTACCTCCTATTTTCTTTGGATGATTATTATCCTCCCCTGTTCCCGAAACTGCTCCCCAACGTGTAAGGAACTTCCTCATCCTGGCGTTCAAAGCCTCCATGTGTCTCCACACTAATTTCCCACCTCCCATCCGGTCCTCGCCTCACCTACCAGCACATTAGAATATGAATCATTCTCTAAAGATGGCCTTTCAGTTCCTGCTTCCTATCCTTACTCACATCCTCCTCTTCACCCTGGAATGTCCTCACTCCCATTTCCTTCCAAGCTCAGTTCAAATCCCATCTTGCCCACAAAAGCCTTCCCACGTTTCCCCTCTTTTCTCCTGCTTGACTCTGCTTCTCGGTTGTAATTCCTTATGTGTTGGCTGGCTTCATAGGTTTGGTGCCTTGTGTGATTCTCCGGGGTGGCTTGGGACGGGGGCCTGGGTGAAGCTGGCGCTTAATGAGTGTTGGCTGAATTTACCTGATCTTACCTGGGCCGTCAGTCTCGGAGTGAAAGGGGCCTGTGTAACCGCCCCGGGCTCAGGTGCAAGCTGCCACGTGGTGGTGAGGTGTTGATGTTGGAGCTGTGCAATAGGTTTATGAGGGCTTGTGATAGCCTTTGCTTTTGTGTATGTTTGGAAATTTTCATAGACTTAAAGAAAATAAGAAAGCTGTATAAAACGTGGAGAGGAGAGTCTAAACTTCACCTGAGTCTGCTAACATTAGGACGTAAGTTCGTGAGGATAACAGGAATGCTGGCATTAGCTCGCCTCTGCTACTGCATATTAGAGGACCTATAGAGTGGAGCTTACTTAATAGAATGCCAGGAAAATTCCCAAAAGGTGAGATTTTCAGAAATCACAGACTTCTGGGATGCGTTTTATGGGGGAACTCCTCCACCATTGAAAGAATGCAGGCTATCGCAACAGCAGCTCAAAAATGAACAATAGCTCTCTGGTGAATTGTTTTACGATATGGGGTGAAATACAGAATGTGAGCTGTCAGGTACTGAATTTCTTGTGGCTTAGTATTAGAGTGTTCTTAATGACATTTCCCTTGTTATTCTTTGGTGAAAGCAACGTGCTTTAAATTCCATCTGTGGTGGTTGGATCGACCGCGGTGTCATTTAAGAGACTTGGGGTGTGTCTACACAGTACATGCTCTCCATTGCATACAGAAGGTTCAGTGAATTAGAATAATTTTCCCACCTCCATTAATTTGGAAGAATAAAAACCAATTCAGGTTCTAAAGAGCAATTTTAGCCTCAAGTTCTTTTGGTTTTAGCTTCAGAAATGACACAGGTCTCATTACAATTTAGGAGTTCAAGTATAGGATCTTCCCTCATTTTGTTCTGCTCAAGTCAGAGCCATAACCTTTACAAATAATTGGAATTTTTACCAATTATTCTACCATTGGTGAAGTTACCATTGGGGAGTCCCTACTATGTTTCAGGCTCTGGCCAGATGCTTTACATGCATTCTTAACCTAGCAATTGTCCTAAAGTAGAGCTGTTTTTATCTTCACTTTACGATGGGAAAACTGGTCATACAGCTTAGGAAGTGACAGAACTAGGATTTGAACCCAAGTCTGTCTGACTCCATAGTCTATGGTTTTTCCATTCTGCTGAAAGCTGGAAGGAACCTTAGATAGTATCTCATCTGCTGGTTTCCAAACTGGGTTCCAAGAAGCCCTAGGCTTTCATGGAAGTGCTTCAGGAATCTTGGGGGAGGCAGGGATGGGGAGGGAGCAAATGTGAGGGGGAGGCCAGGTCAATTGGGCTTAGGTTTCATTCCTTGGATTCAAACCAAGAAGCTTCATTTCTATCTGTTTTATAGGGTGACTTTAGATTTGGTTTGAAACAAAGATTTTACTAAAAAAACGTTTTAAAAACTCTTGATCTAGTTTAAGTTCTTCATTAAAAAGGTACAGAACTTGGGGTCCAGAGAGATGAAGTGCCTTGCCTAAGACTTTACAACAGGCCCAGCAGTAACTTCAGATGTCCAAGCTCTGCCTGAAACTACTGGCCTCCCCGTGTCCTTTATCTCTTCACTTCTGAAATCACAGGGAAAATGAGAGAGAGTCTGGGCTGATTGTGTCTCCTGACAGTATTCTTAAAAAATGAAGGCAGGGATACCTTCACTTCGGCAAGCTAGACCATTTTTTGGCCCTTTGGCTGTATGTCTAAAGCTGGTCAACATTCACCTCGTGACAAATTAAAATCAAATGAAGAATTAAATATGTAATTTGTCTGGATGATTTAGGGCTCTCTTCATCTTGTCATTCAATTCAAAATGAGTAGCAAAGGATACTTCTGCATGAATCATCTAGCTAATTATATACCCTCGGCTTGAGAGTACTCTTGCTAGAAAACTGTTTATGCCCCCACGTTTATCAATCCAGTCAAAAAACCTACTCTTTTCAGGAGACACAATAGGTGTGGCAGAGACATTACTCTTAGAGGGGTCAGGTATAGCCAAGGGAAAGTGAGCGTGATATAATCTGACATAGTTTGTATGGATGACTGGCTTGTAAGGCCTAAGATTTCACATGCTGCCTTGACATCTTTGAGCCTCACAGGGTGCCAAAGGCCTGTGAGTTCCTCTGCTTTCCTCTGATATGCCCCCACCCTCTGAGTGGGAAAGGCTCTCCACCTGACTAGTTCTCCAACAGCTGGACCAGCTGCACTCCATTGGGTCCTCAACCTGATAAGTTTCACTTGCCTGCCAGCCCACACAATCTTTCAGACAAGCCAATCACATCCTCCCCTGGGAACCAGGGTTCACCTCACCTTCTTGTTACTACAAAGCCTGCCCCTCACAGCCTCTTCTTGTTCACTCTGTTCCTGAATGCAACCTCCGTGTGGTCCTACATGGCATGTAGTGCCCTCCTGCCCCGGGCTGTTAGTATGTGTGACCAATAAACTGCTGTTTATCCCATGTGTCCAGTGTCAGATGTCCTGTGTTTGATCATCCCAGAACCCTGGGGCAGGACTCCATCCCTCACCAACAGGGTGAAGAGGAGGTGGATAACACAATGACCAGACATTAATACTAATACTAAACGGAATTTTCAGAGAACTAGTGCCAAATATCACATCCTTTGCAGTTTTGCTAAGTGTCAGGCTATTTGCAAATAGAAATGAATTTTAACTGAAATTATGTCAGCTGGAGCTGACCTTTATTAATTTCAAGGCCCCTGAGCTTTCCCATGTGCTCTTTTTAATTTTTATTATTCTCACCTGGAGCTTTTTGGGAGCAACAGTGTTGTTCTCTTTCCTGGGATGGCTTAACTCTAGTCCTGCCTAAAGACAAAGGAATAAAACGATGACGCTTCCATTCCTGTCATTTAAATCTTTACTAACTGCATTCTTTCAGTAAAATGTAGCAGAACGAATTTTTCTCATCTCCACAGACAAGAGATTGTAATAAACAGATCTTTTTTGCCGTCTGAAACATTCTAATATTAATATATTTCAAAATTCTCAGCCCTGGAAACAAAGCTTTGGATGTAATTTCTTTTCCTATTCATGAGATTTACAATAGGAAGGTCATGTTTGTACTAGATTTTGGTTTGAAATTAATCTTCTTTTCCCCTCAGCCTTTCTATAGAATCCAGGCACTTCATTATTCAGTCATTTCAAAATATTAAATGCTTGTCATTCTTGAAGAACAATCTAATCTTCCCTTTGTGGGTGGGGAAACCAAGCTATGGAACTTGCAAATCATTGCCAGGGCTAGTAGATCACTCTAAAGGTTGTGGCTGCCCGTTGAGTTGCTTTCCTCCACATTCTTGGACTACAAAGTAAAATTGTAAATTGTTTCATAAGCAGCACGTATGGCATCCTCCCACCATTAGAAAGTATTAATTAAAAGCTCATTTGCATTCTGCCTTATGAGAGAAGCTTTATGGAGTACATAAATATATTCAAACTCCACAACCAACCTCAACACTGAGGCTGTGCTATGGTTACCGCCCCTCTCTTCTGACCTGTGCCTCATTCCCATCAAAATATATTCGTAGTTGTGTTGAACAAGGGTTCATTTAAACCACATCTGTTGCTCATCAAACCTCTATTTTAGGAGTGGGGAATTCTTTTTCAGAGATAGATTCTGTCTGGAAGGTCTATGGCAGCAAATAGTTCTCATTAAATTGCACAACATTTTACCAACATATATACAGTACTCGCTTTTATGTGATTATAACATCCAGGCAAACCCTGCACCCTCATTTCAAAGGATTCCTCACTTGACTAATTCTAAAGAGTAAATTGATTTTCTCATCATTTGTTGTGTTTGACAATAGAAAGGCTGACGTAGCAACATTGCTAAAATGACAGCTCGTTTCTATTCAAGGGGAAGGAATTTGTGTTAATATTCTTAATGACTGGCATCTTTATGAGAAACATGAAATCATTTATCCTTAGCAATAACCTGCCTAGGATTAAAAAATCCTTGGTACTTAGAACGGAAGTCATCTGTCAGGAAAAATTATTTAGACTGACGCAAATTAACTGAATAAATTGGCTTGCTAATTATGATGTGTATATTCAAGTTTGTTAACATCAGTTTGAACTGAAGAAGAATTTGGAGAGGATCTTTCAAGAAGTAATCTGACATTCTGTTGGAGGAAAAGATAACACATTTATTTGATAAATTCCTTTCACATTTCCTAAAGAATTTCTGGAAATGATTTAAGGAGCAAGGACATGTAAATCAAGAGAAAACACATTAAGTAAGCGTGTGTATGCCTTGCTTATTTACAGCAGTAATAATACCTTACGGAAAACCTGAGCAGCATGTTCATTGTGATGCTCTAGATTCTAAAGAAAGAAACACTAGAGTAGTTCCAACCCTCAGAGCTGGCTTGGCTGGAGCCCACAGGACATCTCTAGAAGAGATGAGGCGCTTAAGCCAGGCTTCAACAAGCCATGTACAGAGCAGTCCGTGTATTCTGTAGGAGTTGTTCCACTCTTAATAGGCATGGTGTTGCACACCAGTTAACAAGTTTTTATTGGAATCTCAGTCTTCTTTTTCTCACCAGTTTCACAGCAAACCTTCATTTAGCTCTTTACCAAAAAGCCTAGTAAATTGTGGGAAGAAGCCACTTCACCCACGCTAGGAATTTAATTAGTCTGGAGAAAAAAAGGTGTCAATTGCAGGAAAATGTAAACTCTCTCCGTGTAATTAATGACTAGGTTTTACTGTTTAGCATTTATATGGAACTTTCTTTTGAGAGACAGCATTGATTTTGGAAGACAAATTGATTTGGGTCGAAATCCTAGCTCTACAGGTGTGTAATTTTTTTCGTCTAATTCCCTTACTTGTAACTAGAAAGATGAGTATGGGAATAACAGAGTCTGACAGTGATCAGCAGCCCAGTATGTAGTAGGTACTTGGTATCATTCAGTTTCTCCTTCCTTTTCTGAGTCTTTTAAGGCGCTCCTGGCCTAAGCTCTAAGTCATTATTTCCTTGAGTGTGTAAAAAACATAGCCCTTTTTCCAGTGAGCATTAGCTGAGGGGTGACCCTGACAACAGTTGTCTAGGTTTCTGTGTTTAAATATAAATCTTAAGTGATATCAAAGGAAAACAATAGAGATGTCTTTAAAAAGATGGTGATAGGGGCCTGCCCTATGGTGTACTGGTTAAGTTCGGCACACTCTGCTTCAGCAGCCCTGGTTTGAGGGTTCGGATCCTGGGTGCGGATCTACACCACTCGTCAGCCATGCTTTAGGGGCCACCCGCATACAAAATAGAGGAAGACTGGCACAAATGTTAGCTCAGGGCTAATCTTCCTCATGTTTTGCTTGAGGAAGATTAGCAACAGAGGTTAGCTCAGGGCAAATCTTCCTCAGCAAAAAAAAAAAAAAAAAAGATGGTGATTGATAATCATTAATATCAATCTGAAATTATAATAACATAACATAATCTGAATGTTATGGTTGTGACTTCAGCCCCAAGGACAAACAGTTATTCAGAGGATCAGGTAAACTGAGGGTGTTGAGGTTGGGGTTAGCAATCTTAAGAAAGCTTTCACTAGAAAACAGTGGATTAAAGAGATATAGAAAAAATAAGGCAACATCCAAGAAATTTAGTATGTGCTGAATCCAGTTTGTCCCCTCCAGTCTTTTTGTGAGAAGTGGAGGAATAAATTGCAAACGCAAAACATATAGTCAGAGAGCAGGAGCTGGGGCAAAGCATGGGAGCGCAGACTGGGCAGAGAAGATGAAGGAGAGGCAGGAGGTGTGGGGAACAGGGCTCTGGACACAGCTGACTGCAGAAGTTGCACACTTTGAAAGATACTGGTAGAGGATGTGCTGAGAACCAAAGAGGAAAAAACCTCGTTCTGCAGAATCTGCAAGTACCCATGTCTGGGACTGGCAGGTGCATTAGTAAGAAGAACCAGAGGTTAAGAGCCCAAGCCTGAGGCAAGGGTGATGGACAGCACAGGGAGTGATAACGGGCAGTGCCTGAAAGGAATTGCTGTAATGCTTTAAGCTGGTGCCAAGCTGAGTAACCCGAGACCCAATGTGTGATTGACTTCCATGAATGCAGTTTTCACCCTGAAATCCCCTTACATTGCAGTCAAGTTAAGCTGTGCACTTAAGGTGTCTGTGTGCTGTGCTGGAATGCTTGGGCTAGGACAAAGGCTGTGTTACTAAAGAAGGAAGGAGGTATGCGAATGCGGTCCTCTTGGCTCACCTAACCATTCTTGTTGGAGGAAAAATGTGTATACAAATAAATATTATCGGAAACTTTGGAGTGGGAAAAATCCAGAAAAAGGACAGCTGGAAGTCCAAAGGGCTTCCCTTAATGACTGTCTTAACTGGTTATAGCAAAGAGAAAAATCACGAAATCCAACCAGCAGTGAGATTGAGTGTCACTTTTTGTCATATAGACAAGAGATTATAATCTAAAAGAGGTTATCCAGGCAGTCAAAAGCCACATCTGTCAGATTATTGACAGAGCAGTTCAACTTTCCAAAGACTGGCTTAAAATTTGTTAAAAAAACATGACATTTGTTTTCTTCTTTTATTATTATTTTTTTCTGGCTTCGAAACCATGTGCTTTGCTGTAAAGCTGACATTTGGCAAATTCCACCAACTTGCTTTTTAGCTCTTGATTTTAAGTATTTAGATCATGACGTCTTAAAAGCTTTTTAATAGAGGACTCCAAACATCATTCATTCATTTAACAAACATTCATTGAATGCTTACTGTGTGCCAGGGGCTGCTGTTGATGCAAATAAGATGTGGTGCCTGCTCTTTCATACATATGCTTTTCCATACAAACTATGTTCCTGGAAAGAATTTTCTCAATTGCAGAATGTAAAAATTACTGAATATTTGGAAAAGAAATTGGTTAAAATATCAACTCAGCTTAAGGAAAAAAGGGAAAATGTGGGATAAAGACTATGTAATGAACGGTAGGAGTCTGGAGTGGTCCATGCCCCTAGAGGTCCATCACCTCAGAGAAGTTGGTCAACCTCTCAGACCCCGTCTCCTTGTTTGTGTGATGGAGACCATGAGAAATCCATGTCACAGAGATGTTGCAAAAATTAAATTGGGTAATTATATAAAGCACTGACTTGCACGTGGCAGGTAGGTACTCAATAAATCTTAGCTGTTGTTATATGTAATATTAGTAAGTAAAATATAAGCATCTTTTTCAGTCATTTTGTTTTGTTCTTTAAGAGAATGTTATTTTTTTCTATTGCTAAATACAACATGAGCCCTAGAAGTTTTAGATCTGGTCATTAGGAGTATGAAAAGGCATGGGGATGTCAAGAAGATATACTGGAAAGAGTACTGGTTCTGGAATTTTAGGACTTGAGTATCTGTGTGCAGAATGTGACTCTGCCATTTAGTAGCTATGAACAATAATGATACAAGTAACCTTCACAGCCTGTTTCTTAATCTGAAAAGTGGATCCAATAATGCCTGTGCTATCTACTTCATTCAAAGCATTATGAGAATCAAATAAAATAGGGTTGTAAAAATGATTTACAATGAATAATATGATATATAAATAAGAGTTGTAGTTAAATAATTATGAGTTTTCCCTGAGCTATGGTACAGATTATTGATGACTGATTGGCAAAAGTTGTGATTGTGGTTTATAAATACTTTAAGTGGAAATTAAAGGATTCAGTTTATACAGAAATTTCAGTTTATACAATTTATACAGAAATAGATTACAGGTTTGGAGGAAGTGGGGAGAAATAGAAGACCTGGATTCTTCAGTTTGTCTCTAATCAGCCCTATTATGCAAATTATTTTACTTCTCTGTGTCTCTGTATCTTTTTAAAAAAATTTGTATTTGAAAATAATTATAAAAAAACTGAAGTTTGGAGAGTTGAGCTAACTTACAGAAAAGTTGACAGAATAATAGAAAAAACACTTGCATACGAATTTACTCAGATTCCTCTATTGTTATCAGTGTGTGTGTATATATATATATATATTTTTTTTTTTCCTTGAACTCTATGAGAGTAAGTTGCGTACGTCATGGTCTTACACCCCTACATATTTTTCAGTGTGTATTACCTAAGAACGGCGCTCTGTTTCTTATTCTTTAAAAGGGGCACAGGGGGCCGGGCCAGTGGCATAGTGGTTATTAAGTTTGTGAGCTCTGCTTCAGCAGCCAGGGTTCGCGTGTTTGAATCCTGGGTGTGGACTGACGTACAGCTCATCAAGCCATGCTGTGGCTACATCCCATATACAAAAAAAAATAGAGGAGGATGGACATGGATATTAGCTCAGGACCTATCTTTCTCAAACAAAAAAAAGAGGGGTGCGCCACAGGTACTTGGTTGTGTGACATGCTCCACAGGGTTGTCAAAATCAAATGAATGTTCGAAAGCACTTTGGAAAGCGTAAGTTGTTATATAAAATTGAGGGATGTGTATTTCATAAGGGAAAAATCAAATTACATAAAACCTCAGAGGACTTACAAATCGTAGTAGAGCACAAATTAAGAAAGTCCATTGTCTACGTGCGTGACAAGCTGAAGATTAGAGGGAAGGGTCTCTGTGACGAGCGAGAGAGACGAGGAAGGTGCTCTCACACCGGGTGTCATACCCGTTGAGTTATATTCCTCCTGCAAGGGCTTGCATCTTTTTGTGTGTGCTGTTTTTCACTTTAACAGTTTGCCATTTTATGTGGTATTTTTGGTGGAAATTACGAACGTATTTGAGGAAAGGTCATGGAAACTCAAAGGCACTTGCTGCTCAATGGCAGAACAACAGAGCTGTAAAGAGTTTAGTAAGAGCTCAGCTTTACTTCTTCTGGTCCTCCCTTTGAGTGGTGAAAATGACCTGCTTTATTTTCATTATAGACAACAACTGAGATGCAAATAGGATACGAAATAGGGAAGCATGTTTTACATAAGTGTTCAGTGCATAGGCTTAGTTGGAAATAGTATGAACAAAGTATTCTTATGGACCAAAGAAATAATTTTTCATAGAATCCTTTTTCAGCATTCACTGTAACAAGGCTTAGCTATATGACTAACAGGTAATTCTTCCACCACGTTATCTTCATACTCTCAACAGAATTCTCCCCTTCATCAGAAGTTGTAATACTGGTAAGCCTGATTTCTTTTTTTTTTTTTTTCCTGTGAGGAAGATTAGCCCTGAGCTAACACCTGTTGCCAATCCTCCTCTTTTTTTTTTTTTGCTGAGGAAGATTGGCCCTGGGCTAACATCTGCGCCCATCTTCCTCTGCTTTATGTGGGACACCTGCCACAGGCATGGCTTGATGAGCAGTGTGTAGGTCTGCGCCCAGGATCCAAACCTGTGAACCCCGGGCCGCCAGAAGTGGAGTGCGCGAACTTAACCACTATGCCACGGGGCTGGCCCCGGAGCCTGATTTCTTTATAATTCTAACCAGATTTGCAATCACATTCTCCAGTTGATTGAAATATGATCAATAACTTAAAAATATGAATGAAAATACTGTTTTTCCTGCAACATATTTCTGTCATTGCTCTGAAAATCATAATGGATTCCTTTGGATACTTACAACAACAACGAAAAAGGAAATCTAGAACATGTTTTAAAAACAAAACTGTTTTTCAAAAAGTCAAAACCACAGTTAAGTATTCTAAGTTAATCTTTTATTTTGAATTATTAAATTGTTATTCTTTATAGTACAAAATGAAAAATGTAAGTGAATGATTATGAAATACATTTATAATTCAATAATGATTGATTTTATTTCTTTTACAAGTAAATCAGTTTTAAACATAAATTATATAGATATATAATGGTATGTCCACTCATGTAATTTATTAAGCTACAAAGAATATTGCTCTTATACTTCTCTTGGGAAAATTCCAATACCTGAGGAAGTATTTCAAATGTTTATTTCTCAGTGAGGTGACGTTACTGAGGAACAGCTCAACTGTTCAAATGCAACAGGTTTCCCTAATATTGAGAAATCGTGGTGTATTTTGAATTACTTGAAGCATGGAGCAGTGAAGTTGGAGTTGGAAGACATGGCTTCTAACGCTGATTACTCCACTAACTAGCTCTTTAGACCCGGGCTTGTCCTCTGGTGTGCAGAAATGGTATTAACTGCTTTGCTTACCCAAATATTACAGTTCCAATGATTTAGCTCAAGTGAAGATGTTTTGAAGCAGTAATGATCAATATTGTCGTCATCGTTTGGGTACCGTTCTTTTGGATAGGTTAAAAAATGCCCCTTCAAAGAAGTTTCTCTATAATAAAGCTACATACTTTCAGATCATCTGTAGCAACAGTGCTTGAATATTTCCATTAGAATGGATTTTCTGCAAGGAAGACACCTGAACAATAAATTGGCTTTTTCTGGTATTTGTTCCAGTCTCAAGAATTCTCTCCAGTACCTGATTATTCATCATAGCACTCAGCAAGGGCATCCATGGTCACAAAGAGAGCTGGGCTCATACCTCCATGTTAGATCCTAACGTGCAATGGACACGTGAACTCCCTTTAGTCCTGGTAGAATTTCATTGACTTACACTTTTTGACAAAGCCTCCCTTGTAGAACTCTTTGGTAAAGGTGAGTTTTGTGATTTTAGGCAGGTCTCTGAACACCCCCAGGCCTCAGTTTCCTCGGATGTAAAATGAGGGATTTTACTCAGATGATCTCTAAGGTATACCTCTAAGATTCTGTGATTCTATGGTATCTTACATGCCTTTCCTGGAAAACCTATCCCAATTCTAAATTATTTAAGAAAACAACAAGAAATAAGATCCAGTAGCTTTGACAGAATGTGTGATAATTTTCTCTTTCTTCTAAGTAATTTAAAGTGTCTCATCTCACTGGCTAATTGTCCTACAAATGAGAATGTGACTCTTAGCCAAAGAATTTTTACAATCAAATCCCACTACAAAAAAAAAAAACAAACCAACCCAATATGATTTACTATGGAGGTTACAGGGCATTTTAATTTGTGTTATGCAGCACATAGTGAATATATTCATTCAGGTGGGACAGGTCTATATATCTGGCACCATCTCTGAAATTCTGGTCTAGCCATAATTTTACAGGTCCTTAAAAACGGAATTGTCACAACCTCCTCAGTTCAGCTCTCAAGAGAAATTAATTGATAACATAGAATCCTGAGTGTCTGGCGTGTGAGTGACACCCAGCTATACAATTTCACATCTAATCAAGGAAGATGGGAATTCTAGTTGGCCTATTGTCTATTTGAATCTGTTTCTGGATGGAATCCAGCTGGCTCAAACACAGCCCTGGAGAGTGATGTGGGCATAAGATGGAAAAAAAAATGTAAGCCAGAGAACTAGTGCATGAGATAGTGCCTTCCCCATTGTCAAAAGAATTGTCTGGTGTAGCTGTGGATTTGCTGCTGATTAGTTTCCTAAGATTTCTCAATGACTAAAATGCAATTTTCTACCCCAGATGTTCTTAAAAATCTATGAAGAATAGAATAGCAATAAATGCAAAACTGTACCTAATTAAGAGCTAAAATTAAATGACAAGATTTTAAGTGTTAAGAGAGCACCTATCAGAAGGAAATTATTGATGGTCGGAATAGTTAGGAAAAGAAAGTTCCACAGAGGTAATGGGGGTGATTTTCTGTTCAAAGATGGGCGAGATTTGGGCACCATGATGGCAGGGCAGCAGCCCCAGCCCAGAAAACAGTATGAGCAAATGCTTAGCAGTAGAAGTAAGTGATTTAAATTCAGGAGATGCTTGACTGGCTTAGTAAAGAGCAGAAAGTATATAGGGGAAGTGGGATGGTTATAGTGGAAGAGACTATGCAGGTCCTCAAATGCTGGTGTTTTATTTAGACTGCATGCTGTAGAAATTGGGAGATGGCTGTTTTAGAGTAATGGAATGACATGATGAAAACGGTGCTAAGGGAAGATTAGTTTAACAGTGGTGTGTCAGATGAGTGGGAAGAAGAAAGAAATCAAGTATAGAACCCACTTTAGAAGCATGAGGTGATGGAGAACTGGATGAAAGTCCTTCCCCTTTCTCCGTACCCTGCTTTTTAGTTTCAAGGAGAATGTTTTATTTCTTTAGGCTTGTCTTAAGGGAAAAGCAGAGTTTGCCAGTAGAGGAGAAGAATGTAATCTAGATGAAGGAACGGCAGAATAAATGCAAAGAGGTGGTGGGTGGCATGCTCCTGAAAGGTTAAGCAATTTGCTCAATATGACACTATTAATGGTAGCCAAGTTCTAGAATCCAGGTTTCCAATGTTTTTTCCATTGTACCACTCTGCCTCTTTTTCCTAATTATAACACTACTGCCATTATTCAGCAAATTTTATTTCATTGTCACTACATCTTACTTTATTACTTGCTCAGCAAGAAATATGATTTACCTGAAGCCAATGAAGTGGTCCAGTGGGGTATTCTAAGCTTCCAAAGGGTTTATGACAGTGGCAGAAACGATTGTGGGAACACCTCCAAGTCCACTTCTGAGATTACTGTAGTGGTAGATCAGAATGGTAGATCAACAGATAATGATTTTTGGAGCAAAACGGCTAATGAGAATAACAATTGTTATACGTGAAGCATATACCTCATTTTCTCTCTATTTTCTGTCCATATTTTTGTGTCAAATAAATGTAACTCTCTGAATGAACATGTTTTGACTACACTGATTTCTTTTTTCTCCCCTTCCTCTCCACTTATTCATTTTTCTTTTCTTACAAGGACCATGCTTCTCCAATTCAAGAAGTCATTGTATTTCGGAGATGGGTCTAGAAGCTGAACATTTAGGAATAGAATCCTGAACTGAAATCTGATTTAGACAGTCTGAAATTAAGAACTTTAAGAATATCAGCTTACGTTCTGTACCCTCATCTCCATGCAAACACATTAGCCCATTGACCTAAGTGGGTACCAGAGGAAGAAATCTGATCTAGTATTAAGCTTGACAGCTAAGCCCAACTTTTATGCCTATTGCCAATGACATTTATTGACCCAACTATGGCACTTGTGAATTATACTTTTTCTTCTTCGTTCATTGAACTGGATGTCTCAAGAATTACCAGTTCAGTCATTAGCCATTAATAGCTCCCAAATATAAACTGGCTCATGCCAATTAGACCCTCATGCATGGCAACCTGAATGAGAAATAGATTACAGGTGCTGATACTTAGGCTGGCATCTCTCCCATAGGAACTAGGGAACGTAGTTCAGAAAACTCAGTTGAGTAAAATAAAACAGGCCAAAGTCTTCGTTAAAAACTTGAATGAAACCCAAGTCTCTTTTGAGGAACCAACATGCTGTCAAGTCTCCACAGGTCAGTGCTATTCCACAAATTTCTAGTAATAGGACTACATTTTAATTCCACATCTTGCTGACCCAAGCAGTGTATTCTTCCAATCATGCTGCCCCCAACATCTAGTGCAAGAGTTTGAAATGGCAAAGGTGATCTTTTACTTCTAAATTATACCTAATCCTGAAAACTATTCATTGATTTAGTATAAGGATGTGACCAGAGATTGGCTCTCCTATTGTGAAGAGGATTTTAAAATGAAATGTGGCTAAAACAAATAAAAGGGCAAAGAAAGAGGGAAGAGAAAGAAAACCAGGTGGATGGAAAAATCCTTCCCAAACCTTAAAATTAAGAATGATTTGTCTTTGTAGTGAGTGAAGATGGGAGTGTCTATCATTTGTAAAATAAGCCATTCATACATTTTGCAAAAGGTTGTCAACCCATTTCTTCCAAGAGAAATCTGAAAGTTTATGAGCAGAAGCAACTTAAATATTTCATCTCTTCTTGCCTCTAGACTCTCTTTAAATTAGATGTCCTTCTCCACCAACATTTTCTTAGTTGAAAGAAGAGAATTCTAGGTATTTTGCAGATGCAGTTTGTTGTTCTGACTTGAAAATTCATTACATCCCCCAAATTTAAAAACACTAGAATTGTTATTTGGCCAACCATTTTCTTAATCTGAGAAAAGATCCTTTTTATCCAGGGAGGAACATGTCATAAATCACAGTTGTGTATTCTGTCTTATGTCCATCGATGATCAGAAAATTAGATTCTATCTGTTTAAATTATATTATTAAACATTTATATACACATATATCTACCATGTTTGCATTATAAAGTTATCCCAAGCATAGCTATTAATTTACAGATAACTGATAAACGTTTGTTCCATAATGACCATTTTCACTTTGAAAGTTATGGTGTTGCAAAATGAAATTCCACTTCCAGCACCCCCATTTTCCTTAGGTGGTGTCACCATTCCCCTGTTTCCTGGGCTTGATACCTCAGTGTGATCTTTGTCTCTTGTCTTTCTTTTGTCCTCTATTTAACCAATCGTCAAGTTGTTGATACAGTTATTTATTTCTTCATAATGTTTCTTACACCCATCCTTTTGTCATTCTCAATGCCATCAATGGGACTAGGCAACTTTTTTTTCCACTTTTTTGGGCTTTTGGTACCCTCCCAATTGTCTTGCTCTGCTTCCTTCCTTCCCTCTCCACCCCCCACCTCTCTCTCTCTCTGTCTCTCATTTCTATCTCTCTCTCCCCCCCCCCATTCCTGAAAAACCTACTGCTTAAACTTCCTAAGACACCTATTTAACTCTAAAATCCAACCTCTCTACCTGATGTGTCAGGACGCTGTAGAATCTGGCCTAATTTAGCTATGACATGACGTGCTTACAACAGAAAAGGGCAGAGAGTAGAGGCATCAGAGAACCACTCTTTCTCCCCCCTCCTTCCTCTTCTTTTTCTCTCTCTTCCTTTCCTCTGTCACTCCTCTTTTCTTCCTCTGGCCCTTCCTTTCCTCTTTCTCCTCTTTGCCTAGTGCCTCCCTTCATTGAATTCCCAAACTGCATCTATACAAATCCGCTGATTCAAAAACACTGTGTCTTTCTTTGAAAAGGAAATACTCAGTTTAACTCTAAGCCTCTGCTCAAGCAGTTCTTTTTGCCATCTTGGGGGGAAAACAAGCTGTTTGAGCACTTATTGTGTTCTACGCTCTGTGTTAAGCATCTTACTTTTATCTCATTTAATCTCTGTAACAATCCTTTGTGATAACCATATTTCCATTTTATAGAGAAGGAAACTGAGTGAAAGAGATGGTAAATAAATTGTCCCCACACAGTTTGTAAACAATGGCGATGAATCACTGCTCTGATCCACCTGCCTACGGACATTGGACAAAGTCTTGCCCAGCTCAGGTTCCAGCTCCTTCAACAGGGGGCTCTCTTGACATCCTTTTTATTTAATTAGTACTAATAACTGATGGCCAGACCACCAACTGGTGGTCTAGTGGTTAAGATTCAGCACTCTCCCAACCATGGCTGGGGTTTGTTTCCTGGTCTGGGAACCACACCACTGGCCTGTCAGTTGTCATACTGTGGAGGCTGCGTGTTGCTGTGATGCTGAAAGCTATGCCACTAGTATTTCAAATACCAGCATGGTCACCCATGATGGACGGGTTTCAGTGGAACTCCTGGATTAAGACAAGACTAGGAAGCAAGACCCGGCCACCCATCCACTTCAGAAAAAAAAATTGGCCCTGAAAACCCTATGAATAGCAGCAGAGCATTGTTTGCACTGGAAGGTGAGAGGATGCTGTAAAAACATTGGACAGGGGTCCGCTCTGCTGTCCCCGGGGTCACTAGGAGTTGGAACGGACTAGAGGGCACTAACAACAAAATAACTGTTATAACCACAAAATTCTTTGTATTACTACTAAAAAAATTTTTTGTACGCGTGTCTTCCCCTCACAGCTAAACTAGATATTCCTTCAGGGTGAGGATGGTGTCCTACGTTATTTTGTATTCCTCTTTTCGCTAGGATAGAAATACACACACAGGAAGTTCTTGAATACATATGGAATAAATGAATTAACACATTGACGGAGCTTTCTTAAGCCTGTTCCTTTTGGCTCTGATTCTATTTAGAAGGCACATTATGGCTGTTTCTTAGGGCATCAACTCAACTGCTAAAAAGTAATTTAAGCTACTTGATATTGAGTATATCCCCCAAATCTCTTTTACTAAGTACAGATGTCATATATGAAGAAGAATGTGATAACACATGCAAAGCCTCTAGGCGTCAAAGAATATTACATACTCTATGCTTTTATTCATCTGCTATATTCAGAACACTTTCCTTTCTCTTCGCAGCATGAAGCTCACAAGAGGAAAAAAGGAGCGCATGATTTGTAGGGCCTCTTTTTCTGGGATGCACTTCTTGTACATGCAAGTTAAAAGCTGAAGTTTCAAGAATTTCTGGATGCAATGCCAAGCACATCTGTTTACTAGGACATTCTTTTCAGGCGAAGATTGATTATTGGCAGGTGAAGGTTAAGGGGGAGGCTTTACACTGGCAGGAAGTCTATTGAGAGGACGTGTTATATTATAGAAAGGTGATTTTGGTGCTAAGCCATATTACTGAAATGAATGTGAAGATAATATCCACAGGTGCACACTTCTAAATTAACTTATCAATAAGTGCATGGTAGGCATGCAATTAATCTTTTCTTCCCATGGCTCTCGCATAGCTAATATCTTATAAGAGTTTAACCTTTGTTTTATTTTAAATTAATATAGCAGGTGTTGCCTGAGTTATAACATCATACCACAAAATTGGACAATAACAAAAACTCTCTGTAATTCAGATTTCTCTTTTGTTTATTAGGAATGTTCTATTATTGCTCAGAAAAATGAGATGACTCTTAGGTTGGTATATTTGGGGCCTCTTTCATTGAGGGAATGGGTCCAGGGGGATTTTCCTGAGTTCTTGAGGCAAACTTGTTTCAGACCGTTGATGTATTCTATGAAGTGGAAAAGTTGTATACATCAGTAGCCCTATTTGCAGACGGGAAAAACTGTAATGCAAACTAATAAAAAGCTAGTTCAGGGTTTCAGTTAATTGTAGCAACAGAACTAGTATCTAGCAACGGCAATTTGTAGCTGAACTGAAGATTTGGACAATGCCAACAAAAGAATCAGGATTAAGGGCCGGCCTGGTGGCGCAGTGGTTGGGTTCGCACTCGCCGCTTTGGCGGCCCAGGGTTCAAACGTTCGGATCCCAGGCACAGACCTATGCACCGCTTATCCAGCCATCCTGTGGCAGGCGTCCCACATATAAAGTAGAAGATGGGCACAGATGTTAGCCCAGCACTGATCTGCCTCAGCAAAAAGAGGAGGATTGGCAACAGATGTTAGCTCAGGGCTAATCTTTCTCACAAAAAAAAAAAAAAAAAAGAATCAGGATTAAAACTGAGAAAAGCACAACAAAAGCAAAATATACTAAGGTAGATGAGAATCTACGTCAGGGTCAATTGCTTAGGAATAGATAATTCAATTATTATAGTTTTATAACGTGCTCGGATACGTGATAAAACGAGTCCCTGTCTTCCTATGGTCCTCTTGTCCCACAACGGTGTCTGAGCCTGCTCCTAAGTTTGTTATTCAGATGAACTTTAGAATTTTTATTTTACATTCAACCAGAGTCATTCCCAAACTCTGCTCCCACCACCAGCCAACCAACCTCGGGTGAGCATATGATTAGTATGACATGAAATGTGGAGATTAATTTTGAGAGGCTCTACCTTTCACAATGAAGATTTTTTTACCCATCAACACGGTGTGTCTGTTCATTTATTCAGCAGAGCGGTTTAATATGAACCTCACGCACTGCAGTTAAACACTGGCATGTCCGAGTCCCTTAGATTCACATTTTAGAAGACATAGAAATAGTTTCCTACAGATTTATAGCTGTGTAGTAAAAAAAAAAAAAAAAATCAGAGTATAAGAAAAAGTTTTACCTTTAAAGGTAAAATAGAGAGCTACATTTAAAAAAAATTAGCAGAGGTTTAACATATTATTGTGCAGTCACACATGAGCACATATTTTGAGGGCAAAGAGAGCTAGTTTAGCTGATCCAGCTGAAGAGGAGGTCAAGCAACACCACTGTCAGTGCTTTTTGGAAGTCCTGTAGACATGTTTATGGGGAGGCGGGGTCTCCAGGAATACTGCCTTGCCCTTCGCCCCAGAGGAATTCTGGCTTCTTTCCTCTCCCTGGCCTGGGGCAGGTGCAGACCAGATGATCAGGATAGGAAAGAATATCCTTTGATCTATCGCAAGATCCTGAAAACTCAAATCGAATGACTAGTGTCCCAGGACATGTTTGCTAGGTGGTACTCAGTGCTTTATTAGAGAATTGTCAGTCCGCTGCCCTCTGGGGAAAGGGTGTAGATAGAGGGCTCAGTGTCTGATGGTGGGTGCAGAGTTTGGGAACAGATCAGAGCTCGGGCTGATAGCTTCCAGCTTTCTGTTCAATTTGGTTTGAAGGTGAAGGACGGCAGAGGTCCAGGCCCCTTGTTTTGTCTAAGTGGTATCTGGCTTTACCAATTACTTCTGGAAGCTTGACCTGACTCTACAATGTTTTGCCAAGTTATTATTTCTTTCTAAATAGTGGGCCAGGAGGAAGGGAGAGGAGCACATGACCCTTTGGTGAATCAGCTCCCTGCTGGGGTCCACTGCTCAGCCCTTTGTCCCTTCCCCGTCCATCCCCGCCCCGCACTGCGGCCCAGTGCCTGCTCTTTATTACCCTTTAATCAGGACCCAGGACTCTGCTCCTCCCTGCAAAGTATATTCAACTGTCACCATTGTCCCTACAGATCCATTAACTCAGTTGCTCCAAATCCCTAAATGCCAAAAGTAGCCCCCTCCATCTCTCTCTCTCTCTTTCTCGTTTTCACTCTCTTGATCTCTCTCTTTTCCCCATCTCCCTGCCTTTGGTGGCAGAAAAAAAGGCTAAAGACACACAGTAAATAGAATTAATGATTGAACACATTCATGTATCCTAGATCTCTATCTGTATGCGCATCTACCAGCCTTCTTTCTCTGCCTTCTATTGCACATGCGCTAAGCTAGGTGCTTTATATGTTTTCTTCACAACATCCACAAGGTAAGTATTTCTATCGCCATTTCACAGGGGAGGGAGCTGAATGGTTAAGTCACCTGTCCAAGGCCACACAGCCAGTGAGAAGTGGTCCCTGGATTAGAACACAAGTCTGTATCAATCCAAAGACTGTAATCTCCTGCTTCCAATATCATATTTGAAATTTCATACCATAGAGGGGAAGCTAATAGCTGCAATTTCTACCATAATTATAGAAAGCTGAGATAGATGGGGATTTTCCATATAACACTCAAACTTAATTTGGAAAATAACTTCACATTCTGCTTAAGTGGCACTTTTCCTAAACTACCCCAAAATACAACCAATCAAGTTTCATCATTTTTTTCCTTTCCTCTTATGGGTGGAGAGCACTATTAGAGCTGACAAATGGCTCCAAAGTGGGGTAACTAAAGAGAAAAGGACCTTGGATGTTTAAATGTCCCTGTGAGCTAGTCAACACACATTTGTTAGTGTCTTCTGTGGAGCACGAAAGTGGACCAGGCCAGTCCCTGTCTTAGGAGACTTCATCCTAAGCAGGATGAAGGAGTCAAGGGATAAAAAGGCAAAATAGAAAGGAGGCAATTGTGCTAAGTGCAATCCGTAGATAACTAAGGTTTAGCTTCAAGGGAAGGAAAACATTGCTGGGAGATGTGGTAGTCAGGGGAGGCTTCTTGGAGGAGGTGGAACTTAAGTTGAAACTTTGAAAGATGACTACATAGAGGTGATGATGATGTTCCACACACTGTCTTATAAACATAGGACCAGAAGGAACTGTGCCCATGATAACAAACTCTCATTTTGCAGACAACGAGGTAGAAAATTACAGTGGTTAGGGTAAGAAAAGACACCAGGAAGGGTAGACTTGAACAGGTCACTTGAGCTGCAGGGGAGGGTAGACTTCTGCTCCTGCAGGGATTGGTTAGGAAACACGGTCAGAAAGGTGGGGCCAAAGAAGAAGGGCCAGCACATCCATCAGACTGAGAAATTCACATTTCATCCTGTGGATAATGAGAGTCCGTGGGGCAATTCTCAGTTAAGAAAGGTTTTGATAGAAGCAGGGTTTTGGGAATCTCAGTCTATAATGGTGGACAGAAGAGGGAAACGGAGGCAAGTGGACCCGTTGGGAGGTGATTGTAATGACCCGCATGTGATCCAATCATTGCCCTGGAGCGGTAGCTGTGGGCCAGATGTGGGAGATGTTTTAAAGGAAGGACTCAAAATTTGATGACAGATTAACTATGGGGAGTGAGGGGAATATCAGAGAGAAAAAAATATCTAACAGGCTAATTCCCCTCCTTCCCAGAATATTGGAGATAGAATTGAAAATATTTTAAATAGGAAACATATTTCAGAACAAACTTTTTCCAAAGAGTATCTTCTTTCAAATACCGTTTTTCCCCATGGGTCTAACCTAAAGTAAAGGTAAATTTACCAGTGACCATAGACTTAATTTCATACACAAGCCTCTTTTCCCTCAAAGTCAATAATGATGATAAAAATAATAATCTAGCTCCTTAAAAATTTTAATCCCCTTAAATTTACTCCATGCTCTGCACACAAAAATATTGCACAGGGATAAAAGAACCAGATGTCCTGACCTAACCCATTGGTTGGCCTCATCCACTTGGCAGTGATTGGGGAAAGCCCAATATTCAGTATCAAAAATCCTGCTTTATGCATTTTTAAAGAATAAACCATTTTAAATCTAAAACACAATAGAACCAAGCCCTTACCCATTCCCATATGGATATATAATAAAGAAAGGAAATGCCAAGTGTCACACTTACCACTAGTCTCTACCATTACAATGGAAATGACCACAACAATCTGCCTGAAGTCACATAAATTTCCTTAGAAGGAAACAAAGTAGAACTTTTTTAGTTCTTTGATGCAGGTCCCTACTTAACTCTACCGCGAGTTCAGTGATACCTGGATTAATGTATTTTGGTTTTCCACTCCACCATAAAAATGGATTTTGTAATTTAATGAATCAAGCTTTCAGATTGCTTTTCAACTCTAAGATCCGTCACCTTACTGCATGGCTAGATAGCAGGATGCGTCCACACTGCCAATTGAGATCTGCACCCCGGTTATTTTTCACCTCCCTGGGAGGGCTATGCCTTGTGCTCACTTTCACAGCTGTTAGATTGCTGATGGGAACTTCATGTGTGTTACCAGCACAAGTGCTGTCAGGAAGAAACCAAATGTCAAACTCAGGTATGTGGAAGTCACCATAAATATGTCTCTGAATGTTTACCACCTGGACCGGTAGATTGAGATTTTGACAAGAAGCTGGGAGTGCCCTGTGGGCACCGTTTTTTCAGCAAACCCTTTTAGTTTTGCTAAGTGACTTCATATTACTTTAGTCTTGCTAGGGGGAATAACACACAACTTTGCCTACTCAAAGCGTGAATTTATTATTTCTCCATATTTCCTTTCTTGCTTCCATCCTGCCCAGTCTTGTGTTCAGTTGACTTTTGCAGGGGAATTCTCTCCTATTGTCAAAATCCTGGGCAGGCAGCGTGGTGGTCCGTCTGTGACATTAGCGACATATGCTCATGGGGCTCCCGTGGCTAAACCGCAACTCAGGCCGCATCTCACGGAGGAAAAGCCCATCTGTGAGGAGGAACTTGACTTTCTCCTGAAATGTTGCTGCGATAGTGAAAAATGGCCTTGGTAGCCAGCCCCGTCCCTGCTACAGGCTGCGCACGTAGTCCTAATCCTGACACAACACGAGATATTAGTTTGCCTTTCTGTCTTTATTTTTTCAAACCCCAGTACCATTGTAAAGCCAAAATGGAATGACTGGAATTCCGAAAGACTTCAGCTTATGAACTTAGTTCTCTTTTGGTTATGTAATATTGGGAATCGGATAATACTCAGTCGTAATAACTGCCTGGTTATTCAGGAGGATATTTTCTCAATGAAGTTGATTTTTAAGACTATAACCAGAAAACATTCTGAATAACAACTAAACACTATACTAAAATATTGTTTTGATCATAACTTTTTAATCATATCATGAAACAAGGATTAAAAAATAGTAAGTGACTGCAAAAATTATATAATGCAACTTGAAACATCATTTTACAGGCATCTTTATGCAGTTGAATATAAAAATCACAAAGCACTGGCCATAAATCCTGTTATTCAACCTACTCAACAGCTCCTATTTCAGAATAGCTTATATACAGTATTATTCAGAGAATCTCTCACCTGCGAAGAAAGGCTGAGGACAGTATTGGGTTTCTCTACCAAATGTGAAAGTCCAGTAGGAGCAAGAATTCTTGAGCCCCACGGGTCTATGAACATTGATGCAGGAGGCAAGTCTGTTTGGGAGCAAAGGAAGTAACCCATTGACTTACCTAGCTTGATCAAAAATTTGAAAAATGAAACCTTTAGTTTTTGATTCCTGTAAAAATAGGGCATCGAAAGGCTTTCTTTTTGGTACCACAAATTAAACATAGTATATAAAGCCCATTGTTATAGTCAGTTCAATTTAATTTGGGTGGTTTTGGCAGAGTGGTTACATTAACGACTACTCACACATATGACGACAACTCATTTTATGTTCCTTGGGTACCGGATGACCATTAATTTCCAATGACTAATTTATAATTAAAACCTTTTTTTAATGTTTGTTTATAACCAAGCCTGAAAATCTATTTACATTTAATTAACACTTCAGATAGCCTGTTTAAAACCTATAAATGTAGTGACTTTAATGATCCATTACAGAGATGCTACTTTAGTTTTCAATGACTTGTAAAACTTTCACAAACAGATCTGCAAATGAATTACCTCCATCTGCTCCCCTGCAGCTGCAAGAGGGCTATGTTAAAGAGCATTTTCTTCCTCTTTTTCTGCTTTTCTTCTAGCTCTAAGCATTTTTGTTTTAAAGCCCATCTCTCAGCTGCTCAGATGGCAACCTCTTCTCTGAAGGAGTTTTCAAACTTTAGAATCAACCTCCAAAATATCTTAAAAACACTTTGGTCCGTCATAAATCAGGCATAATCTACATTGCAAAAATCGGTTAAGAAAGCGTTTCCATCTCCGCCAGCAACTCAATAATAGACGCTTCAAAGAATCTTTATGAATTGAGTAGTAAAATGCAACAGTTTGAAAGTGAATTTTAATTTTGAGAGCTAAAATAAATGCTTTCTTGGGCGTATCCATCGTTTATGAACAATCTATAGCTCTCATTTTGAGTATGTAACGAAGATGTGAAAGGGGACAAACACCACTCCAAAAGACATTTTCTTAGCTACACCTTGGAGAGCAGGACATGAGGAGCGTTAGCTCTATACAGACAGCACTAAGCACCAAGCGTGCTCACTGTTATCTGTCAGCCGTACAATAGCAGCATTGATAGGATAGCAACAACTGGCTTTGACAAGTGTGCTGTGCTAGCATTCCATTCAAAACTAGGTTAAAAGAGAGAGAAGGAGAGAGAGAGAGAAGCATTCAATGTCTTTCACTTTACCTGAAAAAACCGCTTTTCTTGCGGCTGCAGAAAATGAATTCCTCCTCTTCTTCCAAAAGCAAAGTGGTTCTCTTGCCTGCAAGTCGCACTTGGAGAAGACCACACAGCTCCAGCGAGGCAGCCTTCCTGCTCCTAATCCCCACTCGAATGTGATGACACACACTAACCCCAACCATCTGGAGAAACACGTCCTCAAGCACTCAGCACAGTGGTGTGTCAAGACAGGCTGCCCAATCCAATTGCTGGGGTGGGTGTCTCTCCCCGACCGGAGGCAGAGGGCAGGGCTGAAACTGGAGGTCTGAGAACGCCCATCAAGTAACCTGAGATTTTCAGAGAGAAAGGACTGTTATAAAAAGAGGAGAAGTGGGAGGTGCTACAGAGAAGGTGGAGGGAATGAATTATTCCGGTGGCCACTTGTGCGTTACTTTTCACAACTCCTGCGCTCCCTGGGGACGACGGGGGACCCTCCGTAGGATGCACGAGAAGGCTAAAAATCCTTTCCTGCCAGCCTAGTGAGGGCAATCTTCTCAGCGAATCACTCCCCCGCCCCCCAAGGAGATAAAAGATTCATCCTGACATACTGATAAAGTGTTAATGTAGGAGTAGTTTGCACTGAAATGTGACATCTACGTTTTGAAATCTAAACTCCTACCTTCCTTTGATTAGATGGTGGCTGCCTCCAACATTCCTGGGGGCAAGGGGGTGGGGGCGCAGCTCAGAGCAGGAACTCCTCTATTCCCACATTCAGCTCTTCCCTCTTTGCCACCGGCTGAACTTCAGGAGTCAATGAAAATCATGTCAGTTTCTACTCATGTAAAATAGCACGTGCTCACATAGATAAACGTGGCTTTTTTAATCACTTGCTGCCTTCACAGTCATCTCTTTGTCAAAGCAATTGGTAGCAGAGGGCTGCACTCTGTCATTGATTATTTTTATTGGCTTCCAGTTAATTGCTCTTATAATGTCCATATAGCTCAAACAGCTCATTAACAATTTTGCTTTGAAATGTTTTCAATTTTTGGTCATTTCACTACCTCCTTCTTATGTGCATTTCTTTTTCTTTTTTGGGGGAGGGGTGTTTCTCTGAACTGTTTTATAGAACTAATTACTTTGACAGCAGTCTGAACCAGAAAATGGCTATACTTGTTACCATACTTGAGAAGATATCTGGAAATAAATTAATTGCTACAAATCTCACCACTTAAAAAATTCCATCAGACTTCTAAGGAATTTTAATAATCTGAGAGAGAAAAGAGGAATTTGAAATATTATCAACTCCCTGACAGTGTCTGTGGGAAGCCAATATTTTAAATATTGCACCTTTTGAATTTCTTTACGCTAGGAGGGGGATAAGTGGAATAAAATCCAGAAACTTTAAACTTGCCTAAAGTATTAAAATCTAGATTATAGATATCTAGTACTCAGAGGGCCAGTATCACAAAGAGAATTATTTCAATATCTAGCAAAATTGACATAACTAGTTTGGTTTTTTTCTCGGGAATTTTTGTGTGATATTATATTAAGGTACTTAAAAATTACTTCTGGTGCAATTTTCTGAAGCACAAGATTAGAGAACTATAATTTTCAGACAATGAAGTTTTCCTGTAGTTGGGCTATAGGGAAGAAGGAGAAAAAAAAAAGAATTAGATGTTGGAGTCCTGATTCATTTGCTCAGTTTCTTCCCAGAAGTGATTATGAGGTGTCTGTTTCACAATATATAGTATATTCACTTAACCGCTACTCCTAATCAGCTAAATCCAGATACATAATCAACACAGAAACATTCAACAATGGCAAGTGGCACCACGGGGCTAAAACTTCCCTTGGGCACCATAAAAATTTTAATAGTGCCAATTATTGCAAGCAATTTTTTTCATTTAAAAAAAAATTTGTTTTTGGTTAATCCATCCAGACTCATGTCTGGAAATCTGAATCACCTCAACTGCGTAGAGTTTGAAGACCCTGGAGACATTATTAAGGTAGTTTGCATTCTCTTAACCTGTAAATTGAGTTACAAAAGTAAAACCTAAGAAACTGTAAAGGTGTTGAATCCTGTTTTATCAACCCTGTGCTGGCAACACACCTTCCATAAGACATTTCCCACGTGGTCCTGGCTCTGACCAACATTATTGCTGAAAGTGCTTTTTAACACAAACACTTTTCTTCTATTCTTAATTGTAAATCTTTTCATCAAATCTCAGTCTCTACTTCTCTTTCATTGATAACTTCAGCTATTTATACTACTTAAAACTTGCTTTAAAATGAAAAACACTGGTTGAGTAATAGATCCTGCCCATTTGCTATGGTCTTAATTCTTGCTCTGTACAGTGTCTGTAAACATTACCTTTCAAAAGTGTTGTGAAACGAATCCATCACGGCACACTTTTTGGTTGATGTTCTGAAATGCTTTTCTTAGGGGAAATCAACTCAAACACAAACCTGAAGCTAGTGCTGCCTGATCAGGTCCCAGCTCCCCTCCTGCCTGTAGCCAGCTCCACTGCTCAGCAGAGTGTCAGTCTAGAAGTTACGAATTTTCCATTACCTCCCTTCCTTTCTCCTTGCCATCTGCGAACAGTTTATTTTTTAAGGAAGAAAAAAAAAGTGAAATTGATTCTGTCTTGAAAGATCTGAACCTAAAATTCGGCGCATTCTAGGAGATGATACACAGCATTTGCATGTAATGTTGATCAGGGTGAGGTTGTGTACAGATGGAATAGTTCCATCATAGGAATTAAGTAAGGACACTCCTAAAATGAAAGATTAATGGTAGGTAACGGTGATATTGAAAAATAGCCCCTCCTATTCTGTTCCCACAGTTAAAATGTCCCTTTACTTATTAGCTCCAATTAGTTTCCATGGTAACCGACCAGCCCTTGTAAACCCGCACTCTGAGCCTCACTCATCTTTGTCTAGACTGAGCTCACCACCCTTCTTCCTCCACAGATGGCAGTTTAGCTGGGTCTATATCTATATCCATATCTTTCACGCACACGTATAACCAGCACGTAAGTGCCCGTATCCACTTTATCACTAGTACAATGGTAGCCAAGGGAAAATGCAAGTGGCATTTAATCTCTGAGCTGCAACGCGGGCATCTGCTGCCACACTAATTCTTCCCCCTCTTGGTTATTGTTTCTTCCAGTCTTGTTCTATTATCAGCTGTTTGCTGCTCGTAATTTCTTTTCAGGGAAACCAATATAGTATAATAAAAACCTCATTAAACAGAAACACCTATCAGCCTCGGAGAAAGCCCTAAACGACTCCTTTTTGTTTAAAGAATCATTAAAGTGGAAAAGAAAAACCACTTGTTTGTCATGCTTGAAAAAAAGAAAACATAGCCAGCATAAAGGTTTACCAAGCCGGGGGGCTAATATGAAGATTTAATGCACTGAAGACACCGTGGTTCTTTCCCCCTTGTGTAGCCAGCTGGCCAGGGATCCCAACTTGAGCGCAGTAAACAAATGATCAGTGAGGCTGAGAGAGCGGGCCACTCCAGACACTTGGTGGAGAGGGAGGTACCTGGGATCTGCAGCGTCCTGGCTGTCGCAGGCTGTGTGGTGCCATGGGGCTGCGGGCAGGTGACGCTGCAGGAGTCCCCAGCAGTTAATGTGACTACAGAAGAATCTGATGTAAAGTCGGTGAGCAAATGCTTGAAATTGTGAGAAATCAGCAAGCTGTGGGCTCTCATAATCCGTGCTGTCTTTACTTCTTTGGACACCACTCAATTTTAAATCAGTGTTATTTTGAGGTAAACCATCCCTAACTTACAAGAATTGAGAAGATGCCAACAGCTTGGAAGCAAACCTTTTGTACTAGCCATGTTTAATCTTGGTAAGAATGAGTGAAAATGGTCACATTAGATTGCTCCTTTTCGTATTACCTCTGCTACCACCGTTTTCCGACACCTGTTTTGACACACAAATAATGATTGGGAATAAGATTCCCCAAATTCTGGTGAAATGTTTTATTCTTAAAATAGTTTCTGAGATTGGCTTCTGAGGTTATCTGTAATCTAAGTTTTAGAAAAGAAAAAGTTCTGATCACCAATGTTTTATTTGATAGGATATGGAAATCTGTGACGCTCCTTATTCAGATGAATTCTTTTCTTTGATGGGAACATTCTATTAGGTTTTTTCCTTTTTTGTTTCTTTGGTATGAGGAAGATCAACCCTGAGCTAACATCTGATGCCAATCCTCCTCTTTTTTTTTGCCAAGGAAGATTGGCCCTGGGCTAACATCTGTGCCCATCTTCCTCTACTTTATATGGGACGCTGCCACAGCATGGCTTGACAAGCCGTGAGTCGGTGCGCGCTCAGGATCCGAACCTGTGAACCCCGGGCCGCCGAAGCAGAGCGTGCACTTAACCGCCTGCCACCAGGCTGGCCCCACGTTTTTTCCTTTAAAACAAATGACAAATGTCATCTGAAGTCCCACGACACTAGCAATATGTGTAACAATTAGCCCTTTGCTATTCATATCATATGAAGTGTCTGTAGATGTACAATAAATCTTGTAATTTGGAACATCATACACTTCCAAATTACTCAGGGTTACCCGGCTTGACATTCACTTCTTCTCCTTCAACTAAACTTCACTGCCTTTATTCACATTGAACCAAATTATTCTCGGAAAGAGAGGGGAAAGTATTATTTGTTAAATGAAGTCACATGCTAGGCAACCAGCATCAGACTTGCTCATATCTTCAAGGACTGCATAGCTATATGCGCGTTGACGCTGGAGCCAGTGGTGGCTTTCGTACCAGATGAGTGGTTCATCACTGAAGCGAAGTTCCCTCCAAGAAGCACAAACCCAGATACGTTGAGAAGGGGTGTGTAGCTGCATGGTAACTAATTTTTGGAGGGTGACTGGAGTGCTGAACCACTTAAAACAGTGAGCCGCAAATGTAGGAATTTAATGAAGGACACTGGACTCAATAGAATATGGCAAATAGGGTAGCGAAAATTTTAAAAATATGTCTTAAGTCCATATTTGTGGAAATTAGTGTTTGAGGCACTGGGTATTAGTTCTCATTGAGCAGATAATTAAATTTATGAGACATAATATTAGAAAGTGTGGATAACGAGTAAGAGGAAAATGTGAATTTTGGCAATTAGAACTTGAGGTTTTATTGCATCCATCTGGAGGTAGGGTTGGGGAAACTTGAGATGGAGTGTACTCTGAATCTAATGAGTCAAAGGATTATCTTTTATTTGTAATATGTACATTCCCCAGTTAAGGTAAACAGTCTGAATGAAGGCAGAAAACAGGAGGCAGGAATGGGCATCACTCATGTCCAGAGAATACAGTAGAATTTTGCTTTTGGAAGGAATAATAGACAAAAACAAATCTCCTTATTTTAGAGATGAGAAAAGAGAGGGAGGATAAGGGTACCGTCTAAGTCATTGGTGGAATGGGGAATAAACCTCAAGATTCAATCTATTAGCTCACATATTTTTCTCCAATAGCAACATGCACTTTTATTAGAAACAAAATTAAGAACTGCAAAGATTCTCTTAAACCAGGGTAATTATGCTTTATTTGTGTTGCATTATATAACTTGAGAAATTACTGTGAATTCAGATGCACAAAATACCTTTAGTTATGCAGTATTTCTTCTGTAAGCCATCAGAGTGCTTAAATAATCATAAATGCAACGGAGCTTTAGTTCATAATTATTGGATAAAATGATTTTTCTTGTGGCCATCCTTTATTGTAAAAAGTGGGATAGATCCCAGGGGGCCTATCACCATCATCTCCCTTTCTTGCTTTCATGTATTTCTTTTCAACACACAGGATTAGAGATTTGGGGATATCTCAGTGAGATGAATGCTATATTGATTTTGGAAGAAATGGATATCAGACTGTGACCTGAAATTTTTCCTTGCTAGGGCCACAAGGCAATCAGGGCATAGGGCAGGAATGTGTCCTGGTTATTTGCCTCATGTCTGGGAAATTAAGAAAGATATATTGGCCTTCAACAAGGATCATGTTTTAAAAAGTAGAGTTCACTGCTTTTCTGACATCTATTTGAAAAATTTAAAATGTAAAGCTGAACTTTAGACAAATTGAAGAAATGAAAAATTTAGTGGCAAAACAATAATCACTGAAACAATACAACAAAAGACAGTAGAAAAATGGATACATAGGGCCAAAGTAATTCCATGAAATAAACAAATAAATAAATAACTGTTGTTAGTGAAAAAAAAAGGGGGAGAGTTTCCTTCTTTTAGGTCCCTAAGCCAATATATTTTAAAATCACAAACTCTGTGGGAGCAAAAACTGTCTTATTCGTCTTTGCATCCCTTCTCTCTAGAACTTAGCACAGTGCATTTGCATAGCAGATCTTCCATAAAAGTTTCCAATGCTAGTGGGTTGCTCGTCTTAGTAGAATTTACGAGTGCCACTTCTTGAACAACATAGTTCAGCTTGTGTGGGGAGATTAAGCAGTTAGTTTGCTTCGGGCCCTTACTTCTGAGGACATAGCTGACCTGCTGAGTACATAGCTGTTCAAAAGCAGACTATAGTCCTTTGACATACTTTCCTTTCTCTTTTTAAGGAAAGTAATGTGGTTCCAGTACTCACTTAACACTACTGGGAAGTAAGTACTTTTGTAAAAGTTTCTGAGTAACAGATGGAAAACAGCTGCACCCTCATACTTATTACTGTTACAGCCTTTACCAAGAAACCAGAGCTTACAGATGTTAATAAAAAAAAAATTATTCATTTCCATGAATAGTATAGTTCTTTAAATGCTCCGCAATCTTTGGTTGCTTACTCAACAGGCCGATGTAATTTCTGCAAGCTAAATTAAAGTTTAGATTTTGCTAGATTCTTTTAGAAAGATTTCCAACAAATTGACGTTATTAACCTATCCTTATGCTAGTCTTTCTTAGTCATCACACACTAGGATATGCAAAATCCACAACTCTATAAAATAGAAAAAACTGCTGCTTTTTCTCTTGATAGTTGTAAAATGTAGTTTGCTTATTATTTTGACAACCCTCAACCAAGCATCAGCTAAGTTTCCCAGGAACACTGTCGGAAGAGCAGTCACAATATTTTTGCAGTTGCTTTTAAAGGCAGATTTGTCAAGTATTTTCCAACAAACCTCTTTTTGAAAAATAGGACACGCCTAGAGCAGTGTTAACTCTTTCTTATGCTAAGTAGCTCTGGTTTAATTTAACAAAAGCTTTGATTTCAAGTGTAAATATGTCAGAAGCTAGAGTAGAAGTAGTTTATTTCCTTTCTGTTTACATCAATGCAGATTTCCAATTAACGGTTTAATTACCTCTAATGTCATCAATTACAATGATAAAGCCAGAAGCTATAAAACAATACACTTTGGAGGTTCATTGCCCTGATTCTTACTTATTCTGAAAACAAATAGAATTAATTTAAAAAAATCTATTTTCTGAAAGATTTTTTTTGTATTTTATTAAAAAAAATTTAATTTTCTCCTGCTAGAGTAAACTTTGCAAGCATTGACATAGCTTTTCATTTAAAGATACTGTTCTTTAGTCTTGCCTTTTGTTCTCCCCTGACTTATTTCTCATTAAAAGGACTGTTTCTTCTTCCAAATTCTTACCATAATAAAAATAATAATGGCTAATAGAACACTCAGTATTAGTGAGGCTTTTTAATGTATTAGGTTAGTTTTCGTCATCAAATACTTCAATGAGGAAGACCCTTCCCTTACCTGTATTTTACAGACAAACTGTGGGTTAGAACTATCAAGTGCTCTACTCAAGATCAAACATCCAGTAAGAAACAGATCCTGGATTTGAAGTCCTACCACAGAGCATATATCGCTATATATCGCTAGTGAATTTCTTTTTTTTTTTTTATAATTTTATTTATTTATTTCTTTTCCCCCAAAGCCCCAGTAGATAGTCGTATGTCATAGTTGCACATCCTTCTAGTTGCTGTATGTGGGACTCGGCCTCAGCATGGCTGGAGAAGCGGTGCGTCTGTGCGCGCCCGGGATCCAAACCGGGCCGCCAGCAGCAGAGTGGGCGCACTTAACCGCTAAGCCATGGGGCCGGCCCGCTAGTGAATTTCTATTCATGAGAATTTTAAGGTGGTAGTGCCATTCATCAAAAGTCTCTGTCACTTTGCTAAAGTCCAACTGCCCTCATGTTTATATATGTTTATGAAGTGTAAGAATACCTTCTAAGGGGGAGGTTTCTGTCAATTGTAGAAATAACTTCCCATTTTTGCTGTGAAATGAGAGATGCAAGCGAACCCTGTTAAAAACAAGACAACAGGCCCAAAATGGAGTCGCTTATGTTAAGCCTCATGCCGTCAAACTGAGACTTAACTTAATCACAGCTTCCGGTCTCCCAGAAACATAATCTTACACCAGTCGATCAGGAAGTGCCTGGTCAGCACTAGTGAGGTCATCTGCCTGATACACCCCTACCACCGCTAAAGGAAAGAAACTTTGCAATAGCAAACCCGCTTTTTTTTTTTCTGTCTAATTTAACTTCCTTGTTCCTGCTCCCTTCTGCCTATAAGTCTTTCATTTTACACAGCTCCTCAGGGCTCCTTCCTATCTGCTGGATTGGATGCTGCCTGATTCATGAAGCATTGAATAAAGCCAATAAGATCTTTAAAATTTACTCAGTTGAATTTTGTGTTTTTTAACAAGCTTAAAGAAGAATTTTCCTACAATGAATGATCTGTCTCTTGCATTCAGTGGGAGAGATCTCATTCCCCCCGCCTACCAGTCCCAAGGACACTAGAGCACTTAGGACGCAGAAGGTGCCCAATTAATATTATATATCATTGAGGCAGGTACATCCACCTGTTTACACCTGCATTCCCTATATCAGATCCTTGGTTGTCTCTCATTTTTCTAAGCTTCTCTGTCTTTTGCAGGGCCTAATAACCACATGCATTTGATTTTTTTTTAATATGGTAAATATCCCCATGGCAGTCATTAAATACCATTTTTAATCAATCATTTCCAACGCCTTAAATTAATCCCAGGGGAATTTTAATTGGCATGCATTACTCTCTCAAGACAACATCATGCATGATTTTCTGATGCTTCATTTGAACCAGAAGTGAGTTCTAATCCCCAAAAGATGTTTGATAACAGTTTAAACCACTGTGAACTCAATTATGGGATTAGAAATTAGATTTAAAAGTAGCCAAAGGGTAAATGTAAAGAGTTTCAGCATTTTTAAAAAAAGACTGTCTATGGTTTTTACTTTTTCCCAGAAATATTTTTGAAAATGTTTTGTCAAACTAAGTTAAAAAAGAAAATTTGATATGGTATGGTATCTTCTACTTTTATTACCCTGCTGTCTAAGTTGCCTAAGAAATTGATTAAACTTGCTTATTGATTATAAAGATCTCCTAACTAAAATATTTAATTTATTGCAGGCTTCTTTATTGACTAAATTAAAAAAAAAAGTTTTCCCTAGAGAAAATATATCTAGGCCTTGATTTTCAAAGTACTTCAATGGGTTTGGGGGAGTATATTTTAGCATTTGATTATAAAGTCATGAATAAGATACTTTCTGGAAAGACTCACTTGAATAAATTTAGGGCACTTTTTTGAGAAAGTAATTTAAAATTAAATGAGTGGAAAGACCTGTATTCAAGGGAGATTTGTTTTTAGAGAAAGGCCCCTGCAGAGCATCTACTGTAGAAAGTTCCACATGTCTCACACATGGAGAGCTAACCAAGGGAAGGGCTCTAAATTCCTATCTTCTGATCGTCTTTTAGAACAGAAGTATCAATCAAGCATTTACATTTTGTTACCCTGGAAAGCAAAGTCTTTGAAAGAGACAACTTAAAGTGTTCTATTATTGCCTTAAATGCTGCTGTTATCTGATATTTATGGCATCATGTAATCATAAGTATCAGACACTAAGTTCAAAGTGTAAGGGCACTTTCCTCAGGGTTTGCCATGCTTGCAAGGCAGGCAGTCAATCTGGAAAAAATAAAAAAACTCATCAGGGCTCTGTGCTGATTGAGCCTCATTAAAATGAACTCAGTATAATATCTAACTCAAAACAGAAGCCCAGTGTTCTAAGAGAGGGGGAGAAGATCACTTATACATATCTTTATATACTTATCTTTAACACAGGAATCTTTGGTGTCTAAAACTGACCCAATGCTTCCACTCACCCACACTTCCACTGCACTGTAAGTCTCCTAACGTGGAAAGTCATTTCAAAAACCTTGGAATTACACACAATCTGAGAGTTACAAAGCAGAAATTTAGGGAAACTGATCTTCACAGAAAACTCTTAGCCCTGTTGACATCTCTCACATCTGAAATTCCTCTAATGGAGATTTAACTGGTTTAATAGGTGTACTTTTAAAAACAAAAACCACCTGCCCTTTATTCTTCGGAGAAGAAATTTGCCAAATGATGATGAGGATATTGGAGTTTGCACGGGAGGGTGCCGTGGGACAGCGGGGTGGGAAGGATGGCAGGGAAGACAAGAAGAGGGGTGGGAAGACATGGAATAAAATCTTTTCCTGTTCCAAAACTGTGCCTAGAATTGACCTTTCACTATGCTAGGGAGGGACATTACTCAGTACTGCGTAATTTGGTTATAATTCAGATCAATTAGGCTTCTGACACTTGTCTCAAAGACAACAACGTTTATAACATCAGATCATTGGGAAAAATGTTTTCTTCAGTTTCTAGACATCAGAAATCCAAAGAGAGTTTGAACAATCTGTTTTCTATATTATTTATTGGAGGTTTAAAAATGTAAATTAATCTAAAGCTAATGTTAGCAATATGCTTAATTTTTTACCATCCATGCAGTCCCCAACTTCTTCCTACGTACCTTTGAAAATTAATGTACTCTCCCATCTCTCTTTATTTCCTTCTTTCACTTTCACCTCTGCAGAGGCTTTTGGGGACCAAATTCTGCAGACCCCTGTAAGTGATAATATTGTCTAGGAGAACATGAGCTTGGAGGAAAGTTTCTGGCATATTAAAAAAAATGAGGCTAGCATAACTTAATACATCCTTGTGGTATATCTTAAGCACGGTATATATTTACATTTGAAATTTTATACTTGTAACCTACAAATATACAATGTAATACAATTGTGCCACTCACACTATGATTATAAGATTTATCAGAAATGGTAATTCCCGAGAATTAATTCTGAGAGAGCATGGGCCAGAAATAGGACGCACATTTAAATTGAATGACAAACATATTTTCAATCCTTTTAGAGGCCTTCTGGGTTTGTAAATGCAAACAAATTTGAAGATACTATCAAAAGTCTGAATTTGAGTCTCTTTGTGGACGCCAATGCAGAACAAGGCCATATGCAGTCGAGGAAAAGGACATATGGGGGGAGGCAAGATGGGGAAGAAGGCTTAGGGAGTGCGTTCATGAGGCAGGAGCAGGCAGGAAAAAGGGAAACAGAGAGAGATTAGAGTTGAGAGGTCCCACTAATTGGGAAAGGTTCAGAATTCAAGTGGATTGACAAGAGGTCAGGCATCATGGTGATCTAGAGGTCTAAGCTACGTGGGAGGGAATGCAGTCATAGTACAGAGGCTTGGATTGGATTTGGGGGCTCATGATGATTGGAGAGAAAAAATAATTTCAGGCCAGGAGAACAGAAAACAATTGCAGAATCTGGTGTGTATGTTTGCCTAATCAGTACATGATGGTTGCCCTGATTTTAAACACTTTCCTGGTAATGGTGGATAAGGACTAAGAAGTTCAGGGATTTTTGTACAGACTGAAACAATGTTCCTGGACAAGAGCTTGTGATGAGAGCAGAAAATGCTCTTCTCCAGTTAGCCCAACTCCAAGAGGTGGGAGTGAGGTCCAAAGTTAAAATGCTAACACGTGTCCAGAACATACACACTTTCTTGTTGTTTATCTGGAGAACTTCTATTTATCCTGGCAAGTCCTGCTCAGGTGTCACTTCTGGGAATATTTTCTACCATCATAGACAGAGACAATCATGCCTTTCTTTTTACTACTTACCCACTTCCTTCATACTTCCGTTATGGTACTTAATGAGGCAGTAAAATAATGATCTGTGGGCATTGCTGTCTCCTTTGCTAAGACAGTGAGCTCAGGATGGATCTTATATTTCTGGGCTCCTCAGTGTGCACAGCAATGAATATCTGTGAAACCCACCTCCAGGGAGCTCTCTGAAGGTCATGAGATTAAAAGTGTGGCAGCCCCTTGACCGTTGTCTCACCCCTGGGATTGGCAGGAGTAGGATTTGTGGAAGGCAGAACATTGTGAACAATGTTGCTGTTTTGATATTTTTCAAATGTTACCCTCTTAGGAGTATAACCCTATTTAGGAGAGATTGATGTCAGGCATAATGGAAAGGAAAACGAGCACTAATTTGGGAAGCAGGTAATCCTAGTTCTATTTCAGCTCTGCTCTCCTTGGTTTGAGCTATCCTGGACGAGTTACTGTGTGTGCCTGGGATTTGGTTTTCCCATCCGTGAAATGAGAATGTTTGAACGCTTCAAGGTCCACTATAAAGTCTTCTGCTACCCTTGTGGCCCTCAAGGACCCTCCACCAGTTAGCCACGTGTTGTCAAAGTGTGGCTCCCAAATTCCCCTGAAATAATCCTGGGAATCTTTCCTTTTGGTCAAGTCTCATATTTCCTTTGCTCTGATGTTGCAGACTCTTATGGTGGGAGGAGGACAGATAGTCCTAGAATTGTGGAGCTCTTCAAATCCCACGCAGAGTTGTGCATGAGCTCCCCGTCGTGTGATTCTATGTGATGCTATACTCCTGTTTGGTCCCTTCAAGCATGAGACTGGCCCTGCTGACAGTCTGTGGGAGGCCATCATTTTCCTAAAATTCATCTTTATTGCTTCTTTTCCCATACCTTAATGGTTGGGGAATTGGCATGGGCCTAGACAGGATGCAGAGGTTCGTGCTGACTCACACATACTCTCTGTTTAGTCCAACAGATTTGACGATCTCCCCAAACCCTACTACAGCAAACTTGCTGTGGTTTCAGGCATGCTACCTGGGCCACACGGTGCAGGATGGATTTACAGAGACCTGCCAGGAGGCCACCACAGGCATTGAGGCGGGAGGTGTTGAAAACCTGAATTGTGAGGTTGGCAGTGGGGACGGAAGGGTGCAGGTGGATACAAAGACTATTTGAAGGAAAGATCAACACAATTTACTGACTAACGGACATACTGGAGGAAGGGGAAATACTGAGTGAAAGATGACTGTCGCCTTTCAGAGTTGCGACTGCCCTGGCCGGCTACGTGGCTGTAACAACTCACTCACATCTCCCAGGTTTTGGAGTCTATAAATTCAGATGATTGGCCAAAAGGATACCAGAGAGAAGCAGCAGATGGGGGATGTTTTCAGGGAGGAATTGTGAATATGTTAAGTTTGAGATGATGGTGAGAGAGTTGGAAACACTCATCTCTGAGCTCAAGAGAGAGGTGAGGACTAAAAATACAAGCCGGATGATCGCATGCGGAAAGTTGAAGCTTCCAAAGGAGGAAGGATATAAACAGCAGGTCTGTGCCCAAGGACTAAGTTTGGAAGAAGCACTTCTTTTTGACATGAGAGAATCCAGGAGAGTTTTAAGACCTGATTACCAGTAGCATCAAATATTAAGAGTTGTCAAAAGAGAGAAAAAAAAAGCATGGTTGGATTTCACAGTAAGTAATTTTTTTACAATTCTCTTTTATCTTGGTCTTTTTGTCTTCATCTTTTTGTTTCTGTTTGTCTCTCGAACTGTTTCTTTGTTTTTTCCTTCTGCTTTTCCCTCTCTTCTTCTTTAAACTTTTTTTTTTTTGGTATAATATTCATAACAAAATTCACCACTTTAACCATTTTAAATTGTACAATTTAGTAGCATTGACTACATTTATAATGTTGTGCAACCATCATCACCATCCAGTTCCAGAAAATTTTGCATCACCCCAAAAGATAACCCCACACCCATGAAGGAAAATACCATGAAGCAGTCACTCCCCATTCTCTGCTCTCCATAGCCCCTGGCAATCACTAATCTGCTTTCTGTCTCTATGGATCTGCCTGTTCTGGATATTTCATATAAATGGAATCATCAATATGTGTTCTTTTATGTCTGGCTTATTTTACTTAGCATAATGTTTTCAATATTCATCCATGTTGTAGTATGTATCATTCCTTCATTCCTTTTTATGGTCAATTAATATTACATTGTATGGATATACCACATTTTATTTATCCATAAATTCATAAATTGGTGGACATTTGGATTATTTCTATCTTGGCTACTATGCATAATGCTGCTCTGAATATTTGTGTACAAGTTTTTGTGTGGACATATGTCTTCATTTCTCTTTGGTAGATACCTAGGAGTGGAATTGCTGGGTAGTATGGTAATTCTATGTTTAACTTACTGAAGAACCACCAAACTGTTTTTCACAGTGGCTGCACCATTTTATATTCTTGCCAGCAATATATGAGGGTTCCAGTTTCTCTACATACACACCAATGCTTGTTATTTCTGTTTATTTATTTATTTATTTATTTATTTACTTTATTCTATCCATCCTAGTGGGTGAGAAGTGTTGTGTCATTGTGGTTTGATTTGCATTTCCTTGATGGCTAATGACATTGAGCATCTTTTCATGTTTGTTGGACAATTATGTATCTTCTTTGGAGATGTCTGTTCATGTCCTTTGCCCATTTTTAAATTGAGTTGTTTGACTTTTTGTTGTTGAGTTGTAAGGGTTCTTTATATATTCAGGATACTAGACCACCCCCTCTCACCTTTTAAACTGGGCTCTGAAGGAAAAGTAGAAGTTAAGTTGGTAAAGAGTGGTGGGAAGATCTTTCTGGGCAGAGAGCGTAGTGCCTACCTGCTGTCTTAGTCTGCTCGAGTTGCCATAACAACATACCACAGACTGGATGGCTTGAACAACAGAAAGTTATTTTCTCACATGGTTTTGGGGGCTGGAAGTTTGAGATAAGGATGCCAGCATGGTCAGGTTCTGGTGACAGTTCCCTTCCTGGCTTCCAGATGGCTGCCTTTCTGTGTCCTCACATGGCAGAGAGAGAGAGAGAGAGAGAGAGAGCTCCCTGGTATCTCTTATAGGGGCACTAATCCCACCATGAGGGTTCTAATCTCATGACTTCATCTAAACCTAATTATCTCCCAAAGGCCACATCTCCAAATACCATCATGTTGGGGGTTAGGGCTTCAACATGTGAATTTTGGGCAGACAAACATTCAGTCTATAGCACCTGCGAAGGCTCTGTGGGGGAAAGGGGCATGGTGAGTGAGGCACTGAGGGTACGTCTCTGCTGCTGGATCACAGGGAGCCCTGAGGGGGCTGGTCCCAGTGAGGCTGGTGCAGTGGCAGGAGAGCCAGATCGTGAAGACCGGTGCTTCTCAATCCTCGTGTGTGTAGGAATCACCCTGGATCTTATAAAAATACAGATTCTGATTCAGTAGGTCTGGGAAGAGGTAGAGATTCTGCATTTCTAAGTTCCCGGGTGATACTGGTATAGTAGCAAGGACATATAGCCCCCAAACCCTGCTAAGGATAGTGGTATTTTCTAAGAGCAATGATAAGTTATTGAATGGTTTCAAAAAGGAGAGTAACAAGATAAACTTTGTGTTTTTAAAAGATCACTCTAGTTGTTCAGTGGAAAATATATTGGAATAAGAAAAGGAATGGTGAAACAGTTGAATTGATCATGGTTAAATAAATTAAGGTCTGTATAGTCATATGACAGAATGTTCTATAAACATTAACAATACTGCTTATGAAGACATTTTCATGACATGGAGAAATATTTATGATGTAATACTAAAGAAAAAGGCAGAAATCAAAATTATGTATACAAATTGGTTTCAACTTCATAAAACAATGCTTGTAAGAGGAGGCAAATATACCAAATTGTTAACAGTGCCTCTTGGGAGGTTGGCTGATGGGTGATTTTTATTCTTTATTTACGTTTTTCTCTGTATCATTTTTCTACCATTCTCACTCTGATATTTTATTTGTTAAATTGCTTTCTAAACAACAACTGAATATTACCAAGTCATCAAAGACCCGGACATTTCTCCCTATGAATCTTGAAATAAACCTCTGCGGAGCTGCAGTTTTAATACAGTAAATAGGAATGCTGGTAGAATTCATTTCCTGGCCCTTCTTAAGGTGCCATGCTGTTGCTGGTTGTCAATTTCACACATGCTATTTCTATCCATTCAGAGCTGACAGCCTGGATTTCCCCCTCCATTGTGTGGCTGTTCTCTCTTCTGGCTTCCCCAGGCTTGCATTTGGTAACCTTTGCCCTTTTATTTGGTACCAGCCAAAATGCCATCTTTGGAAAACTAATGTACCAGAGAAAATGGTAGCACGAAGCCACACAACCTACTGTTCTTTTCCTTTCTGTTTGTAAAGGTTATTATTAGAGCTCATTTTAGAGAATTTCAAATCCATTCAAAGTATCATCGGTTTAAATTTTTTCTAATGGAAGTACAGCTTTTGATGTTTGGGTTTAGAAAGCTGCCTAGCTTCTTTAGAGTTCAAATTTTCATACATTGGTACAATTGATCAAAGACTTTAAGACAGAGAGAAAAGGCAATTTACCTGTAGTTGTTTTGTATTCTCAACATCGTGATTATACTCACTTTTTTTTTTCCTGAACCATCTCCCTGTTTGAAGATCTACTTTTCCGCTAACATATATTGGCTTCACCTTCTTTTTGATCGGCCTGAGAAACCATCTGGAAACAATTGAGAGTGACGTCACAAATCCAGCATTATGATTTCAATGTAGGATCAAAGAATAGGAGGAAAAAAATGGAGGCGTGGAGAAGCTTAATTTAACCTTTAAGCACAAATATCTAATAGGGCAGGAAGAGGCAATAAAACATGATAAAATGAAAGGATTATTGGTGTAGTTGGTTTAGCTTGAGGTTCAACTTAGTTAATATACTGGCACCCATTTTTATATTTATTGTGGGAAAAAGAGAAAACAGTCATCCAGGGTAAGTCGAACAAGCGATGCCAAAGTTAAAAGGATTTTTAGGGTTGGGTTTGGCAGAGTGTCCTGAAGCTAAATGCAGACAACTATGGAAAAAGTCTTAAACTGGGGCTAAAGGTTATAAGCAAGGACAATAGACCAGGAATTTGGAGGAACTCATATTCTACTGAAGAATTCCTAGACCACTCATGAAAAGAACACACTGCCTAGTCACCAGAGAAAACTAAAACTAAAACTAAAACTAAAACTGAAACTGAAACTGAAACTAAAACTAAAACTAAAACTAAAACTAAAACTAAAACGAGTTAAGCCACTCCTGGAGAGTAAGCAAATGATTATAAGGGGGAGATTTTAGAATTATGAAAGGGTGAGGATCTAGAATCTTGATGTGATGACCCTAAAATTACAGCTAACATAGGAAGTGGCATCCTTATACCTCTAGAAATGGAGCTCCCAGAACCTGATTCACAGTTTGCTCTTAAGAATATTAGCTCATTCTGGAGAGAAATGTATGCTTCTAGCTGACCAGAGCAGTTGATCTCCTATCTACAGATTTTTAGCCAGAAGCTAAAAGAGGTGAGTGAATTTTAGGGAGGTAATGCGTCTGGCAAAGTGTAAGGACTTCTCTTTAGAGAAATCAGACATCAGCAGCTCCAGAATTCTTTTCGTGCTATTTAAATCAACAGTCCTGCATTTTCCAGGACCATTCCCAAGCATAATGTATTTGTCTATCTTTTTAATACCACTGTTAATGTAAAGGTGATTTATTTAAAACATCCTTGAATGCTATTTAATTTTAATATCTTTGCACCAATAAATTTAGCCATTCATTTAAAAAATCATTACGGGATTGTATGTTCCAGTTTAGGTTTGGGAAATATGGTCACTGTGCTAGTTCCTAAACTTCCTTTGGCCACCAAGCTGTGCTCAAAGAGATTTTCCCCTAAATTGGTTGTTGCTACTCTTGTCATCAAAGAAGTTATTGAGATACTCTATGGAAGGCATTCTCATCTAATATAGCATTTATTTTCAACCTTTGATTTTCTTGTTGTTCTTCCTTGTTTAACTACAATATGCCCCAAATGAAACATGAATAGAATCTTATTTTTTAAAGTAAAAAAACAACAAGTGGTCATACCTATGGAAAAAATAACATTTAGAAGGAACATACACAAAACCACATTCTTCTGTCCTTAATTTGATATGAGAATTTTTTAAACATTCAGGAAAGGCAGAAACATCTTGTGTGCCCCATTCCCACACCGATGGAAGTTCATAAACAGATCGCTGCAATCTTCTTCCGAACCTGGTCAAAGCTTAGAATCCTTCTCAACACAACATTCCAGGAGCCACTAACGATAGAAATTTGCACTTGAATTCAAAAAGTATTTGCCTATCTGACTTTAGATGAAGAACATTTTACTTCTGTTGATAATTTTGGAGAAGGATGTATGTGATTTTATTTAGAAATGGAATGATTTCATATTTTTGCTTAAGCACAATTATAAATGTATAGACAAGACATTTCCAATTTACAAATGTTCCATTTGTAGGTTGTTTAAAACTCATAACCTATGAAAACAGCAGCTGGGAGTGGGAGGACAAGAAAAGTAGGCGGAGTTTGTTTTACCGATTTCTATCAGCGTAGCAGAGCACTTAAGAACCAAGTCTTGCAGAGTGAGATGCTTCTGGCTTCCAGTTTCTTCATCATGTATTAAATTGAATAAATTCTTATCCTTAAGCCCTAGTTTCCTTATTCATAAAATGGGGGTTGTTTTCAAAATTAAATATGGTAGCTCAGGCAAAGCGCTTAGCTTGGTACATGGTACATAGTTAACCCTCCATAAGTGTTATCTTTGATTAACGGAGAGATTATTTTTCTTCCTGGTGAAATGAAGACAATCCTAGCCAATTCTAAACATTTTTTTTTCAATTGAACCCTTGGCGAATTTTTTTAATTAGACACCACCTAGATTGCAGAGTCTGCTAACACAACATAGGCGGCACAAAGGCAGTGTCCTAAGAACTATAAGCCATAGGGCCTAGGTCCCGTTTGGTCTTCAACAAATTGTTGAGCAAGTTGTTTAACTTTACTGGGCTCTCAGTTTCCCACATGTAGTTATGATTCTAAGATGTTATGATATTAGATGGTATTATTTTAGAGAGATTTGGAAATCGGGAAATCAATGAACTGAATCCCATCCACCTATCTGTTAGCGCTCTCTTTTGATTCCCTCTCCTCACCCACTCATGCACTCGGAGTACCTACTCAGGTAATTCAGAGTCAAGTCTAACCTATATTAACTTAAAATTTATATGTGAACCCAAGAGAAATGAAAATATATGTCTGCACAAAATCTTGGACTAAAATGTTCAGAGCAGCAGTATGCTTAATGGCCAAAGGTGGAAACAATCCAACCATTCATCAACCCAGGAATGCATAAATAAAATGTGGTATATCCATGCAATGCAATATTCATTGGCTATAAAAAGGAATGAGGTACTGATACATGCTACAATATGGTTGAACCTGGAAAATATTATGCTAAGTGAAATAAGCCAGTCACAAAAGACCACACGTTGTATGATTCCATTTATACAAAATATCCAGAATAGGCAAATCCATAGAGACAGAAAATAAATTAGTGGTTGCCAGGAGCTGGGGGAGGGGTGGGGAGGGGAGGGGTGGGGAGGGGAGGGATGGACTGCTAACTGGTGTGGGGTTTCTTTTGGGGTGATGAAATGATCTAAAATTATGTGATGATGGTTGCTTAAGTCTGTGAATATACTAAATATCTTTAAAGTGTACATTTTAAATGGGTGAATTGTATGTGGATTATATCTCGATAAGAGTGTCATTTAAAAAATTCTATTTGAAAAAGATGCAGAGAACAAAATGGTGACTCATTCAGCTTCTAGGTAAGTTTCTAAGGAGCTTCCTGTGATACAAAACAAGCTTGGCTAAAAATGTCTGTAAGTCAACATTCAATCAAGACTATGCCTCTGGTGTCTTCTATTGAGGACAAAAGAAATCATTTTAGAGGAAACGGAGACAAAAGACAGAGGATCAGTAAATGAATTTTGCAATAGGGGAGGTGGCAAATCAAAACTTTCGTTCTAAAATTAAGGTGAATAGCCAAACAAATCTGTATGAAGTGTTCTTAGGTTTTCCCTAAAGATAAATGAAAATAAATCTGGTTTGAGGATTCTGACCATTTACATTTGCTCTTCACTAAATTTAAATTTTCAAAATACTTCGTTGTAATTCTTAAAGACAAAATTCTCTACCAATAGAACCAACCCAAGTAACCTATGAGCTTAAAAGGCAGTGGTTAGTTACCTTCCCCCTCCCTTGCAGACACACATATGCCTAATGCTGAGACTTCCGACTGCTGTTTTAGAATATATTTTTTGCAAAAATATATATTTTGCAAACCTACCCTAGAGACTCATTTTAACATGATTTTATTTATATGTGTGTAGCAAGTAACTGGAAATCATCTTTCTATTCATTAATGTTAAGTTCCTAAAGATCCTTCTGTAAATCTCATCACTAGTTTCGCTCTAATTATTAGGCACAGTGAAAAATCTTCCCCACAATGGGTAAAAAAAAACAACCACGAAACCTCAGAAACAAAATGTCTCACCCAATCAGCAGATATAGGCAAATGTTGAGAAAGAGAGAGCTACCAGAGTAGTATTACTGTCACTTTTCTCAAGAAAACCAGAGGGAGAGGTAAGGTGGGGAGGAGTTCCACGCGTGCTTGCCAGCTCTGATGCGCTATTAACACCTAATAACCGAGGAGAGCTGGGTCTCTTTCTTCCTCTTCTGCTGGCAACATGTAGAAATCACTCATCCTTCGGAATCTTGCCCCTGGCCTTTCTGCCTGGCTGCTCATCCTGATGAAGATACGTGGGTCTAGTAGCACACAGAGCCATGTGGATAATTTCCTCTTCCCAAAGCAAGGGGAAAGGAGAGCATGAGGGGGTCCAAGTGCAGGCGGGATGTGTGTGTGTCTGAAGTCAAAGTAGAGGGTGAGCTGGAATGAGATGGCAGTTATCTATACTTGAGGAGGAATTTTAATAGAAACTGAAAGATTTCAGCAAAGTGAAGAGAGATGAACAAAAACAGAGGTGGAGATGGGATTGAGTGGGTTTTCCCAGGCCATTTTCTGTAGACTATCCAGGCCAGGTAAGCTCTGCTGCTAATAGGCTACTTTGGGCGATTTTCTTCCTAGGGTTTCAAGCAAAGCCCCAGGGCTGCCTAGAGCCACAGCTGTAGTTTCATAAAGGTGGGGAAGAGCGAGTTGCCTGGGCAAGAGAGAGGTGGTGGGAGCAAGAAGAGGATTGGGACTTCTGACAGAGAGATGAAAAAGTGAGTTGCAAAATACACATAATATAATATTTACTATTTTAACCATTTTAAGTGCACAATTCAGTGGCAGTAAGCATATTTACAATGTTGTGCAATCCCATTGTTAGTCTCAGAAATTTTCCTCACCCCAAAAGGAAACCATGAAGGCACTAAGCAGTCACTCCCCAGTCCCCTTTCCTCCAACTCCTGGCAAGCACTAATCTGATTTCTGTCTCTAGGGAAACTTGAAAATGAATGTTCATAGCACTAGTCACAATAGCTAACAGGTAAAAACAATCCAAATGTCTATCAACAGATGAATGGATAGACAAAATGTGGTATATCCATACAATGGAATATTATTCAGCTATGAAAAGGAACAGAGTACTGAGACATGCTACAACACAAATGAACCTTGAAACATTGCACTTTCCATTTCTGAACTTAGAGAGAATGAAGGCCTCAGCAGGGGAATGACAGAATGTCACACACAAGTCCACAGGCCTGGCTCTGGGAAAGGTTTCTTCTCTACTCTGGGGCACCAATGAGGTCATCCAATTAGCATCATTCAGGATGTCAGATGCTCCAGTTGTAAAACCAAGAGAAGCATCCCTGCTTCTGCATAGGTTCTTTTTAAGAATTTGTGCTTTTAAAGTGCTTTAAAAATGCCTAAAAGCAGGCAGTGAGTAATTTAGGGGTTAGAGGAATTGGGAAAAATAAATCAAGAAAGGTAGAATTATCAAACAGCCTATCCTTCCTTCCTTAATTTTTATGACTTACCTTCTCGTGCTACTTCTCCTCTCCTCCCTGCCTGTTCCCCTTCCCACTCCCCAATCCCATCTCCTATACTCCTACCTGGCTGGGCTCTTCTCCTTTCTTTGAACCTGTTTTGTGATCTGTTGCCTCGCCTATGTTCAGGTACACCTTGTGTACCCAGTACCTAGCCCAGTGTCTGGTGGATACTTGGCACTCAATAAGTGGCAGTTGAATGAATGAAAGAATAATGAGTGAACAGATAAAGCAAACGTTTTTCTCCTGGAATTCGATAGATCAGATGGACATTGAAGCAGGTCCCACCTCCTGAACGTCACTTTCTCCGAACTCCAGATCCCTCATCGGAAACAACTCTCTGAACTTTTAATATCAGTGCTTACCTTACTCCTCCTTATATTTTGTGCCTTGGGGGTGTAAAGATCTCATCCTTATTCACCTTCATCTTTCCTGTAGCCCCTAATAGAGTGATCCGCATAAAGATATATTCCGTAACACTCATTATATTGAATTACTTAGAAAATCTACAGAATAAAATAAAACCCTACATAATCTCCACTTTCAGACCTAGTTAAGATACCCCTGTGAAGCTTGCTGAGACACTCCCAGGCAGATCTCCCCTGTCCTGTACTCTGATAGCACTTCTTATGCTTTTTTTCTACAGCAGCCAAGGATTTTGGGCTTATTGTTCCCCTGAGGTATTGTGAGGTCCTTTAAGACAGAGATGACTCAATAGATATTTATCGATTAAATAAATAAATGGATAAATTGTACTAGTTCTAATTTTTCTTTAATGAAGACAAGACAGGCTCCATCAATGATAAAAGGATTTGATAATGAAATAAATTATGGAAGTAAGCTTTGAAGAAGTGTCCTTTATCTCATTTGGGAAATCACACTTTTAAAAAGGAGTTTAACATCTTATTTTCATAAATGTGATTTTTATTTTCTTTTACTTTTTATCGCAATTGTGTATACATATAATTTAAAAAGCTAGATAGTTGTACAAGATATGTTATGAAAAATAACAATTCTCGGGGCTGGCCCTGTGGTGTAGTGGTTGAGTCTGGCGCTCTCTGCTTCAGTGGGCCAGGTTAGTGGGTTCAGATCTTGGGCGTGGACCTACACCGCTGGTCAAGCCATGCTGTGGAGGCGTCCCACATACAAAATGGAGGAAGACTGGCACAGGTGTTAGCTCAGGGCTAATCTTCCTCAAACAAAATAAAGAAGATTGGCAACAGATGTTAGCTCAAGGTAAAGACTTTCTTTTAGCTGATTTTTAAATTGACCTCCATATTTCTAAATTTTGTGATTTTCTTGCTATATCTAACTCTTAGTCTAGGATCATCTGTCTCCCCCTACATAAGATGAAGATTCACCTCTCTTTCATCCTCCTGCTCTCACCCCACACACTTATTCTTCACGTTGTTTCAACGGCCTGACATTGTTACATCACAATTTTGATTACATCAATATTCAGTGTTTATGTTATCAAGATGACATAAATGTAAATGCTATTCAGACCTGAGCCATGTCCTGAGTAATTCTTACTTTTCCTGTCAGCATATTTTGTTTTCTCTGAACATAATTCTCTTGTTTTCATTTGCTTCGTTTTCTTTGTCTTTATCAATAATTCAACTCCAATGCCATTCGTTTGCCTAAATTTCATGGTATATGGAATTAATAACCTGAACACCTCATCTAGAAGAGTCAGTGACACAGGAAAGTCACGAGGATATGAACCACATCCTGAAGTCTTTCAGACAGATCAGCAATTCTCTTTTTTATCTTCTTGAGGAAATCCCTGGCAGACACCCCTGAGCTGAGGATTTTTGCCCGGCTTAACTTGTGTGCCAGGTCAGAGCTGCCATCCCGGGTCTCCCTCTCCATCCTCTTGCCAATTCCTCTCCCTTCCATCCGTGTGGCGTCTCCTGTCTCCTGTATTCCACTTCTTCCTTTTTCTTAGTTTAGAATCTCATTTTTATGGAGTGTATCCTCCAGTAGTTTTCAGAGAAAGAGTGCAAGCAAGGCAAAATTTTTGAGACGTTGTTTGTCTGAAAATGTCTTTATTTGCCCTCTGATTTTATCTGGTTTTGCTGGAGGTGGAGCTCTAGGTAGGGAAAATTTTTCCTTCAGAAGTTTGAAGGAATTGTTCCGTTGCAATTTTTTTTATTGTTGTTGCTGCCTACAAGAATGCATTTGATTTTATTTTTTCAACTTTATTGATGTATAATTGACAAATAAAATTGTAATAAAGTATACAATATGATGATTTGATCTACGTATACATTGTGAAAGGATTCCCACTATTGAGTTAATTAACACATCCATCTCCTCACATATTTCATATTTACCTTTTTTTTTTTGGTGATAGCACTTAAGTTCTACTCTCTTAGAAAATTTCAATTATAGAATACAGTATTATCTAAGAAAGACAAATACTGCATGATCTCATGTGGTATTTATATGTGGAATCTAAAACAATTGAGCTCATAGATACAGAGAACATATTGGTGGTTGCCAGAGGTGGAGGGTGGAGGGTGGGCAAAATGGGTGAAGGTGGTTGAAAGGAACAAGCTTCCAGTTTGTTAAGTACAGTTGACAACACTGTACTGTATATTTGAAATTTGGTTAGAGAGTAGATTTTGAAAGTTCTCATCACAAGGAAAAAAATTGTAACTATGTGAGGTGGTGGATGTTAATAAACTTTTTGTAGTTATCATTTCACAAAATACATCAAATCATTATGTTGTATACTTTAAACTAATACATGTTATATGTCAATTACATCTCAATAAAATTGGGGGGAAATACAGTAGTATTAACTATAGTCACTATGTTATACGTTAGATCCTCAGACCTTACTCATCTTACAACTGAAAGTATGTACTCTTTTACCAGCCTCTCTATTTCCCCGACCCCTCAGCCCCTGGCAACCACCATTCTACTCTCTGTTTCTATGAGTTCACCCCTTTTTTTTTTTTTTTACGATTCTACATATAAGTGATACAATGCAGTATTTGTCTTTCTCTGTCTGGCTTATTTCGCTTAGCATAATGCCCTCCAGTTTTATCCATGTCACAAATGGTAGAATTTCCTTCTTATTCAAGGCTGAATAATATTCCATTGTACATATATATACCATATTTTCTTTATCCATTCATCTACTGATCCACTTAGGTTGTTTCTATACCTTGGCTATCATGAATAATGCTGCAGAGAGCATGGAAATACAGGTATCTCTTTGAGATAGTGATTTTTATTTCCTTTGGGTATATACTCAGAAGTGGTGTTGCTGGGTCATATGGTAATTCTATTTTTAGTTTTTTGAGGAACCTGTGTACTGTTTTCCTTAGTGGCTGTGCCAGTTACATTCCCAACAACAGTATACAAGTTCCCTTTTTTCCACATCCTTGCCAACATTTGTTATCTCTTGTCTTTTTGATAATAGATATCTTAACAGGTGTGAGATGATAGCTCATTGTGCTTTTGATTTGCATTTCCCTGACAATTAGTGATGTTGAGTGCCTTTTCACGTACTTGTTGGCCATTTGTATGTCTTCTTTGGAAAAATGTCTATTTAGGTCCTTTGCTCATTTTTTAATTGGGTTACTTGTTTTTTTGCTATTGAGTTGCATGAGTTCCTTATACATTTTGGATATTAATCCTTTATTGTATATGTGGTTTGCAAATATTTTCTGTTGTAGGATTCTCCCATATTCCATATGTTGCCTTTTCATTTTGTTGATGGTCTCCTTTGCTATGCAGAAGCTTTTTAGTTTGAAGTAGTCTCACTTGTTTATTTTTGCTTTTGTTGCCTTTACTTTTGGTGTCAAGTCCAAAAAATCGTTGCCAAGACGTATGTCAAGGAGCTTACTCCCTATGTTTTCTTCTAGGAGTTTTTTTACTTTCAGGTCTTACATTCAATTCTTTAATCCACTTTGCGTTGACTTTTGTGTATGATGTAAAAAAGGAGTCCAGTGTTTTCTTTTCATATGGATACCCAGTTTTCCCAACACCGTTTATTGGAAAGACTATCTTTTTCCCATTGTATATTCTTGGCTCCTTTGTCAAAAATTAATTGACCATATATGCATGGGTTTATTTCTGGGCTGTCTATTCCATTCCATTGATCTATGTGTATGTTTTTGTGCCAAAACCACACTGCTTGGATTTCCATAGCTTTGTAATCAGAGAGTGTGATGCCTCCAGCTTTGTTCTTCTTTTTCAAGATTGCTCTGGCTATTTGGGGTCTTTTTGGTTCCACACAAATTTTAGGGTTGTTTTTTCTATTTCTGTGAAAAATACCATTGGAATTTTGATAGGGATTGTATTGAATTTGCAGATTGCTTTGGATATTGACATTTTAACTATATTAATTCTTCCAAACCATGAACATGGAATATCTTTTTATTTATTTGTCTTTTTCAATTTCTTTCATTAATGATTTATAGTTTTCACTGTATGGATTTTTCATCTCCTTGGTTAAATTTATTCCTAAGTATTTTATTGTTTTTAATGCTATTGTAAATAGGATTGTTTTCTTAATTTCTCTTTCCAGTAGTTTGTCGTTAGTGTATAAAAATGCAACTGGTTTTTATATATTGATTTTGTATCCTGCAACTTTTTGCGATACTGTGATTTATAATAAGAAATATATGTTTGGTCTTCGTCCCCATTCCTGGCAGAGAGCTCCTAAGACCCTTGGAATTTCCTAAGTGATGAGTGCATAAAGGTGCATTGATATTCATAACAAGCCCCTTTCATAAACCTGAGTTTATGTTAATAAGGTGACTTTTGGAAAGCACCTAAGGATAGGGGCTGGTTGCCAGGGGAACCAACCATGTGATTGGAGTGTTGGATCTTTCAGTTTCCTCCTCCTCCCACTCATCCAGGGAGGGGAGAGGGGCTGCAAGTTGAATTAATGGTCAATGGCCAATGATTTAACCCATCATGCCTATGTAAGGAAGCCTCCATAAAAACCCAAAATGACAGGGTTCAGAGAGCTTCTGGGTTGAGGAATATGTGTAGACTTGGGGAGAGTGGTGTGCTCAGAGAACATAGAAGCTCCACGTCTCTTCCCACATATCTTGTCCTATGCATCTCTTCCATCTGACTGTTCCTTAGATATACCCTTTTAGAATAAACTGGTAATCTGGTAAGTAAAATGTTTCTCTGAGTTCTTTGAATTGCTCTAGCAAATTAATTGAACCAAAAGAGGGGTCATTGAAACCTCTGATCTACAGCCAGTCAATCAAAAGCATAGGTGACAACCCGGAGTTGCAATTGGTGTCTGAAGTGGGGTGTAGGGGCATCTTGTAGGACTGAGACCATAAATTGTGTGATCTGATGCTATCTCCAGGTAGATAGCATCACAGTTGAATTAATTGCTTGATGGTGGAAAAAAAACCAGGCATTGGAATTGGTGTCAGAATCGTACAGTTTTTGGCGGATTCTTTAGGATTTTCTACATATAAGATCATGTCATCTACAAATAGAGACAATTTTACTTCTTCCTTTTTGATGTAGAGGCCTTTTATTTCTTTTTCTTGCCTAATTACTCTGGCTAGGACTTCCAGTACTATGTTGAATAAAAGTGGCAGGAGTGGGCATTTTTGTCTTGTTCCTGATCTTAGAGGAAAAGCTTTCAGCTTCTCACCATTGAGTATGGTATTAGCTGTGGGCTTGCCATTTATGACCTTTATTGTGTTAGGTACACTCCCTCTATACCCATTTTTTTGACATATTAATCATAAATGGATGTCAGATCCTTTTTCTGCATCTATTGATATGACCATATAATTTTTATTTTTCATTTTGTTAATGAGTGTACCACATTTATTGATTTGCAGATATTGAACCATCCTTGCATACCTGAAATAAATCCCACTTGATCATGGTGTATGATTCTTTTGATGTATTGTTGTATAAGTGATTTACCCACCACCATTATAACATTGGGGTATTCTGAATTTAACTACATATTTACCTTTTAATGTACTGTTGAATTTAGTTTGCTAATATTTGTTGTTGAGGATTTTTGCATCTTTGTTCATCAGGGATATTGGCCTCTAATTCTCTCTTTTTTTTATAATGTCCTTATCTGGCTTTGGTATCAAAGCACATTTCATAAAGTACTCAGTACAATTCTACGACAAAAATCCTTGCACAAATATGTATGGATTTAAGGTTGACTGAGAAAGGATTGAGGTGGTTTTGATAAAAATAGAAACTTACAAAGTTAAGAATTCTAATGCTGGAAGAGAAAGCACAATAGTAGGAATGTGTGAAGAGCATGTTTAAATTAACACAAGTTAACATTTACTTAATATTTATTATGTATCATATACTCTTCTAAGCATTCCACATTTATTAATTTATGTAATCCTTAAAGAGCTGTATGAGGTAAGTGCTATTGTTATCCTCATTTATAGATGAAGATCAGGTTAGTAAAGTAGGTTGCCTAAGTTCATAATGGCTATATTGAGTTACAGAACTGAGGTTAGAAATGTACCCAAAAGGGAAAGGAAAAACAAGTACATGGATGAGCACTCATATTTCTACTGCAAATAACACCAACATTTATGCTGCAGATTTTGTTTGCTTGTTATATATCTTTTAAAATTTTATTTTATTTTGTTCCAGCTTTATTGAGATCTAGCTGACATATAACATTGTGTAAGCTTAAGGTATACAAAGTGATGATTTGATATACATATATATTGTGAAATGATTACCACAATAATGTTAGTTAACACATCCATCACCTTACAGAGTTTACTTTTGCATATGTGCAACAAGAACTTTCAAGATTACTCTCTCAGCAGCTTTCAAGTATACAATACAGCACTGTTAACTATAATTCCCATTCTGTACATTAGATGCTGTGGGTTGTAATACATTATTTCATTTAATTCTCATGACCATGCATGGAATAAATACTATTATAGCGCATTGCATAAATGAGGAAAGTAAGGCTTAGAGATGTTAGCTTCCCCACTTCTCATTCCTACAAAGTGATACATCCAGACTTTGGATCAAAGTTTTGTTTCATCTCTCATGTTTCATTGGCTAGAGCTGGATTTTATACTTGCCCTAAACCAATCACTCTTAATAGGAATGTAATTCTCATGATTAGCTTGGACTAATCAGGATTTACTCATGAATCACATGCGACAGAGGTAGACACTTGAACAAAGCCAAGGGTAGGTCAGCAAAGAGAAAGAGAGACTAGTAGTAGACAACAATATCATTGACCACAGGAATAAATAAGGATTCTTGAAGGAGAAGAGATTTACTGTTACAATAGCTTATAATTAAAATTATAAGTAAACTACCTCAGAATAACCTGAGATGAGAATTCTATGAATACATCTGGTTGTATTTCAAAGCCATGTCAATATTTTACATAATTATGAAACAAAAGTAAAGTTAAAAATCCCTAAATATCAAAGCACAATGAAACACATTGATCTAACTATCGAGCAGTGGAAAATCTTCACAGAAAGAAACGATTACATTGTGTGTATTGTGGAAAAAGCAAAGGAGAAATTACGTTGGTACTGTTAAGAAATGGTCTTTCAGAGTGGAAGAAGGGGATACAATGTAAGGTCAATGAGGTTAAAACTCTTTTAGTTCTGAATTTGAGCTGCAGTTAGTACAAAGTTATGAAGTATTTTATCTTAAAATTATTTCTTAGCCTTATACACTGAGAGGGCCTAGGGGTAGTGATGAACATAGTATCCAAGAGCAACTATTACCCTTTTTGGTGTTCTGGTTATCTATTAAAAATAAAAATATGCGCCAGCCCTGTGGTGTACTGGTTAAGTTCGCCGTGCTCTGCTTCGGTGGCGGAGGTTCGCTGGGTTTGGTTCCTGGGAACCAAACACCACCTGTCGGCCATGCTGTGGCGGTGACCCACATACAAAACAGAGGAAGATTGGCACAGATGTTAGCTCAGGGTGAATCTTCCTCAACAATAAATAAATAAATAAATAAATAAATAAATAAATAAATAAATAAAAACATACAGGTCATTTGACGCAGTAATCCCATAGGTGGTAATCTATTCCACAGAAATATGTCATTCTAAATACCATTTTCCACGAAGGTGAACCAGGGAGTCTTGGTGAAATGAGTGATTCTAGGTCTATGGTAGGTAACGTATAACCTAAACCTGGTGTATTTTGTTCTATGAGGGTTAAAATAGTTATCAGAGACTACCAGCGCTGGGCCCAAAGAGCCTTGAAGTGGCAAAAGATGTGACAATTTAAACATCATAAAGGATGTTAATAAGCACAGTAGATTGAGACATGCCAAATATATTTGAATCCATAAATTCATATTGATATTTAGAGATCATTGGTCATCTTTGGAGGATATAGATTCTAACATTATTTTGAAAAGAGATAAGTAAAGGAAAAGTTCTAAGCATTTGTCCTTTTCTTCCTATACAATCTACTCCTCAGAGTAATCAAGTTGTTGATGAGAGGCCTTTTCTTTTTATAGAAGTATTCCAGGTAACAGATGAAGAAGAAATGATATCATTAGACTATAACAATTTTAGAACCACTAACAAATTAATGAAATAGGCAATGGTCATTAATGGCTGCTAATATTACAAAAAGGGACCACCAGATGTGTGCCTCCTGGGGAAATATACAACCCTACCTGTGAAGTGTGCCTGCTAAAACAATCTAGATTGTGAGAAATCCTGTAAGACCAACAACCTGCCTCTTTTTTTTTTTTTTTTTTCCAATAAATAAATTGCAGAGAGAGAGAGAATGAGGGAGAGAGAAGGGAAGACTATAGATTAAAAGAGATGTAAGGGACTTATTGATCTATTGCAATGTTTGGGTTTTATTTGGATCCTAATTAAAACAAAGAAACTGGGGCCGGCCCGGTGGCGCAAGCGGTTAAGTGCGCGCGCTCCGCTGCGGCGGCCCGGGGTTCGCTGGTTCGGATCCCGGGCGCGCACCGACGCACTGCTTGGTAAGCCATGCTGTGGCGGCGTCCCATATAAAGTGGAGGAAGATGGGCACGGATGTTAGCCCAGGGCCGTCTTCCTCAGCAAAAAAAAAAAAAAAAGAGGAGGATTGGCGGATGTTAGCTCAGGGCTGATCTCCTCACAAAAAAAAAAAAAAAAAAAAAAAAAACAAAGAAACTAATAAAAGAGAAAAAGAATGCATTTATGAGAAAACTGGAAATTTGGATACTGACTGCATATTATTTTTTTAGACATTTTAGTAGTAGTATGTTTATGTTTAAAAAAGTTTCATCATTTAGAGATACATCTCAGACATTAATGGATGAAGTTATACGATGTCTAAATTTGCTACAAAATAATTGAGGAGGGAGAATGAGATAAAAATATTATGTTTTAGTTGCTTATTGTTTAAGCTGGGTGATGGGTACATGGGTGTTCATTATACTAATCTGTCTGCTTTTGTATATGTTTGAAATTTTGTATAATAAAAGTTAAAATTTTATAACTATAATCTTACATAAATTTCTATGACATGTTTTCAAAATGAAAAGAGCAATTTGGAAAAAAAATTAATATGATTATTTTTTATTAAAAACGATCCCCCTCAAATCTCCATATATATGCCCATATAGGATAAATGAACTTAGCAGCACGACAGGACACATCCAAGGGCGTTACATTGGTTAACTCAGTGGGCTGAGATGGAGGTAGGTGGATGAGGTGGGGGCTGGGAGTGTATGGGAGATTATTATTTTTGCATTTCTACGTCTTTATTGTATTATTTTAATAGTTTACAACAATCATATAATACTGTTATCGTCTGAAAAATATCAAATAACAAACTTTTTGAGAATAAAAAGAATACACATATAAAGAGTATAGCTCATTTTTTAATTTTTTAAATTAAATATATATATTTATTGAATATTGTTTTTTTGAATTAAAAACCCCTAAATTTCTCTTGAAGTTGACTTTCCAGAACAATGAAACATCAGCAAGCTGAATTTAGAGAGTGAAGTAAAAAGAAAGACATAATTATGTTTATATATATATACACATATATGTATATTGTATTTGTATGTATATATTATGAAGCTATGCCACGGAAGACAAAAATAGAAAAAGTACATAAAACAAAGAGTTTCAAGTAACAATCAATGATGAATTTAGAAATAGGTGCTCAGTGTCACTGAGTCTGAAATCTCTCCTTTTGAAAAGTCATTTGAATAAGTGACCATTTTCATGTTCTCTGGTTTATCCACTTGGTTGATGAAACTCTGATTAGGACATTATCTCCTTTTCTTCAAGTTTTTAAATCACCAAACACCCTGAAAATGATGAGAGAGCAGCATGTCCTGAAGCATGGGGCTCTCCTATCACCCTGAAATTATTTCTATCTCATTTGTGTTTTTTACAAAACTTGTCCTTACAAAGGAACAATGGAAGGACCGAAATTTCTGTCTTAGCACTAAATGCATCTCAGTGCTGCGGAAACATTTCATTTTCTAGCGATTTCAGGGTCTGTATATTCCCTGCTGTTATAGTCTTGATTAAAATAAAAAGAAAGGAAAAAAGAACAGAAGAAAGAAAAGAAGAAACCCTACATGGCAAGAACATTAAACCCCAAGGGTGGTTCATTTCAATTTTGAAGTCTTTCTTCACTACTCTGGGGACAGTTATGTCAACGTCTTAATAAGGGAAGTAAAGCAGTTTATATGCCTCAGAGCACGTGCACTTAAACCAGAAAATTGGCGTGAAGGGGAGAAGGCCAGCCCTGCCTTGGACCGATGGCAGCCACATAGCAAGGGGCCTCTTCTGGTGAGGACCAGATGACACAATTTGCAGAGGACAGGTTTAGCGTTGTCACTATTAGGGCTGGAAGGAAAACTTCTTTGAAGAAACATTTGTTTTACCCCCTTCCCCTCAAAATCTTGAAGTCATCTCATACATATGTTGGAAGTAATTCTGTCCAAATTCAATTAAATTCTATTTTTATAATGTTGAAATAACCTTGCACTGCAAATCGAAAAGACATTTCTGGAACCTAGAGTTATTTTGCTGTCATGAGAACTGCTATATCAGGCATTATACTTCAATTTTGAATATTATGAATTATTTTATATGTAAATTAATAAATTATACAATATGATGTATCAACCACTTGGTCCCATCTGCAGTTTGATAAACATAAAAGCAAATGGAAAACTGAGAGCCATTAGTTTGCTTGACTTTTTAAATATTCTATAAGTAATATTTAATGATATAGAATTTTCATTGCCTAATTTTTTGCTTTATATTATTTGGGCTTTGAGGTTCTTAGTCGTGACTTGCCAAAACAAAACAAAAGCGTGAAAATAAAATGGAGAGATTTATCCCAATATTTTAACGTGTGTATTTCCTATAAAGATACTTTTTTTCTCCCTTTCGTTTTATTACAAAAGCTGCCTGAATGAAAGAGCTCAGAAGTTTAAGGATAGCTCACTCAGGTTCAGATTTTTATGTGGATTTCCCCTTGTGGGTCATAATTATAGGTAGAGCTCACTACTTAATGACAATCTCTTAAAAAATAGCAACTTACATATCCTCAGATTAACAGTAGATCTTCAATGGTCAAGTTCAAATAAAATATTGAAACCAATTTTATATATTAATGAAAGTCAACATAAATGTATTAGCCTGCATTCGTTCAGTTGAAAGTGACAGAAACAAACTTAAACTGACATTAGTACGAAAAGGAAGAACATTTTTGTACTTGTCATAACTACAAAGTCCAGAGGTTCAACTGACTTCAAGTATTGTTGGCTACAGAAACATTCTTTCCTCCACTTTTTTCCTTTTTCTTTTTTGATGTGGGTATTGGTTTTAATCTTAGACAGACTTTCCCAGTGGTGGCAGAAAAAGCCATCAGCAACTCTGGGCTCAAGTCTTAAAACCTTAGCAATCTCAGGAGAAAGCCTCTTTGCCAACACTTCCAGCCATTTATTCTGATTGGGATATTTTGGGACACATGACAAGACCTGAATCAATCACTATGTCCAGAGGAATGGAATATTCTAATTGGCCAAGTCTGGGACATGTGCTTATCCCTGAAGCTAGGACATAGGCTCAGCTCCATCTGAACCATCTTGTCTAAAACTATAGCCAAAAGTCTCATTGGTAACTGCTCCCTCTCCATATCCCTTCAAGCCTGAGAGGTAGAGCCTTACCTCTGATTGCTAGCCTTGGGTTGCATTATCATTTCTTATTTTTTCTAATGCTACTCACAACTTTGCAAATAGTTTCTTTCTTTCTTTTTTTTTTTGTGCAGAAGATCAGCCCTGAGCTAACATCCATGCCAATCCTCCTCTTTTTGCTGAGGAAGACCAGCTCTGAGCTAACATCTATTGCCAATCCTCCTCCCTTTTTTTTTTCCCCAAAGCCCCAGTAGATAGTTGTATGTCATAGTTGCACATCCTTCTAGTTGCTGTGTGTGGGACGCGGCCTCAGCATGGCCGGAGAAGCGGTGCATTGGTGCGCGCCCGGGGTTCCGCACCCAGGCAGCCAGTAGCGGAGCGTGGGCACTTAACTGCTAAGCCACAGGGCCGGCCCCACAAATAGTTTCTTCATTAAGTCTGTTCAAACACTTTTTTAAAGTACGCCATATATTTTATGTTGGAACTCTGGCTGAAACAGCTCTAGACAAATTTCCAAAGGCATCCCAAGTCCAATATTTGGAAAACTGAGATTATTATCTCAATTCAACAATTCAACACAAGAGTGTTTCTTTTCTTCATTAGGTGCAACACCATCCATCAAACATTCCAACTTAAAACCTCAATGACACCTTCTAATGTCCATTCTTCTTCACATTCAACTGTCTGTTAAATATTGTCAATTTTGTCTTGTAATTATTTTAAAAATATACTCCCCCTCACCATCCCTAATGCCTAAATGGGCCCCCTGTTACTTTAGTTTTGACAGTCTTACCTTTTCCATGATCACAAATCTGACCATATCCCTTCTCCCCCATAGCAAGTTCACATTTCTAGGAGTCTTAGTCAACTATAAGATAACTCTGACATCCCTTTAAATGCTCTCAAGACATTTCATGATATGGGTTATCTTTACCTTCTAATTATAAAACTATGTACAATTCCTTGAGCATCCCGTTCTCTTTCATGTTCCCATGTCTTAGCACACTGTTTTCTCTGCTCAAATGCTCTTTCCCCTTCTCTACTTAAGATATGCTGAGTCGTCTTTAAATTTTACTTTATGTTTTACCTTCTCTGTGAAGAATTGTCAATACTCCATTAGTCATTTGTTTTCTATGCCAAAAATACATTGTATACATATTTTTAGAGCACTATGTCATTACAATGTAAGTCTTAGTTATTAATGTCTGTTCCCCAACTTGATAATGGATTCCTTGAAGGAAGGTGCTGTGTCTTACCTAGTTTTGTAGTGTTGGTGTCTAGTTACAGAGCCTGATACCTAACGGTCTCTTTAAAAACAAAGGACATTTAAGAGAACGAAAAGACAAGTCATAGACTAGAAGAAAATATTTGCAAAACGCATATCTGATAAAGGACTGTTATCTAAAACATACAAAGAACTCTTAAAACTCAACAATAAGAAAATAAACATCGCAATTAAAACATGGGCCTGAGGTTTGAATGGATACCTCACCAAAGAAGATATGCAGACAGCAAGTAAGCCTATGAAAAAGTGCTCAACATCATACGTCATTAGAGAATTGCAAATTAAAACAATGAGATACCACTACACACCTATTAGAATGGCTAAAATACAAAAAAAACTTATAATAGCAAATGCTGGAGAGGATGTGGAGCAATAGGAACTTTCATTCATTGCTGGTCAGAGTGAAAAATGGTGCAGTCACTTTGAAAGACATAGAGTAATCTTAAATGCACATTACTAAGTGAAAGAAGCCAATCTGAAAAGGCTACATATTGTATATTTCCAACTATATGACATTCTGGAAAAAGAAAAACTACGGACAGAGTAATAAGATCAGTGGTTGCCAGGGGTTAGTAGAGACGGAGGGATGAATAGGCAGAGCACAGAGGATTTTTAGGTTGAAACTATTCTGTATGATACTGTAATGGTGGCTACATGATGTTATGGACTGAACTTTTGTGTCCCTCCAGAATTCATATGTTGAAGTCCTAACGCTCGATGTGGCTATATTGGGAGATAGGGCTTATGAATAAATAATTAAGGTTAAATGAGGTCGTAACTGATAGGATTAGTGTCCTTATAAGAAGAGAAGACAGAGACTCTTAAGAGCTGTCTCTCTCTCTCTCTTCACCACGTGTGGACACAGCCAGAAGGTGGCTATCTGCAACCCAGAAGAGAATCTCATCAGAAACTGACCATGCTGGCACCCTGATCTTGGACTTCCAGCCTCCAGACTGCGAGAAGGTAAATTTCTGTTGTTTAAGCCAGACAGTCTGTGGTATTTTGTTATGGCAGCCCAAGCAGACTGAAACACAATACATTACGTGTTTGTCAAAACTCATAGAACTGATCAACACATAGAGTGAGCCTTAATATAAACTATGGATTTCAGTTAATAACAATGTACTGATGTTGATCCATCAGTTGTAACAAATGTACCACATTAATGCAAGATGTTAATAAAAGGGGCCCTGTATGTGGGAGAGCTGGGATATGGGAACTCTGTGTACTGTCTGCTTCATTTTGCTGTAAACCTGAAACTGCTCTAAAAAATAGTCTATTAATAAAATAAGTTAAAAAATAAATTGGTGAAAGAATGAATGAATGAGTACCTTCCCTGCTCACCTCACCTCCTAGATTTATTGTGAATCTAAACTTAGATCATGCATGTGAAGTACTTTGCACAAGATAAAATGCTATTTCACACAATTTGGAAGTGCTATTTAAGTAGCTGAATTGCTAAAATCAAATCAATATCCATGAGGATACTTAAGGCAAAACCAACTCTTGGCAGATGCTAAATAGTATCTAATCAGAATATGAAAATGATAAAGAGGAGAATGCAATGGCTAAAATAGAAATAAATTTAAATGGAGGTGTAGCATATGACCTATATAAAATAATGTTTAGATAAACAATAAAAAAAAAGTCTAGGTCTAAGAACTGTTTTAAAAAGATAATAATGTATTTGATGGTGAATGTTATAATTGAATAAAGGCAATTAGGACTAGTAGACTAAACTATAGATTATCCTATTAAGCAAAAAGTTATTATTTTTAGTAGAATAATAAGTTCTGACTGCATAATAGACAAAGCTATGTGAGCTATCCAAAATTCAATAATTTTTAGATATTTGTATGAGTGATATGGTAAAAAGTTATAGAAGAATGCAGGAGGTCTTTTGATTTGGGTAGAAAATACATTGTGAACTTGCTGTTACCTGGGTCTGCGTGGTAGCACTCCATTGTCAAGTGGCTAGAGCAGGACCCAAGACACACATTCATTCTAAGAACACGTGGCTCACAGAGCCAGGGCACCCACTCCTTTGCCATCTTTCAGTCTGTACCCATTCCTCCTGGGGTGTTCCCTAAGGCCAGTTGACTAGCTGTGCATGATGTGCCGACATTAGCTAGAACTAGACGGCCACAGCGTTAGAGTGCCCACCCTGGCTTTGAGGGATGTCAGAGAAGCGAAATCATCCCAGCAAACAACACTGGGAGTTTCATCTGTTTCTCTACTTGCCTGGAAGGAGATTTTGCTTTTGGTTTGAAGCTCCACTGGTTCTTGGGTACTGATTTGTGGTTTGATCAGACGGTCAGGGATTTGGGGAGAATACTGTTGGAAGTCTGGTGAAAAGAAAGTTTGGGGAAGAGGTATGTAGATAGGCCTCCTAGGATAGGTGGATATTTGTGTTCCAAATGAATAGTATTCATCATCAGGCCTCCTTGAAGAAGAGGTTCTCAATAATCTGGTGCACAAAATGACCTGCTCGGCGGGGGTTAGCCTCTTTTCCAGCTACCTCAAGGCTGTCCATGGGATCATGAAAAAGGTGGCCATGGTAGCAGGGATAGAGACTTAAGAATCTGGATTCTTCCTCATGAAGGCTGACCAACTACTGCTATTAATTAATGCACAATCTGTCAGTCACAGATATCAAAGCGGAGCCCCCAATAGGGCATCATTTTCGGGAAGAAGGTGGATTATATTAGACACGTTTTGTTTGGAGGAATTGTATTCACTGGAATAAATGCTTGTTTTAGAAATGCGGTTGTTTTTCCTGCCTGCTATACTTCTGACTTTAAAATCACTGCTTATCTTGTTCACTGTCTTGGTGAATAAGACACCAAGTGAGTAAGACACCTTGGTGAATCGCTTAACATTGATTCTAAACAAGAAACATATTTTACAGCAAAAGAACATGGAATGGGTAGAGTAGGAAGGGATTTATGAAACTATAAAATATCAGATATGTCCTCACGACTGTTTGAAGAAATGAAGGTACAGTGTCACATTTTGTACGTTGGTATGGTATATCTGTGTGTAAATGCGTGTGTGTGTTTCCCTCTTTCCTTTCTACTTTATGCGGGGTGAATGTGAGCTGGTTTATTTGGTAATGACGGTTTCCAGGGTACCAAGATGGGGTAGTATAACAGGAATAGAGTGGAAATGCATGGAGATATGGAAAAAAGATATTTTGTTTTATGTTCAGCTTTAATCTTTTAAAATTTTCCTTAAAGAACAAGTTGTTCCCCCAAAAAGCTGAAAAGGGTAAATTAATTCCGTTTATGGAAGCAAAATATGAATACTTCATGTTTCCTTTACAGATAAGCTCTGCATACAACTGTGTAACTAGACATTTTCCATATAAGCCTATGTTTTCTCATTTTGAAATCAATTTTGAGTCCAAGCTTGTTAATAGACAATGAGTATTTGCAAAGTTACACTTTCATTGAATTGGAATATGAAACATAGCTCACAATGAAAGTGTGCCTTTAGCTTTGGCTTGCAATTTATGCTGCTGGGTTTTTTTGATGATTTCCTTCTGAGGTATTTATTGCACAAGGGCATGACCAACGGTGTGTTTCAGGTCTCCACAATTAAGGGAAATTGAAGAACAATCGTCCTCACAGTCACTAACCATTTAAGCTATAGTTTTTGTTGGTTTTGCCAAATGACTGAATGCTCAGATCTACCAGGACTTCCGAATAGTTCTGAGCACATATTTGAGGCACAAATAGCAAAATATTTGTCGGGAGCACTTTTTTCTAGTCACTTGCCAGTTTTGGAAAGTCTCTATACTTTGTATTTTGCCCTGAGACAATTATTCTTGTTTTATAAATGTTAATTTAGTGATTAGAAAGCACATTGCATATACAAAGTATCTAACAAATTGATGATAATTATATTTATTAATTGTGACTAGTAATAGGACACATAAATGGTAACGAACTTTAAGACCTCAATCGTAATGATTAACATTGCTGATTTCTTTTGCCCTCTTCAACTAATTTTTTTCATGTACCCCCTTCCTTTGCAGAAATGTATTTTTTTAGCTATATAATGTGGACTATGCATTGAATTAACAGACATTATTTCTAATCTATAGTTTAGACAGGACTTCATATAGAACTCCTATTTGGTGAATATTAAATTGTTACAAAGTTTGCATTATTTGATTTCTATTTTTCTTTTTCAAACTTTTGTTTAATAATTTTATGAACTAGATTTTAAAAATAAAAGCAATGCACACTTGTAGGAAAGAGGAAATTTCAACTGTATATGAAGAGATGTATGCTAAAAGTGAAAAGTCTCTTTACCTGAATTCCTATCCTTCACCCAAGGGGGAAGCACATTTATACTTTCTTGTATATCCTCCCAAAGATTTATATGCATTATAAAAAACATATATAAGATTTCTGCTTCTGGCAATTACAAACTAGGTAGTTTGGACAAACTCTCCCACTCTGAACAACTAAAAAAGTTGGACAAGCTTTGAAAATTCTCTTTCAAATCATTGGAGAGCTACCTAAATGGTGAAGGATACAGCCAAGACTCTGGAGAAGGGGGATTCCAGAGGGTTGAGCATGGCATTTGGGGCTACTTTAATCCCTAGAGGGGCCATCAATTCTGAAAATGTGCTTCAGTAGATACAGGGGCTAAAGGGACAAAGATTGGAGTTCAGGGTCCACTGAGGAGAAGACAACCTGGTACCTCACTCAGGCCTTGGATTGGAATTCAGAGTAACTACATCCTATAAGTAATGATAAATTGGAAATAGATCAGCCCTCACAGAGAGGAGACTTAGTTTTGAATCACCTCAATTCTTGCTTGGATTAAGGTGATCTGGGATTGCTAGTGACTCTAGCATACCTGCCTGTCTGAAGCAAAGCATCATTTCAGAAGGAAGGTTACATTCTCCAGAGCCTCATATTATTGCTATAATTTTTCATACATAACCTCCAACATTAATTTAAAAAAGGCATACAAGGAGATAAGATCATGTGACTAAAAACCAAGAGAAAGAACAGATAATAGAAACAGATTTACAGGGGATCCAGATAATGTACATATCAGAAACTAAATTTAAAATATCTGTGTTTATGTTCAAAAAACTAAAAAGACTGAAAAGTTGGCATAGACTTGGGAACTGTAAAAAAGAAACAAGTAGAAATTTAGAAGTGAAAAATACAGCAAATGAAATAAAAACTGGATAAATAGATTTAACAACAGATTAAACAAAGAATGGAGAATAAGAGAAATGTAAGATCAGAAGAAAATATCCAAACATTATAAAGAATGAAAATACAGAAAAGAGCAGAAGAGACATTGAAATAAGGTGAAAATGTCTGACTCTAGAAATAATATTTGTAAAGATAATTGCTTTGAGCTTTCCCAAATAAATTATGTGACATATCAACTTTGATTTTTTTTTTCAGCAATAGAATCGGACTATACACACTATTCTTCACCTTAATTTTATTTTTTACTTAACAATATGTGTTGGGCCTCTTTCCATAATAGTTATAATGTAGAACTACCTCATTTATTTTTTATGACTGCCTAGTATGCAATTGTAAGTTGGAATTGGTTCCTTAAATTCTAGGTAAAGATGAGAAAATAAATAGAGCTTGTTGTGAAAATTCTGTTTAAAACCGATAACACTATCAAATTCAGAACTCTGAAACATAGTTTTGCAAAAGGGCCCTTTTTCCCTTCTGCACACAGAGAAATGCCCAGGTTAAGGATTCATACCAGAACACACAGAGGACCCAAATTGTCTCTCTCCACAGGTTCTGTTCAAACATAATTAGGACAGGGTAGGTCCCAGCATTTAAAATTTTAACCTCTGCTTTGCACTTTGGATCTTCTCTGCCTGCTCCTTTCTTGTCACTGAACATGATGATTTTGGAATTTTGTAATAAAAGGAACTTAGTGGTCTTCTGACAAATGAGGAAATGAAGGCCCAGAAAGACGGGCCTTGACCAGGATTACAGAGTGAGCCAGGGTGAAGCTGGAACTAGAACCTAGACATTCTCTTCTTTCAATCCAGTCTGTATTTGCCTGATCCCCAATCCTCTGCTCCTCCATTACAACACAAATACGTTTTAATAATATTTACATATTACTTGACTAAAGTTAATTCACGCCACTGTATTAGTTAGCAAAAACAGGAGGATTGGCAACAGATGTTAGCTCAGGGCTAATCTTCCTCACCAAAAAAAAAAAAAAAAGATCTTAAGATACTTAATGTTCTTTAAGTACTACCTTCTCACTTTCTCATCAATTATATGGAATTTTATTTTATTTTATTTTTTGGTGAGGAAGATTAGCCCTGAGCTAACATCTGTTGCCAATCCTCCCCTTTTTGCTGTGGAAGATTGGCCCTGGGCTAACATCTGTGCCCATCTTCCTCTACTTTATATGTGGGATGCCTACCACAGCATGTCTTGATAAGCGGGTGCGTAGGTCCACGCCTGGGATCCAAACCTGCAAACCCTGGGCTGCTGAAGCAGAGCGCACAAACTTAACCACTAGACCACCAGGCCAGTCCCTAGAGCACATATTTTACAGGGCTATTTTGAGGATTAGGAATTTTAATTTTTGCTACATTATCTGACAAAATGTTGAACACTTAATGAATGATTATTGTTATTAGTATTATTATTCTTTTAGTTAGGATGCTTTTTGCTTCAAGTAAGAGAAAACTCCTATTCAAACCAGCTTAAAAGTAGGGAATGTATTGTCCTTCACATCAAGAACTCCAGGGACTTGGTGGATACCATGACGTTATGGCAGGACTCCAGCTCTGCTCCTCTGACGCTCTCCTGGTCCCACTTTTAACTTTGTTTATTCCTTTGACCTCGGACTGGTTTCCCTCACCACTTCAGGGCTGCTGGGAGCAGGGGCAAAAACAGGCCTTCTTTTCTGTCACGTCCAGAGGGAGGAAGAGAAAAACTTTCCTGATTAAGGTGTATACATCCTTTTATTAGTCTAATTGGGCTAAAATGATATGCCCACTCTTCACTCCATAATAGTTCCTAGGGTAACTCTGTGTGTGCTAACTATCTTAGAGTCATGAGGATCTAGGGTGTCAGGGAAAGGGATTGACTTGACTTTGTTTTAGTCAGTAGGGGAAAAAGGGAAAAAAAGAAAAATTGGGAGATATAGGCAGAAAAAGAGGGTTGGAAACCAGCAATTTTCCCTTGTGGCAGGTGCAGAGTAGATGCTCAGTGACAATGACACTTTCTCCACTGCTCGCCAAAGCCTTGTTCTTCACCAGAGTGGCTTCTAATGGTCTTGTCTTTTCTGAAATTCCTCTTGAAGAATCAATATTTGTCACTATTTTCTTATATAAACAAATATTAGATGGTTTCTGAAGGCAATTCATTCATTTGTTCCTTCATTCATTCATGTTTTAGGCCTTTAGCAAATAATGAACACCTTATATGCACAAAGCAAGAGCTATAAAACTATTTCAAATGATACCATTTGAATACACGCATAGTTTCCTCATAAGATTACATTGCTGTGACTGGATTCATTTTTTCTGTGTAGAATGCATTCAATAGCATTCATATTATTGTATTGTCATTTCTCATAAGTATGTATCATATACTAACTAAAAAAGTTTTTAATTATTGTTTAAAATTTTCAGCATAAATGTAATGTAAGAATGAAAAAGTAGTAGTATTTTAAATAGATTAATATTTCAAATGAGTCCTTATTTGTGTGGAAAATTCATTTAATGAAATTTACAGCATGGTTTTTTACAAATGAAGATGTTGTGTGAGTTCTATGAAAGGTCTGGCAAAATTCTTTAAAGCTCAATAGTAATAGACAGCTGTTTCTTGAGTCTAGTTAGAGACATAAGCCTTTACATCATTCTGAAATGGAAATTGACAAAGAAAGGAAAAGAGAAATATGTCTCATTTTATTAAAGTACTTCTTCTAATGGATGTCAAGGAAATAGTTTTCCTGCTCTCATTTTTACTGGGATTTCAGGAAGTCACATTGATTTGGCAATATTTGATACCATCATGTATACGTATTTTAAATATCAGCCCTTTTTGATGACTTATTCATTTTGGCGCGCTATAAAACTCCATGATTTTTTTCTTTTGGTCAAAATTATATCTGTGAAATAAGTATTGTTATCCAATGTAGAATGTGTGCATTAAGAACACTTCTGACCTGGATTAATGAAATAATTCTGGTGACTCTGAAGGTAAGTTAAAAGAACGGAAAAGTTGAAAAATATCAAATAGTAACAGTTTATACTAATTTATCAATAAGTGGATGTTTTGTATGCAAACACAAGTGGCCACTAACTTGGCAGTTTAAAACATGCACACCATGCCGGCTTTGCTGTGGGCTCACATCAATGGAAACCCTGGGTCAGGAAAGTAATGAAACACAATGAGAACAATAGTGCTGCTCCCCAACGAGTACATCCGCATTACCCAACTTCAAAGCTCGTTATAGATGTTAGAGTATTTGATCATCCCCTCTCTATATGGTAGGGACGTAATTCCCCAACCAGAAACTGAGGAAAAGGGATTAAGTGATTTGTACAGACCTCAGGAAGCCAAGCTAAATCTCTGTGATTTTGTAGTAGGAAAATAATTTTCTTTGCATACTTTGATCTAAAGTGATTTAGGACTTAATTAAAATTATACACTTTTTGAAATACATAAAATTCTAAATGCCAATCAAGGCTGACCTTGACCCTGTTGGCTTGAATACTTGGAGCATAAATCAATTCTGTGGTTATAGTTTTCAAGTTTTAAGGATTTCCTGGATGCTTCTTCCCTTAAAAAATCTAAGAGGTTATTTTTATTTGTGTAGGTGCATATGCAGTTGATTGGGTCAATATCATTTTCACCGATTGAGTGTGGGTGTGTATGTGTGTGTGTATGAAAACTTTAACTGTAGAATATTATACAAGATAAAACAAATTGTGGTAAGAAAACAGGAGGCTAGTGTTACATGCCCAGCAGGTGGGCTTGTTCCTTCAACCATATATCTACTGTGTGTATTTTAACTTTTTGGGAAATAAAGTAGATTAGAACAGTTTCCCAACTTTTTTGATTAATTAATTTCTTTCACTACAATATGTAATCTCACAGACTTCCTTTATGAATTTTTATGATCATGTCACCATTTTATGAAGTGATTTATAAAGAAACCATTTTAGGTAAAAAATTACATCATCACATTATTAAAATTATATTTATAAAGTGCATTTAATGTAATATTTAATAATATTCATAAGATAGAGGTAAATTTCAAAATTTCTCCATTTATCATGACCTATGCTATTTAATTTAATTTAAATATGAAAGAAAAAGAATAACTTGTCAACAAACATAATATAACATTACTTAAAATTTAGTGATTTAACACATATTAAAAAGTAGACTGAAATATAACTGACATATTCCAGCATCCAAAACAGACAAAAAATGTTCCTATGACATCTTTGAAATTTCTTTTGTAAACTTTGATTGATGAATTGATTTCTTTTCATACATTTTAAAAATTTAAATTATAGAAATTTGTAAGAAATTTTTAAAATTTTCATTTTTCATAAATTAAAACATTTTCAAAAGTTTTATAAAAGACTAATATATGTGAGTGCAGCATTTGCAAGCACCTACCCACAAATTATTTATTGTGTATATATATTATTTTTATTTACAATAAATGTAAAGTCAATTTAGATGTATTAATCACTATATTTACTTTTTAATCCTAGTTCTAAAGTACTGGAGACAACTTGGTGTAAAAAATTTGATTAGCTGAATGCATTGTACAGGTCTGATGAATAGTATACTGGGGTGATTGTGTAGAATTTTTATTATTTTTAGGTCTTCATTTATTAATGTTCTATATTTGAACATGTGTTCCTTGCAGTTCTTATATTTATTCAATAGTCCATTATGGGTATAAATTGAACCATATATGTCATGAATCAAAACAATGAAAACCTGCATAATCATCAAAAGCTCCGTGGGAGCTAATGGCACCCAGGTGGGTGGTAAATCAGCACAGAGACTGAAACATACGCAGATTTTTAAATTTTCCTTCAGAAATTCACTACGCATGCTCACTCAACATGTGCTGGACACTCTTAGATTATTCCTCTTCGTATATATTATTTAAATGTCATTTCAGCCTTTAAGAATATAAATCCTCTTGAACTCTTTTCCAAGTTCCAATGTTTCCCAAATCTTCACGTAGAGTATACATTTCAATCTTTGGAAGGAGATTAAATGCACTGATCTTATCTTGGTTATCCAATATTTGGACTATTTAAAAATAAAAATAAAATAAATAACAAAGACAAAAAACGCAAGAAAAGGAAAACCGAAAGAGAAAAATAAATAGCTAAAAAATTAAATAAAAATGGACCGTGAGCAGAGTTCATCTCGCAGCCTTCTGCCCTCATCCTCTGCTCTCCACCCATACCCACCTTTCAGTACCTTGACTGCCACATGCTCCTGCCTCCAACCACTGGTCCTCTGCCCAGCCTCCTCCTGGCTCTTGCTCCCCAAGTTCGTGTCAGTGCTCCTTCAGCTCTCCTGAGACGGAACCTTCCCTTCACCCCCCACCCAGGCTAGGCTCCATCAGCCACACTCAATATACTATACCGTGGGCTTCTGCTCCACAGCACTTATCAGCATTGTTTATTATTCACCTTATTTATGGGCTTATTTAATCAGTGCCAGTCTCAACCCTGGATTGTAGCTTCCAAGAGGAGAGGGAAATTACCTGTTTGTGCTAAAAACTATATTCTTGAGGCTCAGCACGGTCCCTGGCATATAATAGGAGCTCACATAAATATGTATTGAAGGAGGAAGAAGGGAAAAAAAAAGGAAAGAAGAAAGGAAAGGAGAAAATACCAAGCAAAAGGAAGAAAATAATGAGATGGAAGAAAGGATAATAAGGCAAAGTTAAATTAATTTATCTGATTCAGCAAGCATTTATTTGGTGTCTATTATGTAGAAACGCAGGTGCAAATAGGGATACGGTAGAGATAGGCCCACGATTGTGGGTGTGGTGAGAAGAACAAGTGGAGAAGAAGCTGACCACATAAGCTGCTTGGCATTTCCACCTGGGGTCTCACAGGTTTCTCAAGTCCGACATATCCCAAAACGAGTGTACGATCTGGTGCCTACAGCCTACTCTCCCACTCCAACTTATTTTTTTTCTGTCTTTTTTTTTTTTCCTATCAGTAAATGTCACCACTTCATCCAAGTGTAGACAACTTGGAGAAATCGACAGTACAAGGGTGGTGAGAGATAGGGCAGTATCTTAATGGAGATAGGGGACCAAGGGAGGTTTTAGGGGGGCATTCTTGCCACTTGGAAATAGTGGTCTTTTGCCTGAACTTTTATACTAAGATTACTGGATAAAACCAAAAGTAATGATTGTGGTATCAAGTTCTGAGTTTGGAATGTGGGGCCAGTGTTTAGTAGAAGTTGATTCAGGCAAGTGTGTTGGCTATTTTATACAATATTTATTTATTCATCTATTTACTCATTCACAAACACTTCTTTAATATCTTTGTTCAACGCACTAACTTAAGATGCTTATCAGGGATACAGCAACAGGTTAGAACCTGGTCTTTAGTCTCAAGAAAATTAGACAGTAGGAGGAGAGATATAAAATATACACAAAATTAAAATGCATCTTGAAATATGTCTCATAAAAGGTGTATCAAAAACTGGTTTCATAGTTTGGTCATTCATTTATGATTTAAGATCCATATAGGACACCCACTATGGGCAAGGTAGCATCTCAGTGGTAGGGAGAATTCCCAGGTCTCACTATGGCTAAGTCAGAGTCTGTCTGTTGCTAGGCCACTGCTAATGGACGCATCTTCTCCACCATCTGCTTCCCTTATGGACCGTGGAACCCATCTTCTGAGGGCACAGAGACCCAGGAGGAGGCAGGAAGTCAGACCATCTTCTTCTCAGACACCCTGCACAATCCCTTCTTGCCCTGCAGCAGGGAGTTGTCCAGTGAGCTTCTTATTTCCAGAAATGTCAAGATGAGAAGGAGACAAAAGGTCAGGTTGCATGGCTTAGGGAGCATCCAGGTGGGAGCAGATGCCAGTCTCCCCTATTTCAGGCTCTCCACTCTGTACCAATGATTCCCCTCAGTGCCTCGCCTCCCTCTGGGGAAAGACAATCTCATGTCATGAACTCTGCAACTCCATAAGGCTGATGAGCCAGAGGGCCCTTCTTTCTGTCCTAGTCGAGGTAGGGCAAGGTGGAGTTGCGACTTTGATGTCCATCAAGTGGATTTCTTCACTTCTTAGTAAAGGCGGCAGTGGTGGGGCTTGTCTGGACTCTGTTGCGGAGGTTCTCGTTCAAATGCGGGTAATTCGTGCTGTTTATTTTCAGTTGAGACTACGACCATCACTAACTCCGGAGCAATAAGAAAGTTCTACTCAATATGCTTTGCAGAAGTTTTACCCTAGATTTTTTAAAGTTTGTTTTTCTTTTAAAATCAGGTATACGTGTTATACTTTTATCAAGTAACTTTGTTGTTTCTATTAAAATTTCCACCTAGTTCATTTATCTATTTATTTTGCCAGATGATTTATAATGTTATGAAGTTTCCTGATATTAAATCATTCTTACATTTGTCTGATTCCTTTAAAATTGAGTTGGATCGCACTTAGGTCTTCCAGTGCCAAAGAGATGGCATTTTGGAGGCAGGCGTTCACTCCATTGGAAACTGTTGCTTGCTCCTGGCCGCCTCCTGGAGCAGACAAGGCAGCGGACTACTATGTGTAATCCCTGACATGTTCAAGGCCACTTCATTCCTTTTTCGCTCACAGACTTAGGACACACGATGCAGGATTTGAGACTACTGAGCTCTTGAAGTCAACTTGTTTGTCCTTAAGTTGATTATCTGTGTTAACAACATGCTTCCTTTGGTTGATATTTGCTTGATTTATGTTTGCCCAAGCATTTACTTTTAATTTTCTATGGTAATTTGTTATTCTCATAAAGGGAATGATTAGGTTTTTTAAGTAGAACTTAGTTGAGACTTTCCCTTTTAAATGATTTAAAATAATTATAGGGATTAATATATTTGTTCTTAAATCTGCTGTCACATGGGAAATGACGCTTGTGCAACAATACCTCCAAATATATTAGCCAGGCAAACTATCCCAATGGTCATGGATAAGAGAAACTCATAGACCAAATTAAAATGCTCAGATCACATGGTTTCTTTCTTTCTTTTTTTTTTTTTTTTAAATATGGAACACTTCATGAATTTGCATGTCATCCTAGCACAGGGGCCGTGCTAATCTCTGTATCGTTCCAGTTTTAGTATATGCTGCTGAAGTGAGCACCACATGGTTTCTGAAATGATTTTAAAACACATAGTGAGAAGCAAGAGGAAAGAGAAGGGAGTGGTTAACATACTCAGGATAGGGTACAGGCAGGGTGGAAGGGCCACACTGCCTGATTCCGGATCCTTCCAGAGTCCTAAGTCCACCCAGCTGATGGCGTGGTTCTGAGGAAGCCCGACAAATGGAGGTTACCCAGGGGCAACACACGCACTTGTATTCGAGGGAAGCAGGTCAATATGCCTGGCCCTGCTGTGACTTGCCAACCAGCCTTCTGAACAGCTCTGGGTTTTGTCTGAATTTCTTGAGCAAAGCACGTGTAGGGCCAGAGTGAGACCAGGATGGGTGTTGCCGAGAGGTGGCCAATTTATAGATGACATAGCTCTCAGCATAGAGGTGACATGATCCATAATTTTATTAATTGGTTTTTCTATCTATAAGTATCATTTTTATTTGTTCTGTCATACTTTCCATTTATTTTATGTATTTTTAGCATGTCTTAGAGGTTACTAACTTATTCTAGATTTAATAAATCTCCTGTATGCTGCCTATATCTCCCAAGCTTCCTGCTTACTCAATACACAATTAATACGTCCTATGAGTTTCGTCGATGTCTCCTAAACTGCTTGCTTAATGACTATGTTTAGCCCTTCCTAGAGATTTCATTCATCCCATTTACTTTGCTTGTTTTTGTAACAGAGTTGAATATTCTTAAAGAAGATAGCAAACACATAAATTACATTGGCATTAGGCAACCATATGAAAGTTAAAGAATCTTTTTTTTTTTTTAATTTTTTGTTTATTGCAGTAATATTGGTTTATAACATTGTATAAATTTCAGGTGTACATCATTATACTTCTATTTCTGCATAGATTACATCATGTTCACCACCCAAATACTAATTACAACCCATCACCACACACATGTGCCGAATTATCCCTTTCACCCTCCTCCCTCCCCCCTTCCCCTCTGGTAACCACCAATCCAATCTCTGTCCCTATGTGTTTGTTTATTGTTGTTATTATCTACTACTTAATGAAGGAAATCATACGGTATTTGACCTTCTCCCTCTGACTTATTTCACTTTGCATTATACCCTCAATGTCCATCCATGTTGTCACAAATGGCTGGATTTCATCGTTTCTTACGGCTGAGTAGTATTCCATTGTGTATACATACGACATCTTCTTTATCTATTCGTCCCTTGATGGGCACTTAGGTTGCTTCCAAGTCTTGGCTATTGTGAATAATGCTGCAATGAACACAGGGGTGCATGTACCTTTACAAATTGGTGTTTTCAAGTTCTTTGGATAAATGCCCAACAGTGGAATAGCTGGATCATACGGTAGTTCTATCCTTGATTTTTTGAGGAATCTCCATACTGTATTCCATAGTGGCTGCACCAGTTTGCACTCCCACCAGCAGTGTATGAGAGTTCCCTTCTCTCCACATCCTCTCCAACACATGTTGTTTCCTATCTTGTTAATTATAGCCATTCTGATGGGCGTGAGCTGATATCTCATTGTAGTTTTCATTTGCATTTCCCTGATAGTTAGTGATTTTGAACATCTTTTCATGTGTCTGTTGGCCATCTGTATATCTTCTTTGGAGAAATGTCTGTTCAGGTCTTTTGCCCATTTTTTAATTGGGTTGGTAGTTTTTTTGTTGTTGAGATGCATGAGTTCTTTATATATTTTGGAGATTAAGCCCTTATCAGATGTATGGTTTGCAAATATCTTCTCCCAATTGTTAGGTTGTCTTTTCGTTTTGTTGGTGGTTTCCTTTGCTGTGCAGAAGCTTTTTAGTTTGATGTAGTCCCATTTGTTTATTTTTTCTATTGTTTCTCTTGCCCAGTCAGACATGGTGTTTGAAAAGATGTTGCTAAGACCGATGTCGAAGAGCGTACTGCCTATGTTTTCTTCTAGAAGTTTCACAGTTTCAGGTCTTACATTCAAGTCTTTAATCCATTTGGAGTTAATTTTTGTGTATGGTGTAAGGTAAGGGTCTATTTTCATTTTTTTGCATGTGGCTATCCAGTTTTCCCAACACCATTTGTTGAAGAGACTTTCTTTTCTCCATTGTATGTTCTTGGCTCCTTTGTCAAAGATTAGCTGTCCATAGATGTGTGGGTTTATATCTGGGCTCTCGATTCTATTCCATTGATCTGTGTGTCTGTTTTTGTGCCAGTACCATGCTGTTTTGGTTACTATAGCTTTGTAGTATATTTTGAAATCAGGGAGTGTGATACCTCCAGCTTTGTTCTTTTTTCTCAGGATTCCTTTAGCTATTCGGGGTCTTTTGTTGTTCCATATAAATTTTAGGATTCTTTGTTCTATTTCTGTGAAAAATGTCATTGGAATTTTGATGGGGATTGCATTGAATCTGTAGATGGCTTTAGGAAGTATGGACATCTTAACTACGTTAATTCTTCCAACCCAAGAGCACGGAATATCTTTCCATTTCTTTGTGTCTTCTTCAATTTCTTTCAGCAATGTTTTATAGTTTTTGGTGTACAGATCTTTCACCTCTTTGGTTAAGTTTATTCCTAGGTATTTTATTCTTTTTGTTGCAATTGTAAATGGGATGCTATTCTTAATTTCTCTTTCTGCTACTTCGTTTTTAGTGTATAGAAATGCAACTGATTTTTGTATGCTGATTTTGTATCCTGCAACTTTACCATATTCGTTTATTACTTCTAAAAGTTTTCTGGTGGATTCTTTAGGGTTTTATATATATAAAATCATGTCATCTGCAAATAGTGACAGTTTCACTTCTTCCTTTCCAATTTGGATCCCTTTTATTTCTTTCTCTTGCCTGATTGCTCTGGCTAGGACTTCCAGTACTATGTTAAATAGGAGTGGTGAGAGTGGGCATCCTTGTCTGGCTCCTGTTCTTAGAGGGATAGCTTTCAGTTTTTCACCATTGAGGATGATATTAGCTGTGGGTTTCTCATATATGGCCTTTATAATGTTGAGGTACTTTCCTTCTATCCCCATTTTATTCAGAGTTTATCATAAATGGATGCTGTATCTTGTCAAATGCTTTCTCTGCATCTATTGAGATGATCATGTGATTTTTATTCTTCATTTTATTAATGTGGTGTATTACGTTGACTGATTTGCGAATGTTAAACCGTCCCTGCATACCTGGAATAAATCCCACTTGAAGAATCTTAAACCTATATTTCTTTAATAACCAAAGTGAAGAATATACCTGTAATGTTTGGGAAATTATTTAGCTTGCTTTTACTTTGCTATCCTTCTTCCTAACTCCATTAGTTTATCAGTGTTTAATTTATTAAAGACACACTGACAATGGCTACTAAATAATAAACAATATAACTTTATCTTGCATTCCTTTCAAGGTTTATTACTAGCATTTGCATTTGATTTTGTTTCTGCAGGTATAACATGCATTTAAACTTAGTGTTGTATATGTTGACTGATTTTAATACACCCGAGCAAAAGTACCTCAACTTTTCTTGCCAACACTGGATGCTGTTAACATGCTCATTTGCCGTCAATTTGGATTAACAAACATTTGGGCTAGTGAACAACTTTTTGGATGTGAACCTATTAAGTAGAGGAGGTTCTGTATTTTCAGATGAAATATTTATCTTTCAGAAAAGCAAAAAAAAAAAAAATCAATTAAAATGATCTGAGCTATAAGATGATTTAATAATGTGGCCTTTTCCAAAACAAATACACTGGTACCTATTATTATAATCAGAGAAAGAACAGGATGAAGTTCCACTTAGCAATAGTATCACATTTATAACATATTTGGAAATAAACAATAAATGGACAAGGAGATGCAAATTTTCACTCGTGCATAAAGACAGCAGAAAGAATTCAGAGATACGGCAAGGTCTCTGAAAATATATACCACCCTGAAAAAGTTACTTAGAAATGTAATTTAGCCAAAATAAAAGTGGATTAAATTCAGAATTCAAGAATGAAGAAGTCATGATGTGAAAGGACTGTGAGGGACACATGAACCTGATTGCATCTCAGAATGAGAACATGACCACCCAGGACACACAGTATTCTGGTTCTGTACTGTTAGTAGTATGTATTTTAAGACAAAAGCTGCAAAGAAAACTTGAACTTAGCAGGTTTGTTGTTGCACTGAATTTGTTAACTGATTTTATATGTATTGTAGAATAGAGCAAGTGAGTAAATAATGTTGATATTATTGGGAACCAGGGTTCTGGGAGGATATACAAATATGCCATGGAAAGAGGAAAAATCCTGTGGTGTAGGATTTGAATTGGAGGCATAACTATCAACTCCTTTTTAAAAATTCATTTCATAGCTCAGTCCATTGAAAGAGTATAAAGCAGACACTCCAGAAGCAATGAGCATATCTAGCACCTATATCTCGGTCTCTAACACCATTCCCCAGTAAAAGGACAAAGGCTTCAAGGAAAAATGGCTGATTCCAGGTGTGGGAGAGGGAAGTGCAAGGTGAGCCTAGAACATTTTGTGCTAAAAAAGAAAGAAAATGCTCAAAGAGTAGTGGGAACATGTCAAAAGGACAGAGGAACTGGCTTAATGGGGGCTTCCACTGACGAAGTTTGGAATAATTCAAGCATCAAAATGAATAATGGAGGTAAAGGATCGTAATACATTCAATAAAAATTAATCCATGAATCTGGTATGATCCTCAAAAAAAGATGAGGAGTCAGAGACAAAAGCTCTTCGCTGCAGAAATATTCTAGCTAATAAAATGCAGAATACAATTAGAAAACTTTACAATCATCAGCATAATAATTGGTTGAAGCAAGGATTAGCAATTGATGCTAAAATTACTTATTAATTACAGAGAAATAATGTACCTTTAAATGGGAGAGCTGACAGAAACTACATTAACCAAGCGAGCAAATTTAGCATCATCACTATCAAACAAATTGATTTATATGCCTCCTGATGCAATGTAGGGGAAAGCATACAATATCACTCATGCTGTCTGTATTCTTGCCAAAAATGTTTAATCTGAGTCTAATTGTGAAGAAATGATCAGACAAATCCAGACTGTAGGACACTTTACAAGACAACCATCTTGGACCTGTCAAAAGTGTTAATGCTAAGAAAGGCAAAATAGGTGAAGAGAGTCTGTTCAGTTTAGATCCTCCAGAAATACACACTGAAGTATCTAGGGGTGAAGTGTCATGATATCTGCAACTCACTTTCAAATGGCTTAGCATCCATCTGTCTGTCTGTCCATCTGTCCATCTATCTATCTATCTATCTATCTATCTATCTATCTATCTATCTATCATCTATCTACCTACCTACCTACCTACCTACCTATCCATCTATCTACCTATCTATCATGAGAACGAGTGATGTGCCACTTGGTGAATCTAGATGAAGTGTATATGGATTTTCCATTGTCCTGTTCTTTCAACTTTTCTTTAGGTTGGAAATTTATCAAAATAAAACATTGAGGTGGAAGGGAAAGAAATATTCTTGGTTAGGAAGAGATAATGCACAGTTGATGGTTAGAAAAAAAAAAAAAAAGCTAGACTCTGAAGTAATTCCTGTATTTAAATCTTGGATTAAATTTAAATTTACTACCCATGTGACCTTAGCCAAATTACTAAGGCAGTAACTCCTTACTCAATGAGTAATATAAGGCAAATGTAATCAAATGGGATATATTTTATTCTTCTCTTATATTCCTGTCAGTGCTGAAAAAATAGAAAATACCAAATAATTGCTGATTTATTGATTCTCGCTATATGTGATACAGGATTTCGGAGGTGAGGACAAAATGGGCTGGATTCCTTGGAAATTCTGGGGTTTGTTCACAGCCTTTTCCTTTATTGTTGTGCCTAAGATTACATAAATGAAAATAAACACCAATGTCAAGGAGTTTCGGTTTCCATTTTAATCATAGTTTTCTTATTTTAAAAATCTATATTACTTAGGATTCAGCACAAGTGTATTAATTATGTTTGTCTTAGCTTTAAGTGACAGCCATCTTGAAGTAGCTTAGAGAGGCAGAGAGATGTACTGAAGTGATAGTTGAAGAGCTAAACCACAGAAGGGTAAAGATATGACTGGGTCTTAGGAACAACTGGAACTAGGGACATAAATGCTGACGGCGTCTTTCATTCTATCTCTCACCTTTTTATTTCTCTTTTGTTAGTTTCATCCTCTCTAATGGGGATGTTCCTCTATGGAGCAGGGAACATGATCATTAAAAACTACTGAGGGGCCAGCCCCGTGGCTTAGTGGTTAAGTGTGTGTGCTCTGCTACTGGTGGCCCGGGTTTGGATCCCAGGCACACACTGACACACTGCTTGTCTGGCCATGCTGAGGCCGCGTCCCACATACAGCAACTAGAAGGATGTGCAACTATGACATAGAACTATCTACTGGGGCTTTGGGGAAAAAAAAAAAGAAGGAAGATTGGCAATAGATGTTAGCTTAGAGCCGGTCTTCCTCAGCAAAAAGAGGAGGATTAGCATGGATGTCAGCTCAGAGCTGATCTTCCTCACAAAACAAAAAAATTAAAAAAAAAAAAAAAGCCTGGGGAAAGAATCTGATTGGCCATTTTGGATCAGGTGCCCACTACTGGACCAATCAACTGTGGCCTTGTGTTTGAGAGGGGTTAGTAGAGTTGTGTTAAGATCACCACAGCTCTTTCTTGGACCCACCTGGGTCGAGGTGGGGAAGGAGCAGTTCCAGAAGAAGAGGAACCTCTTCCTCCAGCTGGCCAGACAGTGGTGTAGATGTCTTCAACACCAGAATCTCAGGTCTCAAGTTTATTCTAATTTTGATCACTGAAAAAAAAAAAGGTAAAATTCAAATTTTTGTAAAACAGAGACCTTATTAATGCATCCTTTTTCAGAAAAATAAAAATCTTGGGGAGGTGGAGTCAAGATGGCGGCGTAGGCAGACTCGGAACTCACCTCCTCCCGTGGACACAGCCAATTTACAACTACTCGTGGAAAAATTACCCCTGAGACAGAACTGAAAACTGGATAAGAGAAACTCCTGCAACAACGGACAATCCTAACTGAGGTGGAAGAGGCAGAGACTCCCTTCTGGAGAGGAAAAACACCGCCGTCACAAGCCGCCAGCTTCACGGCCACCGGGAGCAGCTCACAGGTACGCAGCCTCCCTGGAGGCGCGGGGCCCTGAGCCGGGGAGCGCCCCCGACGTGGGCATTTTGTGGACCCAGCACAATCGACACCAGCGGCATAATATCTGACTTTGCCTGCTATTAAAACATTGGGGAGCACCCCCAGAAAACCCGGTTCACAAAGAAACTAAAACTGGCTCTTAAAGGGCCCACGCACAAACTCACCCATTCCAGAAAGCATCCTAAAATCACCAGAAAGAAAGGTGCACAGTGCTTTGGTGACAAGAGACTCACCTAATAGGCCCTGCGTGCATCTCGGTGAGGGGTGAGACCTCTCCAGGGACTGGGACATTGGCGGCGGCCACTGTTGTGGCCTGGTGTGGGCGTGCTGACACAGACGCCATTGGAGTTCTCCCTGAGGCCTGCTAGCCCAGGGTCTGCTCCACCCGCTAGAGCACCGATTTAATCCAGCTCAGCCAGGGCAGGCAGCCCACCCTAGAGACTGGCCCCACCCAACAACAAGCCCTCACGCAACGTGTGGGCCTGCATAGATTGGTTACTGGATTCTCTGCAGCCTGGCAACTGAGCCGACTTGAGCGGGACAGGGTGTGCACAAGGAGTGGGTGGAGAGTGTGGGGCGGTGGTGGAGTGTGTGGGGCTCCCGCTGTGGAGAGACTGGGTCCGCTTGGGGAGGTCGGGGTGCTCACACGGGGCAGGACTGTGTCGACTGTGTGTGTGGACCTGTGGGCAACAGGGCTTGTCAGCTGCAGAAGACTTGTGCTTCTCAAAGACCCACATAGGAGGTTTGCCCCACCTTCCAAAGCCTGAAACAATTGGGTGCTCCTGTGCCTGAGGCCAGCCCCACCCAGCTGCAATCCCCAGAGAGCTGATAAGAGACATAATAGGCTAGAGGCTTGCAGCAATTGTAAGGCCCTGAGCCTAACAACCTGCCACACTGGGGGCCTACTCAGTTAAAAGAAATACTGCAACATAAATGTGGTATTAGAGCTTACAGCCAACTGTGCTGGGGCTCCCCAGACCTGATAAAGAGACTGAAGGGCCCACAACAACTACAAGCAGCTGAGCATTACAACAGCTGGCCAGGAGCATAACTCAGCCTCCCTGGGTGCCTATAGGGAGAGCTAACAGGCCACAATAGAAGGACACATGTAGCCCACATAGGGGCACCCCTGGAACATTGAGAACTGAGGGAAGCACACTGGAAGCCTCCTAAGGCATCACTTACATAAGGTCACCTATCCAAGAGCAGGAGATGTAGCTGACCTACCTAATACGTAGACACAACCACAGGGAAAGAGGCAAAATGAGGAGGCAAAAGAATACATTCCAAGTAAGGGAACAGGACAAAACCCCAGAAAAGGAACTAAGTGAAACAGAAATGAGCAACCTACCTGACAGAGAGTTCAAACTAAGAGTGTTAAGGATGCTCACTGATCTGGGGAGAAGAATAGATGAACTCAGTGAGAATGTCAACAAAGAAATGGAAGATATAAAAAAGAACCAATCAGAAATGAAGAATACAATACTGGAAATGAAAAATTCATTAGAGGGACTCAAAAGCAGAGTAGAGGATACAGAAGAACGGATCTGTGAGCTGGAAGAAAGAATAGAAGAAATTACCCAAGGTGAACAGGTAAAAGAGAAAAGAATTAAAAAGAGTGAGGACAGTCTAAGGGACCTCTGGGACAACATCAAGCGCACTAACATCCGTGTTATAGGTGTCCCGGAAGGAGAAGAGTGAGACAAGGGGGCAGAGAATCTATTTCAAGAAATAATAGATGAAAACTTCCCTAACCTAAGGAAGGAAACAGACATCCAGGTACAGGAAGCACAGAGAGCCCCAAACAAGATAAACCCAAAGAGGCCCACACCAAGACACATCATAATCAAAATGTCCAGAATTAAAGAGAAAGAGAGAATCCTAAAAGCCGCAAGAGAATGTCAAGTTACATACAAAGGAAACCCCATAAGGCTATCAGCTGACTTCTCAGCAGAAACCTTACAGGCTAGAAGAGAATGGCATGATATATTTAAAGTGCTAAAAGGAAAAAACTTACAGCCAAGAATACTCTACCCAGCAAGGTTATCATTCAAAATGGAAGGAGAAATCAAAATTTTCCCAGATAAGCAAAAATTAAAGGAGTTTGTCACCAAGAAACCAGTGCTACAAGAAATGTTGAAGGGACTGATTTAAGGGGAAAAGAGAAGACCACAAATAGGAAAAATTATCTATTTCCATGATTAGAACGTAATGGATACAAATGCACAAAAAAGAGATTAGATATGATATTAAAAACATAAAAGGAGGGAGGAGGGGAGTTAAAGAGCACAGCTTTCAGACAGAGGTCAAACTAAAGTGACCATCAATTCTGTATAGAAGAAGTAAGGAACAGAGAAGGACTACTAAAACACTGAGAAAAAAAAAAAAGTTAAAAAATGGCAGTAAGCACATACTTATCAATAGCTACTTTAAACGTCAATGGACTAAATGCTCCAATTAAAAGGCATAGGGTGGCTGACTGGATAAAAAAACAAGACCTATATATATGCTGCATACAAGAGACACATTTCAGACCTAAAGACACTCACAAACTGAAAGTGAAGGGATGGAAAAAGATACTCCACGCAAATGGCAATGAAAAGAAAGCTGGGGTAGCAGTACTCATATCAGACAAAATAGACTTTAAAACAAAAACTGTAAAAAGAGACAAAGAAGGGCATTACATAATGATCAAGGGAACAATCCAACAAGAGGATGTAACACTTGTAAATATCTATGCACCCAATGTAGGTGCACCTAAATATATAAAGCAATTATTAACAGACATAAAAACAGAAATAGACAGTAACACAATAATAGTAGGGGACTTTAACACTCCACTTACACCAATGGATAGATCATCCAAACAGAAGATCAATAAGGAAACATTGGCCTTAAACGACACACTAGAACAGGTGGACCTAGTAGATATATACAGAGCATTCCATCCAAAAACCGAAGAATACACATTCTTTTCAAATGCACATGGAACATTCTCCAGGATTGATCACATATTAGGCCACAAAACAAGTCTCCATAAATTTAAGAAGATTGAAATAATACCATGCATCTTTTCTGACCACAAGGGTATGAAACTAGAAATCAACTATAGGAAGAAAATCAGAAAAGCCACAAATACATGGAGATTAAACAAAATGCTACTGAACAACGACTGGGTTAATGAATAAATCAAAGAAGAAATCAAAAAATATCTGGAGACAAATGAAAATGAAAATACGACATGCCAGAATTTATGGGATACAGCAAAAGTGGTTCTAAGAGGGAAGGTTATAGCGATACAGGCCTATCTCAACAAACAAGAAAAATCTCAAATAAACAATCTAACAATGCACCTAAAGGAACTGGAAAAAGAAGAACAAACAAAGCCCAAAATCAGTAGAAGAAGGGAAATAATAAAAATCAGAGCAGAAATAAATGAAATAGAGACCAAAAAAACAATAGAAAAAATTAATAAAACCAAGAGCTGGTTCTTTGAAAAGATCAACAAAATTGACAAACCTTTAGCTAGACTCACCAAGAAAAAAAGAGAGAAGGCACAAATAAGTAAAATCAGAAATGAAAGAGGAGAGGTTACAACAGACACCTCAGAAATACAAAAGATTATAAGAGAATACTATGAAAAGCTATATGCCAACCAATTCAACAATCTGGAAGAAATGGATAAATTCTTAGAATCATACAACCTTCCACAACTGGATCAAGAAGAAGTAGAGAATTTGAATAGACCAATCACCAGTAAGGAGATCGAAACAGTAATCACAAACCTCCCCAAAAATAAAACTCCAGGACCAGACGGCTTTCCTGGTGAATTCTACCAAACATTCAAAGAAGAGTTAATACCTATCCTTCTCAAACTCTTCCAAAAAATTGAGGAGGGGGGAAGCTCCCTAATTCATTCTACGAAGCTGACATTACCCTGATACCAAAACCAGACAAGGACAACACAAAAAAAGAAAATTACAGGCCAATATCACTGATGAACATCGATGCGAAAATCCTCAACAAAATGCTAGCAAATCGCATACAACAATACGTTAAAAAGATTATACACCATGATCAAGTGGGATTTATTCCAGGTATGCAGGGATGGTTTAACATTCGCAAATCAATCAACGTAATACACCACATTAATAAAATGAAGAACAAAAATCACATGATCATCTCAATAGATGCAGAGAAAGCATTTGACAAGATACAGCATCCATTTATGATAAAAACTCTGAATAAAATGGGTATAGAAGGAAAGTACCTCAACATAATAAAGACCATATATGAGAAACCCACAGCTAATATCATCCTCAATGGTGAAAAACTGAAAGCTATCCCTCTAAGAACAGGAACCAGACAAGGATGCCCACTGTCACCACTCCTATTTAACATAGTATTGGAAGTCCTAGCCAGAGCAATCAGGCAAGAGAAAGAAATAAAAGGGATCCAAATTGGAAAGGAAGAAGTGAAACTGTCACTATTTGCAGATGACATGATTTTATATATATAAAACCCTAAAGAATCCACCAGAAAACTTTTAGAAGTAATAAGCGAATATGGTAAAGTTGCAGGATACAAAATCAGCATACAAAAATCAGTTGCATTTCTGTACACTAAAAACGAAGTAGCAGAAAGAGAAATTAAGAATAGCATCCCATTTACAATTGCAACAAAAAGAATAAAATACCTAGGAATAAACTTAGCCAAAGAGGTAAAAGATCTGTACACCGAAAACTATAAAACATTTCTGAAAGAAATTGAAGAAGACACAAAGAAATGGAAAGATATTCCGTGCTCTTGGATTGGAAGAATTAACATAGTTAAGATGTCCATACTTCCTAAAGCCATCTATAGATTCAATGCAATCCCTATCAAAGTTCCAACAACATTTTTCACAGAAATAGAACAAAGAATCCTAAAATTTATATGGAACAACAAAAGACCCCGAATAGCTAAAGGAATCCTGAGAAAAAAGAACAAAGCTGGAGGTATCACACTCCCTGATTTCAAAATATACTACAAAGCTATAGTCACCAAAACAGCATGGTAATGGCACAAAAACAGACACACAGATCAATGGAATAGAATCGAAAGCCCAGAAATAAACCCACACGTCTATGGACAGCTAATCTTTGACAAAAGAGCCAAGAACATACAATGGGGAAAAGAAAGTCTCTTCAACAAATGGTGTTGGGAAAACTGGATAGCCACATGCAAAAAAATGAAAGTAGACCCTTACCTTACACCATACACAAAAATTAACTCCAAATGGATTAAAGACTTGATTGTAAGACCTGAAACTATGAAACTTCTAGAAGAAAACATAGGGAGTACGCTCTTCGTCATCGGTCTTAGCAACATCTTTTCAAACACTACATCTGACCGGGCAAAAGAAACAATAGAAAAAATAAACAAATGGGACTACCTCAAACTAAAAAGCTTCTGCACAGCAAAGGAAACCACCAACAAAACGAAAAGACAACCTAACAATTGGGAGAAGATATTTGCAAACCATACATCTGATAAGGGCTTAATCTCCAAAATATATAAAGAACTCATGCATCTCAACAACAAAAAAACTACCAACCCAATTAAAAAATGGGCAAAAGACCTGAACAGACATTTCTCCAAAGAAGATATACAGATGGCCAACAGACACATGAAAAGATGTTCAAAATCACTAACTATCAGGGAAATGCAAATCAAAACTACAATGAGATATCAGCTCACGCCCGTCAGAATGGCTATAATTAACAAGATAGGAAACAACATGTGTTGGAGAGGATGTGGAGAGAAGGGAACTCTCATACACTGCTGGTGGGAGTGCAAACTGGTGCAGCCACTATGGAATACAGTATGGAAATTCCTCAAAAAATCAAGGATAGAACTACCGTATGATCCAGCTATTCCACTGTTGGGTATTTATCCAAAGAACTTGAAAACACCAATTTGTAAAGGTACATGCACCCCTGTGTTCATTGCAGCATTATTCACAATAGCCAAGACTTGGAAGCAACCTAAGTGCCCATCAAGGGACGAATAGATAAAGAAGATGTCGTATGTATACACAATGGAATACTACTCAGCCGTAAGAAACGATGAAATCCAGCCATTTGTGACAACATGGATGGACATTGAGGGTATAATGCAAAGTGAAATAAGTCAGAGGGAGAAGGTCAAATACCGTATGATTTCCTTCCTTAAGTAGTAGATAATAACAACAATAAACAAACACATAGGGACAGAGATTGGATTGGTGGTTACCAGAGGGGAAGGGGGGAGGGAGGAGGGTGAAAGGGATAATTCGGCACATGTGTGTGGTGATGGGTTGTAATTAGTATTTGGGTGGTGAACATGATGTGATCTATGCAGAAATAGAAGTACAATGATGTACACCTGAAATTTTTACAATGTTATAAACCAATATTACTGCAATAAACAAAAAATTAAAAAAAAAAAAATCTTGTGAATCTGAATAACTCACTGAATTTCCAGAGAGAATGTAAAAACCAAAGACATCAAGTTGACATAAAAAGTAGGCAAATAATTATCCCGTTTTTCATAAATGAGGTATTGTATGAATGCTTCTAGGGTGGACAGAAAAGTTAGTATAATTTAATTATGCATCTGGGTTTAAAAATTTGGAGTGAAAATACACTGTGACATCATTATGACTAAGAAAACTGCAAGTCACACGTAGCGAAGAGGTTAAGAGAGGTTAAACTGAAGAGTTACCACTTAACACTGTCTCTTTAAAGACCAGCTAACTCAAATCCACAGCCACAATATTTGTTTTTGAACTGTACTTGACTCCTACCACTGAATCTCTTTAACTCCTATATACCTGGAATTTTACCAAAAACTTCTGTGAATTGTTTCCATATTATAAGCATTCTTAACCAGTGAACACATTCACAACAAACAAGCAAAAATAGACTTTCCTCCTGAAGTTCTCCCATACTTTAAAGTGCCTAGCATTCCCCACCTGTGGCATCCCTCAGATGGTAGAAAGAAGTAAAAATCATGCCTCACGATGTGACAGATGGCATATACCACTTTCAAAAAGTAGTTCAGGGTAATTGTCCAATTATGAGGGAGTGGGGTTGTGGGTAACAGAAGGAGACGAATTTGCTCAGGCTAAGTAGATGATGTTGAGTCTAAGAGTCAGCCGGCCTGGTGTGCTGCACTTTGTCTGGTACTTGGGTGACTATTGGTGCTGTTTTAAACAACTCTTGACAAAGTGAATAGATTCAGTGTTATTATCTCCAGTTTGGTTCACAATGAGATAATAAGGGAGTAAAAGAGTGAGAGAAAAGAACAAAACTGTCTAAAAGGCATGCATTAGGAAGCCGCTTTCCTAAAATAATGGATGGTTTCAGATCATTAACTATTACATACCATGAATATCAGCACTAGAGTGAGCTCTAGACAGCCAGAGCCAAACCATTTCTGGCTAAAGGTGACACTCACATCGCTCTGTAAAAGGAAGCTGCAAGAATTCAGTGCATTTACAGACGTTGTGATCTTGGATCTAGAGCCAGAAATAGGGCAAGCACAAATTCTTGTGGAAATTAAAATTTAAAAAACATATTGCTTTGTTTGTTGAAAATGACCAGGGCAGAAGAATAAGAGCAAATATTAAGATAAATAGGAACTTGCTATACTGTCCTGGTGATCTACATGGTATTTGCAAAATGTGCTATGTTTTTAATTTAAAAAAGAAAAAAGAAAAAGTGCCTTTGGCAAATTTTTTAATCACTCTTAACCTTAGATTAATAGGTGTGTGAAAACAAATATCTGAATCATAGTAGATACAATATATGAATTAGACACTCACAATATACGTATTAGATTCAACAATAGGTGTTTTTACAACTTTTAAATAAATCCTGGTGGAATCTCTAACAATCTGGTGTTGAATGGAAAATTCACAAGCCAGTCTGAGCTGAGACAGAGCCTGGGGAGTTGGAGAGCTGGTGACAGTGAACTCTGAGGGGCCACGAGAGCTGGATCTGTACCTGATAATTGTTACTCAGTGTTTATATTCAAGTCGGCCACACATTTCTGTTTGTTTTATTTTTTATCCATCAGCGAAATGGTGAGACCAACTTATAACATGTGGAAACATTTCCACACTGCAAGAGAGAAAGAACGAGATTTCAAAATAATGTCATATAGAATATACAGTTCCAATGGAGAGTACTAGACAATATTTCATTTAGCAAAGCGATAGTCAATGACGTTTGTATCTCTCCCTTTTTCTTCTCAGAATCGTTTCTAAAACAAAAAGGTGCTTTCTGAATCCACTTGAAACAGTACATTTAAAAATATTGATCCTTCTCCTTTACAGTCTTGGTCTGCTTATCATATTCTAGAAAAAGTTAAGTAAGAAAGAAATGTTGGATTCCATAAAGTTCAACAGCATGAGATTCTATTTATTAAAAAATAAAACAAGAAATTTAAGTAGTAAGTTTTACATAGCCTGATAAGGTTTATTTTAAAATTTAATATAATATATATGATAATTTTGTGAGCAAACCAATTTCTATGTAATATAGGTAATATTCATAAGGTAGCAGAGTTATCTTAGATCTAGAAAATATGCTTGACTATTTGCATGATTTTAATATTCCCACTGAGTTTCTTTTTTTTTCTTAACTCTGAGAAAAAGAACAAAAAGATGAAAAATAATTTTTCCCCTCATGGTTTCAAAATTTCCAGAATTATTAAATCTCTAAGATGTCATTGATATTGGTTACAATTATCTATAAGATTTGGAATTTTCCTATGCTAACGAAAACTTGGCAAGTTGGTAAGCTTTGAGATTCTGGATGAAAGGATTTATATTCACTTGCGTGAGAGCATTGTGCCCGTTTTACAATTGTTTCAATGATTTAATTTTTAAACATCTAATTCCAAATTTCTTTCTTTTACAGCACTCAATTTTGGCAGATAGTCACTTAGGTTAACATCACTGTAGGGGTTAACACGCCCTTATTACTTGCACAATATTCATTTGAAACTCTCGTGTTCAGACAGCCTTTAATAAATGTGTTGCATAGCAATGAAAACTATTGTTCTACTAAAACACTTTGGCCCTCATATCTCTAATGGGGGAAATAAAATCTCCATCCTGTTTTTAATTAGTGTTTGGCCATATAGTGCACAACTATAAAAATGCTTATTTTATTGTATTATATAAAATTTGTGCCACATTTGTGATTGCAAGCATAGTAGCGTGCTTTAGTAGATGCATGGAAATAAAATACAGCTTCTTAAGTCTATGTCGGGGAAAATGAGGAAAACTCTACAAAGATAAATTGAGAACTTGCTTGACCAGTACAAACAGACCAAAAAAAAAAAAAAAAAATCACGGGGACCACATATGGAGTTATAGTTTAAAAAAAAAAAAGGAGTGTTGAGAGTATAATGTTTCGAATTAACCCTCCAACTTTCCACTGTGAAATATCCAATAGGGTGATTTCTTCAGATTTGTGGCTAATAGGTACAATCTAACAAACTACATGCTACATGATTTTGAAATAAAAGTCTTGCCAGAAAGAAAGACATAATCAGCCCTTAGCCATAGGATACCATTTTCAGTGATAAAGAGAAAATAATCAGTGAAGGAACCAGTTGGTTGAAACGAGGGAATAGGGAGGGAATAATTATCAGTTCGTAATCGCCATGACCATTACCCTCGTCTATAGTCTCCTCTTGAGCGAAGCTTCTGCACCTGGCACTTGTGTGTGCCTGCAGCTGAGAGAGGACACAGAAGGCCAGGCCGTAATGGCCTGCTGCCCGGCCCTCTGAGCAGGTCGCCATCTCAATGGCTGCAGATGTTTGCGAAGAATGATCACTCTTAGGTGCCCTCCTTCAGTCGTAATCCCAGAGTCCTTGTTGTAGCCGGCAACTTGAGCTCTTTACCATAAAGGCCAGGCCTGAATTAAAGGTCTTGGGAAACCTTTGATAGGCCCGGCCTTAGATGTTCTAAGCAGATTGTGAAAATAATTTACAACAAAGGGCCAAGCTAATTTAAAAATAGTTTTTTTAAAAAAGCATTAAATCCATGTTATGCTGTTTCAGATGAGCTTCTATAAATTGATAAGCTTGTCTGATGTAGCTCTCTGAATTTTAAGTACATATGCACAAGCTAGCTAGGGTATAACTGGTTCTTATTAAGCTATTAAAATGGAATACGAAAAGGGGGCTTAAAATCAGGTGCATTCAATAAAACTCTATTTGAGTTGGCACAGAGGCTGTTGCATATGTTTTCTAGTCGAGCGGGTGCTGGAAGTTTATCACCTGTATTACCTATGGTTAAATGTTATTTTGCTTCAATAAAAGTACCCTTTATAATTTCTATCAATTGCTATTAGAGTATATTCATAGTTGATGAATTAACTTGATGTTAAGAGGCAAGTAATACACCCATTAGATTTACTGTATTTTAATAGTGATTTATGGTTGCTGATTAGCCCTGACTTTCAGGAGAAGAAAAAGGAGTTCAAAGAGGGCTCCTTAGGGCAGAATAAGTGCTCCACTTAAACTAATAGGTTAAACATGTTTATTACCATTATCAATATTGTTCAACTGAGACAAGAAACAATCCTCAATAGAGAAGGCAGTTATACTATTTTAAGGGACAAAGTATTGTTCTCTCTTTATGATTCTAACTGAAAGGAAGTATTTTCTTCATTTTTCATGGAATATTTTTGAAATTTGGCTTAATCTGGAATCATTGACCCTTCATTATAGGCCCTTCAATGCAATCTGTCTTCCTCTGGAAAAACAATGGTCCTCCCTGGAATTTGTTAACACTGTGTGGATTGGCCAGAAGGAGTTGCCAAGAGGCAAAGTGGGCTGCGTGAGACATTGGAGATTCAAAGAATGGGATCATGGTTCCATCAGTACACACACCCCTGTCCCCTGGACCAACAAAACAGCATATACCATAAGCTGTGTTCCAGCCAGAGCTCCGATACTTTTTATTTAACATACCATGAATTCTGTCTGGGTTTTACACGCTCTCTTCCTGGAGAGACTAGTTATGTATATTCTGTAACTTCCTAACTGAATAGGGAATCTGACACCTACTGGATGTTAATTCTGTACAGTAAATAGTGTTTTTCAAACCCAACAACGTCCCTCCTCCCACATTTTTTAGAGAGACGGTAGTTATGAAGTTCTCTTCTGGTATCCCAGTGACTGTATTGTAGCAACACATTCCCAGACACACAGTTCTCACGTCTATTTCTGAAATAATGAAATTAAGCTAGATCTCTAAATTGTGTTCATTATTTGGAGAAGATTATTATGAGGTTTTAATTAGAAGTTATGTGCACTGAGAGATTTATGGCTGTAAATTTCCCCGTACACATGGTTTTCATTACAATGGCAATGAACCACTAACTTTTACGTGATTCCCATTGGCCACTCCCCCCTCCGACCCCTGTGAAACTGAAATCATATTAGAGGTCACCCAGGTTTTTGAAAGAAAAGTGGACATTTATGGATTTTCTTGAAACAGGAATCCTTCTGTTTAAGAAATAAGCCAGAAATACCATAGAAAAAGATTAGCTAAATTATTCTTTGTCATGTAAGTGTGGGAAAATAAAAACTATCTGAAACTAGGGCTTGTTCTAACAGTAATCCTTCTTTTGGGTGAAATGAATATTTTTGATGAAGAATATCTTAATCGTTTCAGGGTTGGGATGGTGGTCACAGACGGAGTCATGCTTCCCAGTCATTTAACCATCACATCATGTATCGTTACATCAGAGATCTGTAAAAAACACAGCCGTTGCCCTCTGTGAAACACACACCCCCCAGTTGGGTTGCCACGTTATAATGTGGCCTCTGTTATGAAACGACTCTTGTTTCCCCCTTGGTGAAAATTATGAATATTATGTATGGTGAAGCAATCTTCATATTAGAAGCTGTAATTCTGAAATGTCTCTTGGTTCCCTAGGGCAGTCGCCTGAATCCATCATTTTCAACACCAGAAGGAGGAGATGAGTAGAAATGTCACTTGAACTTTTTGGAGCAGAAGGACTCTTTTCACATGGAAAATATTTTCTGTATTTCCGTATCACAGTCATTATACTTTCAATAGCCGTTGATTGAGAAAATAAATTTTGCTAAAACTAATCTGAATGAATTCAGTAGCACTTTAAAATAAATTGATAATTATAGTAGTATTTACATACATTTGAGGAATAAGAGAAAAGCAGTTTGCAATATATCATTTATTCAATCTAAAAATTTGAAGTACCTATAGATTCAAGAACTTCTCTGACTTGGCTCTCTCAAAGGTTAGTGACTACAGATTTGAAACCATTGTTTTAAAATTATGTTTAAATAGTCATGGTCCATTTTAAAACAACAACAACAATAAAGAACAACAACAATTGCTTCAAGGCCCAAGAACATGTCTGTGGACTTCTGGAACCCTATATGAGAAATATCATCTGAAGAAATTAAAATTAACTTTATAAAAATTTATCTAGGGGCTGGCCTGGTGGCGTGGTGGTTGAATTCAGCCCGCTCCACTTTGGTGGCCCAGGGTTCGCGGGTTCAGATCCCAGGTGAAGACCTACACCACTCATCAAGCCATGCTGTGGCGGCGACCCACATACAAAATAGAGGAAGACTGCCACAGATGTTAGCTCAGGGCTGGTCTTCTTCACCAAAAAAAAAGAAAAAAGAAAAAAAATTATCTGAATTTTGCATTAACACTACAAAAGAAGTTTATTTGTAAGATTATCAGGGGCCGGCCCGGTGGTGCTGCAGTTAAGTGTGCATGCTCCGCAGTGGTGGCCTGGGGTTCGCAAGTTTGGATCCTGGGTGCACACCAACGCACTGCTTGTGAAGCCATGCTGTGGAGGCGTCCCATATAAAGTAGAGGAAGATAGGCACGGATGTTAGCTCAGGGCTGGTCTTCCTCACAAAAAAAAAAAAAAAAGATTATCATAGCACTGAAAATGCAGTATTTAAAAATGTTGGTAAACCTGTGGGCTCTTGAAACTACATCTGAAGACCCCCGTGGGTAAAAAAAATTATTCAGATTGAACACTAGTCACAGAGAATGGCTTTGAAAATGGACTTTGAATTTAGAATATTTCTCAAATTAGAAATAAGAAGGGCCGGCCCCGTGGCTTAGCGGTAAGTGCGCACGCTCCGCTGCTGGCGGCCCGGGTTCGGATCCCGGGCGTGCACCGACGCACCGCTTCTCCGGCCATGCTGAGGCCGCGTCCCACATACAGCAACTAGAAGGATGTGCAGCTATGACATACAACTATCTACTGGGGCTTTGGGGGGAAAATAAGTAAATAAATCTTTAAAACAAAAAATTAGAAATAAGAAGATACTGGAAGATCCTGTGGGAACTTAAGACTTTTTGAACTAGAGAGAAGGGGTCAAGGAACATTATTGTGCATTGAGTACTACCGTGTCCTGGGCAATGAATGTTATAGGTGACATGCGTGCTCTATTGGCCCCTCAAAATAATCCTATAGTGTAGTTGTAACTATCCCCCAAATGTAGCCAAAGAAGGGCAGTGAGATGGGAGCTGCTGTGCAGGTAACGTGCTGGACAAATAAACTCCTGGGCAGAGAGTTTCCCCATCTGGACCAAATGGCAACCAGGAAGCTTAAGCTTAGACATTAATTTAGAGTAATAGGTGCAGAATCTCAGCATCACTGAAGGGTGAATCCAGCCTTAGCAACCGCATAGCTATTGTGCTGCAGACAAACAACCTATACTACAGAGAGAAGAGGGCCAAAGGAAAGGCCTTCTGAGGACCAAAGCCAAGCAGACTTCTAGGAGGAGTGGAAGAGGCAGCTGCAAGTCCTCTAAAGATCAGGAAGAGAATCTTGCAGATTTACAGATGAAACAATGAGTAGTCCTGGGTAGGGACTGAAAATGCACGTTGAGCACGTATTAAGAAATCCATAATTAAAAAAAAAAGATGGACATGTGGTTGTTCTAGTAACTATTGCTACATTGTAAATGCCCCTAATACTTAGTGGCATAGAACAACCATTTTATCATGGTCATGGATTGTGAAGATTAGGAATTTGGACAGGCCACAGTGGGGTAGCTTGTCAAAGGCTGGGTGACTTAAGGAGTAGAGCCTGGAATTGTCTGGAGATGTCTTCACTTACATATCTAGAAATAGCCATTGTCTGGGACCTCATCTGGGACTGTCCACTGGAACACCCCACCTGGCTTCTCCACGTGGTCTCTCCCAGTGGGCCACTTTGGGCTACCCCACAGCATGCCTCCCAAGAGCAAGCAACCCAAGAGACCCAAACAAAGCCCTATCACCTTTTATGACCCAGCCTCAGAAGTCACATTATATCACTTCCACCATAACCACAAATCCAAGGGAAGGGAACATAGACTCCACCTGGGGCAAGAGTCAGAATCATATTATAAGAAGAGCATGTAGGATGGGAAGTATTGTGGCAGCCATTGTTGGAAAATAACAACGGTAGTAGCTCCAGGAGCTGGGGGTGTGGGGTGGGTGGATGGGTGGTGAGACAAGAGTCTCTAAGGTTGGCTTGGAAAGGTGCGAAGCACAGGGGAAGAATCTTTGGAGGGAGGAAATACAACACCTTCTTTTTTTTTTTTTTTTTTTAAAGATTTTATTTATTTATTTATTTCCCCCAAAGCCCCAGTAGATAGCTGTATGTCATAGCTGCACACTCTTCTAGTTGCTGTATGTGGGACGCGGCCCCAGCATGGCCAGAGAAGGGGTGTGTCGGTGCGCACCCGGGACCGAACCCGGGCCGCCAGCAGCAGAGCGCACGCACTCAACCGCTAAGCCACGGGGCCGGCCCGCAACACCTTCTTTCTTCAGGTTGTCGTTGCCAGTCTTAACATTGATGCTAGTCCTGCTGTGCTCTGGGCTGGAGACAAGTCTAAGCAGCTTAGCTCCAAATCCAGCATCAATGAAGAGAAGCTTCTAGCTGAGAGGGGCTACTGGGTATAAGCTAACCAATGAAGTCTAAGGAATTAGGGAAGAGGGACAATGCTGGAGGAAACTTATTAAGAATCTAGAACGTTGTCATTTTCTCTTATTTGTTACAATGAGGAGAGGCACTCATCTTTTAAAGGTCAGTTTGTCTAACTTGGGGGACAGCAAAGAAATGTCAGGCTGGGAAGACTGTTCTACTCAATCATTAATTAACTAATAAATTCAACAAACATTTGAGTGTAAACATTTGAGTGGGTCAGTCTAGGGGGAGGGGAGAACCTCAAGAAAAAGTGTAGCTGGTGGCTCAGCTGAGAGGTGAAGGAAAGCAGCTGAATCCAGGAAGTCAATGGGAGCAAGAAGAGAGGCCCAAGCCTCATACGAGGAAAGGACTCTGGGGGTTCAACTAGCAGGAGGCCTAACATCTGTCTTATTTATATTGTGGTCAAAACAACCAGTCAAGGCTCAGAGAAAAGCCAAGATAGGCTAGATCTTATTTGGCCGATGCTTCTTGGGTTGGAACTCAAATTAGTTCCACTGCAAACATTTTCAACCAAATGCTGTGATTCAGATTAAAATATCCCTCATGGCCCTTTGTCTCTCATGTTTTTCTCTGTGCTTTAAGATCTGTATTTAAAATTTTATTTTGAACTATTTTACTCAAAAGCCTTAACATTTTTTATTCTTTGAATGTCTATCTTTTTCCATATTCTTAAATATTTTATTCTTGGTGTAAACATTGCAGTATGGAAACATTCAGCTAATGCTCAGTTTTTCCTTGGCTGGTTATCCAATAAATGAATGATCTAAGTATTTTGTTTTTCTTCCTGACAGCTGTCTTCCTTTCCGCTCTTTACTGCTCATTAGCGCACTGTGGGAGGAGGCGTGCAGAAGCAAAAATGAAACTCAAAAACACTTACTTTGCCACCTATTAATTACCATTTCCACTAAAATGATCAAAGAAAGGAAGAGATTGTAAGTGCTAGTTAAAATGATTTTCCCCAATTACCTATAGACTTCAGTTATCCATGCTACCTTGCTCTAGCTCTCCACACAAATAAGTGAGATTCCTTTGTAATAGATGTAAATTTGCAAATCATATCTTTTACGTAGGATTTCTCATTTCATATACTTCATACTCCTTCCAGACTCTCTTTGGCTTGGATTCTGGATGCCATTTAGGTTTGTCAATCAGATGCTCAGATGCCCTTAAGCTGGAAGCAAGGCAATGCCTGTATTTTCACTGTTTGTGCTAGTTTTTCTTAGCTGACACTGTGTGGTACTGATTGCTGTTTCTTTGACAGCTTCCTGATTGTGGCAATAGTGGCATAGTTCTAGAGTTTTCCAATCTTGCAAGTGGCTTCTTGATCATAGAGGACAGCTTCTTCCTTTGTGGTATAATTCTGAGGAATATCTCTCTACCTAAACCTATGTTTCTTTGGCCTTTCCAACAATTCCATAAGCCATTTAATAACCATTAATCAATCTTTCAATAAACCCTTAATAAACTAGGTAGAATAGAGTCTATTCTCTGAAACAGATCCCTGACTGAAACAAGTAGGAAATTTGGCTGGCTGAGGTAGAGAACTAAACTTCCTATAGTGTCCTGGATATACAATAATATTAACATAGGATTACATCTGCCTTGTTGTCAAGTAACAATGTGGGCACCTTTCTTGGTCTCCCTGGAAGCTAGGCATGGACAAGTGACAAAGTCCCATACAATAAGATGCAAATGGAACTTATTTTGTGTGTCCTCTGGGAAGTCATTTTAAAAAGATAACTTTCTTGCAGCTACCTGTAAGAGTAGAGCCAACAGGATATGCTAACAAATTAGTCGTAGGAGAAAAAGAGAAGAACCAAGGAAAACTTCACGGATTTTGGTCAGAGCTACTACAGGGATAAATATGTTATCAATGGAAATGGGGAAGGCTGTGGATGGAGGCTTGGGAAACCATCACTCAGTTGTGGACATGTTGAGTTAGAGGTGTATATTTGAGATCCAGTAGAGACGAGCAAGTAGACAATTTGATGTACAAGCCTGGAGTTCAGGACAGAGGTCTGGGCTGGGTGAGGGGGTGTTTTTTGAGAGTCTTTGGCATATAGATGGTATTTAAAGCTAAGAAATTGGATGAGATCATCATGGGATTGACTATAAAGACAATAGAGAAGATCAAGGACGGAGCCCTGGGCACTACAACATTAGAGGTCAAGGCAAGGAGGAGAAACTAGCAAAGGAGACAAATAGTGGAGAAAATAGTGGCCTAAGAGGAAAGTCAAGAGAATATGATATCCTTGAAGCCAAGTAGAGAAAGCAAGAAGGAGTGATGACCTGGGTCAAATGTTGCTGATGAGTCCAGAAGGTGAATACTAAGCATTGGCCATTGGATTTACCAATGCAGAGGTGAGTGATGACACAACAAGAACAGTCTTGGTAGAATGGTGGGGATAAAACCCTGGTTAGAATTAGCTTACATTATAGGACCCCCAACTCTCGTCTTATGGATTTTCTACTGACTTCTGTCTATCTAAAATGTGGGAGGAGGGCATGGGTCAATAATTCCTGTGTTCTTCTTCTTCTTTTTTTTTTACATTGTATTTATTTGTTATGGTTCGTTTTCTATGAAACTCTGTTATTGCACAGGACACTCTGTTTTCCAGAGTTTATTTTCTTTTTGTCCAACCCAACCCTACTAGATAAGCGCTTTTGCCATCTCCATTTAAAATGAAAAATCTAGAACCGAAAACCTTGCCCAAGGTCACACAACCAGGAAGAGGCTGGTCTAACATTTGAACCCAGGCAGTTTGGCTCCAGATTCCATGTTGCTAAACTGTATTCTTCTCTGACGCTCCTCTGGTGATGAATGTGATACATTCTCTATCATCAGAGTTTAGTAGGGAACACAGAGCAGTGAACAGATAACTACAATGCAGTTGGGAAAGAGAATTTAGGCAAGAGCCCCTAAGTCAGCCTTAAGTGTTCTAAATGGCCTTCCTCAAGAAGGAGAGGCTGACCCAGGTCCCCAAGAGCAAGCAAGAATTAGTCAGATGAAAAGGGGACCACGAAGGACGTACATTCAACATAGGAACAGTCAATGATGCAAAAGTCCAGGTGTATGAGAGAATATGGCACATTCACACAAGGGTCTTATCATAGAAGGTCTCATAAACTCTTCTAAAGATTCTGGATTTTACCTTGAGGGCAATGGGGAATCACTACAGGACTTAAGTAGGAGAGTGATATGTTCAGATTTGTATATCAAAAAGATCACTCTCAACTTCTGCTTTTGGGTATAATGTAGTAGTTTACTACAACCCAATGTTTCTCCTAAAACTAGAGGAATCAGACGGATATAAAAACATTTTTAAATACAGCAGAGAGCTGGAGAAGCAATGAGTAATAGATGAATTGGCATTCTTGAGAGAGAGAGAGAGAATCTTTTTTGCAATTAGCTGAAGATGGCCACGCACTTTCTTTCCAGGGGTCATTTGCTAATTCTGGGTTCACATTGAACATTGGGCTTGGACCAGACAGAAGAATGCTAGTGGGAGTGGGCCTGCCTCAAGCCCATAGTGGATCTCCCCTTAATAAATTTGCCTGATTTCGAAGCTGTAGGAATAAGAGGTTAAAGAACTGTGATGGTTAATTTTATGTGTCAACTTGCCTGGGAGACAGTGTTGGTCTCTGCTGCTGTCAGATTGGGCACTCAGTGGTGGCTGTAGCCAGGTCGGCCTTGATGAGTGGAAGTCCATGCTGCTAAGCCCATGCATAACCTCCATTCCTGCCATTGTGGCCACTATGTTCATGAACCCACTGGGTGATGACAGGTGGCTAGGGAAAGAGGCTGACAGGCATCCAGAGAATGGATCATTCTATCCACTTGATTATTCTGTCCACAGAAATCCTCTTCTGCTGAGGTTACCCTTTGGTAAGCATTCACATGGGACACAAATATTTTCATGTGTTTTGCCCATTTATAGAAGTTTATTTGCATACCTCTTCCCCAAGTTTCTTTGTCGCCAGTTTTCCATTCATGTTTCTTCCAAGTCTTTGATCATCCAGCCAAACCATTGGCTACAGCCCATGAATCAGTATGTAATTGCACGTCTGGCCACTTCTCCTGTCAAGCAAAGTGCACAACCAGGTGCAGTGCCCAAATTTCTGCCCACTGGCAGGGTTTCCCTTCACCACTGTCCTTCAGGGATGCCCCAGAGAGGAGCTGTAGTGCTACAGCTGTCCACTTTTGGATGGTGCCTGCATATTGTACAGAACCATCTGTAGACCAAGCCCGCGTCTTCTCTTCCTCTCAGCTGATTGTAGGAACTCTCTATGAGGCCAGGGGAGCAGGCTGGGAGGGAGAAGGCAGTGTAGCAGGAATGGGGACCACAGACGTTTTGGCTACTTCTTCATGGCTTTACTTCTTCATAAGCTTTATGGCTTGGGGGTCAGAAAACACTCAGTTCATGATGGGTGGCTCAGGTTGCATGGTAACTTGGTGGCCCATAGTCAAGCATTCAGTCTCTACCAAGGCTCAGTAGCAGGCCAAGAGCTGTCTTTCAAAAAGAGAATAGTTATCTTTGGATGTTGACAGGGCCTTGCTCCAAAATATTAAAGGCCTGCTTGGGGATTCCCCTCTAGGGGCCTGCCAAAGCCTCCTAACAGCATTTCTACCTGCCACCGACACCATTGGATCAGGCACCATTGGATCTGATGGATGACATGGCCCAAGTGGCAGAGCAGCTTGCACAGCAGCCTGGACCTATTGCAGAGCTTTCTCTTGTTCTGGGGGGGCCCTACTCAAAACTAGCACTTTTGGGAGGCACTTGGTAAATGGGCCAGAGTAACACACTCAAATGAGGAATATGTTGCCTCCCAAATCCAAAGAAGCCCATTAGGCATTGTGCCTCTTTCTTGGTCGTAGGATGTGCCAGATGCAATAACTTATCTTTCACCTTTGAAGGAATGTCTTGACATATCCCACACCACTGGACCCCTAGGAATTTGACCCAGGCAGAAGACCTCTGAATTTTAGTCAGATTTATTTCTCATTCTGTGACATGCAAATGTCTTACCAAGAAGTCTAGAGTAGTTGCTACTTCTCACTCACTAGGTCCAATCAGCATACCGTCATCAATGTAATGGACCAGTGTGACATTTAGTGGAAGGGAAAGGTGATCAAGATCCCTGTGATCTAAATTATGACATAGGGCAGGAGAGGTGATACATCCCTAAGTGGGACAGTAAAGGTGTATTGCTGGCCCTGCCAGCTGAAAGCAAACTGCTTCTAGTGGGCCTTATAGACAGGTATAGAGAAAAAGGCATTCGCAGCTATTGATCTCCATCTTTCAAGTCCTTTATGGTGGCACTAATGTTTGCAATCCCTCCAGGGATGTGGTATTGCTTTTGATTGACTATTTTCCTAGGTAGATGCAGTTCCAATGGCTTCCATTTGGCATTTTCCACTACAATAGCCCTCACTCCACAGGTCAGAGAACTAATGTGGGCATTCTGCCAGTGGCTAAGTATGTCTGCTCCAATTATGCATTCTGGAGCTGGGGAAATAACTGCAGGATGGGCTTGGGGACCCATTAGACCCTCTGTGAGATGGACCTGAGCTAAAACTCCACTGATCACCTGACCTCAATAAGCCCCTACTCTGACTGGAGGATCATTGTGATGTTTTGGGTCTCCCAGAATAAGTGTCAGTTAAGAGCCAGTGTCCAGTAGTCCCTGAAAGATCTGATTATTTTCTTTTCCCCAATGCACACTTACCCTGGTAAAAGGCTGTACAGCTTTTTTAGGGAAGGCTAAGAGAAAGATTAACAGTATAAATTTTTGGTAGTGTACTGGGTCCTTCCTCAAGGGGACCCAGCCTCCCCTTCATTCAAGTGGTTCTGGGTCTGTAAACTGGCTCAAGTCTGGGAATTGATTGAGGGGCTATAGACTCTTTGTTTTTATGATTTGAGTTAATTTTTGTTCACTTTACCCAGAACTTTTATGCTTATACAGATCAAGTAAGAATTTAGTAGGATTCCTGTCTATTTCACTTCTAGGAACACTGTGATTAACTAGCCAACACCATAGGTCTGTAAGAGTCAGACTATTCTGATTGCTGCTTTGACTCTGCTGTCCATTAACAGTAACCACATCCACTTTACCTTTGGAGGTTGAGTGCCGCCACTTGGCCCCTGCCAACCCGGGATCCAATTACTCCCATTGCATTTAAGTTTTCCAATTGAGTGGCTGAGGTTCCCACTGTAAAGTCTGGCCTACAGAGAACAGCAATCATGGAGCTCTTCAAGGCTCCTGGGACTTCCCTAACAAATTTATTTTTCAAAGTATTGATGAAAGGTATGTCTTCTGAATGCTCCCAGTGTGGGTGAGTATATGTTAAGTGACAAATCCACTCTAATTATTCTAATCTTCCTAAACCTCTGAATCCCTTCCTCTACATTAAACCGAGAGAGATTGGGCATTTCAAGTTTGCTAATGGTGGGCCATCTTTTGCTCCATGTTTCAACCAGCCAACCCAACAGACTATCAGAGCCCTTTCTAACTCCTTGAGTTGCAACATTAAATGCAGAATCTCTGCTTAGTGAGTCCATATCAATACATCTGGCCTGATCCAACTTTATGTTCTTTCAACCATTATCCAATACTCTTAGTATCCATTCCCACACATGTTACCTGGATTTCCACTTGTATAAATCAGAAAACCCAAGTAGTTATTTTGGAGTGTAGGGTACCTCCTGTGGGTCACACTTTATACTTCACCTTTAGGGACCTTCTGGGACTTGAGTCTAGTTGTAGATCAGAAGAAAAGAGGGGTGGTGGGGTGGATCCTGAGAAGAATCAGCATTGTCTTGCATGGCAATGGCCTCAGAGGAGGCCATTATTGTTGCCTAGGCAATGCAGTGTTAATCCCCTCAGACTGAGGTGGGAGGCTGATACCACTGGGAGAGGGGAGGTGGCTACCACTGGGGATGGAAAGACTTCTTCCACTGGCAAAGAAGACTTATAAGAATTTAGGGGTCAATGTCCCTAGCTTCATCAGGGTCTTCGCACATGTCCCTATCCCAATTTACAGGATTCCATTCTTTCCCAACCAATACCTTCACTTTAACAGTAGATACCCTGCAAACCTGGAAGTTCAAGTTGTATTGTAATTCAGCCAATCACAGGGGGAAGTTCTGCATTTGATTTTTAGCAATTTCAGCTATGCAGCTACAGGAGATAAGGCTCTATTTCAGGGCACACATAACAGCTCTTAGATCATTTATGTGGCCCTTGGGTTGGGAATTCAAACACTGAGCTCATTCTTTTCTTTTACTATGTTGTCCCATAACATTAGGAGCAACCAGTCAATGTCATTATGATGCCGACCCTGATATCAGTTCTCCTACTTTAAACCCAGCACATATGAGGTTAAAACCAAAAGCACTCATCCCCTTTCCCTGCTTCTCTAAGTTACATTCATATGTAACTATTGGTTTTTTAAACCTAGGTTTCAACATATAAATTTGGAGGGGGACACAACATTCAGTCTACAACAAGGTCTGAAGGCAAAACCTTTAAAAAGCAGAACTGAATCTCTTTTAGACTTTCAAGACTAAGGAAACAGAGACCCAGTAGGCTGTGGGCTGCACCAAGGAAAAGGTAAAATGCAGAAACAAAATGAGTCTTACTAAGACTGGAACTCATTCTTGACCCAGTTCAATCCTTGATTGAATTGAGATGATCAGCTATGTGAAACCTCTATAGTTTTTTTATTCACAGTATCTATTATAGAATTACTTGACATACAAAGAAGTAGTAATATGTGACTGATAATCAGGAGAAAAAACAACTAATAGAAGAAGACCAACAGATGATATAGATCTTGAAGTTAGCAGACAAGAACCTTAAAGTAACTGTAGGAAATTTTTACACACCTCTCATAGTAATTAATAGAGCAAACATGAAAATTTGTGGGAATATAGAAATTATTAACAACATGATGAATCAACTTGATGCAATTGATATACATACAGAATACTAGCCCCACAGCTGCAGAATGCCCATTCTTTTCAATGTGCATGGGACACTGGGACATGTACCAAAAGAGATCTCATGCAACGCCATAAAGAAGTCTTAATAAATTAAATAATGTAGAGTGTGTCCTCTGAACACAGTGGAATTAACTTAGAAATTAATTACGTAAAAATCCCCAAATGTTTGGAAATTAACCAACACACTTCTAAATAATTCATTGAATACAGAAATGACAACGGAAAAGAGGAAATATTTTGAATTGAATACTAATGACAATACCATTTATTAAAACTCATGGAATGTAGCTAAAACAGTGCTCAGGGCAAAATTTACAGCTCTACATGCGTTAGAAAAGAAGAAAGGTTTAAAACCATTGACTAAGCTTTCATTTTATTGTTAGGTAAAGAAGAGAAAATTAAACCCAAAGAAAGCAGAAAGTAGAAAATAGTAAAATAAAAGTAGTGATCAATACAATAGAGAGTAGAAATACAGTAATGAAACACCAACAAAGCCAAGAGTTTGTTCTTTGAAAAGATTATAAAAATTGATAAAGCTCTAGCAAGACTGATCTAGAAGAAGAGGAGAAAATACAAATCACCTATATTAGGGATGAAACAGGGACACATCTATTTGGTACTATAGATATCATAAAAATAATACAAGAATGTCGTGAGCAACTTTCATGCTAAGTTGGAGAAGAAGGCTGAGGGTCTCCACCTTTGGCATGTAAAATTTCAATTGATCCACCTCTTTTCAGTGCAATATCCCTGCACTCAGTTGTGCCTGATGTTTTTAGGCCCTCCTTTTAGAAAGTAATCCTCTAGTCTTCTGCAATGGAGAAAAGACTAGCGCTTGCACCCTAAAATGGGAGAGGATATAAGACTCAGTTTAAAAGAATCTTTTGATGGATCTTGCTGTTTTTGGTCCCAGTTTATCATTAATTCAAGAAGAACATGGTGTTTCCATTTCTTTTCTTTTTTTTTTTTTTTTGTGAAGAAGATCAGCCCTGAGCTAACATCCATGCTAATCCTCCTCTTTTTGCTGAGGAAGACCAGCTCTGAGCTAACATCTATCGCCAATCCTCCTCCATTTTTTTTCCCCAAAGCCCCGGTAGATAGTTGTATGTCATAGTAGCACATCCTTCTAGTTGCTGTACGTGGGATGCGGCCTCAGCATGGCCAGAGAAGCGGTGCGTCGGTGCGCGTCTGGGATCCGAACCTGGGGCCGCCAGTAGCGGAGCGCGTGCACTTAACCGCTAAGCCACAGGGCTGGCCCAGTGTTTCCATTTCTTAAGATTTTTCTGAGAATGTTGTGTGGTAAAAATTGGCCTAATTCTTGGCTTTTCCCTGCTGGCTGCAGATTTAATTTTCTTAGAACTGCTAATTTAGTGCAATTGTTACTCATTCTTCTGCTTTCTAGTATCCAGCATTGTGTAGCTCTTGATTCCTCTTCTATTCCCTTTGTTTCTGTGAGCGTATGCCTTTTTCAAAATTTCTCAGAGTTATTTGTGGAGAAAAGAGCCTTAAATACATGCGTTCAATCTTCCGTCTTTCCCTGGAAGTCCCTCCTTAGCATCTCTTGAACTCTTCTTTGTGCATAGTCAGGATCTTGAACTCAGTATTTTAGGTGGAAGAGAGGACTACTGTTTTTTTATAATACATTTTGTAAAACTATGTGATTCTTTAAATATGTGTTGTATAACTTTATTTATTTATTTATTTTTTTGTGAGGAAGATCAGCCCTGAGCTAACATCCATGCTAATCCTCCTCTTTTTGCTGAGGAAGACCAGCTCTGAGCTAACATCTATTGCCAATCCTCCTCCTTAATTTTTTCCCCAAAGCCCCAGTAGATAGTTGTATGTCATAGCTGCACATCCTTCTAGTTGCTGTATGTGGGATGCGGCCTCAGCGTGGCCGGAGAAGCGGCAGGTTAGTGCGCGCCCGGGATCTGAACCCCGGGCCACTGGTGGCGGAGTGCACGTACTTAACCACTAAGCCACCAGGCCGGCCCTGTATAACTTTAATAGAGAAAAAAATTTAAAAATACAATGGAAACAAACCAAAACAAAAGAAGTATAATGAGATTGGACCCATAGAACTAGATAATATTCTGTTTTTCAATAGACATGATATTCTAAAGGGAGAGTAGTTGAGAAGGAAACTTAGTAACATATTTAATTCCATTTATTAAATAGAATTTATTAAAATATCTAAAACATGGTTATTTAGTTCAATAAGAATCATTGAAGCCATTATTTGGTCTCCTATATCCCACATGTCCTTAAATTTCATTTGACTATAATTTTTAGTCACAGCTTGAGATTTACTTGTATATATATATTTAATAATGGAGGAGAGATTTGAACTGATGTACTTGATTTATAATTTTGCCTTAAATAAATAATTTTAAAATACGGAGAAGTTTTTTATACTATACATTAGAATTAAATCCTAGTGACATAGTAGAAAAAAATTAATGAGTTATATATGATGAACACGGGGCATACGCTGTCCTAAACCAAATAAGGAACAATCTAATTTAATTAAATGCTAAGAAGATGATAAAGCCCCTAAGAACTATAGAATATTAGGGAACTGAGAGACATCCGTGCAAGCGTTTCCAAGGTTGTAATGCACAATTATATTTGAAGGATGGGTAGAATTTGGATAAGAAGCATGAAAAAGAAAGATTCATGTATGTGAAGAGGAGAAGGGTAGATGAGCACCAAATGGGAAGTGACATCCAGAGAGCCCCAGTGAGATGAAGACTATGTGGCCCGGGGCAGGGGCAATGTTGAATGAAGCAAACTCTTGTTTTGGGATTCTAGAGTGCATTCAAGTTATCAATAACTAAAATTATAGACAGAATTCCAGTCAGGAAGCCATGCGGTTACACATTGGTGGAAAGTTCTTGGGTTTAGCAAAACATGAACTGAAGAATCAGCTTGTAGCTTTGCATACAATCCCTTTCATCACTTCACAAAAAATTATGCTCATCACCCTGCATCCAGTGCCCAGTACAATCCTAGCATAAAGCATGTTCCTAATAAATATTTGTGGGCTAAATGAATATAAGAGTTTACAGAGACTGAGGTCAACATGGGAAAGAAGAGACAAGAGAGGCAGAGACAGAAACACAACTGATGCTACTTGACCCTGGATCCAGCCACAAACTCTGGGGTAGGATTTACATGAGCCAATAAATTCCATTTTGGTCTAAACCAGTTTGGATTGACATTTTGTCCCTTGCAGGCCAAGAAGTCTTAAATGATATAGTCAGGTTTGAGTTTGAGACACAATGCTCTTTCAGCTTGAGGAGAGGATAGATTTAAGGAGGAAAAAACCGGACCTAGGTAGACTGGTGCAGGGCTCCAGGTGAAAAGCTCCTGAGGATTCAAGAACCAGCTCTGAAGCTGGCAATGTGACTTTGAGTTGTTACTTAAGCTCTCCGAGTTCATTTCTTCTTAGGTAAGTGAGAAGTTAGAATATCTTACCAGATAGGAGTATTGTAAGGATGAAATGAGATCACAGACATGCATGTGAGAAAGTGCCTGGCACTCCACAAGTGCTCAGTAAACAGCAATACTTCTTGCCTGCCCCTTGTTTGTCCCATCAGGAGGAACTATGTTCTCTCTGTCTGGTTCCTTTCAATGCTTCGGTTCTTACTGTGAGAAACCAGTGGGTTTCAGCCTTGTCTGCACATTGGAATGGACTGGGAGTTTTAGGAAATTCCAGTGCCAGACCACACCTCAGACCAATTGCATCAGACTTTCTGAGGGTGGGGCTCCAGCATCAGAATTTTCTAAGTCCCAAAGGGGCTTATCTATCTGCTGAGGTCAATGTAAGTGAAAACAGGGCTGAAAGAGAGGTCCCAGATGCTTTGTCACTAATGCCCACTCACTGCTGCCCAACGACTCTGGGAGCAGAAAATGTTACTGTCCTTGCAGTGATGATTAATATTTATGTCAACTCCTGTTTTGGCCACCAATTTTTCAATTTTATTTCCCTCCACTACAAATTCTGGGAACTCTAGCTGTGGTTGGGACAGCACAGGCAGTAGGGGAGGCGTTTGCCTAAAGTCCCTAAAATAGAGTTACAGGAAAGCAGTGCTAAGTGTTTACTTATGTTGTTAAGAGTTGTGACACGTAATGACTTCACTTAGCCATCCTTCTAATAGATTAGCCCAGCCAGCCTCCGTTACCATTACCATGGATCTTTCAAAAGGGGAACTTACCATGGCTACCAAAATAGGCCTTCAGCCGAAGAAGGATGGATGTGAGGACTGTGACAGAGAAAAGAGAGGAGAGAAGACAAAGGAAGAAAGATGAAGAGACAAAGACCAGTAGGAAGAGCAGAGAGATGAGCTGCAGAGGGGTGGGAATGTGTGCTGGTGTGAAATCTGGTGTCACTGCCTGAAGGTCCAAGTCCACTAAGCTGTGGGTAGGGGTAGGAGCTGGAAGATCCTCTCATGCTCTTTGATCCTCTATGGGTGGGCCATCAGGGGACCCATCCTTCCTGCACCCCCCACCCTCAACAATTCTAGCAGTTGGATTTAGGTCAAGGTAGAGACCAATAGATAGAGAACCCACAGAATAAAGTCAGGATTAGGAACCGGGGGTGAAACCAGGTGCTGCGGAGGAATGCCACACGTTGAGACAGAATTGGATCTTGTAAAAGCAAGAGCTGGTGAAATCTGCTGCTTGCCTAGTGCTATGGTTTGATGGTTATGTCCTTCTAAAATTCATATATTGAAGTGAATTCCCTGACCCCCAAAGATGATGGTATTAGGAGGTGGGGCCTGTGGGAGGTGCTTAGGTCATGAGGGTGGAGCCTCTGTGAACGGGATTAACGCCTTCATAAAAGAGGCTCCAGAGGAATCCCTTGCCCCTTGCACCACCAGGGACACAGCAAGAAGGTGCCACCTACGAACCCGGAAGAGGGCCCTCAACAAAAGGTGACCATCCTGGCTCCTTGATCTTGCCCTCCCCAGCCTCCAGACCTGTGAGCAATAAACTTCTGTTGTTCATAAGCTACTCAGTTGGTGGTATTTTCTTATAACAGCCTAAGTGGACTAAGACATCCTGTTTAACCCACTCTGGGATTCAGCATCTTGACCTCTGGGTATCTACCTCTGGTAATGTCTATAATGTAGAATTTCAGGAATTTGACATAAGTATTTTCTGAAAGTGACTAAACTCCACAGTAAGATGACAATTAAATATGTTTTACTATTGAGGTAGCATAAGTACATAAATGTATACAATCAACTCTAAATGACAAATATTCAGGTTTGTTTCTAGCTTGCTTTATTTATTCATTTATTCATTCTTTTTTCTGTGTGTGTGGGGAGGACTAGCCCTGAGCTAACACCTGATGCCAATCTCCTCCCCCTCTTTTTTTTTTCTTGAGGAAGATTGGCCCTGAGTTAACATCCGTGCCCATCTTCCTCTACTTTATATGGGATGCCGCCACAGCATGGCTTAACAAGTGGTGTGTCGGTGTGTGCCCGGGAGCTGAACCTGCAAATCCCAGGCCAGCGCAGCGGAGAGTGCGCACTTAACCGCTTGTGCCACCCGGCCGGCCCCAATTTATTCATTCTTAATTGAGGACTTGAAAAACTCTCCTAACCTAAATAGTTGAGAGAAGCTGAATTTATTTATTCGTTACTCCATTCCTCAAAACATTTATTAGGCACCTATTATACCTAGGTGTTTGGGAAGTAAAAAAAGAGACACATTCCGTATTCTCAGTAAAGAGAAAATTACAGCCAAGCAACCTTAGAGTGCTGTGGGACCCTATGGGCATTATGTCTTTTCTGGTCTAGTTTAGATTTCTTTTCTTGTATAGTCAAGGCCTGCTGATCCTCTTCTGTGTATAGCAAATGGTTTGTTCCCAATGCATTTAATGCAAGTACGGAATTCTGTTTTGGGTCATCAATGCCATTTTCAGATAGTCCTAAGCCTCCTATGCTCATCCTTGCAGTGCAGTTTTTATCAATGATATTGCTGAGGGTTTTTGCTTTTCTCCAGTGTGCCCTGGAGAAAGCACACTGTCATCCTTCTTTTCCTCTCTAGGAATGTTGTCTCTCAGGCCGTGTGCCTATGACTGTGCCCAGCCAGCTATGCAATCTGAGCGTTCCGTGTCCCATGTCTTGGGAAGAAGTAAGGAATATTTTAAATTCCTCTGAGTGGAATTAAATTATAACTGATTGTGATAATGGGGAAGGGGGAGGTGAGTAGATTATGGACAAGAAGATCATAGTGGGGAAAGAGGGCCTGAAACACACATGGTGTTCGTGGCAGTGTCTATTCTATTCCTTCCATGATTAGGGAAAATCTGAATGTCAGAACCAAACCACAAATCAGGATTTGATTAATCCTACCAGTAAAATAATGGTAGACACGCTGTCCAGTGGACCAGGAGGGCAGGAACCACATTGCACAGATTGGGGCCCATTCAGCCCTTTTTTTCCCCCAGAAGAAAATTGGGAATAGCTGCTACAATGGAGGGCTATCAAACTGACCTACATCCCCTAATGAAAGAAATGCTTTCCTGAAACAATTATGGTCTTTTAAGAACACAAACCTACATTTATCTAGGAAGAGTTATATGGTCAAAACCAAGTAGTAGAGTAATATAGGGTTAGATAGGCTATTTAAGGAAGAATTAAGATGCCATCTTCTGTAATCTTCAATTTACAAATCCTCAGTGATGTACTTTAACATAAAATAAGGCATTACTGTCTCATTGCAGGAGGACCTTTTTCAGCTGTTTTTTTCATGAGAGATGGTGAGTTTATACCAAGCTATCCGTGCTGAATCAGTACACTTTGAGATTAAAAATCGCTTCTGTAAGACAGCTATCCAGGACTGGGGTCCCGCCAACATGGTGGAATGCTGTGAATCTTACTGGTTTGAACAGACTGAATCTATGAATTTGCCTTCAGATTATAACTACCAAGGTAAATTGTCCAGGAACATCCATGGAAGTGCTAACAAAATGCTTGCAAAGGCTGGTCCAAACTACTACTTATAGATTTTTGAAAACCTCTTTTACTGGAACTCTAATTTGAACTTTTAGGCTTTTAATTGCCCCATGCCTCTCTCTTTCCCAGCACCCAGGCTCAATGCTCCAAATGACTCTCTTCAGCACCCAGGGTCAATGCTCCAAATGAAATTCTTTTGAGTCATATGTGTTTTTTTGGGGGGAGGGGAGAGGGTTAACTTTATGTGTTTATAAACTACTTTATTGAGATATAATTCACATACCATACTATTCACCTATTTCAAGTGTACAGTTCGAAGATTTTTAGTATATTCACAGAGTTGTGCAACCGTCACCACAATCAATTTTAGAATTAGAAACCCCCTGTAGCCACTAGCAGTCTCTCCCCACTGCTTCCTTCCCACCACCCTCTGGAAACTACTAATCTACTTTCTGTCTCTATGGATTTGCCTGAAATGGAATCGTATATGTGGTCTTTTATGTCTGGTTTCTTTCACTCAACATCACGTTTCAAGGTTTATCGTGTTGTACCATATATCAATACTTCATTTCTTCTTATTGTCAAATAATATTTCATTGCATGAATGTACCACATTATATTTATCTGTTCGTCATTTGCTAGACATTTGGGTTGTTTCCACTTTTTAGCTATTACAAACAATGCTGTTATGAATAGGCATGTACAAGCTTTTGTATGGACATATGTTTTCATTTCTCTTGGGTATCTACCTAGCAGTGGAATTGATGGATCATACGGTAATTCTGTGTTTAACATTTTAAGGAACTGTCAAACTGGTTTCCAAACTGGCTGCACCATTTCACTTTCCCACCAGCAATGCATGAAGGTTCCAATTTCTCCACATCCTGACCAATATCTTTTATTGTCTATATTTTTTATTACAGACATCCTAGGTGAGCGTGTAGTCATTGTGGATTTGATTTGCATTTCCCTAATGACTAATGAAGTTAAGGAACTTTTCATGTATTCTCACAGATTTTTAAATAATCTCTGATTTTTCATGGAGAGGGCTCTTTGAAGCATTTTGTATTAATTTGATTCTAGTTTTTCAGAAAACCTAAAGAAATTCTCTTTCTTTAATAGTATTATTCTCATTATATTTCTAACCTAAAATTATTTTTGCAGTTAATGATAATTTATGGTTTCATAATTAGTAGATATCTGTCAACTTTAAGGCATTTTTGTACATTCCCAACTGGATTGATCACTTTGAATAAAAGTCAATTTAGGGGAAAAAAATCAGTCAAAAGAGATTTGGGAAATTGTATAAAAGAAAAAAAAACAATCTCTGATTGAGATTTTCATTGTTTTCTGTTTGCATTGATGTCATTTTAGAGACCAGGATCCATAAGTAAAATCTGTATTTTTTACTATATTACCAAACTTAGTACTATGCATGTAGCAAGCACTTAATAAGATTTATTTATGGTTATAGAAACCTTTTTTTAAAAAAATATACTTTATTTTTTAAAGCAGTTTTAGGTTTCCAGCAAAATTGAATAGAAAGTACAGAGTTCCCATATACCCCCTGCCCTCACACACTCACAGCCTCCCCCGCTATCAAGATTCACACCAGAGGGGGTCATTTATTATGATTGATGAACCTACTCAAAATTCATAGTTTACATTAGGATTCATTCTTGGTATTGTATGTTCTATGGGTTTTCACAAATGTATAATGACGTGTATCCACCATTATAGTCTCATACAAAATGGTTTCACTGTCCAAAAATCCACTGTGTTCTGTCTATTCATCCCACCCTCCTCTCTAACCCCTGGTAACAGTTGATCTTTTCACTGTATCCATAGTTTTGTCTTTTCCAGAATGTCATATAGTTGGAATCATACAGTATGTAGACTCTCAGATTGGCTTCTTTCACTTAGTAATACAGATTAAAGTTTCCTTCATGTCTTTTCATGGCTTGATAGCTCATTTCTTTTCACCACTTAATAATATTCCATTGTCTGCCTGTACTACAGTACAATATCCATTCACCTACTGAAGGACATCTTGGTTGTTTCTAAATTTTGGCAATTATGAATAAAGCTACTATAAATATCTGTGTGCAGGTCATGGAGTAGACATAAGTTTTCAACTCACTTGGGTAAATACCAAGGAACATGATCATATAGTAAGTGTATGTATAGTTTTGTGAGAAACTGCCAAACTTTCTTCCAAAGTGGCTGTACCATTTTGCATTCACATTAGCAATGAATGAGGGTTCCTGTTGCTCCACATTCTCACCAGCATTTAGCGTTGTCAGTGCTTTGGATTTTAGCTGTTCTAATAGATGTGCAGTGGTATCTCATTGTTTTATTTGCAATTTCTTAATAGTGTATGGTGATGAGCACATTTTCATATGCTTATTTGCCATCCATATATCTTCTTTGGTGAGGTGTCAGTGCAGATTTTTGGCCCATTTTTGAATGAAGTTGTTTGTTTTCTTATTGTTGTGTTTTAAGAGTTCTTTGCATATTTTGGATAACAGTCCTGTATCAGAGGTGTCTTTTACAAATATTTTCTCCCAGTCTGTGACTGTCTTTTCATTCTCTTGACATTGTCTTTCACAGAGCAGAAGTTTTTAATTTTAATGAAGTTTAGCTTATTAATTCTTTCTTTCATGAATTGTGCCTTTGATGTTGTATCTAAAAATTCATCACCAAATCCAAGATCATCTGTTTTCTCCTGTGTTATCTTCTATAAGTTTTATAGTTTTGTGTTTTACATTTAGGTCTATGATCCATTTTGAGTTAATTTTTGTGAAGGGTGTAAAGTCTGTGTCTAGATTCATTTTTCTACATGTGGATGTCCAGTTGTCTTAGCACCATTTGTTGAAAAGACTAGCATTTCTCCGTTGTATTGCCTTTGTTCCTTTGTCAAAGATCAGTTGACTATATTTATGTGAGTCTATTTATGTGAGTATATTTCTGGGCTCTTTTTTTCTGTTCTATTGATCTATTTGTTTGTTCTTTCATCAATACCACACGATCTTGATTACTATAGCTTTATAAACAAGTAAGTCTTGAAGTTAAGTAGTGTCGGTCTTCCAACTTTGTTCTCCTTCAATGTTGAATTGGCTCTACTGGGTATTTTGCCTCTCCACATAAGCTTGAGAATCAGTTTGCTGATATTCACAAGATAACTTGCTGGGATTTTGATTGGGACTGCACTGAATCTAAAGATCAAGTTGGGAAGAACTGACATTTTGACAATATTGAGTCTTCCTATCCATGAACATGAAATATCTCTCAATTTATTTAGTTCTTCTTTGACTTCTTTCATCAGAGTTTTATAGTTTTACTTAGGTATATCTTGTTAGATTTATACTTAAGTATTTTATTTTGGGGGGTACTAATGTAAATGGTATTGTGCTTTTAATTTCAAATTCCACTTGCTCATTGCTGGTATATAGGAAAGCAATTTAATTTTTTATATTAACTTTATATCCTGCAACCTTACTATAATTACTTATTAGTTCCAGGATATTTTTGTTGATTCTTTTTGATTTTTCTACATAGACAATCATATAATCTGTGAACAGTTTTATTTTTTTCTCTCCAAACTGTATATCATTTATTTCCTTTTCTTGTCTTATTCTATTAGCTTGGACTTCCAATATGATGTTAAAAGGAGTGGTAGAGGGGATATCCTTGCCTTGTTCCTAATCTCAGTGGGAAAGCTTCTAGTGTCTCAGTAGAAACCCTTTAAATGAAAGACCACTAACTATTGAAGCTTCATCTGAGGTATGTAATAGGAGAGTTTCCAGTTGACCTAAGAGGACATTTTAATCCCTCTTTAAGTCACTGCATATAAAATGATGAGTCCTTGGCACTTCATCTACTTCACTTTTAAGAACTGAAATGGCAACCAGAAAACAATGACATTTTGGCTTCTTAAGAAAAAAGTGTCTCTCCTTTACTATTGTGAAAAATTATGGAATAAACAGATCAAAACCGATATCTCCCTGGGGTATTAGACAGCAATCACTTATATTTTGGCAAAAGCCATGTCAAATGTGAACATACTCTCCATCAGCCACAGAACCGCCTGTCAAACCAGGGCTGCCCAGTGTTAGAAGGACTTTCTGTTGCAACTGTTAAAAATTAATCAGAAAGGAGGAAGGGATGATGAAAATGTACCCATTTTGCACATATCACCATTCAAAAGACTTCTTTTTGTTCCGATTTTGATGATTCATGATATTTTTCTAACAAGAGAATATTAGTGGGGGAGATTTAATGGGAAGAAGACCTGTTTACTTTGGGAGACTCCCGATAAAAAACGATAAAAAGTCACATTTGAATAAAGTGAAGCCATTTAGAGAGTTGGGCACAAACCACAAGGGCCAGAAAATTATCTGCTGGTTACAACGTGCAGCCAGAAGGCAGCTCTAGGTTCAGCTTACTCAGATGTGCTACTCTTAATTATGCTGCTCTCAGATGGAGCACTCATGATAAACATCCTGTTTTTGCTATTAATATTACAAACACTGTTAGTTCTTAATTTGGGCATGTGCGGTGTTGCTCTGATTCTTAGAAAACAGTCTTGGTTTCTATAAAGGCTTGTGGAAATCCAAGCAAGTAGGTAGATTTCTGTAATAAATAAAACACCCTTCACAAACAAGTCTCATTTAAAAGATTCATCAGAAGATAAGACTGCATTCACCAATCCAAATGTTTGACATCCCCTTCAGTTTATCGTTAAGGCGAATGTCAAGTCAAAACTGGTAGTGCTTATAGGCAACATTATAAAAATGGTAGACATAAAGACAATTTAGATTTGGATTCATTTCAAACTTGGTGACTTTGAACCAAAAGATGCTGAAGACATTATCGTCTTGGTTGGATAAGGAGGATTCATTTAATTAACCACCATTTGTTCATTACATTCCTGCTATATTTAAGTTCTGTGGAACTTCAAAAATATAGTTTATGTGAGAATCTGACATAAAGGAGTTTATGGGGGGGATATATGAAAACATGCAACCTCTACTTTTGGTCTAATCCTAATCTGTCTATCTCCTCCAAGGACTTCATTTCATAAATCAACACCCCCCTTCCCTTCTATGTCTTTAACCTCTCACTCCACTGGCACTTTACCCCAAGTCTGTCAACTTGCTCAAGTCTTTACCACCTAAAACTAGACCGTCTTTTCTGTATCCACTCTAGCTACAGTCCAGTCTCTCTTCTTCTCTTTCTAGGCACATTTCTTGCAAGAATTGTCTCCAATCCCTTCTATGACTACAGCAGTCCTGCTTCTAACTCTGTCTTCAACAAAAAATGGTTTTAGTACATGTTACCCTGACCACCACACGGACACTTTCAATCCTTACTTTACGGATGGATTTCGGCATTTTGGATCAATAAACCCTTGAAACTCTTCCACTTGCGTCTCTGACCCCACCTGGTTCTATTCTTGTCTCTCAGATCGTTCACTTTCGGTCTTATTCTCAGCTCCATTTATTCTGTTTATTGATATTTCTGAGGATTTTGTTCTGAGACTACTGTCCTTGTTTCTCAACATATTCTTTTTAGGCAATCTGATTCACTCTCATTGTGTGACCCCTGGTACAAAATGATTTATTCCAGAATCTAAAGACCAGAGGCATCCAACCAGGCGCAATGTTCTAAAGGAATTGTTCAATGACTTTCCACTTTTGATCACATCTTTTTAGTGAACAAAAGACAATTGACAACGCGGTGACGACGTGATCTGAGTGGCCTGGCTGCAAATGGACTGCTGGTAATGCCATTTTTGCTTGATTCACACAATACAGACAAGTGGTGCAGAAAATAAATGACAATCGCAGGGACAAGAAACCAGTCTCATTGGAAACACACAAGTGGTAATGATTTAGTCTAGTAACAACAATTCAGTGTATTGAATTACAATTGTGTGTGTATACTACATGTCACAATCCTAAGTCCATGAAATGGAAATAAAACTCTAGAGTCTGCATCCAGAAGATTTGGGGGCTGAACCAAAGCCTTTTGGTTGTTATTGTTATTATGTTCTTTTAGTGTTTAGGTATTTCAAACTGTGCCCTCTGCTTGAAGTGGTGTCTTTAGTCATTCAATCTATTTTGGGCTCAGAAATCGTGGGGAAAAACAGAAGGTTGTTGTTAGCCCAATATGACCAAAGGACCATGACAAGAGAGTACTGTATTTTTCTCAGAACAGCAATTGAGTATTCTTAGTATAATCTAATCCCTACTCGTCTTATTTTGGGATGCTAAAACAGATTTCTCTCTCTTTTTTTAAAATAAGATATAATTTACATGCAGCACAGTTCACCTGTTTCAGATGTACAGTTTGATGAATTTTGACAAACCTGTACAGTTGTATAATCAGCACCACAATCAAGACATAGAAAATTCCATGACCCCAAAAAGTTCTTTTAAGTCCCTCTGTAGTCAATTCCCTCACCCCACCTCCATTCCTGGCAACCACTGAACAGATTTCTGTCCCTATAACATTGCCTCTTCCAGAATGTCATATAAATGGAATCATACAGTATAAAGCCTGTCTTCTTTCAGTTAGCATAATGCTTTTCAGATTTATCCATGTTATATGTATCAGTAGTCTGCTCTTTTTTATTGCTGAGTAGTATTCCATTGTATAGATGTACAACAATTTGTTTATTGCTTTACTGGTTGATGTACATTTCCATTGTTCTGTTTTGGGCAATTCCGAATAAAGCTGCTGTAAATGTTTGCATGTGAATCTTTATCTGGGCATATGATTTCATTTCTCTTCAGTAAATATCTAGAAATGAGATTGTTGCGTTGTATGGCAAGTACATATTTAGCTTTCTAAGAAACTCCCAAACTTTTCTGTAATGAGTACACCATTTTGTATTTTCAACAGAAATTGTTCTGCTTCCTTGCTGGCACTTGATAATGAGAGCTTTAAAAAATTTTAGCCATTCCAGTAGGTGTTTAGTGGTATCTCATTGTCATTTTGATTTGCATTTTCCTAATGACCAGTGATGTTGAGCATCTTTTCATGGTGTAGTTGCCATTTGCATATTTTCAATAGTGAAGAAGTCATTCAAATCCTTTGCTTTTATTTATTTTATTTTTTTGTAATTGGTTTGTTTTTCTTCTTTTAGATTGCATTCTTTATATATTCTGGGCACAAATCCTTTATTCTGTCCAGTCACGTGTGGCTTAATGACAGGGATACGTTCTGAGAAATGCGTCATTAGGCAATTTCTTCATTGTGCAAACATCACAGAGTGTGCTTACACAAACCTGGATGGTATAGCCTACTACACACCTGTTGTATATGCAGTCTGTTGTTGACTGAAACATTGTTATTCGGCGCATGGCTGTCTATGTATTTTATCCCAGTCTGTGGATTGTCTTTTCATTTTTTTAACAATGTATTTTGATGAGCAGAAATTTTAAATTTTGATGAAGTCCAATTTGTCAATCTTCTTCTTTTGTGGTTTTATGAGTTATGCTTTTTATGTCCTTTCTAAGAAATCTTTGCCTAAGCCTGGGTCACAAGTATTTTCTCCTATGTTTTTTTCTAGAAATATTATAGTTTTAGGTTTAACTGTTAAGTCTGTGATTAACTTTGAATTAACCTTTGTATATGATGTTAGGGAAGTTTGTTTGTTTTTAATGTGTACATCTAATGAGTCCAGCACCATTTGTTGAAATACGTGTATTTTCTCCATTAAATTACTGTGGCACTTTGTCAAAAAATCAACCAACCATATATGTGTGGGTCTATATCTGTATTCCACTCTGTTCCACTGATTTATATATCTTTTGTTTTCTTGTTTGCTTATTTTGCCACTACCATATTGCCTTAATCATTGTCACTTTATAGTAAATTTTAGAATCAGGCATTGTAAACTCTCCGACTTTGTTCTTTTTCAAAATTGTTTGGCTACTTCTACTTTTCAAAAACTAAAACTTAAATAAGAGCACACTTTATAAATTAAGAAGGATTTTTATGTGAGACATCTGTAGACAGTATATGCTGCTTCTTTTAGATAAGCAGGTTATCTGTGAAAAGGGAGATAGAGATCTTGGAATAACTTGCTTAAGAACAAAAGCTACAATCTGTTGAAATCCTATCAGTTCCCCGAAGAATGGTTCCGGGTGGTGTCTGAGCACTGAGGCCCCAGCAGGGGTGGAGTGAATCTTTTCTGAAGAGCTCCCCGGGGTAATTCTGATTGTTTCATATTCCCTGAGTATACTTGACTTTCTCACATTCTGTGCCTCTGCACATGGACTTTCTACTTAGAATATCTTCTCCTTCTAACCTACTTGTTAAACTCCTGCTGATCTTTTATGACTAAGTTCAAGCATCATCTTAAATCTTTTCTGACTGTTCCAAATGACCTCCCATGGGCCTTCACGGCTCGTCGTGAGGGCCTTTCTTATAGCAGCTCCCATCTGGGATTATATTTAAATATACATCTTCATTCCTTCATTGATTTGCTCAGTGTTAAGCATCTACTATGTACCTGTCAGGTCCTGTGTGGGTGCTGAATACCTGAAAATAAATAAATCACAGTCTGTGCTCCCAGGGCAATGGTGTTTGATGGAAGAAATCTGCCATGCAGACAAATATGCATATGCAATAAAGGATTACAGATCAAGGCTATGGGGTGTAGTTCTGGTAAAAGAGGGGAATGATGGGAAGGTGAGTCAAGAAAACCACATGCTGACTTTTGAGAGAACTTTTTACCAGTGGACAGCTCTTCATGTTTGCTTAGGATTACTGTATCACACATTTCATTTACTTAACTATTTTATAAATTAAATATTTTAGTAACTAGATTGACTGCCTCTTCTTCCTCCATTGTTCTAAATTGTTCATGTTTTGGGGCCGGCCCCGTGGCTTAGTGGTTAAGTGCGCGCGCTCCGCTACTGGTGGCCCGGGTTCGGATCCCGAGCGCGCACCGACGCACCGCTTCTCCGGCCATGCTGAGGCCGCGTCCCACATACAGCAACTAGAAGGATGTGCAGCTATGACATACAACTATCTACTGGGGCTTTGGGGAAAAAAATAATTTAAATTGTTCATGTTTTTACCATACTTGTATAGTAGTTGGAGATGTGCGGTTAAGACTTTTGTAACTCAGTTTTAATTGAGACCATAGAAAAAGACTTAAAATTATATGAATGATCTCTTAAGCACCTAATATTTTTGAGGCCATTCCAAGGCACTATAAGAAAAACAGTAAAAACTGTAATAAAGAAAACTTCCTATATACTTGATCTGATAAGCCACAAATATGGACAAACATATAAGAATTTATCACACAAACATTTCAATGACAAAATGATCTTATAACACATTATTATTCATCAATTAAATTGCCTAATAAATAATTGCTCTAGGAGTTCAAAGAACGGAGGTGGTCCGCAAGTTTTTATGAGGGTAGTGGAATCTGAGCTTGGTACTGAAGAACAGGTAACATCTGGATAGACGAAGATGAGGAGATTACCGCAGTGAATAGTCAGACAACTTTGACTTTGGAATCAGAAAACTCTGGGTTTCTCGTCCTCTTCAGAGTTCAGCTCCAGTTATCTCTTCCATGAAATCTTTATTAACACCTCACCCCTCCTCTCCCACCAGGTAGAATGGACCACCCCAATTGCATTCTCATCCTATGCTATATATACATTAGCTACAACACTTGATAGCATTTTTTTTTTTTTTTTTTGGTGAGGAAGATCAGCCCTGAGTCAACATCTGCCAATCCTCCTCTTTTTGCTGAGGAAGACTAGCCCCGGGCTAACATCCATGCCCATCTTCCTCTACTTTATATGGGACACCACCACAGCATGGCTTGCCAAGCGGTGCGTCAGTGCGCACCTGGGATCCAAACTGGCGAACCCTGGGCCGCCGCAGCGGTGCACGCGCACTTAACAGCTTGTGCCACCAGGCCGGCCCCAATAGCATTTTTAAAAAACGTGTCATCTTGGCTTTTATTTGTTCTGTGAGCTTGGGCAAGTCAGCACACCTTTCTGAGCTTCATTTGTAAAATAGAGAATCCTACCTCAGAGGGTTGTTTTGAAAGCTAAATAGGATGGCATGTACAAAGTAACTCATGTAGTATAAGGCACACACAAGGACTCAGCAAATGTTTTATTTCTGTCCCTAGATATGAGCAAAAGCTTGGAGAGGGAAAGGCAAGAATGTGTGTTGGGGAAAGGCAGAGGAGTGGGCAGACATCCCAGGGCACTCTGTGGACGAGGATGAGAAGCTTCATCCAGATGGCAACCCGAAATCGTTGCCCATCCTGCACATTTCTAGTTCCTAAAATCAGTATCTTCCTTTTTTCCTCCTTTAGTTTAATCAACCTCAACAAAAATTTGAAAGTTACACCCGACGTATAAGGCTTAAATCAGCCTCACAAAATTCCTGTTCAGCTTCCTAGTGGTTTAAATCAAATAACTAAAGAGAAAAAATAGGGATTTTATTTTATTTTTTCCTATGTGAATACTTTCCATTGAAAATCTACAACTGATTCTTTTTAGGGTTGAAAGAATCAGATGTTCATTTTCCGACCATAAGTTTTACCATTTGTAAATGTAATTATGAAAAAAGAAAAGAAAATGTAATAGCTTAAGAATCTGAAAACACTGAGAAACTAAATGATTATATTTAGAAGAGTGTCCAGAAATGAAATAGTTTAAAATTAGCTTATTGCTGATTTTGGTCTAGTTTTAAATCATTTAAATTGAATGTTTAGCTTCATCAAATTCTGTGAAAATTTTGTTTCTAGCCAGAGATGCTCATGAATGAAAAATAGTTAATAGATACCTTTATAGGTATGAAAACCATAAACCAGCATAAGGAATCCTCTGTTTGGGTCTGGTAAATGTTGACATTGTAATGCAGGGAATACGCAGTGAGTAACCGAAATTTAAATTGCTCTGAGCCCACAGACATCCTGCAGTCCGAAAAAAGGGGGTTGATATCTGTGCAGCAACCACTGAATACTTGAAACTTCACTCATCATTTTCACTCGTTTATCAAAAAAAAAAAAAAAAAAAAAGCAAGGGAAAAAGGAAAGAGGGAAACAAACCACCCTTTTCTCCATGCTGAAAGTTCAGGAAACGATTCGTGCTCTCAGCCTGGGAAGTCGGTGGGTGCCATCCCTTGAGAGCAAAAGAGGTTAAAAACCTAAAACAGAGAAGAACGATATAGTCAGGCCACCTCTCTCTGTCTCTTAAGCATCCTCTTTAGCTTGAAATCCAGCCCCTTCCTCAAAGACCAAGCTTTTGTGATGTATTTTGACCCACAATCATTAAATACACGTGCTTGTACACAAACAGAACAAGGGATCTTTTTCCTTATTCTTCTTGAAACCTGCCTGCATTGAAGTAAAAAGCAGTCATTCAAAAAAAAGAACTTCATTAAGACTTATTGTCCCTGCTCTGACAGTCTAAGCCCCTGCCTTTTTTATTTCCCTCAAGAAGATCGCAGGAAAGTGCCCAAATCTGCAACTGAACTAATCTGTAAACTCCCTGGGGAATCCTGGAGAAAGGCAGGAATTGGATTTGGACGTTAATTACAGTAGCATATTCACAAATGCTACAGGTCAATCCATGTTTCTACTGGGTTTAAAATATCTATGTGGAATTCACTCCAGAGCACTCTCAGTTCTTTTAAAATAGATACCAAAGGACTTTTTAAAAAATTACTTTCTTCTGGAACTGATAAGCTCTAGAAGCAGCTAGCCAGGGAAAAATCGCATTGCTCCGTGATGCTGCTTTATCTTAGGGAGGGAGAGAAAATGGGAAGTTTTTCATGCTTTTCTGAATTTATAATCTCTGATTCAGGGCTCTCAAGGCCAAGTTAGGGTCCTGAAAAGCAAATGGTGAAGTACCAGTAGAGAAGAGTTCTGGAGAGGAGGGGAACAAATTCTGTGAGGACTCAGTGTTTTGAGAGCAGCAGCCTCTAGAATCCCCAAATTGCTGTAATGTTTTCAGGGAGAAAACTAGGCAAGTAGACAGAGTAAGTTATTGTGATGCCTCTTTTACTATATCACCAATCTTTTAATCTGACAAAAGACATACATGTGTACACAAGGCAGGAGTAATGGTACCTGAATTTTTCCACTTATTTCAGCTAGGTTTGCAATTTGTAGTTCTTTTTGCTCAAAGCTCCCTAAAAAGACATGGAAAAGGGACAGGGAAAGAAATTGGCATGGAGAGGAGCACGTGTGGGTCTGTCTCCTCTTTTTAAACCTGTTGCTGTCATATAACCAAGAATGGCTTGTAGTGAAATGCTTGTTTATCAGAGGCTACACACTTCCTTCCATGATGACTCAACACTTAGCTGGGAACAAATAGCCTAAATAGTAATTCCTAAGTAATAAACTAACTCAAAGCAACTAGATGCGGAAAAACTGTTAATATCATACAGCGACCAAGTCTCTTTCTCAATGTACTGATGAAAATATGAAGGAAAAAATAGATCAAGTTATACTTTGAAATGTGATTTAAATGTATGTGGATTGCGTAGTTTATAGAAGGGTAAAAAATCCAACTGGAATCTGAAAAATGCATTTCCTCCTTATCTCCTTACAGTTTTAATAAGCTGCTAAATGTTAATAAAACAGAGTTATCACAAAATATGCTTTCAAAAGACATATTCTGTGTCAGTTAAAGAGTTTAACCCGGGAGCATTTTAAAGAGACTTATCTGAATTTTATAGTGAAAAAAAGGCCATTCTTATCAGTCCTGCACCTGTAATGAGAAAGGCCTTTGTTCTGCAGAGAGCGCAGAGATGGGCCACAGCCAAAGGGCCCCTGTGTCTCCCGCCACCTTTGCTTGCTGGGAGGTACCTGAAAGTTCCAAGCAGCAATGGCAGAACAGACTCTTTTCCTGCATGGGAACCCCAGAAGATGTGGCACCCATCTGAAGTTAATACTGGGATTCTTTTTTACATATCATGACAAGATCAATACAGAAAATGAAAACAAGAAAAAACACAGGGTCTGGCTCACTCCCCTGAGGCAGTACAGGGGAAATTTCTAGGGAGATCGGGTTTCGTTTTTGTATAATTACACACTCCATTGAATTTAATTATTTCGTAGTTATTCTAGAAGACAAATGTCTCCTCAGTATATACTTTCATTTTCTTTCTGGTGTATGAAGTGAGAGCTCTCTTTGTGAAGTATTTTTATTGTCTGTTATTTTACTGAGCTCGTTTTATATGATAAATTGAAAGTTGGTTAAGGTTCTTTATTTTAAGGTAACAAGTCCGTATTCCCATCTCATCTAGCTTTCCGAGGCTACTGTTGGACTTTTCAAGGTCTGATTAGTAGGCCATTTTAAGGGTCATCTCCTGCGTGAGCAGCCCCACCGGGCTGGCAGCATATCGGGAAGGAGATGAGGTTGTGAAAGATTTATCTCAGAGGCCGGAGATTTCAACCCAACCTCAGACATTCTGTAACTTTTCTCGGTGTGAGTTTGACAACTTCGTCTGTCTAAATTAGGTCCACAGCAGATTGCTGCCAAGTGTGGTCATGGGAAGAATGCTGGTGGAGAGACCTGGTTTCTTTCTAGGTCTAGCTCTGCCGCTAAGCTGCTACGTGACTCAACCTTTCATTCAACATTTATCCAACCTTTGTGAATGCCTCTTATGTGGGCGACTGATGGTGTGTTGTTGGTTTTCTTCTTAAACGCTGGGAAGAACTACAGCATAGTAGCTAAGAGCAGGTCTCTGGAACCAGATAGAGTCGGTTTTGAGATCCAGCTTTATGACTGACTAGTGTGTCTTTGTGCACTTGTTTACCCTCTCCAGACATCAGTTTCCTTATTTATAAATTGGGGATAATAATTTATACTCCACAGATTTGATTGCGATTCAGAAGAGATAATGAAGGCAATGTGCCCAGTACGGTGCCTGGCCAACTGTAAGTTCCCTTCAGATGTAGCTATTGCTATCACATTGAGAAGGAAAAGCCAGCAGGGGCCAGTGGATTCTCACTGGAATGAGAATCAGACGATCTGGTGTGAGTGCTCTGTCTACCACTTGGCTTTGGGCAAGTAACTTTTTTCAACCTGAATCCATATCTGTTGTTTGGATTCTGTTGAATCCAACAGAATACCATATCTGTTGGTAATGAATCCATTACCTTTAGTCTACCTACTCCCCCTTCAGCATCTAGAAGGAATGTTGTAAAATACAATTTTGGTCTCACTTAATGTTTGTCAATGGCTCCAATTTTGTCCAGAGTTAAGTCCAAATTCATTAGCATGGCATACTAAGCTTGTGACCCCAGTCTCTTTCTTAGGCTATAATTACTATTTCAACCCACCTTCCATTGTCTCCAACCAATTTCCCATAACGCATTTCCTCAATCACACCTTGCCTTTGCACAGCCTTTTTCTCTTGCTTCAATGCTCTTTTCCTTTTTCACTTAGCAAACCCCTCCTGTCATTTAGCATGGTTCTCTTGTATTCTCTGCAGACTGTCTTTACTACTTCAGTGGGGAATGAGCTCATCACTCTCTCTTCTTCTCTGATATAGCAATCTGTTGATGCTTTCATTCTACAATGAACAAGTGGCCCTGTGAATTTTTTTATCAACATATATATTTCCTGAAGAAGAGGGATAATGTTTTATTCATCCTTGCATCCGAAGAGGCTAGAACCATGCCTGGCATGTCTTTGGCATTCACTAAATTGTTTTTAAACAAAAGAAAGAAGGAAAGAAAGGAAGCATGAAAGTATTATTATTGTTGAATTCATTTTTGCTATAATAGACAAACCCATAGTTTTGCAAGTTAAAAAAAGAAAAGGCCACAGACACTCGGAAAACATTGCTCCAAGGAGTCAGTGAGCTGAGCTGGCTCTCCAGGCAGGAAGAAGCTCTACTTTTAACAGCTATAATTTCAACATGTACTGGTATTAAAACAACAAATTGGTGAACGTTTTCTTTCTTCTAATACATATCGATAATATAGAGATGTTCTAAGGAAAAATCATTAACTAATTAAAAAACGAATTAAATGTGCCTGTGTAATCAATATAAGGATTTTTCTTGGTTCGGGTCTTAATAGAAAAATCATAACTGGTCTTTATATGAATTGAAAACAAATCCTGTCATAAAATTTCAACATAAATGACTAAAAAGTAATTACCAACTCAAGATAGAAAAAAAAATGGTGAGAGGGGAGGAAAATAAGTAAGTATGACGAGAAAACAACAAGATTTTAGGGCTTCGAAACTTCCCCAATATGGCGGCAACAGTGTTGAGGCCTGACTTCCTGACTCCTCCACAAGATATCCCCAAGAAAAGTTTTGGGGTAAGATTAAGTTTGTTTTGAGTCTATTTCTAGTTCCCTTTCTTATCTTTTCCTTTACATACAAGTGTCCAGATATGTTTGCTGTTTGGTCTCCCCACTGTCCCCAGGTCTCACCTGGTCTGTGACCCTCTGAAGTGACCCAGGCCCTGCAGTTCCCTCTCCTCTGCATTACAGACATAGGATTTTTCAGCAGCTCTCAACTAAAGCAGACTGCTAAACAAATCCACCCTGGGGTGCAGCCCTCCCCGGGGGTTCACATTTGAAAACAGGTCAGCAAGTTAACCAAAATGCATTTCTAAGGGATAGAATTTCAAGGGGTGTGAGAAAGCGAAGTGTGGAATTTCATGCCGTTTGAGGAAGACGGTTTTAGCCTTGGAAGCCTTCTCAGTACCTTGTTATGTTACTCAGGCACTTCTGAGCCATGCCTTGTTGCTGATGGGTTTCCTGTCACTCAGGGAAGTGGAGGGGACTGGAGGAAATGGTGCTGCTGGGGCTGGTGGGGCAAGATCTGGTAGCAAACGGTTATATACAAGTGGTAGGAAATGGAAATATACAAGCGAGGGCTGCAGTGTTTAAACCTGCTCAGTGTTTGCATTTAAGTTTTTCACCTACAGTTGCTGTGAATAATATTCCCTGAAGCTCTTTTTTAAGGTTGTTAATGTAAACTTAAAAATTCACTTTTTAAGGTGTAATGAAAACTCAGGTCTAATGAAAACAAAGCCACTGAGCAATCAGCTTCTGATTGTTGGTCTGGGGCAGAGAACCCAATTAGCAGAATGGTCCTATGCTCTCGTTAAGCCATTAGTTTTTACTTTAACCAGAGTGTAAACGATGCCTTTTAAAATGCCAAGCAGGTCTCTTAAAAGAGGGATGAAAAAATCACTACAAAAAAGACCTTTAGATATTGATTAGAATAAAACCATGGAAGTCAGTGTTGGGAGGAAATTTAAAGATTATCCTCCCGAGTTTTACAATTTACTATTGCTTGAAGAAATGGGAGCACAGGGTAGAGGAGAGAGTTTTGTCTTGGGATCCAAAAGACCTTAATTCTTTTCTCACTCCTGTGTACATGATGTTAGATAAGTCACTTTTTTCTGTAAGGAGATGGTAAGCTGGTAGCTAAAGGCCAATATCCAGTCCAAACATATGTTTTGTTTTTCTTTTTTTTTTATTTATTTTTTATTATTATTATTTTTTATTTATTTATTTTTCCCCCAAAGCCCCAGTAGATAGTTGTATGTCATAGTTGCACATCCTTCTAGTTGCTGTATGTGGGACGCAGCCTCAGCATGGCCAGAGAACCAGTGCGTCGGTGCGTGCCCGGGATCCGAACCCGGGCGGCCAGCATCGGAGTGTGCGCACTTAACCACTAAGCCACGGGGCCGGCCCATGTTTTGTTTTTCTTACAGCATTAAGAAAACTGGAAAATTCCATCTAAAAATCTGGTTTCCAGTTTCTCTCTCTTTTTTTTTTTTCTGAGGAAGATCAGCCCTGAGCTAACGTCTGTGCTAATCCTCCTCTTTTTGCTGAGGAAGACCGGCTCTGAGCTAACATCTATTGCTAATCCTCCTCCTTTATTTCCCCAAAGCCCCAGTAGATAGTTGTATGTCATAGGTGCACATCCTTCTAGTTGCTGTATGTGGGACGCGGCCTCAGCATGGCCGGAGAAGCGGTGCGTTGGTGTGCGCCTGGGATCCGAACCCTGGCCGCCGGTATCTGAGCACGCACTTAACCGCAAAGCCACGGGGCCAGCCCTCCAGTTTCTCCTGAAAAAAAAAACATGGAATAATCCATTGATCTTAGGCCTGCATTTTCCATGATACTTGACCAGAGCTGAGCCGTACCATCTCCTTGAGCTGGAGTGTGTGCTGTTTTGGTGACCGCTGTCCTCACATCTTATCCCAGCCCACTCCTCTCGTTCACCATCTGTATCTGGTAGGCGCCGAGTTTACAATCTTTGAGCTAGACATCCATGTCTTGATATTATTATCTGCAGGATGGGAAGTGGGGAGGGTGGAAAGTGATATTAAAAAAGTAGTTTCCAAATTTAGCTGATTATAAAAATAATTCACCATATCAATAAAAATACAAATTCTTTGGGCCCCACTTATGTGGATTCTGACTCAGTGGATATGAGATGGAGTCTCTGACTCTGTTTTTTTTTTTTAAAGTTCCCCGGCTTGTGCTAGCAGTAAGCTAGGGTTAGAATCTTGATTTAAATGATTTCTAAAATTCTATCAATCCAACTAACCCCAGAATTCTAGCTTGATAGTTCTTTTTCAGGTCAATGGATTTCAATGCACTTAAGGCTCTGGTGTAATTATTAAATCCAATTAGCCCCTGAGTTAAGTTATTTTGCATCAGCCTTAGGCTATTTACCATAACATCCCCCAACCTATGATCTGAATAGAAACAAAAGGACAGGAGTAGTGAATACCATTCATTTATCACTTCCACATTAAAGTGACTTATTTGCACAGCAGGTAAAAATTCCCACAGCCAGGTCACTCATCTAAGGATATACATATTTAAAAAAAGTTAGAGACAAGAGGAAATTCTTATCAATGAACCATTTGAGTGTAAATAACAGAAAGGGATATGCAGGATTAAGGGCACTCTGATAACAGGCATATTTTACATGGGCCTTTTTAACTTAAGATCAGGACAGTTTCTTAGAAACCTGAAAAGAAAATACAGGAAGGGTTTAAATTTGATGCAGCAGGGTCTTTAAAAATTTGGCACAAGTCTTTCTGTTCTTTCAACTCACCCTTCAAGGTATCACAGTGTGAGAGAAGGCAGGCTTCGGGCTCAGACTGCCTAATATTAGAGAACTGTGGACTGATGGCTGTAGACAAGAGGCCTGGGGAGCTGGGCGGTTTCTATGGAGATGGGAATTAGTGAGGAAGTGCTTTCCCTTTGATCATTCCCCATCCTAATAGGGACAATTGCAACCATTTATCTTTTTCTGAAGAAATAAGGACATCTTTGGGAACAATAGCAAGGACTTGGGTAACACTGGTCCATGTTAAATATCCTAAAATATCAACGTCCTGCTCTGTCAGTGTAAATCATGATGGCGGCCTCTGCCTAAGAGGTATGACACTGATTTTGTCAGAGAACAAAATCAGGAAACCCATATTCGTTTGTTATGTTTTGTAATATTTTATATATAATTATATTATTTTAAAGTTAAGATGTGTACTAATTATTTGTAAAAATAATGGTCTGAATTCATATTTAGTCTCTGGACAATACATAATACTTTCAGTTATGTCTGAGAAGTAGGAGCTTTGAGCCATCATTCCCATTTTTAGATGGAGAAACTAAATCATAAACCACGGAAGTGATGTTTTTCATAATCTGTGGAAAACCAATGTGTGAATACATATGATGTTTTTGGAATCCAAATGTAATGACTTTTTCTATTCCCGTGAGTATTTTTTCTTTTCTTATTCTTTGCTAATACATAACTGTAACATAGTTGAATTAAATAGAAAGGTAGAAAGCAAAGAGTGAAAGTTGCACAAATTCCACTACACAGAGCTGACGACTGTTACCTCTAATTGATATCCTTCCAAATTTTTTTTCTTAGCCTGTCTATACACACACAGATATATGGATGACTTATTTATATTTTATATAAATGAGCTCCTATAAGTTATATAGCTCTGAAACTTTTTTGCTTGACAATATATCATGGACTTTCTGGGTCAGCATATCTAGAGCTACACCTTTTTTTTTTTTTTGATGGTTGTATGATAATTCCTTACATGGATGTACCGTAATTTATTTAATCACTTTCTTCTTTTGGACATTTAAGTTGTTTTCTTCTCCTTCTCCTTCTCCTTCTCTCTCTTTTCTTCTCTTTTTTTCACAATGTTGCTTTAATTAACATTTAGAAGTCTGATAAGTACCATCAATTTGTTCTTTAAACAGGAGCCAGTTTTCCTTGTAGCAAAACTTCTGAAGGTACATTCTCAACATGATGATGTACACTGGATGGTTTTAATGAAAAAGAAATCCTTCTAATGGTATAGTGAAAAGTGGAAACTCATGGTCCCAATATGTGCTTCTTTGAATATTAGTTAATTCTTCGATTTGCTTTGAATGATAATGCTAGAACTTTTTAACCCCAGTGGCTCTTAACCTTGCTTGCACATAAAATCTCTTAGAGGATTTGTAAAATTTCTGATGTTCAGGCCAAGACTATAAGTAAATCACAACCTCTAGAGGCAACTCTCAGTCTTCAATATTTTTTAAAGCTCCTCGGATTAGGCTAGTGTGCATGGTTGGCTTCGTGGGCTGGTGCTCAGACGTACCTGATGCTTGGTTTAAGGTTCTGCTGTCACCATCTTGAAATTTGTAATAATTTTATCTCTGAAACTGTGTTTTTTATGTGAAGTTTGATGGGACAATGGAACATGCCATTCACATATAGCCTCTGAGATGCCCCATGACAACTAAATTCGTGGTGGACTCACGATGGGTGGGAGCTCAGTGAGACTCAAAGTGAGTGTACATTAAGCATGTTACATCTACGACTGAGCAAGTAAGTAGGGGAGATGACAGCCCAGAGAAGCTACACTTTTCATTCAAAACAGAACTTGCTTCAAATATAGAAAGAAGGCAACGGCGTTCTAAGAAACACGAACAATCAAGGAGCCCTGGGGTATCCATCCTTTCTTAGTTATGTCACTTCCCTATATTAGCCACTTCATTTACACTGAGACTTTCTCCTACATGGAAGGAAAGGGAAAGAGAGGACCAAACTTTGACTTTTGGATCTTCCTTATTCATCAATAAGGCAAAGATAGTGAGTGTTAGTAGAATGTATATAAACCAAAAAAAAAGAAATAAAGACAATTGAGTTAGTTTTGTGCCACATCTCCACTGTCATAGTAAGAACAAAATAGATATGTTTGTATGAGCTATGAAATACAAATTGTCTAATTTTGGTGATTCTGCATAGGAGATAAATGCTCTTACATTTGCATTTACAACTGACATTGCATAATATAAAGAAAATGATAAAATTCACGCTAATAATTTGAGACAAATTTTGTTTTACTTAGAACATCATTAAATAGCAAATAAAAAACCATTAAGAGTCAAGAGAAAGAATGTAGAAGAAAGAAAAAAACTTTGTGCTTTGGTATTGTGGGAGATCAAGATTTGGCCACCCTAAAATATATCTCTTTACCTTGATTGTTTTCTCTGAGGGACATTTGACCTCCCCCACTAACTGCCTAGAGAATTTGACATGGTGGCTCCTTCCTGGAACAGATCTTCTATCATGATGGCTGTAAAGATAATGTGGGATAGAGGTTGCAATGGGAAGGGCACCAAGCCTCTTTTGTTGAGGACTCTGTCTCTCCCTGACCACATTATCTATAGATGACCCTGAAAAAAATTGTCTTCTTGCCCTCTGAAGTCCCAGGCCACTACCCGCCCCCAACACGCTCCTCGCCTTTAGCTGCAATACTTAAGCAAGCAGCTTAGACAGAGGGACGAGTTGCTCATTTCTGAGTTTCTCCCATGTATACATGTTATTAAACTTGGTATTATTTTCTCCTGCTAACCTGTCTTAATTATTTGGCCAGCCATAAGAACCTGAAAAAAAAGGGCAGAGGGAGATTCTCCCTCTTCCCCCGACAGTATCTTTTTTCCTGTTTGAATGAGGGTTCCCACATTTTATTTTGCACTGGGGCCCATGAATTATGTAGCCAGCCCTGCCAATGTATAGTCAAGTTTGAGAATCACTGGTCTAATTCTTACCTGATGCTGTAGGAAGGTCTCTCCCCTTCTACATGGTCTCCAGGGTTATTGTGTTTCATTCTACTTCAGTTGCTTACGGTTAACTTTAGAGGAACGTAACTTTTTTCCCTCTAGAAAAAGGCTAGAAATCTAGGAGCTGTGAAGAATATAGAAGCATGTGTGCACAATTGCTTTTCTAATACAAGGATAAATGGTAGAATTCAAAGTAATTCAGGTATTTTTCAATGTGATTTTAAGGGATATTGTATCACTCTCAATGGATTATAAACTCCATAGAGGTATGATTTTTGTACCCCTCCCAAGAACTACTAGAATGACAACTGTATAGCAGATGTTCCATGAATATTGCTGAATTAATTAATCCCAAAGTTTGCAAAGATCTAGTATTTTCATATTTAAAGTTACTCCTCTCACTCATATATGCATTCATGTGAGGTATTAGCCACTATCTGATTAACACTTTCTTTTGACTAGTGTTTTTGCTGTGGTTTCTTCTTTCTCACTCTGCATCTTGGAATAGCTTTATCATCTCTTGGTTGACGCTATAAAGTTCCGTGACTCACATAATTGTCCTTTGTGTCCTGCTGTGGTAAGGCAATCATTGAGGATCATTTTTAAAACATCTTATTGGTAAAATTGAGTTGTTTATTTGGAGATTCGTGATGAGCTTGGAAGTCTCCAGAAGACGAGGAGAGTCAGAGGTATACAATGAACCCTAGGAATGTTGTCCCACAGAGAAGTCGTGAGCTGTGGACCACAGGTGACCTTCCCAAAGCTGCCTTCTTTGTTTGAAAGACCTGGAGTGGTAACCATCAGGAAGAATTCCCTACAGCTGCAGCTGGGCCTGGGCCTGGTTCAATAGTTCTGTAGCTAGTGAGAATAAGGATAGTGGAGATGCTCCCCTGGAAACAGATGAGGATCTAAAGTAAAATTGGTGGGAAGTGTAGGAGCCTATAAAACAAAATGATAAACTTAAAGAAAAATCATCTGAGTAATTTCCAAAGTTTGGAGACAACAAAATTAAAATGTTTCTACATTAAGATTCTTTGGACTGCCTGCCCTGAGAATATTTCACAACCTCCCTGAAGAGATAGAAGTTTAATTATTGCCTAAGGCTCTGTGAGCATCAGGACATGGAGGCGCTATGCACTTAGACAGTAAACTTGAGTTTTTTGACATTACATAATCAGATCAAGTAATGGTGCTGGCCTCATGGAAATTAAAGAGAAGAGGATTATATTTAGCTTATTTTCAATCTAGTCTTAGTGAGCATCACAGACACGGATATTAATTTTTTAAATGAAAAGTAGACTGTTTACCATGCACAAAGGATCATTTGTGCTACCCAAATCTATGCTAATCTCCATTCCAAATCCCTTAGCAACTGTTACTTGGTTAGAAAGGTTCCATTTTCATGAAAGAAAGAAAACTTTCTGAACATGTTGCAGTGAAATTTGGTTTTGGAGTATTAAGTTATTAAAAATATTAAAAATTACATAAAGTAATAAAATGAGTTTGAATTATTCTTTAAATGCAGCATAATCTTTCTAAATCTGTTACTCCAACTAGATGCCTTAATTCCTGAATTTTAATAAAATATAGTAAATAATAGAAATAGAAAAGTATACCAAAACAGTTATGAAGTGGAGGTAAAAATGGCTTCCCCCAGTTTTTTTTAAGTAGACATTCATTCACTCATTCATTCACTCGACAAATTATACATGAGCATCTACCGCATACTAGATTCCAGGCATATACAGAAGAATAGATCTAGTACTTGGCCTGAAGGAGTTTATTATCTAGTGGGAATATGAATTTATAAACTTATAAATGTATGAAATATATTCATTGATATGATGGAGTTATGAAGAACTTTTTTCACACCTTTAAAAACTTAAATGAAATGGAAAATTTCTAGGAAAAATATAACTTCTTAATATTGAATCAAGAAGAACTAAACCAGGAAAGATCTTGTATCAGCAGTTAAAAATATAACAACAACAATAACAAAACTAAATAAAGAAAAAACCTGTGCAAGATCCAGGTCGTTTATAGCTACATTTTCCCAAACATTTAAGGAACAGATAATTCCTGTGTTTTACAGCGTGTTCTGAATAATATTTATTAAACATATGCATTACTGAATAAATAAAGAGAATAAGCAAAGAGGGAATGGTTCCCATCTCCTTTTATGAGGCTAATATAACCTTGATAACAAAACCAGACAAGAACAGCACAAAAAAGGAAAATTATGATCCAATAACCTTTATGAAATAGGTGTTCATGTTAGATTCATATATATATGTATTTGTGCATGGGTGTATATGTGGCTATGTATGTGTAATATAATAATATATCATGACCAAGTTGGGTTCAGCTCACGAATATAAAGAAGGCTTAAAATTAGAGAAGTTTTAATGTAATTCTCTACATGAAATATTAAATGACACAAAAGATTTGATTATCTCAATAAATGCAGAAAAAATCATCTGATAAAACTCCGCTTCCTTTTATTATAAAAACTCTAAGCAAAATAGAAATGACAATGAATTTCTTTTACTTGATAAAAAGACTTCATTAAAGGGCTGGCCCAGTGGTACAAGGGGGTAAGTGTGTGCGCTCCGCTGCAGCTGCCCTGGGTTCGCCGGTTCGGATCCTGGGTGCGCACCGACACACCGCTTGGCAAGCCATGCTGTGGCGGTGTCCCATATAAAATGGAGGAAGATGGGCATGGATGTTAGCCCAGGGCCAGTCTTCCTCTGCAAAAAGAGGAGGATTGGCAGATGTTAGCACAGGACTGACCTTCCTCACAAAAAAAAAACAAAAAACCAAGAATTATCATAAATTCTATAGCGAGTAGCATACTTAATGATGAACAGAAGAATTCTCTTTGAAGTCAGGAACAAGAGCAGGGACCTTGCTCCTCATTGTACTGGAGGTTGAAGCTAGTTGCAGTCAGATCAGGAAAAAAGGCATAAAGATTGAAAAAACAAAGCAACACTTTCCATATTTATATAATATGTTTGTATATGTGCGTTTAAAATCCAAGAGAATCTTATTAGAACTAATAAGAGAATTTGGCAAAGATTCTGAATCAAATAGCACTAGCATATAAAAATCAATTATATTAACATACCACAGCAACAAATAATTAGAAAATATAATTTAAAAGGTTATATTTTGCAATAGCAATAAAAACTCTAATGTGCCTAGGAATAAATCTAACAAAAGACGGAGTGGTTTCAGCTGTTAGAGAAAATCAGACTTAAATGGTAAGGACATTTATTGTTTAGTTAAGAAAATGTCTGAAGGTAGTTTGTTTTGGCAGCTCAATAATGTTGGCAATGACCTAGGTTCTTAGCACTTTTTTGCTATGCCATCAGGGCTGGCTTCATGGGCATGTGATCTGTAAAGTCACGCAGCTCCACACTCAGAAGGGCTGGATTTAGTGCTCTGCTGTTGCTGTTTTGAAAGTCTTGGTAATTTTATCTTTGAACTTGTGTTTAGTAAATGAAGTCCAATGGAACAATGGGACATGTGCGTGAGCAGAGGAGATATGTGCATTATGCGTGTGTGTCATTCTTTGCCACCCCATTGACGTATAGTCTTTGTGATATCCCATGAGCACAGAATTCCTGTTGACTGACGATGCATGGGAGTTCAGTGAGACTCAGAGTAAGTACTAGTTAGGCATGTTACATCTGTGACCAAGTGAGTCGGGGAGATGACAGCCCAGAGAGGCTACACTTTCCATTCAAACAAGAACTTGCTTTAAATACAAAAGAAGGCAATGACATTCTAAGAAACATGAATGATCAAGGAGCCCTACAATATCCTTTCTTACTTATGTCACTTCCCTTATATTAGCCATTTCATTTATACTGAAAATGATGACATTGAAGGAAAGGGAAAGATAGGATGACCTGTTCTATCTTTTCCTTTCAGTCCTTCGTTATTTATCAGTAAGTCCAAGGTAGAAAGTGTTAGTAGAATGCGTGCAAATCAAGACATGAATAAAGACAACTGAGTTAGGCTTGCGCAGCGTCTCCACTGCTCTAGTAAGAATGAAATATGTATGAATGTATGAGTTATGAAATACAAACTGTGTAATTTGGGGATTCTGCATTTGAGTCAAATGCTCTTATATTTGCTTTTAAAACTGGCATCACACAATATAGAGAACATTGTAAAATTTGTGCTAACAATTTGAGGTTTAAATTTTTCTTTCCTGAGAACACCATTAAATAGCAAACAAAAACTACGATGAGAAGTCAAGAGAGACACCAAAGAAGAAAGGAAAAAGCTTTGTATTTTAGTACCTTTAGTGGTACTTTTTTCCTGTTTTTTGAACAAAGGGCCTTGCATTTTTCTTTTTGTATTGGGCCCTGTAAATTATGTAGCTGGCTCTGTCTGCCATCCTCAGCTTATTGCTGACTCTCCACTCCTCCCGCCATAACAGTTGTCCCGTAATTGCAAGATGGCTTTCAAAGCTCCAGGCATCAAGTCTACGTCTGAGGCCAGAAAAAGAGGGAAGATTTGGTGACAGTAAGCTTTTCTTTCATAGTCATTGCCTTTATCAGGAATTTAAAAGTCTTTCCAGAAGCGTTCAGCCAACTCTTGGCCCCACGGACACTTTAAGTTGCAAAAAACAATGGGACAGTAAGCATCTGGAAAATAGGATAGAACCATCCAAGCCAATATCTGGCTAAGAATACTATCTAAGCCAGGGGTTGGCAAACTTTTTCTGTAAAAGGCCACGTAGGCTTTGGTGGCCATATAGTCAGACTCTGTTGCAATTAGTCAACTTTGCCGCTGAGTGTGAAAGTAGGTATAGACAACATGCAAATAAATTGGCATGACTGTGTTCCAGGAAAAGTTTCTTTGCAAAATTGGAAGTGGGGCAGATCTGACCTGTGGGCTGTAATTAGCTGACCCCTGCATAGAGCTCTATTTTGCTTTGGTTACTAAATGGTGGCCCACGGGGTGATGAAAGTATGTAGCTGCCATTTACCGAATGCTTACCGTGTGTTCATCACCCGAGGCTGGGCATGTTGCCTCTCTAAAATATATTTGTATTTTGTTATAAAGAAAGAAAAGAAAGAAGTTTGTTGGGAAGGTTAAGTAGCAGAATCTGCTACAACTTGAAAGAAGATTTCATTAAAAGGAAAGACACACAAACGCATAGATGAAAGGCTTACTATTACAAACGTGTCAGTTTTCTCCAAATTTATACATCAATTTCATGCAATTCCAATCAAAATTCCTGCAGATTTTTCATGGATTGTGAGCAGCTGATCTTAAAATTCATATGAGAAAACAAAGGATTAAGAATAGCCCAGATAGTTTTGAAGATGAGTAATAGAAGGAAACAGCAGGGGAATTTGTCCTACTAAATATCAGTACTTGCTATAAAGCTGAACTAATTAAGATAGTGATGTTGGTTCTGGACGAGAAAAATGAACTGATCAACAGAGGAGAAGGATCTGGAAAAGATCTGTGCATGTTTGACAGAGGAGGCATTACAAATGCGGAAAGGATGAACGATTCAATACATAATGCTGGAAAAAATTAGTTATTTCATTGGGAAAATATTAGATTCCTACCTCATCTGAATAACAAAAATAAACTCCAGGTGAACTAAAGACATACATGCAAAAAGCAAAACGTTAATACTTCGTAAAAATTCGGTAGAAATTTAAACTTGAAATAGGAAAAGATTTTCAAAAAATACGCAAAGAGCTTAAGCAAAAAGAAATATTTTGAGGAATCTGTTTTCATTAAAATGAAAAACTTTCATAGAATAAAAGACATCAGAATCAAAGTGAAAAGCCATTCCAGGGAGTGGTGGACATTAGGAAAGCACATAATGAAAAAATGGTTAGGTCTGGAATCTATAAAAACAATTGCAGAAAAGTGAGTGAATGATGTGAACCAGAAATTCTCAGAAGGACTCTGAGAGGCCCACAAACATGCGAAGCTGATTCTTAGTCTCGCTAGTATCAGGAAAGTGGAAATTAAACAGCAATCAGGTTTTCTGTCAGACCCATTAGATAGGCAGTAATTTTCAAAAAGCGACAATTCAGGAGTTGGCAAGTATATGGAAGGATTAAAGTTCTCAACCATGCTGGTGGGATTATAAACTTTTTCTAGAGGGAAAATTGGTAAAATAGAGTAAAATTGAGGATGCACGTGGTGGTTACCGTGGGGCATATTCACTATGTTCGTGATTCTCTGCCTACGAGAATCTTTTTTTTTTTTTTTAATATATATATTTTTTGTGTGAGTAAGATCAGCCCTGAGCTGACATCTGCCAATCCTCCTCTTTTTGCTGAGAAAGACTGGCCCTGGGCTAACATCTGTGCCCATCTTCCTCCACTTTATAGGAGACACGGCCACAGCATGTCCTGACAAGCGGTGCGTCGGTGCGTGCCTGGGATCTGAACCAGCGAATCCTGGGCCGCCTCACCGGAGCGCACGCGCTTAACCGCTTGTGCCACCAGGCCGGCCCTATGAGAATCTTTTTATAACAGATATTTTGTAACACCCCAACATAGCCCCCTTTTTGATTCCAAACATTAATCAGTGTAATGCATCACATAAATATAAAGGAGAAATAAAGTAACATAATGAAATATGTTTATTTGAAATATCTCATATTTCAATAAGTACATGCTTGGGCACGACTAAAGTAGAAAAAATGATGAGGAAGTACATGCCTGCATGTATCATGTGAATGGGACTTTTTAAAATGCAGACTATTGTTTTGGCCACTGAAATGTTGTGTTGCTGTTGGTAATATAGTTTTTCAAAATGGCAAATAACTATTAACAAACTGAACAAAATATCATCTTTCTTCACTTTACACAGTTGTTATACTCCTCAAACATCCAGTGTTTATGAACAATAGTTTGTGTTTATATACATAAGATGGAATAGGGTTCTAGGCTTAGATTGCTCATAAACAGGTTTTTCATTTAAACGAATGTCCTCCTATGGGATTCTTTGTGCACAATTCTTTGTGCTCCCTTGGCTTCAGCATAGGAAATGCCAGAAGTGCCACCCAATCGTCACGACAACCAAAATTTACCCCCCACCAAAATGCTGAACTGTTTCCTAGGGGGTGATCCTGCCCCATTAGGAGCCACTGCTCAACAAAAACTCTCATGAGGGCACAGGGAGAAATGGGAAGGTATTTCCATTGCTACATTCTTTTTCTTTTTTTTTTTTTTTAATTTTTTACTTTTTATTTTTTTTTTCTGAGGAAGATTCTCCCTGAGCTAACATCTGTTGCCAATCTTCCTTTTTTTTTTTTTTTGGCTTGAGGAAGATTTGCCCTGAGCTAACATCTGTGCCAGTCTTCCTCTACTTTGTATGTGGGTCACTGCCCCAGCATGGCTGATGATTGGTGTAGGTCCATGCTCAGGATCCGAACCTGCAAACCTGGGCCACTGAAGCAGAGCATGTCAAACTTAACCACTATGCCACAGGGCTGGCCCCCACTACGTTCTTCATGCTAGTAAATAAAAGGAAACAATCTAAACATCCACTAACAGGACAGTAGTTTCTATCTACCTACCTACCTACCTACCTATCTATCTCTCATCTCTCAATCTGTGTGTGTGTGTGTGTGTGTGTGTATGTCTGTAGTTCTGGCATATTCATATAATGAAATTTCAGATAATGAAATAATAAATTGGAGTTACATTATCCAATAATGGATACAACTCAAAAATGTAACATGGTAAGAAAAAACAATTCACGGTGTACTACAAATAGTATGACACCATTTAAAGAGAGTTTTAAAATATTCACAACAATAGTGGATTTTAATGTATAATCCATATTTAGCAGAAACATAAAATATATGCTTGGGAATGGGAAACATCCAATTCTGGATAGTGGCTACATCTGCAGAGGGAGGGGGAGAAATGTGATGGGTTAGGGGGAGGGTAAACAGCAGAATTTAGTTGCATTCTGTAATATTTTACTTCTTAAAAACAAACAAAAGATTTGGAACAAATATTGCAAAATATGTTGTTAGTGCTGTTGAGTGGATTCTGACTCCTAGCGACCCTGTGTACAGCAGAGCGGAACCCTGCCCAGTCTTGTTGGGCCATCCTTTCACCTTCCGGTGCTGTATCAGACAACGTTCTGCTGCTGTTCATAGGTTGTAATATATTTGGCAAAACTGATTGGCTAGTACACAGGTGTTATTTTTTCTCTATGATTTGGTGTTTGTTTGAAAATATTTCATAATACCACTGCCCTCTGATGGTAGCCTCTGATGGATTTTATAGGATGTACCCATGTCTTGTTATTTCTATTTGTGTAAAATGATGTAGATTGTGTCTCTTTCAGGCATCGTTCCTTTTTGAGCCTCCAGCTTTCTCAAGGCTCATCTAGACACGGCAAATAGAGCACTAAGAATCTCACCACCCTCTGTAACTAGGTGAGGTTTGGGACAGTTTAACTGTCATAAGTCGTATGAGGTCTCCTCATGGGACTGTGACACTTGGGTGTCCAGTGGCTGGGACTGCACTGCCACTCTGGTTCTCTGCTTCTTCTGGGATGACAGCCTTGTCCTGAATCTTAGCTTCCTTGGGCAGACCTTGATATTGCAATTTCTGTTCTCTATACTCCATACTGTACTGCATCAAATCAGATGGCCCTCCTACCATCCAATCTTCATGATCGCCTTTGCTTAGAAGCTCTCTTGCCATGCCCCACCATTGAGGTAGACCATCTTGCACTGCAAAACCAGCCAGGATGAAGTCTGATTTGTCCCACACCTCAGCCTTCTGCATCAGATCTCCCTCTTGGAACTTACTTATCATTTCTTTAGTTCCTATGTCTATTCTTATCATACTCCACAGCTAGGCTGCCTGGGACCGTCCTGGTTTATGTCCATTATTACAGCATAATTATCATAACACCCCCTTTCATACTTAAAAATGTGTCAGTTGGGATGATGAATTATACGATCACTCTATTCATAAATCATGTCTGATTATGCATCTTTACAGAAAAATACTCAGTGTTTTCCAAAGTAGTTTCCAGTTAAAACAATAGGCTAAAATAAGCTTGCATTTGGGGAACACAGACTACTCATTTATTCTTGAGGTCTCCAAAGAAAGGACATACAGAAAAATCTAAATGTGGCGTTATGTACGCTAGGATCACAACTATCAATTGTAGGATATGTTATGTGTACTTCATTATTTAATAGTTAAGCAAACCAAAATTTTAAAATGTTATTTTATTTTAAAAATTAGAATAAGTTGTAGGCTGTGCATTATCATCACATCAAATGTTTACATGCATTACTTGATGTACTGTCTTGGATAAAGGAAGAAGAAGTGTAGAATTAGTTGGCGAGTCTATTCTTCCAGCTCTTTGGGCTCAAAACTTGGAGTCATCCTTGACAGTTCCCTTTCACTCATACCTCAAAGCTAATTCATTATAAAATCCATCAGATTACATCTCAAACCTGACCCCACCTCGCTATCGCCACCACTGCTGCCCTGGTGCAAGCTGCCGCCATCTTTCTCTTGGACTACTGCAGTAGCCTTCTTCTCGTGGTCTCCCTGCCTCAGCCCTTGGCCTCCTAGACCTATCCCCCCTGAGTGAATAGATCATACCACTCCTTGCTACGAACACACCAATGGATTCTTATCTTACTCACAGTTAAAAGAAATCTCGAATATCATCTCCTCCTACTGTCTTCTAGGGACACTGGCTTCCTCGCTCTTCTTCAAACACGTGACGGTCCTGCCTCAGAGCCTTTGCTCTTGTTCCCTCTGGACTCTTTCCCCCCTAGATATCTGTGTGGCTGCTTCCTCACTTCCTTCTGGTCTCTTCTCAAATGTCACACCATCAGAAAGGATGTCCATGGTGACTCTACCTAAAAAAGCACCCCACTTTCCATGCTCCCCTCTAACCCCCATCCCTGCTTAATTTTTTATAACACTTTTGACTCCTGCCATGTTAAATTTTTATATATTTACGTCTTGTCCCATAAGAGTAGGGACTAAAGCTCCTGAAACAGAACCCAAGAAGAGTATGGAGGGGGTGTGAATTGAGTATAATGCTGGTTGTATTTCTGAGTCAGTGTCTCCCACATGAATAACATCTAATTTGTGTGTGTGTGTGTGTGTGTGTGTGTTGGTTCCAAACCAATATTATAAGGTAGTATGCAGCATGTGCTTTATTTGGCCCCAGAAAATCCGTGCTTACCTCTTTGTTTTTAAATGACAATATAGCAGGTGGGTTTATTGGCTCTGAAGGCAGCTAGTTGATTTGTCCTTCCTGCCACTCCCATTGAATACTCTTACAGGCATAAAAACTGATGCCGAGTTCCAACAACCATGGAAACCAGGAATATCGAATAATGGCTTGCCAGACACTGGGAAGAATTTCAGTAACCACAGCACAGATGGGGCTGGACTGACAAACCATTAGTGGCTGACACATACTTTGAAATTGCTGAAACAGAACAGCAGGGTCAGACTGGAAAAGGTTGGGGCACCCAGGTGTCCAGCTTGGAAGCTGCAAGTCTGTACGAGCTTTTGCTGATGAAATAAAGATGAGATATAAAAATGCCCATCTAGAAAATTAAGACCATTTTATTACAACGTGACTTAACATTCAGTGCCATGCAGCATATTGTTTTATTTTATCTAATATTTATAAGGATATAAGATATATTTATAATATGTAATATGTAGTATTTTATGCAGAAGCTGAAATATGGGATGCTATTAACAGTTTGTAGATCGTATATTTTTGATCTATATCTTTTATGGATGTATTTCAGTCTACATATTTTTATCAGGTGTGTCTGGTATTTTTTCTGAAACCACATGGCAATCCTAAGAACGATGAGAAAAGATTTCCAACCATGCCATGTCTTGGGCCAATTCAGAGGTGAGACTAAGCAGAGAAGCCTTCCTTGTACCACATGGCCAATACTTGGGACGGGTGGCCACATCTGTTTTCAAGGCCAGCTCCATGTGCATCCAACCTGTGCAATTACATGGGGCCTCATGCCTAGAAGCACTTGGTTTGGTTCTCTGCTGTTGCAGTCTTGAAATTCTTAATAATTTTACATTTGAACCTGTGTTTTGTGAGGAACAATGGAGCATGTGGGTGAATAGAGGAGATACATGCAATGTATCTGCTATTTATTGCTACACCATTTTCATCCAGCCCTCTTAATGTCCCAGGAGCACAGAACTCCTATGGACCCACAATGTGTAAGAATTCAGCGAGACTCAAAGAGAGTACATATAAGTGTGTTATGTTGAGTAAGAGGAGAAGGACAGCTCCAAGAGGCCACACTTTCCATTAGAACCAGAACTTGCTTTGAATGCAGAAAGAAGGCAATGCCGTTCTAAGAAGTACGGATAACCAGGGAACACTATCAGATCCTTTCTACTGCTATAGGCCGAATTGTGTCCCCTCACATTTGTATGTTGAAGTCTTAACCCCCAGTTCTGCAGAATGTGACTGTATTTGGAGATAGGGTCTTTAAAGCGGTAATTAAGTTAAATGAGGTCATTAGTGTGGGCCCTAATCCCATAACCTTAAAAGAAGAGAAAATTTGGACACAGACACACACAGAGGGAAGATCATCTGAAGACATAGGGAGAAGATAGCCCTCCACAAGCCAAGGAGAGACAGCTGAGAAGAAACCAACTCTGACGACATTTTGATCTCAGACGTCTGCCTCCATAACTGTGAGAAGATAAATATCTATTGCTTAAGCCACTCAATCTGTGACAATTTGTTATGGCAGCCCTAGCAAACTAATACACTGACCATGTTACTATATTAACCAGTCACTTATGCTGAAAATGACGACATAGAGGAAAGAGAAAGATACGGCAACCCATAGTTTCCTTTCCCTTAAGTTCTTTTTCACTCATCTGTAAGCTGAAGGTAGAGAGTGCTGGTTGAATGTATGTGAGTCAAAGAGTGAAATAAAAATAGCTGAGTTAATTTTGTGCAGCATTTCCATTGTTCTGGTAAGAACAAAACACATAAGCATGTATTGCTTTGTTAGGATTAAGTATTCAGTGATGCAATAAATGTAAAATACTTCCATCAATGTCTACACAAAATTGGTGATAACTGAAAGTATTTAATTTAGGCTTGGGTCTAAGCAATAAAAATGAATGAAAATAGAAAAAGTTTCCTTTAAAAGTAAATACATATAATGTTAAGTGATGCAATATTAGGTTTAAAGTTATATATTAATGAAGATTTGGAAGTTATGGAAGGGGTAGGTTAAGGAAAGGGTCTAAGTCTTTTCTTGTTTGGGACTATCAAAGATACTTTTTCAAACTTGATTCAGATAAAGAGAGAATTTTATCTCTTTTGCTCTGGATCTGTACCCTCTTTCCTTTCTAAGTATGTTACTTTATTTCCGTCTCTCCTAAATCGTCAACTGTGCTCTCTTGACTGCATCATTTCCATCAGCATGCACACACATTCTGGTGCCCCATCCTAAAAAGCAGACACAAAACCAATACAAACAAAGCAAGTCCTCTCTTGACCCAACATCCTTATCAGTTTCCTTTGATGGCTGGTCCACCTCTACCAACCTTTAGAGTTGGGGGCCTGGTCCTGAGCCCTCTTGTCTTCCCTCCTCTCTCCCTTCTCTCCTCCTCTCTCTTTTCTACTCTTTTCGTTTTCTCTCTCTAGACAATTTTAGATATTACCAGGGCTTTAAGTGCGATCTAAAGGCTGATGATTCCCAAGTTCTATACCTACAGCATGGGCTTCTCCCCTGAGCTACAGACCTGATATCTGACTGATAATGGGTAACTCCGCTTGGATGTTGCATGGGCGTAAGGATGATATGTTCAGTGCAGAGCTCTGCACTCTCTCCCTACCCTTCCCTCTTCCTCTTCCAGTGGTCTCCATAACAATTAATGGCACCATCATTCACTCAATTGCTCAGACCACAAACCTAGGTTTCATCTTTCTGTGTTTTCCCTCTCATTTGGCATATTGGAAATTCTCCCTTTTCTTTCCATTTTCACTGTCACCATTTTAATCAAAGCCACTATTATCACTTGACTGATAAATTATAAATCTCAGATCTGGTCCTCCTCTTCCACTCTTGCCCCTTCCTATTCCACAACAGAAGGAATAATCTTTTAAAATATGAATTAAATCATGTCATCTTTACTTAAAACACTTTGGTGCCTTCCTATCACACATAGAAAGATCCAAACTACTCACCCTGGCTTGTGAGTAGGGTGACCATGCATCTGGCTGCCTAATTTAAGCCTGGTTTACACCTGTTGTCCCAGCATAATTATCAATAGTGCCTGCTTTTCACTCTCAAAAGTGTCCCTCTGTGGATGATAAAGTAAAATTAATAATTATAATTATTTGCCACTCTATTGATCTGGCTCCTGCCTTCCTCTGCAACCTCATCATATACCACTTTTCACCCTACACTTTACTCCCTCTGGTTTAACTTCCCTTGAATATGCCGAGATTTCTCTCTTCTGGGTCTTTTTTCTTCTGCACGCAATGCTTTTCCTTCTGCTTCTTCTCATTCTTTGGTTCCCAGTTCAAAAGTCACCTTTTCAGAGACTTCCTTGTGAGTGCCTTATAGCTTCCCCTACTTATTTACTCTCTATCTCATTACTTTGTTTAGTTCCCATAGCACTTAGCATGGTATGCATCTTGTTTACTTTTTCACTTGTTTACTACATGTCCATGCATATCCCTTCCTTGAAGGCAAGTTCCATAGGGTAGGGCCTTGTCTTGTTCTCTCTTGTACCTTCAACCTGCTATTAAATATAAAATAGAGAAATACAGGTAATATGTATGTTCTAAAATCAAAATGTTGACAGCTAGCAAAATTTAAAACTATGAATGCACATGCTATTTAACTAGAGAAAATTAAAATAAAACAAAGAAAATATAGTAAGATACAGGAAGTAAAGGTAAGGATAAATGAAAATAAAAAGCAAAAAGCAGAAAAAATATAACATATCTGTAACTAAACATATTAGTTACCACAATAAGCATAAATGGGTTAAATTACCTAAGTAAAAGTTAAGACTCAGAATGAACTTAAAAAGTTTCCTGTTATATTTTGATTATGACATACATGTAAAACTAAATGACAGGTCTGATTACTTCCTTTTGTGAAGATTATAAGGTTTTTCACTTGATAAGTATCTTGAAAAGGTCCAAAGGACAATTCTCCTTTGGAGTTATGCCTTCCAAGTAGATACTTTATAACAGAAATTTTCTTCATTTGCTATCAAACTGTTTCCTAAAATTTTCAAAGCCACTAGGCCATAAGAAGAATTGGTTTTAGTAAGTATAAATTCAGACATGAATACATTTTTGACATTCAAGGGTGTGACTGATATTCAGGTGTATAATTTCAAAGGTTTAGTGGCACCTTGTGAATGGGAAGCCCATCCCTCTTTCCCGGCCACTCTCAATTAGCTCTGAGGAACATGCCATAAACATCAAGCTGTGGCTCAGGTGAAAAGCCTTAGACCCCAGGATTGGCCCTCTATCCATGCAGTTGTGTTAGTCCTGCTTGTACTCACAGGGAATATGTCTACCAATCCTTTAAACAACAAGTGGACTCAGGAACCTTTCAGAGCTTAGGCTGGCTCCGTCACCCACCTGCCCTCTAAAGTAATGGGACCTGTAACCCTTTACTCTCCCCTAGATTAGAGATTCTAATCTTCTTCCACAACTAGATCTGTGGTTAGGAGGGGGCATTGGTCTTGCTTTTCTTTTACTCCAAACTGGTTCTCTGTGTAGGGACACACTCAACTTGGGGAAAAGAAGGTGTTTTTAGTGACTATTTTGGAAAGAATGGTAGGAGAATAATGCCCACTCCCCCACTTTCCCAAAGATGTCCATGTACTACCCCTAGAACCTGTAAATAGGTTACATGACACAAGGGAATTAAGGTTGCAGATGGAATTAAGGTTGCTATTTGGCTGATCTTCAAGAGGGAGATTATCCTAGATTATCTGGGTGGGCCCAATAAGGGTCTTTAAAAGTGGAAGACAGAGGAGTAAAGCAGAGTCAGAAGGAGATGTGACAACAGAAGGAGGTCCTAGTGTTGCCATATCAGAAGGACTCAACACATAGATGCTGGCTTTAAAGATGGAGGAAAGGGCCACAAAAGCCTCTAGAAGCCGGAGAAGGCAAAGAAATGGATTCTCCCTTAGAGCCTTCAGGGATGAATGCAGCCCTGTGGACATCTTGATATTAGCCCAGGGAAAGCTGCGTTTGACTTCTAACCTACAGAATTGTTAAATAATACATTGTGTTGTTTCAAGACACTAAATTTGTAGTAATTTGTTACTGCAGTAATAAAAAAATAATACAACCCAGAGTAAGACAATAGAGAAAGCTCATTTTCATTAGAAAACATTCCCAGACTCAACGCTCAACTTTTCACATAAAAACCACCATTTAGTTTTCACATGCATTCTATAGATATGCAATCATTTTACAAAGGCTGATGTTGCCTTCCTAGAAGAGCACGTGATTTTGTGGAAGGCTTCCTTTGCACTTTTTGACTTCTCGTGCTCTGATAATATGTGCAGGTGGATGAGTTAAACTGAGGCAGTTACCTGTAGGTTTCAATTTTCACCTGGAGTCTCTTAAAAATTGAGCAAAAGCATACTTTCTGGGGGCTTGACTGATCAACATAAACATTATTGCTTTAATTCTTTATTTGATCTTCCTAGGTAGATAGTCTCCCGAAGGATAGAAAAAAAATGAAGGAAGCAGATGTTATGCAAATTATTTTCAGAGAACGTATTATACGTATATCATTTTAGGAATAAGGAGGGAAACTGGAAAACCCATCCCCGCAGGACCACACCAGACCCGCAGAACAGCTGTAATTCTGTATTTGAAGAGCTCCACAGAAGAAGGTCACATAGCTCCTCTTGGTAACTGACAGGATTCTATCCTAATGTGTCTTTCCTGCCCAAAGTGTGTGAATAAACATGTCTCAAATTGCTCTTAGTACCGTTACTTGCACCCCTGGGGGCATCTATGAATAAAAGGTCATGCTTAAATAGAATAGCACAGACATGCTATTAGTCGTGGTCTATTGGAAAAAAAGAGACAAAATAATTCACCTGCCCTTTTTTTTTACAAACAAGCAAAATGTTGTGTATATAATGGCACATTGCCTCTACTTTCAAAACTGCGAATTATCTGTTAGAACCTATTTATCCATAGTCTCAGGTTCCTCTCTTCTCCTTCTGAGATATCTGGGTTTACTCACAGACACCGTTCTCAAATGCTTATAAGTGATAACTTCTTCCCAGCTTAACCCTGAATGCAGGTTCCCCTTTTCTCCCAGACCTGTTCCTGCCCAGGCAACAAGCATAGAAGACGATGCGGTGAACCAGCCCTTGTCCTTGCTCCAGGTTCCCGTCACCGTGCCTGGGCCTTGGGCTTCTTCACTCAGGGTCCCCGTTCCCTGTGCCCAGCCCAGTTCTCACTGCTTCCGCTTGCTGACTACTCTCTGTTTCCAGACCACTAGAGATAATTTTGTCTTTGTCTTGACCTTCTGGAGAGAGAAATTTGCGCTACCTCCTGCAGCCTTGATTGCTGCCTGGCTCTTGTGTTACTGATTCCTGTCTGGTTGTCTTACTGCACCGGCCACCTATGCACTAGAATGACAATGCCACAAGTGAAGAACGCCATAGTGCACGATGTCTTACATTCCCCCAGCCTATGACTGTTACTAGGGTAGTCAGTACTTCGTCACATTCTGAAGGATTTTGAAAAGCTTCAGCCTCTTAAAACCAATAATGTTTACTTGGGTCCCAGAAAGTTTTACTAGCTTCTTAGTAAACGAGTAAAAACTAGTTATTTTTCACACACATACAATTTAATTGTTTAATGCTGTATTGAAACTATGCTCCCTTTCTTGGTTACATTCATGCAGAAGCATTTATCTGCCTTGACACTGATATTGTATGAAGCAAAGGCTGTCAATACGAGACAACACTTGCTCCTCTGGTCTAGCCTGTACCAATGGGGTCATTGCTATTGATCAAGGTGCTCTTCCCAGCAGGGAACCGAGGTAGTTTCTTATGTGCACCCAGCCCTGTAGACAGTCACTGCCAGACCACTGCAGTTGGCACTCTTCCATAGAAAGCATCATGGGCTTTAAAAAATAATAATTAATATCTTTTATTCGCACAGTGCTTTACAGCTTAGCAAGTGTTTTCTTATTTATTTTATTTGAACTTCACAAAAACTGTGACATAGGCAGAGTAGTTAGTACTATCTCTATTTGTTGGTGGAAATAGAGGCTCAAGGAGTGACTTTTCCAAGTCAGTCATTAGTATCTTCATCATTGGGAGTAGAAACTAGTTTTATAAACTCTGATTTGAGTGGTCTATCTACTACACCACTGCCCTCATAAATATACTTGCGTAAATAAAAATCAGGGAAGAAAACTCCAACTGTATGGTGATGTCTACTTGGAAGAAAAGAATGTTTGTCTTCCTTGAGGCCCTTCAGGACTTGTACATAAGAAAGTTGGCCCTGCCATTCATAAAGCCCTGGGCTCTGCATGGAATACCCACAGCCACAACACATTACTGCATACACTTGTGGATGTATCTGTCTCCTCTGACTAGACTATGCTCTCCATGAAGGATATGTCCATATGTTCTTTAGAATTTGGCACAAAGCAGATGCTCAATAAATCAATCATAACAGTAGCTAACATTTATTGAGGGTTTCATATGTGCCATACACTGTTTTAAGTCCCTTATTCATTTATTCCTCACAAATGCCCTATGCGAATCTATATACTTCTCAATTTTACAAATAGGGAAACTGAGTCACAAAAAGGCAAATAACTGGCCCAGATGACACAACTAAGGGTACAGTGCTACTTCATATTCCCTGCTCTTAATCACTTTGATATGCCAATAAAGGTTTGCTGAGCAAATGATGAGTGGTCTGCAAGGAGACAGGCCTCCTTGGCATAATGAAGTCCATTTTTTATTAGACTTGGGGTTTTGACAATGGCAAGGCAGGACAACCTTCTAGAATTCTATTAAAATCCTTACTGATGGCTCCACCAAAGAACTAAATCTCCTGCTGGTGGACTGAATGTCGGCAAATCAGACTTGCTGAGAAAGGTGAGTCTGGAGAACCAATGGACTCAGATTGGCAGAGGAAAGATAGGCAACATAAGAGACAATGGCAAAAGCAAAGTATAGGTGAGGACCGAATGTGGCTGCCAGACAGAGAATAATGTGAAATTCTCCTACTGAATCTCATCATTGCTGCTGTAGATTCTCAAACTAACCTGGAAGCTAAATATGAACATGTCTAAAAGCTCCTTGCTCTGCTCAGTGGGCAATTCACTGAGTGAAACTTGTACGCAAAGATGGTTCTCAATGCTCCTTCCCCACCAAGCTGTCCTCATGTCACAGATTCTCAAGTATCTGAACAGCCGGGCTGGACTCTATCTGCCCTGCCTGGGCAAGCCTCAGTATTCTCCTTGTTCACAGATTCAGGGTGCTCTTCTGAGGCCCAGATGTACTTTACTTTGTCTTTTTGTTTCCCAAAGTTTCTTGTGTTGATTTCAGATTTCCTGTCTGGAAAATAAAGAAAATAACAGTGCCTACCTTTATTAGTGAGGTCATGGGCCAAGCTGCTATAAAAAAGAGACCTTCTAAAATAAAGCAGCCCCAACATGATAATGTTGCCTCTTGCGCATTTAGCAGGCTAGAGGTCGGAGGTGGTCCAGGATAGGTAGAAGCTCCGCTCCACAAGATTTTGCCCAGGAATTAGGTTTCTTCTCTCTTGTTGTTTTACCATCATCATGAATATTGCCCTCATTTGACCAATTATGACCACGTCATGCTCCAGCCTGCTGGAGGTGGTGGGAGAGGGAGCAGAGAGCAAAGGATTTCTTTGTGAAGAATGTGACCAGGAAGTTGCTCATATCACTTCCACTTATATCCCATTGGCTGGAATTTAGTTACATGGCCATACCTAACTGCAAGGGAGGCTGGGAAATATGCTCTGAAGCTGGGCATTCATGTGTCTAGATAAAACTTGGGGTGGGAGGTTCTTACTAAATGAAAGAGGGGAGAATAGCTACTGGGGAACAATGAGCAGTATTTCTTGTGCTAACTTAGAAGGCTGTTTTAAGGATTAATTGAGGTAATGTACTTAAAGTATTTAAAAGAGTGCCTGGTACAAAGTGAATGTTTTCAAAGTTTGTGTTGTTCTAATAGTTATTATTATCATTGAGTGCCTACTATGTGCCTGGTATATTTTTATATTATTGCTCAGAACAACCTTGTGCAGTTAATATTATTATCCTGATTTTACAGAGGCTACCACACACAGCTATATAGATATATGTATATTCACACCCAGGGCTATCTGGCTCTAAACCTTATGCTCTTTCTAGTAGGACATACTGTCCTCACTCTGCCATTAATTTCAACTCTCTCTGTTCACTGCCACCTACAAATCCTCCTTTCTAACTATTTCCACCTGAGAGGGGTCATGTTAGGGATAAGTGAAAAAAGTTGGGTAAGCAAGGAGGGAGTAGTTGTTAGATTGGAAGCTTGAAAATTTAGGTTTGATCTGATGGGCAAAATGTAGCTAGGGGAAGTTCTTGAATGAAGGAGTGGTGCAAAGAAAGAGATATTAAGGATAATCTTCTCACCAGTTGGATGTTGGTCTAAAGGAACAGAGACCAACTAACTTTTTGTCATAAGCTAGGAATGAAAATTCAAAAAGGCAAGAGAAATGACTGTGAGACTGGAGAGAAAGTGTTGAATCTGAGAGATATCATGGAAAAATTTTTGGAAAGACTTTATTACAGAATTATTTTGAGGTATGTGGGAAACCATTTTCAACTTTATTGTGACACCATTATCTGTAACATAACATTTTGAAGACTAAACTCTTGCTACTTTCTGAAAACTTAACTCACCCTACAATTCCCCAAATAGCATCACTTTTTAAGATCTCCAAGTTGTAAATTCAAGAGACTACAGAAATAGTGATAAAATTAGCAGTAAAGAGTGGTGGGAAGGAATGCTGATCTGGGGAGTAAAACAATGTTTTGAGTTTTCCACAGGCTAGGCTCCATATATTGGTATATATGAAGTGTGACATGGGTGCAAAAAGCCATGAAAAGTCTAGATTTGGAGTGAAATTGAACTCTCAGACTATCTAACCATCTTTCAAGAAAAGACTTGGAAATGAAATTTTCAGGCCAGCCTCAGTTAGGTGTTATAAAGATGAAGAGAAGTCAGTAATGGAAAAAGAGGCGTAATCAGAGAAAGACAGCATGGTGGAAAGAAGATTGGATTTGAAGTTGAGCCCGATTCTGCCATTTCCTCACTGTCTGACTTTGGGCAGTTCTCTTAGGCTATCAGTAGGAAGTTTTCTCATAAGTTCAAGGGGGTTGGACACAGTGAACTCTAAATTGTTTTACAGAATGAAGATTTGATGTTTCCAGTTAGAAAGCGTGGAAGAGTTTCAAGAATGAAATGTTGGTTAAAATAGTCAAATACGGCAACAATCCATCCACCTCCTCTTCCCAGCCTAACCTTTGCCACACCACTTCAAAATTCCAGTACCACAAAAGAAACATCAATGAGCGTGTCAGTAAAAGTAACTGTATAATAAATAATGTTGGATACTCCACTAGAATTTAATGAAAGAATTATTAAATTTTATAGTCTGACAAATTTTACTTCTGTCATTTCCTTTCCAAGTCTAAAAATGCGTGAGTCACAGATTGGCGGACATAATATCCCAAATGCAAAAATGAATAAGGAAATTATGTTTTCTACATATGAGGTACTGTCCACTTGGAGATGTAGCAAAAGGTCATAGGTGTGAGGCACTTTGATACAATGGTAGCTTTGAGGATTTAAAATAATATCCTTTGATTATAGAGAATTTTGTTTTCATATGGTTGGATTTGATTTTGCTGGGCTATCTCTATTTGCAGGAGTTTTCCAGATCATAGTGCCTTGGGTTTTTTTACCCTTTGCAAAATGAAATTCAAGGACCTAGTATGTATGATATTCAAGCTACATAGTGCCAAACCCATCCCCTCACCAACAGAAAGAAATTCAAAACCTAGCTGACATTAATGTTTGAGGGAAAATGAAACTGTTCTCATCTGAATGAAAAAAAAACGTTGTTAGCAACCCATTTAACAAGGTATTAACAAAGTTCTTATGAGTCACTTTATTCTTAATCTTTTATGGAAAGATAATTTCTCAATTTAATTACTTTTTTTATTGGGGAAGAGAAATTTGACTTTGATTTCTCTGTTTAGTAAAAGAGTCTTGCTAATTAAAACAAGTATTTTCCGGGGCCGGCCCCATGGCTTAGCGGTTAAGTGCACGCGCTCCTCTGCTGGCCGCCTGGGTTTGGATCCCGGGCGCGCACCGACGCACTGCTTCTCCGGCCATGCTGAGGCCGCGTCCCACATACAGCAACTAGGAGGATGTGCAGCTATGACATACAACTATCTACTGGGGCTTTGGGGGAAAAAAAAATAAATAAATAAAAATTATAAAAAAACAAACAAACAAGTATTTTCCTGAAATTTATGGATATTAAATGGTTTATTTATTTTTTAGGAGACAACAATCCTATTTTTGAGAGAGAAAAAATTAAACTGAACAAATACTTCTTTAAAAGATTATTTAAAGGGGCCGGCCCGGTGGCGCAAGCGGTTAAGTGCGCGCGCTCCGCTGCGGCGGCCCGGGGTTCGCTGGCTCGGATCCCGGGCGCGCACCGACGCACTGCTTGGCAAGCCATGCTGTGGCGGCGTCCCATATAAAGTGGAGGAAGATGGGCACAGATGTTAGCCCAGGGCCGTCTTCCTCAGCAAAAAAAGAGGAGGATTGGCGGATGTTAGCTCAGGGCTGATCTCCTCACAAAAAAAAAAAAAAAGATTATTTAAAAAGTATAACCATTGGTCCTTGAATCCATATGAAAATATTGCTTGTTAGGGTTATAATTTATGCTTGGGGTCAGAGATTCAAATCTTGGCCCCATGACTTTCAAGTTGGGTGACATTGGGAAAGTCACTTAAATTCTCATGGCCTCATTATCCTTATAAAAGAAAGATAATAATAGCATCTATCTCATCAGCTTGTTTTGAGAATGAAGCAAGAGAAGACGTGTACGCAATTGGCACCTGGAAAGTATTACAGATCTAATGCTGCTCTCATGACTATTATTGTTATTATCAGAAAATTAATTAGGAAAATTATAAAAGCCAGAGAGTCAAAGTCAAAATAATCTCTTCAAGCTAAACTGAACATATGCTGGACGCAATAATTTTTTTCTGATAAAATATCTGGAACAGTCACAAATGAGTAAATGTTTCACATTTAGATTTGTTATTATATTTGTCATTATGCTTTCGTGAATTTCCAGAGAAAATTTCAAAAGATGCTATCACATTTCTGGGATAGAGAGAGCAAGGGTAGTTGCATAATTGGTTGAAAAATGTTTTAAAAAGAAAAATATTTGAGAATATTTACTGTTCTTCTGTTTATTTATACATCTATTTGTGTCTAGCCTCATTCTAAAAATAATGTGAGGTAGGAATTAGAAGATTAAAATTTGGCTAGTTAAACTTAATAACCAATGGAAATAGAAATAAGATGTTCCACAAAAAAAGGATAGGATAGGAAAAATATATTGGAAATATAAATATGAAAGGTTCTAATTCACTTAGGATAAGATACATTGAATTATCTGAAAATAAAATAAAACTTAAAAACTGAAGAAGTATCTATCTTACAGTTCTCTCAGCTTTGTAGCTGTAAAATTTAATTTGGAACAAGATACACTTTTCCTGGGCACCACGGAAATTCAGCATTGTACCCAAATACCTCAGCATAAAATGTACAACAGCAAAAACCCTCAGATAAGTGAGATAACGTGATAAATATTCATGAAAGACAAATTTTCTTTCCAAAATGAATAACAATAGAGCTAACAAGAACTTAGTTGTACACTTATTGGAGATTCATGTCATCTTCAACTGTGACCACAGCGTACCATTTTTAAAAAACAAACAAACAACAAGAATTAGTGATCTTATTTGCCCTGAAAATGCTGGTGAGATTCTTGGCCCTAGCCACAAAATGCCGGTGCTTTTGTGGAAGACACTGTTGTAGGTTTTGGGGAATGCCAAGATGAAAAAAAGATATAATCTATTCCAGACTTGTTGGAAACAACAGCAACAAAATAGCAACAAACAATTTCAAAAGTGTGGTAAGTGCTACAAAATTGAAGCAGGTAAGACGCACACACACACAGGTGCATATAAGTGCAAATAAATTATATTCGTTCTGAATCTGACTTCATTTGCAAATTTGAAGGTAAGGCAGTAGGATTTTACCTCTCAATACTTTCAGCCAATTACTGTCCTACATATAGTAGTTAATAATAGCAGAATCATCTGTCAGGAACATCTATAATACAAAGCTAATCAATTAATTCTTCATGCAACGACTACAGATGACTTCTCTTCCCGGTAAGATTTTGTAAGATTTTCTAGGTGGATTTCATAGGGTAGATTTTCTACTTTAGTTAAGAACACTGTTGCTCAACCGAATTTGTTGTTATTCCTCATCATTAAGCTAGTGTGTGGCTGGGAAATTAAAATCAATTAAGGGGCAGGCCCAGTGGCACAAGTGATTAAGTGCACATGCTCCGCTGTGGCGTCCTGGGGTTCGCCGGTTCAGATCCCGGGCGCATACCAACGCACCGCTTGTCAAGCCATGCTGTGACAGTGTCCCATATAAAGTGGAGGAAGATGGGCACGGATGTTAGCCCAGGGCCAGTCTTCCTCAGCAAAAAAGAGGAGGAACGGCAGATGTTAGCTCAGGGCTGATCTTCCTCAAAAAAAAAAAAATCAATTAAAATGTTTATTAATTACTGTAATATGCCAAGCATTATTAAAATAATTTTAACATTGTCCTAACTAAGCCTAGCCACTGTTTTCCAAACTGCCTTCTGTGGTCAAGTCAATTGGTAAACATTCCATATAACCTATCTTTCTACCCTCAAAGATGCACAATGCACATTAGACTATTAAATTCTTTTATAAATATTTATTTTAAAAACTTGTTTAACCTGCAGTTTCCCAAGCTTAATAAGGAAACAGCTTTCAAAGAACAGCTATTAACGTGTTATTGGACTTCAGACTTTTGTGGAATAGAATCTGGATACTCTTGCCAAATAAAAACAGGTCAAAAATAGCTGTGCTACACTCCGAGGTCAAATATAAATGACCTTGGAAAACACGTCATTCTGTAATATGGGCACCCCCTCCCTTCATGGTTGCAATTAATCAGATTCAGATGAGTATAATCCAATATGTCAGTACTGCAGCTTCAGATCAACGAGCAGGTAATTTTGTTACCAGGAGGCTGGTAGAACCCTGTAAAGACAAGATCTTTGAGGGCTTTTGTAAAGGAGAAGGAATGTCTTCCTTCATCCTATGCCTATGCAGAAGGTGGTTTGCTTCGCGAGGTTCTGAGGGAACAATTTACTGTTCAAATCAAGACACTTTTGGGAGTGAGAGGGGCAATATCACTAAGGACACAGACCCAGGACTGCCTGACGCAAGCTTGGTCACAATCCGTCTCCGTGCAGGTGGTCTGTGCAGAAGACCATTGCTTTCCTGGCCTCCTCAGCCAATTAAGAGGATCAAAAGTATGCTTGTTCTTTCGTTCCATAAATTTACTAATGAAAGAAAAATCAAAGAATAAACTATGAAAAGAACATTTACAATTGCATGCCTCTTCTCAGTTCACTAGTTTACAGTTTCCACAGAAAATTCTTTGCTATAGGGACAACTATTTTATTTTATTTATTTATTTTTTAAATTTTTTGTTTATTGCAGTAAAATTGGTTTATAACATTGTATAAATTTCAGGTGTACATAATTATACTTCTATTTCTGCATAGATTACATCATGTTCACCACCCAAATACTAATTACAACCCATCACCACACACATGTGCCGAATTATCCCTTTCACCCTCCTCCCTCCCCCCTTCCCCTCTGGTAACCACCAATCCAATCTCTGTCCCTATGTGTTTGTTTATTGTTGTTATTATCTACTACTTAATGAAGGAAATCATACAGTATTTGACCCTCTCCCTCTGACTTATTTCACTTTGCAAAATACCTTCAATGTCAATCCATGTTGTCACACATGGCTGGATTTCATCATTTCTTATGGCTGAGTAGTATTCCATTGTGTATATAAACCACATCTTCTTTATCCATTTGTCCCTTGATGGGCACTTAGGTTGCTTCCAAGTCTTGGCTATTGTGAATAACGCTGCAATGAACACAGGGGTGCATGTATCTTTACAAATTGGTGTTTTCAAGTTTTTTGGATAAATACCCAACAGTGGAATAGCTGGAGCATATGGTAGTTCTATCCTTGATTTTTTGAGAAATCTCCATACTATTTTCCATAGTGGCTGCACCAGTTTGCACTCCCACCAGCAGTGTATGAGAGTTCCCTTCTCTCCACATCCTCTCCAACACTTGTTGTTTCCTGTCTTGTTAATTATAGCCATTCTGACGGGCGTGAGGTGATATCTCATTGTAGTTTTGATTTGCATTTCCCTGATAGTTAATGATGCTCAACATCTTTTCATGTGTCTGTTGGCCACCTGTATATCTTCTTTGGAGAAATGTCTGTTCAGGTCTTCTGCCCATTTTTTAATTGGGTTGGTGGTTTTTTTGTTGCTGAGATGCATGTGTTCTTTATATATTTTGGAGATTAAGCCCTTATCAAATGTATGGTTTGCAAATATCTTCTCCCAATTGTTAGGTTGTCTTTTAATTTTGTTGATGGTTTCCTTTGCTGTGCAGAAGCTTTTTAGTTTGATGTAGTCCCATTTGTTTATTTTTTCTATTGTTTCTCTTGCCCAGTCAGACATGGTGCTTGAAAATATGTTGCTAAGACTGATGTCGAAGAGCATACTGCCCATGTTTTCTTCTAGAAGTTTCAGAGTTTCAGGTCTTACATTCAAGTCTTTAATCCAGTTGGAGTTAATTTTTATGTATGGTGTAAGGTAAGGGTCTACTTTCATTTTTTTGCATGTGGCTATCCAGTTTTCCCAACACCATTTGTTGAAGAGACTTTCTTTTCTCCATTGTATGTTCTTGGCTCCTTTGTCAAAGATTAGCTGTCCATAGATGTGTGGGTTTATATCTGGGCTCTCGATTCTATTCCATTGATCTGTGTGTCTGTTTTTGTGCCAGTACCATGCTGTTTTGATTACTATAGCTTTGTAGTATATTTTGAAATCAGGGAGTGTGGTACCTCCAGGATTGTTCTTTTTTCTCAGGATTCCTTTAGCTATTCAGGGTTTTTTGTTGTTCCATATAAATTTTAGGATTCTTTGTTCTATGTCTGTGAAAAATGTTGTTGGAACTTTGATAGGGATTGCATTGAATCTATAGATTGCTTTAGGAAGTATGGACATCTTAACTACGTTAATTCTTCCAATCCAAGAGCACGGAATATCTTTCCATTTCTTTGTGTTTTCTTCAATTTCTTTCAGCAATGTTTTATAGTTTTCGGTGTACAGATCTTTCACCTCTTTGGTTAAGTTTATTCCTAGGTATTTTATTCTTTTTGTTGCAATTGTAAATGGGATTGTATTCTTAATTTCTCTTTCTGCTACTTCGCTGTTAGTGTATAGAAATGCAACTGATTTTTGTATGTTGATTTTATATCCTGCAACTTTACTGTATTCGTTTATTACTTCTAAAAGTTTTCTGGTGGGTTCTTTAGGGTTTTCTATATATAAAATCACGTCATCTGCAAATAGTGACAGTTTCACTTCTTCCTTTCCAATTTGGATCCCTTTTATTTCTTTCTCTTGCCTGATTGCTCTGGCTAGGACTTCCAGTACTATGTTAAATAGGAGTGGTGAGAGTGGGCATCCTTGTCTGGTTCCTGTTCTTAGAGGGATAGCTTTCAGTTTTTCACCATTGAGGATGATATTAACTGTGCGTTTGTCATATATGGCCTTTATTATGTTGAGGTACTTTCCTTATATACCCATTTTATTGAGAGCTTTTATCATAAAGCAATGCTGTATCTTGTCAAATGATTTCTCTGCAGCTATTGAGATGATCATGTGATTTTTATTCTTCATTTTATTAATGTGGTGTATTACGTTGATTGATTTGTGAATGTTGAACCATCCCCGCATACCTGGAATAAACCCCACTTGATCATGGTGTATAATCTTTTTAACGTATTGTTGTATGCGATTTGCTAGTATTTTGTTGAGGATTTTTGCATCGATGTTCATCAGTGATATTGGCCTGTAATTTTCTTTGTTTTTGTTGTCCTTGTCTGGTTTTGGTATCAGGGTAATGTCGGCTTCGTAGAATGAGTTAGGGAGCTTCTCCCCTCTCCATTTTTTGGAAGAGTTTGAGAAGGATAGGTATTAAGTCTTCTTTGAATGTTTGGTAGAATTCACCAGGGAAGCCATCTGGCCCTGGACTTTTATTTTTGGGAAGGTTTTTTATTACTGTTTCAATTTCCTTACTGGTGATTGGTCTATTCAAATTCTCTACTTCTTCTTGATCCAGTTTTGGAAGGTTGTACGATTCTAAGAATTTATCTATTTCTTCCAGATTGTCGAATTGGTTGGCATATAGCTTTTCATAGTATTCTCTTATAATCTTTTGTATTTCTGAGGTGTCTGTTGTAATTTCTCCTCTTTCATCTCTGATTTTACTTATTTGTGCCTTCTCTCTTTTTTTCTTGGTGAGTCTAGCTAAAGGTTTGTCAATTTTGTTGATCTTTTCAAAGAACCAGCTCTTGGTTTTATTAATTTTTTCTATTGATTTTTTAGTCTCCATTTCATTTATTTCTGCTCTGATTTTCATTGTTTCCCTTCTCCTACTGATTTTGTGCTTTGTTTGTTCTTCTTTTTCCAGTTCCTTTAGGTACATTGTTAGATTGTTTATTTGAGATTTTTCTTGTTTGTTGAGATAGGCCTGTATTGCTAGAAACTTCCCTCTTAGAACTGCTTTTGCTGTATTCCATAAATTCTGGCATGTCGTATTTTCATTTTCATTTGTCTTCAGGTATTTTTTGATTTCTTCTTTGATTTCTTCATTGACCCAGTCGTTGTTCAGTAGCATTTTGTTTAATCTCCATGTATTTGTGGCTTTTCTGATTTTCTTCCTATAGTTGATATCTAGTTTCATACCGTTGTGGTCAGAAAAGATGGTTGGTATTATTTCAATCTTCTTAAATTTATGGAGACTTGTTTTGTGGCCTAATATGTGATCAATCCTGGAGAATGTTATGTGCATTTGAAAAGAATGTGTATTCTTCAGTTTTTGGATGGAATGCTCTGTGTATATCTACTAGGTCCATCTGTTCTAGTGTGTCATTTAAGGCCAATGTTTCCTTATTGATCTTCTGTTTGGATGATATATCTGTTGATGTAAGTGGAGTGTTAAAGTCCCCTACTATTATTGTGTTACTGTCTATTTCTCTTTTTATGTTTGTTAATAATTGCTTTATATATTTAGGTTCTCCTACATTGGGCGCATAAATATCTACAAGTGTTATATTCTCTTTTTGGATTGTTCCCTTGATCATTATGTAATGCCCTTCTTTGTCTCTTTTTACAGTTTTTGTTTTAAAGTTTATTTTGTCTGATATGAGTACTGCTACCCCAGCTTTCTTTTCATTGCCATTTGCGTGGAGTACCTTTTTCCATCCCTTCACTTTCAGTTTGTGATTGTCTTTAGGTCTGAAGTGTGTCTCTTGTATGCAGCATACATATGGGTCTTGTTGTTTTATCCAATCAGCCGTCCTATGCCTTTTAATTGGAGCATTTAGTCCATTGACATTTAAAGTAGCTATTGATAAGTATGTACTTACTGCCATTTTTTAACTTTTTTTTTCCTCAGTGTTTTAGTAGTCCTTCTCTGTCCCTTTCTCCTTCTATACAGAATTGATGGTCTCTTTAGTTTGACCTCTGTCTGAAAGCTCTACTCTTTAACTCCCCTCTTCCCTCATTTTATGTTTTTGATATCATGTCTAACCTCTTTTTTGTGCATTTGTATTCATTACCCTCCTGTCATGGAAATAGATAATTTTTCCTATTTGTGGTCCTCTCTTTTCCCCTTAAATCAGTCCCTTTAACATTTCTTGTAGCACTGGTTTCTTGGTGACAAACTCCTTTAATTTTTGCTTATCTGGGAAATTTTTGATCTCTCCTTCCATTTTGAATGATAACCTTGCTGGGTAGAGTATTCTTGGCCGCAAGTTTTTTCCTTTTAGCACTTTAAATATATCATGCCACTCTCTTCTAGCCTGTAAGGTTTCTGCTGAGAAGTCAGCTGATAGCCTTATGGGGTTTCCTTTGTATGTAACTTGTCTTTCTCTTGTGGCTTTTAGGATTCTCTCTTTATCTTTAATTCTGGACATTTTGATTATGATGTGACTTGGTGTGGGCCTCTTTGGGTTTATCTTGTTTGGGGCTCTCTGTGCTTCCTGTACGTGGATGTCTGTTTCCTTCCTTAGATTAGGGAAGTTTTCATCTATTATTCTTGAAATAGATTCTCTGCCCCTTTGTCTCTCTCTTCTCCTTCCGGGACACCTATAACAAGGATGTTAGTGCACCTGATGTTGTCCCAGAGGTTAGGGACAACTATTTTATACAAAGAATACGAATGAGGCATGAAAACAGGAAAGGGAAAAAATGAACGACTGATAGAATAATAAAATAGAAATTTTTGTTTTTGAGGAAGATTGGCCCTGCGCTAACATCTGATGCCAATCTTCCTCTTTTTTTTCTTTTTTCTCCCCAAAGCCCCAGTAGATAGTTGTATGTCATAGTTGTGTATCCTTCTAGTTGCTCTATGTGGGACGCTGCCTCAGCATGGCTTGATGAGTGGTGAGTAGGTCTGAGCCTAGGATCCGAACTCATGGCCTCCGGGGCCGCTAAAGCTGAATGCGCAAACTTAACCGCTCTGCCACTGGGCTGGCCCCTAAAATAGAAATTTTAAGTTGATTTTGAAATGGAAAAGAAAGCCAGAAAACAAAGTTCCTGAAAACTCCTCAAATGAGGATGACACGGATTTTCTATATGCATAATCATGAAATGGCAGAAAGAGTACAGACAAGAAACGTGTAAGCTAGGCTTCAATCCTATTACCCGTGTGGCTTTGTTATCAAACCAAGTGGGCTCGCCTCCTGGTGAGTTAAATAAGACTCTATACCAGTGGAAGTTGTCTCACAAAGTCAAGTGTATTTGCAGCAAATAGGAGGCCATGAGGAATCCTTTCCAAAGTCATGGCGTCCCCAAGCAAAGGGAAGGAGAAAACTTTATTTGGTTGAGGAATGAAAATTCAAAAGGGAGAGGCGGGTATTCGCTTGCATAGGCTCAGTTGGAGAATGTGCTTCCACATAATGAGGCCTAAGCTGCTCCTGGAGAGATCTTTGCATTAAAAATAAGGCAGAGGTCATGGGCGTAGCTCTTGTGGGGAGGCTTGGTCAGTTTCAGGAAGGCTAGTGGTTACATCTCCCTTGAGTTTCTCACTTGATAAATTTCAGGATGGCTGGTGGTTACATCTCCTTAACATACAAAAGGAAAAGAAACAACTTGGAAAAACAGTTAATTACTTCCAAACCCACCTTGGAGTTTCTCGAGGCACCTGGTCTGCGACAGCTTTAGCCAAATCACTTCCTCAAATCTGTTTTCTTCTCTGCATCATAAAACATTTCATCATACCTCACAGCATTGTTGTGAGGACTGAATGAGGCAATGCATGGGGAAATGCACCGAGAATCATAAAGGCACTACCTCAATACTTGCAATTTTATCTACTATTTTACACTAAGTAATTACAGCACCACCTCTGAGGACTCCCTCGCAGCCCTCTAGATTATCTGCTTTTACGAGGCATACAAGGAAATTGAAAGTAAGTATTCCCACAAGTTCTACATTTCTGCTCCTCCTTACCCCCAGAGAGGGACTTTTTTAAAGTTGTCTGTGCCTAGGGTCTTGAAACAATTTCTTAAAACTAGGCTATAATAGGTAAGCAAACCAAAGAGACCAGTTCCCTGGGCAGACAGTAAACTGACAGATAGGCTGAGTACACAACAGCCACATTCTACGTGGCTGACACCGTGTTTCGCCGATGGCTCCATTCAGAGGACTCAGCCTGGTCCCGTTATAAGACATGCCCATGCCCCGCGACATTGATGGGCTCATTCCTTGCCAAAACTTTGTTGCTCATTGTGCAGAGTAAACCAAGGATTGTCTTTAATGACTTTGCCTTAAATAGTTGGATAAACAACATCAGTAACAACTTAAAAGACAAAGAAGCAGGCACAATTTAATATCGGTTTAAATTAACTGATTTTAAACATGTCTGGCCTTTCCTGTAACATATGTGTCTGATGGACGGCCCCTCTCCCGCTCCACCACTTCCCTGCTCTCCATTCCACCCACCTCTTCCTTACCAAGACAAATAAGCTTTGCATTATCTTCATTTATTCTATCGTTCTCCACTTAACTTGCAATTTTCCAGATCCTGGCAGATATTCCATATCTTGTATTTTACATCTTCCTGCTTGATTTACATTTCTGCACAGGATGAGAGGGAGAATGATGAGTGAGGATGAAGAGCTATTTCCTTTAACGTCTTTTTATGACTCTGGAAGGAAGGAGCAGCATATAGTGGCTGCAGCGTGGGAAGAAAAACAGAGTACATGAGAGTCGTTTTGGTTTGAGATGCTGGTAAATACTATGACTTCCAAAGTGTAACATCTGTTTTTTTTTTAATTTCAGTGTTAACAACTGTGCAAGTTCTGTATGAAAGGCTATTTGCAACCATCGTGTGTAGATACCTACAGCTAGTTCTCAAAAAATGTTAGCAAATTCTGTTCTTTGCCTCAGTTTTCATTCTCTACCAGCCTCTGGTATTTATGCCCCTGTATCTCCACAGAGAATGAATTATTTATTATTATTATTATTATTATTTTTTGAGGAAGATTGGCCCTGAGCTAACATCTGTTGCCAATCTCCCTCTTTTTTTCTTTTTGCTCCCCAAAGCCCCAGTACATAGTTGTATATCATAGTTGTAGAGTTGTAGCTCTTTTGTGTGGGATGCCCCCTCAGCATGGCTTGATGAGTGGTGACTAGGTCTGTGCCCAGGATCCGAACTGGCAAACTTTGGGCTGCCTAAGCACAGCATGTGAACTTAACTACTATGCCACTAGGCTGGCCCCGAATTATTTTATAAGTTCTTGGGATTATTTGTGTATTAAAAGAAGACCAAAGCAAAGAAATCTTAAATTAATTAAGTCCTTTTCTTTTTTTCCTCCCTAAAGCCGAGTGCATAGTTGTATATTCTAGTTGTAAGTCCTTCTAGTTCTTTTGTGTGAGCCGCCGTCACAGCATGGCTACTGACAGACGAGTGGCATGGTTCCGTGACTGGGAAGCGAACCTGGGCCGCCGAAGTGGTGAGAGAACCAGACTTTAACCACTAGTCCCTTAGGGCTGGCTCTCAAAGTAATTAAATTCTAATGACAGAATGTGAGACATTGTGGAATTGGGATTTTTAAAAAAACTGGACTGCTTCAAATCACATCACAGAGGTAAACACTTATTCTGCTGACACATAAGTTGATATTTCACGTTCCACAACAAAAAGTGTAGCATAACAGGTTTACATTTAAGGGGTTGACAGTGTGCGACTCTGGGAAATGTAGCAGGCCTCAAGCTTAGGGCTATAGGATTAAAAATGAATGAGGCATAGTCTCTGTCCTCCATGGATCAAAATCTAATTAAATAGTAACACAGAACTATAAAGGTGTGCTAAATAATTCCCACAGAAACTATATTCTAGAGAGAGGAAGGCAACAAACAGTGAAGATCCAGCTTGTGCTGGATGCTGCAATATGTCATCTCACAAAACGCCAAAAACCACAGTGTAGGTATGATATATATACTATCCTATTTCCCATTTTCAGATAAAATGTTTAAGACTCGGGGAAGTTCATTTATTTGATTTGAGTTTTATAGCACAGTCATGAATGACTTGGGTTCAATTAAGAAAATCCATAGTCTTCGGGCAAAACATTTTTCAAGAGAGAAGAGTTGGGCTTTCAGAAGATCTTTGAAGAAAATGAAAATACTGATTCCTGTCCTCAAAGTCTTTAATCTGGTTCCAGACATCAAAATGGTCTCCAAGTCAGTGCTTAAATGACTGCATTTATAGTCAATAATCATGCTTAATTATTGTGGGGGAAAAAATGAAACCTGCTTTAAGAATTCAAACCCAAATTTCTAGTCCATATTTCCACAGTACTTGACAAATTTTAAAACAGTTTTCCAAAAGGATTAATTTGTGGTCCCTTTGCATAGCAAATATAACAGTGAATGTGATAAAATTGAAAAACAATTTCATAAATAACATAGCCAATTAATTAGTAATGTCCAAATATTTAAAGTTATAAATCAAACTATTAACCTGTTAAGTAAAATGTATTCTAGCTTTCTACCTTGACAAATGGGACTTAGTATAACAAAATAAAATATGTGTGTGAAGTTACGGTATTAATATGACCAAAATTTGGTAAAATATCAAAGATGACATTTATTCTTGTGATTGCCTGAATCATCTGTTGATGGGCTAATAGTGTTTGGATGAATGATCAAATAAAAACATATGCAATTCATAAATTATTGTAAACTTAATACATATGCTTTATTTTTTCTTTTCTTTGAGCAAAATCACTAATTCATGTTATTTTTGCTCAAATTACGGAATTTCATTATGCAAGAATCTATTGCATTCAAGCTATCAGAGAGGAAGGCTTTGACAAGCTAATTAATTTGTCCTTTCTCTTACCTAAAAGTTTCCCTCTCTCAAATCTTGCCCACATTCCAAATCAAGCTCTATCTCTGGCACCATCAGAGACCCAACACAGAAAACTTCATTTGGACACAGTTATCTTTTGTTTAGTAGACAGACGGCAAGAGATATGAAGAAAGCCTGGCTGTATTAGTCATAAGAGGGGATGGTCAAAGTCACAGTCAGTGGTGTGTGGGAGCCAGCTCATATGGGCTTGAGAGGATCCACTGATGGCATTTTTCCCAATTCTGAGACCAGTGACATCGCATCATGTCACATTGGCATACATCCCATGGTGGGAGTATTTACACCCTGGGAATCAGCACATGCCACACATCAAGTTCTCCCTACCCCCTTGAGCTGGTTATCAGCACAGCACTGGATATGGGTTGCTCTGAACGTTGGTTTGTGAGTGACAGAGGTGTGGCTGTGTCCTTTAATAAATTTATTTAGTGCATGGGTTTGTGATATGCAGAGCCCTCTAAAACACTCTTGCCTCTCTTGCCTGGGTCTAAGGGCAGCACTGATTTCATTAGATTGTTCTCTGTGAGCTGTCATTTTCTGTAATTCTCTAAACCAAAAAATAATTTTAGAGACTTCATGATTTTTCCCCTCAAAGGAGACTATACATTTTACCCATTTGGTACTCATCCTATAGCTAAGTAAAGTTATAAAGTTATGTGTTGGGCACAACATTGTGAAATAAATATCTCTTTTCTTAGTCTAAATTGATATAATGTTCTTAATCTGTTTCTTCTTTTTCATGGTTACTAGAGCAGATTTTATGTTATGAGCATTGATCAAATTAGGAAAGTGAGATGTTTCTGGATAAAAATACCTAAGGAAGTTGTGTGTGTGTGTGTGTGTTACTAAAATTGTGCTAATTGTTTAACTTTTAGAAAGATAGGTTTTAAAATTGAAAAGATTCTCAATTAGTAAAAAGAAAGATATCAATAAGAAGATGGAACATTGTAGGAAAAACAAGACTGGAGCAGATTAATTTTGTTAAATTAAACAAATGTAGTACATAAAAACAATTTAAAAGTTCACCATAGAATTCTTGTTCTAGATAATATAAAAAAGGCAAAATAGCTTGGGTTGCCAGGAATTCATCATGGTAATTAAGAAACTGGTATATAAAGCAGAGAAGGAATTCATGTAACTACCCAACACAAAGCAGATCTTCCAATGTAGAATTATTTCCATCTTGTTCTTTATATGATAAGTATGCTTAGACCAGAGCCCTGTCAACTCTTATAACATACTCAACTATTCATCCATTTCCCTCCAAGGCAAATAGATTAGTAATTCATACTTGGGCTTTATGAAAATACTATCGTAAAAATATCCTGACATATGTTGACCATCAAAGCCAGGTACTGTATCTTTTCCTCTTAGAATGAATTCAACTCAGTTGATTAAATATGTTTAATATATTATAGGGTTTACATTTATAAATTAATTTAGTTCAAAATGCTTTTCTGTGCATACTTTTGTTTGTAAAAATAAGCTTGGTTAAAATTATGCTTTATGTTTAAAAATTGGATATGAAGTTTCGAGTGTTTCCTCAGTTTTGAATTGAGGATTTGTTTTCATAGTTGAGCAGGAAATTATTTCTATTCTGTGAGAAGCAGGGCAACTTATGGGGAGTACAGATGCTAAGAAATATAACAGAAAATGCATTTGTTCCTTACTTTCCAGTGTGGAGAAAGCAAGGAGATATTTAGCTATACATTTAATGAGGCCTATTTATTCAAGTTTAGTATCCAATGCCTCTTTGCTCAAGCATCTATCTATGATTTTGCCCATTTTTGCTGTAAATTACTTGGGCTAATGGCCAGAAAGTTGGGCAAGGAGTTTGCCACGGGCTGCCTCACATCAAGTTGTACACACTTGTTGTCTGTCCTACAACAGTGCCACATGGCTTAGTGTAAATCCCCACCTGAGACTTGAAATGACCATTGGGCAGGGCTTATACCTGTTTGCTTTTCCAAAAGGGAGGACAGAGTAGTAAGAGACTTGCATAAAGAGTGACATGTGAAATGAGTGATAATTTGCAAAATTTCACCTCTAACCTTTCCTAGCCCTAATTTTATTATAGGGCCCAGATTGACAAGGGGCAAGTTGCAGCTGCCTTAATTGGAATAAAATAGAAAGGAGGTAGTGGAGTGGAGGCACAGGGCCAGTGGATAGAAAAAAAAAATCACAAAAATAGAACTTTAAAAAAGTCATGGTTTGGGGGCCGGCCCGTGGCGTAGCGGTTAAGTGCGCACGCTCCGCTGCTGGTGGCCTGCGTTCAGATCCCAGACGCGCACTGACACACAGCTTGTCAGACCATGCTGTGGCGGGGTCCCATATAAAGTGGAGGAAGATAGGCACAGATGTTAGCCCAGGGCCAGTCTCCCTCAGCTAAAAGAGGAGGATTGGCATCAGATGTTAGCTCAGGGCTGATCTTCCTCACCAAAAAAAAAAAAAGTCATGGTTTATAGTCAATATTTTTTTATCTGGAGAAACAGCATTTGAAATTACAGAAAATTCTTTAACCGTTTAGGCCTTATTAGAACTATGCAAAACAGATTAGTGGGTAATCTCATAGAATACTACTTGTATATCCTAATTCCCACATATTTGTCAGAAATAACATAAGAAAATGTGTCTATTGTGAGCATACCATTTATTGATTTTATCTCTCGATATGTTCCAGAAAAGCGGGCTGCTCATTAGGGCCCAGGTCTCTGGTAGCTATTTGGAGCGGCTGTTGTGGCGGCACTGTCTACATCACCTCTTCAGGACTGAGGCCCCATTCCCCCAGCTGCTGGGAGTGTTGGAGGCTGATGGCCTTAGGCCAATGAGAGCTACCTCACCCAAGGCCTCATGCCAACCCCTGACCTCCTCCCCAGGCTATACCCACCCCATCCCTGAGGAACCCATATCCAGTGAAGGCAAGATGCGGCCTCTTTGCTGCCATGGGACAACTCTGAAGGACCATCTCAGCGCCAGAGCTCCCTGTGGAGTTGGTTGAGGCCTTTGTTGAGATTGTACACATTTTACCTCCCTTCTCTGCCCTAATGTACTTCCATCACTGTCCCAAGAGATGGGGATCCCAATGACCACCTATACCTGAATCTCTGTCCCAGAGTGTGATTCCTTGAGGTATTCCTGATAAAAATTTGGTCTTCTAGAGTTTGATACATTCACACTCCCTGGAGCTGCCCTTACAGGCCTAGTCACCTGCACAGCTGCAGTGGGGCTCAATCCTTGAGCTCCTAACATTACAGCTTTTAAAAAAATATACGCTCATCTATAGTCACTGCTCCCAAAGTGTTATGTTAGAGGGGCTCCATCACATGCTGTGGCAAAACTAGCTCTTCTCCTCCAAACTTTGGGCACATGTGTTGGCCTGTGTTTACCCAATCTTTATGATGAATTTCACTTTGGGGGTCTTAGTTTCCCTGCTTACCAGCAACCCTTAGTTAGGACCATGAGAATCAATTGTGGGCGAGGGCCTAGTAATATGGAATCACAAAAACAGGTGTTCCAGGTCTTAATCTTTTTCTTCTGGAATGTTCCTTGGGTGTTATTAAGATTTGCCCATTCCCCTCTCCCATTATCAAGCCTGTAAATCCAAAGGTATCACATAAGGTGGTCTCCATCAGGTCACAAATAATCCTGATACATTCTATTCAAATCAGCATAGCCAAGAGGGAACACTCAACTGCTGTGGAAGGGACAAAGAAAATCTGCTCCAAGGTAGGTCTTTGTATCCACTGAAGCAAAGAAAAAATTTGCAACTTCCTTCACAAAAAATAAAATAAAATAAATAAAAATAGATATGAGGGGGCTGGCCCTGTGGTGTAGTGGTTAAGTGCATGCGCTCCGCTGCTGGCGGCTCGGGTTCGGATCCCGGGCACACACAGACGCACTGCTAGTCAGTCCATGCTGTGGCGGCGTCCCACATAAAGTGGAGGAAGATCGGCATGGATGTTAGCCCAGGGCCAGTCTTCCTCAGCAAAAAGAGGCGGATTGGCATGGATGTTAGCTCAGGGCTGATCTTCCTCACAAAAAAAAAAAAAAAATAGACATGAGCTCTCCTTTCCAATAACATTTACTACTATAAAGACAAAAGGCTAAATAGAAGTAGTATCAATGATATAACTTGAATTATTAATGATGGATACTGCTCCCCTTATCATTCTTTATTCATAAGAAACTTGAAAAAAATCCTTTCTTAACAGCTTTAACAAGATGCTCATAAATTTTTCTTTTGCAAATAATATGCATATTAAGACTATTCTTTTTTTCTGAGTCTAGACTTCTATCTAAATGTTTAATAGTTCTCAGTTTTATGATTCTGGAGTGTTCATATCTCTCTCCCCATCACTCATCCTTCATTTCTTATACCACTTACAATCTCCCTAGACTTTGCGTCTGTCAGCTTGCTTTACACGGCTACCTCTTTACCCCATATAAACCGCTGGACTTAAGTACAAGACTTTTTTCCTGTTTTCTTTTATATAGCCTAAGATTTTAACATAAAATCTTTACTCCTCCATCAAATAATTTATCATTTTCCAAACTTCAGTTCTCTCTATCACCAGCAGAAGTAACTTGCAACTCTAGAAATTTGCATAGACTGAAACACAGCTTCTTGCGAACCTCAAAAAAAAATGTAAAGTAAATTAATGTACGCTGGCATTTCACAAAGAAGGGATTTTTAAACACACGCACGCACTTTCCCTCCTTTGTGCATATATTGTTAATTTTGTGTAAAATATTCTTTCCTATTTTGTCCTCTTGGCAAAATAAAAATCCACTTGAATTTCTTTGAAACTTCCCTCACATCCCCACTCTATATCCCTGACTCTATTCTTGAGCTACCTTTGCATTATGTAGATGTTATTATAATAGCAACCACCTCTTGCATAATAATAATGTTATTATTAAAGTATTAAATAGTAATTATTATTAAAACACTAAATTATTAAATAATTATTAAAATAATAATAATTATTGTTTTACTTATTTATTTTTACTTGTCTTCCCTTTGAATAGACTCTGGGATTCTAGAAATCAAAATCTGTATAGTAGTCATCTTTATTCCCTATGTCTAGCCTAGTGCAGAGTGTAGATAAGATCAATGCATGTTGGTGATATCTTAAGTAAAGGTGTGTCTAATTAAAATGGTGAATGAGACTGTTTTCTATTACGTGGCAATTTTCGAGACAGGTTCAATTCTCTTGATTATAATGTGCACATAAATGAGCAGAAATCACTCTGAATTAGTTGAGGATAAATATTCTTATTTTAAAAACACCATTCAGGAGCCTAGCTGATTGAAAAATAGGAGTTGCACTGTTATAAATAAACCAAGATTTTTGTAGTGCATTCACTATTGGAAACCGCTATCGAAAATCTGGCTACGGAAAACATCAATTTTGGAAAAGCCACTAAAAAGAAACGGAAAATTGTAGAAGAGCGGACAAAATCTAAAAACCCATCCCCCAAGTGGGACACTTTTAAACTCAGGAATTACCTAAGAGGAAGTGCGTTCATATCTTTACAGATGTTAATGCATTCCTGTATCTAGTAGTAATAGATCTGTGCATATAATGGCTCTCGTCTTCTCTGGGTTAGCTCTGTACCATGCGTTGCTTGGCTTTCCTCTTCTTTCAAAGGGAAGACTGCTCACTGCAGGAGAATTCAGTGCTAAGAAACTGACAACACAGGCTTGTCTGTCAGTGGAATTCTAATCCATTAAAAAATAAACCAAGGCTTCATCCTTTACTATAATTTTCCACGCAGGCCAGGGACCACAAGGTGAAATTCCACATCCATCTTTAGTTTTGGTGAAACAGTGTCATTCTAATTCGTAGAAAGATTCAGGAGATTCTTTCTTGGCTATTAAATTTATTCTAATTGAATAAATTAACATTTATATCATTAAACTCACTTTCTTTTTTGATAGATGAGCAACCAGAAATCTAAAACCATTTAATAACTGACTCAGGGATGTAGAGATGGAACTGAGGTCAGTGCTCTTTCCATTACACCAAGGTGACTGTATCAAGTTAGCTTTTATTTCCCTTTAAACACTGAGAAAGGCTGACTCTTTTGGACTCTAGTGTCTAAATTTATTAATTATTTCTATTATGATTGACATTTTCCTTTCTCTCTGCCAGAACAATGGCCACTGAAAGATGTCCGCACTCTAATCCTTAGAATCTGTGAATGTGTTACTGTACATGGCAAAAAGGAACTTTGCAGGTTGAATGAAAGTTATGGACCTTAAGGTGTGGAGATTACTGGTGGACCCAATGTAATTATACGGGCCTTTAGAAGTGGAAGGGGAAGGCAGAACAGTAAGTCAGAGAGATGAGATGGAAGAAGGAGGAGGAGACATTTGAAGCCCCAGAAGGATATGGTTGCTGGCTCTGAAGATTGAGGAAGGAAGCCATGAGTCAAGGTATGTGGGTGGCCTCTAGAAGCTAGAAAAGGCAAGGAAACAGATTCTCCCCTAAGGACTCCAGCAGGAACACAGCTCTGTTGACATCTTGATGAGCATTGTGAGACTTGAAGCAGAGAAATCAATGGAGCCCACAAACTTCTGACCACTAAGTTTGTGGCAATTTGTTACTGTAGCAATAGAACACTAAGACATTCCTCTTCTCCCTTCTCATCTCCTCCATTTCCACAATCTTCTTATAATCATCATCACCATCACCATCATCATCGTCATCATTACCACTGTAGCCCCCTTTTACTGAGTGCCTATTAAGTGGGAGGCCGTGGACTTGGTGCTTCATATCCATTGTCTCTGAACCTTACAACAATCCTACCAGGTAGATATTATTAACTCCTCTGACAAATGAGGTGGTCGAATCTTAGAAAGTCAGGCAATTTGTCATAGGCCACACAGGTAAGAAGTATAGGATCCTAGAGAGCCATTTCTCAATGAAAAATACTTTCAACTTTGTAGGTAGGCTACAGCTATAATACTGTGATGTTTATTTCCCATATAATTTCTTCGTGAAGGATCTAAAAAGACTAGAAAAAATCTTTCAAATTGATAAGCTCTGGCATGTGGGCAAGTGATTATCAGCAGAGTTTAGCAGTAGAGAAAGATGAAATATGTATTTATAAATAAGAAATTTAAAAAATATTTTAGCCATAGATATCCAAACGAACGTAGTATTTTGAGTGATCATATTCCATTAGAGCATGCAATGTAGTACACATTCCATCTACAAGCCTAGAGATTATTAAGATTATCTTATGTGATTCTGCAAGAAGCTTTTGCTGCTTAGATAAGGAGATTTTCTAATCTCTTCATCAACTGATCTAGAATTAAGTTCAGATTAGCTAAACTCTGCTATGTGTTTACATCATCTCAATTAATTGGCTAAAAATATGTATTCTGGTCTCAGAGTGTTGAAATAATTAAAAATACGCAGGGAATAGATGCTTACCAAATACCATTTGCTGATGGTTTCTAAATCTGTAGATTGCAGGAAGACCTGGAGGCCACATGAGTCTGTGCTACCACTTTATGGCGCTGGGTGTGAGGTGCGGGCACAAATTCAAGAACGCATGTCGGCGTTAGCGGAGGTTAGAAAGGGGACTCGGTGGACATCCTAGAAGGTCAGGGAACCTAGAATAGGAAAAAAAGTGAAAGTCAGAAAAAAGCCTCATAGAAACAAAAACTAAGGGAGACACTGATAAAACAGACCTAGAGAAAAGATAAAAAGGAAGACTGGAAATGTTTAAACAGAAGTATCAGGAAAGGTACCCGTAACTTAAAAAAAAAAAATACAGGTTTGGGTTTTAGGGTATGAAGTTTAGGATGAGTTAAGTTAAAAGCCAAAGAGCTTTTCGGGTAGTTTTTTACGTCCCCCCCCCCGATTTTTTAAGGGTTCATCCCTTCCATCGTGTAAAAATATCAAACCAATAGCTAACTAACATTCATTGAGCACTTACTATGTGGCAGAAAGAATTAATTGCTTGGTCATTAGTTCACACCGTTAGTGAACGAAACAGCTGGTTTGGTTCTAATTCTTCCTGAAATCTGAGTCCATTTGTTTTTAATCACTGCACTGTAATTTTGAAGACATATAGAATGTATACTTGTCAGGATGATTAAAGACTTTCAATTTAGGCCCTAAAACCCTGAGTCTAGGACTTTGAAGAACTAAGGAAGAAAGGAAGCACAGGGTCATGCTCCTACTTCCTGGGCAAAGATGGAGAGAGCTCCTGGTCAGAAATCCAGACACCATCCAGTTCTCAATGTCTACATGAAATGGAGAAGGAAAGCAGGGCAAAGGAGACCGAGAGTTGCCACAAGTATCCATTCTTTCATCTTTCTTTAGTAATAGAACATCCATTGCTATTCTGGATGTCAATGTTCGTAGCATTTTAGCTTTTGTAGTCCCCCCATTGCAGCTAAATATGCCCAGGTGATTATGTGATTAAGTTCTAGACAATGAAACAAAAGGGGAAGTTGTGTGGAACTTCTAAGAAGGCTCTTAAACAGAGCTGGATCATTAGGAGAAATACCATTTTGGTCCTTCTGCCATTACTTTTTCCTGCTGCCTGAAGCAGATGGGATGATTGGAGCTCTAGCAGCCATTTTGTACCATGAGGTGACCTTGAGGATGAAAGCCAGCATTAGGATGGTAAAGCAAAAAGAGAGAAGACTCCTTGGTTACACCAATACTAGACTTACTACCTCTGGACTTGAGAGAAATAAAATTTGATAATCATTGAGAGATTGCTATTTTGAGTTTTCTAATATATTCAAGGTAATTTAATCCTAATTGACAATAATAGCTACATGAATCTGAGTCCTCACAGAAGCAGTCATGGAGACAGGATTGGACCTGTAAGAGATTTACTGGAGGGGAGGTCAAGGTCTGTGAAGAGAAAAAAGAAGATGGAGCCAGAGGTGGTGAGGAGAGCCCTGAAAAGAGAGAGGGAAGGAAGCAGGGCGGGGGGTGGGGTGGGCGGTGCGGGAGGCAGGGTGGTTAGGCAAAGTTTCAGTCTGCAGTGCAGTTCTGTGAAGGTTTTGGCCAGGCTAAAGCTGCCCATCTGAAGAAACCAGCACCTCTCGGGCATGGACGTGCAGTGTGTCCCAGACTTGGGCTCAGAGCAGTGAGTGTGATGCGGGGTTCAGAGCACATGAACTGGGCATTTGTCAGTCACACTGCCCGCAACAGAACTGGCTGAGGTGCATTTTCACGGCCTCCTGAGTGGTCCAATTTTGTCTCTGTCTGTTTATGTGTAGACTCCTCCTCAAAAATATTCTTAGAGATGGCAGTGGTGGCAAACTGTCCAAAAACATTTTAAGTGGGGTAAAACCAAAAACTGTGTCATTGGTGGCATCTCGTTACTAGTGTCCCTCAGTGGTTGGGGTACCTGTTACAGACTGAATCCAGTTTGCAGGTGAGAGGAAGAATGCACACTTCTGTGGTTTCTCGCAGTGTGGAAAGTAAACGGGAACTGAGAACTCTTGACATAGATTAGGCCACAGCCTGCCCAAGGTTGGATGGTGGGGAACGCTGGTCTCCCTCCAGGTGCATCAAAGTCTGCCCAGTGCCACAACTCAGACTTGCCACCAAAAGCAACACACGGCCAGAATGGCAGGTCCGTGAATGCACGACAAAGGCTATAAATGGAAAATGTGCTTTTCCTGTAAATGGAAAATGTGCTTTTCCTGTTGACTTGCTTGCATAAATAGCTTAGAGATGTTTTCCAAGTGCAAATCCCTAACACTTTAAAATTTTTACTTCACCCAGTGGGAAGAAAATTCTCATTAAAGGAACCACAAACCTCAGCTTTTTGGCAGGAATTTTCAGCTCATTACATGGTAATTAATACTAATCTATATGCTAAAAAAGTAAAAAACAACCTATTTGCTTTGTTCCAATTTTTATACTGCTGCTCTGCCAGACAGCCAATAAAGCTAAAACAGAATCCTTCATTTTTTTAAGAGGCTATAATGCAAATGAAAAATTTTATGCCTAGGCTGAAGAGATTATACTTTTCTAGGTTCTTGATGATACACGCTTATTATTATTTTTTAAATTACTAACATCATTACAGCATAGTGCAACAATTTTAGACCCCACAACCAGTAAAAATAATACAAATAGTAGCAGGAATCCAAAAGCTCTTTAGAACCACTTTTTAGATATGGCTTTATCTGGATTAGATTGCTTAATCACTCAGTGATCTCACTAACTGAGACTATATTTCATATTCTGTCTGGTATCAGATACATCAGGCTCATTATGGAATTTAAAAACATAGTCTCTGATGATTATTCCAAACCAAACTATAAAGAATAAATGAGAGACAAATAGCCTGTATCTTACAAATGTGAAATATAGAATGTTTTTGCTTACGATTCTACTCTGATATTTTTTGGAAAAATTATAATAACTTGGAATAGAGGACAGAAAATATATGTCTTTCATTTTCTAGAGATCTCAGGAAATAATATTTGTGATGACTACAGTGATGAATAAGAAAATGATTAAGAAAGTAAATAAGATGTAATGATAGACAGGAGGAGGACTGGTTGAGAAGAAAATAAGTATTAAATACTTATTATAAATCAGGTAATGATATGAGCATTGCATTTGTTGTGAATTTAAATTATGCAAATATACAATGATATGATGTATATATTAAATTTTCACTTTATACAAAATTGAAATGATGTAAAGCCTCCCAAATTAAAAATTTTTCAAAATATTGTATATTTACAAAGGTTTACAGATTGGTAAAATGTGTTTATGCTATTGACAGGTTGTCTGGAAGCAAAAACACCTGCCATCCTTTGTTAAGATTAAGTTTGTTACTGTGACAGTTTTGAGTTATGCCAAGTCTTCAGAAATATGTCCCTTTCATGCACTATGGGTTTGGGGGATGCCAACTTGGAACACAGTAATTGCCACTGAGGGTCTCTCAGTCCCATGAGGGAGGGTGAGAAGTATCAGACAAGTAGAATAAGGTGAGATGTGAAGTGACTGACGCATGCCCAGAGTGTTTCTGAAGTACAGGGAAGGGATAGCTGACTCAACTTTAAAGGCAGGTCAGACATCCTAAAGCAACTGTCACCTGAATTGATTCATGTACATAAGTGAAATTTAGCCTGGAAAACTGTTGACTGGATGTTAAGTAGATTGTAGGAGAAAAGGCAAATTCAGATGGAGGGAACAGAATATTCAAAGACATGGAGACAAAGAAGTATTTTGGTCAGACGGAAACACAATGAATAATGGAGCTGGAGAGGTAACTGGCAGCCATATTATTCAGGGCTCTGCTAAGGAATGTGAACAAAATGGAGATACTAATACTTACTTCTTAGACTTTCAATAGCAGAATGACACAGCCAAATTTCTATTTTATAGGAATCATTCTAAAAGCAAGATGGGGGCCGACCCCGTGGCTTAGCTGTTAAGTGCACGCGCTCCCCTACTGGTGGCCTGGGTTCAGGTCCCGGGCGCGCACTGATGCACCGCTTCTCCAGCCATGCTGAGGCGGCGTCCCACACACAGCAACTAGAAAAATGTGCAGCTATGACATACAACTATCTACTGGGGCTTTGGGGGAAAAAAAAAGAGAAGGATTGGCAATAGATGTTACTCAGAGCCGGTCTTCCTCAGCAAAAAGAGGAGGATTAGCACGGATGTTAGCTCAGGGCTGATCTTCCCCACAAAAAAAAATAAAAAATAAAAGCAAGATGGAAGACAAATGGTGGGATGCAGAGCAGAGGCAATATAAGAAATGATGAAGTTCAAAACTAAGGTAGGAGAAGTGGGAAAGGAAAAAAAGGATTAAATTGGGTGACATTTCTGCAAAAAATGACTAAGTTTTGGTAACAGATTAGTTCAGGGTTAAGGGAGAAAGTGCTAGGGATGAGGATGAATGTATGGATAGATGGGTTTTTAGGAGGAGAATAAACAGAACTTAGATACCAATTGGATATGTGCGCTGAGGGACAGGGAAGAGTTTATTATAACCAATAAATTTTGGGGTGAAGTGAGTAAAGGACTAACTCAGGAGAACTGGATTGTCCAAACCTTGCATATTCCAAAGAAAAGTTTGGCCTTTGTCATCTCCTGGGAGACAACCTCTAAACCCTTGGAATATCTTGCCTGTTAAGACTGTTTTTGTTTGCCTGAGGCTTTGGGCCATCCTAGATAGTTTATGCTAACGATGTGATAGATAGTGGGGGTCTTGGGCCATGCAGTATCAGCTTGACTTCTGGAGGGAATGGACTCTAAGTAACTAAGGTCAACCAAGTGGGCAGTTAGCCATGACTATGTGATCAACCTCCAATAAAAACCCTGGAAAGGAAGGCTCCGGGAGCCTCCTTTGTGGGTAATACTTTGTGTGTGTTGTCACACAGCATCACTAAGAGAATTAAGCGCCATCTGTTAGACTTCACTGGGAGAGGACAACAGGAAGCTTGTGCCTGGTCTCTCCTGGTCTCTGCTCTGTGTGTCTTTTACCTTTGCTGATTTTAATCTGCATCCTTTCACTACGATCAACTGTAACAGTAGGTAAAACAGCTTTTCTGAGTTCTATGAGTCCTTCTAGAGAATCATTGAACATGAGGGTGGTCTTGGGGACCTCTGAACACAAGTAATCAATTGGATAAATAGTGATACCATTTGTGGAGCTGGGGAATACATACGGAGAAACAGATTTGGAGGAAAATATAAGTTTGATTTTGAACATGCTGAGTTGAGCTGCTTGGAGAACTTCCAGGGGGAAATATCCAGTGAGAAATATATAAATATGGAATGGAGGAGAGAGGACTAAGTCAGAGCTATGACCCTGGGAACCATAACTATAGATATGTTATTTAAATCCATGAGTAAGGATGAGATTACTCTGGGAATAAGAGAAGAGTTAAAGGGAGAATTTGGGGAACCCTGATCTTTAAGGAAAAGAGAAGACACCATCTTAGAACCAGGAAGATATCAAGAAATCGGAGGTATCTCAAAAACCAAGGGGAAAGAATATTCCAAACAGGAGCTATTGTCTAACAATACTGAAAGTTACAGGAAGACCATGCCAGACCAGGAGTGAAGAGCTTTACCTGGATTTTAAAATGATGGCATTGATTTTGTCATCTCCACTTGACAGATGAAGAAACAGAAGCTTCAAGTTTTATGGTAATTTAGCAGAAGTCACGTGGAGTGTGGCAGAGGGTAGATTAAAATTTAGGACTGAGTGACAGTCCCTGCTGTTCCTATTAAATCCCACTACTGCCTGGTCTCATGAATAGACAGACACCTCTGCTGACCACTTCTGAGTCTCACCTATTATTCCAGATGTCACTCTGGGCCTACTTTTCTGCATGAAGCCTTCTCCAACCATGCAGCCCACTCCGCTTTCTCTCTCGTCTCCACTTTCTGAGGCACATGCACCATTGCGCATCTACTTTTTATGCAGGTATGCTATCTCTCACAGTGAGATTTTTAAGTTCTTGAAGGCAGAGCATTACATGTCAAAGTATAGCTATTCCCAGGTATGAATTACGGCATAATTTCTAACTCCTATTCTTGTGATATTGCTTTAGACACAAAAAGGTAAATCTCACCCCGGAGGATGTATATTCTGTAAAGGAAAAAAAGAATCAATCTGCAGAGGTTTCACTATGGATCCAGCCCACAGATTATGATAACATGTTTTGTTTTTCTTTCTCCTTCCAGACCTAAGCAGGAATGGTATAGCTAGAGAGCAAAACTGATCAGGAAGTGAACAGAGAGTTAAAACGTTACCTCTTCCCTCTGGAGGAGGGAGTGGAGGGTGGAGGATGGTGAGGGGTTTATAGGAGGTTAACATGAGGGAAGTCCACAGGGTGATCAAGGGGAACACTGGACAAAATAATAAATTAAAATAAAAAAAGATAGTGGTGAAATGATAAATGTTGCCTGTGAGATAAGTAGGGAAATTGGTTCCTGGGAAATAAGAAGTTATTTTTCTTGGTTAATTTTATTTATTGCTGGGAAGCATCAGTGTTTGTAGGCTGAGCTGGTTAAGCCTCTCACGCTAGTAATAAAGGCACTTGCTCAGAAGTGGTTCCTAGGATTGAAAATATTCCCCTGTTCTTGCTGACCTGGTCTTTCTCATTTCTCTCAGGCTGAGTTTTGAAGTTCTGAATGCATCCAGAGAAAGTGAGGAAGGGGAAGTTATAGTCTCAATGTTATCTGCAGATTAAATGTGTTTTGTATTTTCTGCTTAATGATCATTTCTACTGAATCCCTTTATTATGAGGGCCTACAATATGGTGGTAGTTGTAGAGTGAAACATGACCATTCCGGTAAACATTTCTTTCCAGTAGTGCTGGGAAGGAATAGGATCCGTTTCTTAAAGCTGGCAACTTGGCTTCGGTGAAATCACTATTTATAGTCTCAAATATGAGAAGTTGACACACTGATCCATTCAAGGTGTTTCCTCTCCTCAAAAGATATTTATAAGTGACTTTGGCAAAAAGGAAGAGATTTGACTGCATTAAAATAGTGCCAGAAATCTTCCACAATTTCTTATGCAAATACTCTAGCAACTCACAGTTGAATCACCAATGACTTCCCAGAAGTGGGAGTTCCTGTCTCAGAAAACAATTTATTGGTATGAATTTGACCATTACCAACTATACTGTGATTTTAGGAGATAAATTAGGGTTGAAGTTTTTCAGACGTATTAAAATCATTAATTTACAAGGGAATTCTTTGGTGAACTTTCAATGCAGAGTAAAACTGATGTTACCAAAATCAGTTTCAAGTTTGCAGAGAATTTCTGGAGAAAATTTCTTTTTGAAGTCTATTCCTCAAAATGAAGTGGAATATGATATAACTCAATTGAAAAATGAGTATTCAAATGTAATGGTTTTTCTTCAAGATCTTATTGCTTAGTGAAATTGGCAAGCCGTAAAAACTTTTCTGAGAAAGGACTTTTAAGCACATCATAAACTCTGAGAGTCATTTATTCTAACCATCTTACCTTACAGATGAGGAGACTGAAGCCCCAAAGCTAAGGAATTTATCCAGGGTCATGTAGCAGAGTGCCTGGAAAACTAGGTACCTCAACTCCCAAACTAGAGGTCTTGCAGTTAATTAATTTAAGCCTCCATGTTCCTCAGGAGGTTGAGAATTCTTCCCAACTTGAAAGGTTCTGTTTTTCCATCATCTTAGAGAAGGTCTTTTACTGAGATTGGCAAAATTATTTAGCTACTTGGACTGCCTGGGAAACACAGTGTAAATTTTGATCTTTAAACATTTACTGATTTTTCCTGGGAAAGAGGAAAAAATGACCTAGTGTTATGAGTTAACCCTCTGTAGTTGTTCGTATAGCTGTACACCACAATACTGGGTAAAAGATATGTCATCTTACCTTTACATAAAATGAAATTTAATTTGTTACAAGCTTCCATCCTCCTGGGCTGGCAAGAAATTAAATATCAGTCATCCTGGGATATCTTTCCCACAGGTCAGAGTCAAGTGAAGGTTTGAAGATCTTAAGTAATGCAGAACATTCAGAGAGGTTCCCTGGATTCCAGCCCCTCACCCCTTTCTTCGTCTTTGAGAAGTGGTTTATTGGGGTGGTTTGGACAGCAAATACCCTAGAGTCGGGATGCTAGGCCTTGAATTTCAGCTCCACTTCTTGGTAGGTTTAGTGGGCTGAATGGTGTCCTAACACCCCAACCCTGTGAATGTGACCTTATTTGGAAAAAAGGTCTTTGCAGATATCATTAAGTTAAGGATCTCGGGGTGAAATCATCGTTGCCCTAAATTCAATGACAAGTGTCCTTAGAAGAAGAGGAGAAGACACAGACAGAGGAGAAGCCCACGTGGAGGTGGATGCAGAGACTAGAGAGATGCAGCCACAAGCCATGGGACCCCTGGAGCCACCAGAAGTTGGACGAGGCAGGCAGGATTCTCCCAGAGAGCCTTTTTTTTTTTTTTTTTTCATGTTTCACCTTCAATTTTATTTTATTTTTTTATTTGTTTTTAATTTCTTGTTTATTGCAGTAACATTGGTTTATAACATTGCATAAATTTCAGGTGTACATCATTGTACTTCTATTTCTGCATAGATTACATCATGTTCACCACCCAAATACTAATTACAACCCATCACCACACACATGTGCCGAATTATCCCTTTCGCCCTCCTCCCTCCCCCCTTCCCCTCTGGTCACCACCAATCCACTCTCTGTCCCTATGTGTTTGTTTATTGTTGTTATTATCTACTACTTAATGAGTGAGATCATACAGTATTTGACCTCCCTCTGACTTATTTCACTTTGCATAATACCCTCAGTGTCCATCCATGTTGTCACAAATGGCTGGATTTCATCGTTTCTTATGGCTGAGTAGTATTCCATTGTGTATATATACCACATCTTCTTTATGCATTTGTCTCTTGATGGGCACTTAGGTTGCTTCCAAGTCTTGGCTATTGTGAATAATGCTGCAATGAACACAGGGGTGCAGGTATCTTTATGCATTGGTGATTTCAAGTTTTTTGGATAAATACCCAGCAGTGGAATAGCTGGATCATATGGGAGTTCTATCCTTAATTTTTTGAGGAATCTCCATACTATTTTCCATAGTGGCTGCACCAGTTTGCACTCCCACCAGCAGTGTATGAGAGTTCCCTTCTCTCCACATCCTCTCCAACACTTGTTGTTTCCTGTCTTGTTAATTATAGCCATTCTGACGGGCATGAGGTGATATGTCATTGTAGTTTTGATTTGCATTTCCCTGATAGTTAATGATGTTGAACATCTTTTCATGTGCCTGTTGGCCATCTGTGTATCTTCTTTGGAGAAATATCTGTTCAGGTCTTTTGCCCATTTTTTAATTGGGTTGTTAGTTTTTTTGTTGTTGAGATGCTTGTGTTCTTTATATATTTTGGAGATTAACTCCTTATCAGATGTATGGTTTGCAAATATCTTCTCCCAGTTGTTAGGTTGTCTTTTCGTTTTGTTGATGGTTTCCTTTGCCGTGCAGAAGCTTTTTAGTTCCATAGAGCCTTTGGAGGGAGCACAGCCTCAACACTTTACTTTCACACTTCTCACCTCCAGAACTGTGAGAGAATAATTTGATATTGTTGTAAGCCTCCAAATTTGTGGTAATTTATTACAGCAGCCACAGAAAACTAACACAGTGGGGTAACGGTGGGCAAGTCAATTACCTTCTCTGTGTCAGTTTCCTTATGTTTATTACAAGGATATAATATTAGTGTTTACCCCAAAGGGTTGTTATGAGGATAAATAAGTCAGTCAACTGCTTAGAACAACACTGCAGCATAGTGAGAGCCCAAACATTTGGTCTTGTGTTAGTCCACGCTGACCACCATGGATAAGCTCATTTTCCAAGGCTACGTGGACATTTGAGGACCTGCTTCTCTGCTTCTGCTATGTGAATCTTGACGAAGAAGTGGCTGGTGGATTCCAGGGCCCTATCACTCTGCACCCACCTTCCCTGGGTGCTCCCTCCAGCCCTCTCCATCTGAGTAGGTGGCATCTTCTCTGGCAATGTGAGAGAGCAAGCAGCAGGTTGGAACTACAAAATTGACATCATGTTCCCTTATCTGCTGTAAAAGCTTGATGTTTGTCTTTCTTTCCCGGGGCAAAAGTGTTAACATCTATTAGTTTTTTCTTACTAACTCACCACGCAATACATTTTTAATTAACAAATTAACCAGTTCCCTCTAAAACTTGGTAATATTTTTACTTCTGATAAAAAAGGAGTGATTTCTTTCTAATTTGTCATGCTGTTCTGGATGGCTTATTTAAACTGTGACTTGGTCGAGGACACTGCTGTTGCATGCCCCTTTGTATCCCCTTGCTCTGCACTTTGCACACGGTAGGTACAATCAATAATCAATATGTGATTTGCTATGGAGCTATTAAATTGTAATGCTTCTGAGCTGAGAGACCTAAAAAGTTTCAGAGCATTCAAAAGAGACTGATTTTTCCCTGAAACCCAAAGCAGAAAGTATCCTTACCACTAAAAAAAACAGTTTTTAAAATCTCTTCTCTTTCAACGACTGTCATCATCAATCCCATAAGGCTCTGATTTTACCTTTTCACCTGTTGTTTCCTGTGCTTACAATGTTCCTCTCCTCCTAGAAAACCTACCTAGAAAACCTCCACTCAACCTTCATGTCCCAAGCCAAATGTCACTTCCTCAATGAAATCATCTTGGATGCCCCTACTACCGACTCTTTTCTCCACCACTACCACGGCACTCGTCACGTGGAATTGTAATTGCTTACTTGCATTTCTGTCTTCTAGGCTGTGAACTTCTAGAGGATCCTCTGCCATTTTTTATCTCTGTACTACTAGGGTAGACCTTGGTGCCTGGGTGTAGACTTGCTCAATAAGTGTCTGTTGGCTGACAATTTAACTGACTACCTTAGTGAATGTAGAGATGCACAGTGTTCAAATGGGGTTTGCAATGCCTGCTGATTGATCAATAGGCACATAGATTAGATTGGAGTTAGAGAAATGTCTTAAGTTCGGTGACTGTCTTTGTTTGCTTGACTCCTCTTACCGTAGTGAAATTGTTCTGCTTTGTGAGCAATGATTGAATTACCAATCACCCATCTTCTTCTTGTGCCTTTTCAATTGTCCTATATCAAGCTGGAATATCAACTGTCCTGCTAATTTACTTTACTGACTGTTAAATTTCTATACCCCTGTTCAAGTACCTTCAATTGGTTCCTTATTCTTATAGAATACTATCCACATCCTTTTCTTTGTCCTGAGTACAATAATAGAAGCAAGAGAAGCAAGGCTCCTCTAAGGAGCCAGAGGGAGATAATGGTGCTTTGGAATAGGGTAGGAGCAGTGGAAAGGAAGAGAGTGGAACTGTTTGGTATATATTGTAGTGGTAGAGCCAACAGATCCTACTGAAGGATTATATGTGGGAGGTGAGAGAAAGAGAATAATGATGGGAAATTCCTAGGTTTTGGTCTGGGCAGCTGGGAAGAAGATGGTGCTATTTAATGAGATGGGGAAGACCAAGACAGAAGCAGTTTTGGTTTTATTTTAGTGTGTGTGTGTGTGTGTGTGTGTGTGTGTGTGTGTGTGTAATGAAGTTGAAAATCAAAGGTTCTGTTTTGGACAAGTTAACTTTAAGCTGTGTGATAAATTAGACATTAGAGATGTCAGGTTGGCAACTGAACACACCAGTTTGGAGCTCAGAGGTGGGATATTGAGTTTGGAATTCATTAGTGTGTATGTGATCTTCTAAGATCTGGGAGTGTTTGAGATCACCCGGGGAAAGTGTCAGCATAGAGAGAGAAGAGGGAGTCCGTGGACTAAACTCTGGATAAGTCCCAACACAGGCGACATTTATTATCAGTTATTTCCAATACATTTCTTTTGGTACTAGCAATCACTTTCAAAAACCTGAAACTTCTATTTTATAGTATCCCCAGTCTCAGAGAGTTCAAAAGAATTACACATTCCATATAATTTAGTCCTGCTTATTTTGCCAAAAAAAAAATTTCCGTTAAGATGTTCAGTTATTTCTTGCCATTGCTTTATGAGAAGCCTTAACTTCTTAAGAGACCTGTAATTTTCCTTTTAATTTCTGATGTGAAGAGTCTGTCAATAGATCTTAATCTGTTAATTACCGAAGCTTTATACTGGTTTCAACTTGCTAGAAAACATTTAAATTTGAGACCATTAGGGGAAATTCTTTATATGTCTTTTTACACTTCCCTGTTCTCAAAGCATTTATAAACACAGCAACTGCAGTTTCTTATCCAGAGACTAGCACAGATTTTATCAAAGAGGGTACAACTTGGATTTCCAACCCACTATCAACATCCCTCCAGAGCCAACATGGTTGAGCTTAGTAAACCCCAACCTTCTCAACCCCACACTGACTTCTTGTTGAAACATGAAAATGCAGTTTATAAAAAATTGGCAGAATACTACCGTGCTTTTACACACATTTATTTGACAGAGACCCTCCGGGGAAAACACACACAGACACAACAGAAAAAACAACACACGTACAAATGGTTAAGTGTTCTCTGCTTCCCGTGTCTGTTTTTTCCCACTACCATGTAATAAGTCCATTTACAGGACATCTATATAAAAAACATAAACTTACTCAGTCGATATGCTTGACAGCTAAGCCTACTTTGGAATTTCATCACACCCTCGCTGACACCAGCGATGTGTAGGAGAAAAAAAAGAATTGGGTCTAACGCTAAGTTTTACTCCCAGCTAATACAGAAGATACTTAATGTTCAGCTATGCCTTTTCCTCACCAGTAATAAAGGCCTTGCTGGGGTTTTGCCAGTGCTATTCGCTCCCACTATAAATCTTCTAATGCCACTATAATGCTTTATTTTTCAGGTTTCCTCCTGATCTTCTTCTCACTGTGATTTAGCAGAAAAATCCACACGCTGCCAAATGATCCTATACAATTACAGGATTTATGGGGTGCTAAAACAGCCCTTGGGCAAGGCCATCAAAGGAAAGGAGCTATTCATTTATTCTGTAGTTTGTGGGGCTACAAAAGGAAATGGTCAAAATGGCAACTGTTTATTACCAAATCTAAAGAATTTAAGCAGTTACCCAGGACAATCTGCTGAGTAGGAGGAAACACAGGACTATACACAATTGTGAGGTGTGGTTTATGGTTTTTCTCTCGGTGGATGGACTTTCTAAGACATTTGGCCCATTCAAGCCAGGGCACCGTTGTGCTGTCGATGAAGAGTTGCTGTTTTATCCTGTCTCACATTCTCTGCTCGGGAGAAGATGTGAATGAAATGCAGATGTTTAGATATATAAAAGTCTCACTTGCTGTGAGTACTTAGACTGGGAAGAAAGCCAGAGGAATCATTAATTCTGTTTTCTATTTGTTTTGTTTACTGAGAGGTTTTAGAGGTAAGAATATAAAAACTTATTAAAGAAGACTTTTGATAAAGGTTAATTTTTTGAGCAAAAGTTCCTTTTTTCATAGTAGAATGGAAAATTGCACTACTCTTAACCAAATCTAGAGTTGTCTAACTACGTAGATCGGAATCCATGGTGATTAGAAATTGTCTTACTTTAAAAATATTTTTCCATTGAAATATGAATACTCTGAATAATTTAGTCTGACTTTTGTAGTGGTGGGGAAGTTAGGGTTGTCATTTTCACATTTCCCCTGATTCATCACGATCATGAAGAATTGCATCATTAAAGCCAAGCATTGTACCAATTACACTGAAGAGCATGCTCTTGTCTTGTGGAGATAGGCATGGTTCACTGCTCTTTCCGTACATGAGCTGGCTCTACTGGTCAGTGTTTTGCTCACCATTATAACCCTATAGCTTACTACAATATCTTGATTATGTGGAATTTTAAAGGCGACTGATACTGTCTGCAAGATTGGAGAGAACATGTCATGAGTCAATATTTACAATGGTCCCTGAGCTGGGTGGCATTATTTCAGCCTCTTCTGCTAGTCTCTGCCCCACTGTTCTTACAAGTTAAAAGGCACCACGGAAGAGGGGACAGTCATGTACACCCAGCCACCCACAGTAAAGGCCTGGGAAGAAGACATTTTGGATGTGATCTAAGGCAACACCATAAGCCCAAGAAAGATATAATGAATAATATTTCTGGAGTAATGTGTTGGAAGGAACAACAAGGGTTAACCCAGCCCTTACTGTATCTTTTTCAGGGGCCTTTATTCAAACCAGTCCCAAAAGAGCTCTACCTAGCTTTCTTGTCAAAAATCTCTGTAGGTTATTTAAAATCTTCACCTGGGGAAGCATTCCAATGTTTCCAATGAATTGAATGCTAAACTCAAACTTTTAATGTCCCATTCAAAGGAAATACCATGTCTGAGAGGCACTCGTGTATATCTTACTCTGACCGTACACATTTCTTCCCAGCCTTTGTGCCTAGTGGTGGCGGGTGGCTGGATCCAAATGCAAAAGGTCCAGGTGCTAGGTTATGTTCATTCCCAGGATCATTAATGAATGCAAAACCCTGTGAGACTGAATGAAGGGGATTGCTTTTCACGTAATTTCTATTATTTAAAAAAAATTTCCTTCTTCAGCCAGTTCTCAAGCCTAAAATTGAGAGGCCTTTCCAAGGTTTTTAGGTGGTTGTCAGAAAAGTAGCTGAAACATGTTCTTTTGTTTCCCATTTAAGTCAGTTCAGACAAAAAAAAAAAAAAAAGACATTAATTCCAACTCAAAGTGAGCAGTACTTAAATCAAGAGGTTGAAAAAGCTACTTGAGCACGCCGTGATAATAAAGGCTCTCATTTATGAAGCGCTGCGTTGCGCTTTACCCCTCACCAGCACTCTAAGAATTAGGTGTTGTTTACTGCATTTTATAGACGAGAAAATTGAGGCTCAGCAAGGTCAAGTAAATCCACCAGGGTTACATGGTTGGTAAACAGCAGAGCCTGCATTTGATAGCAGAGCCTGTGTTCTCCTGTTCTTGTCGCCAGGCCATTTGTACGGTCTGTAGCATTTGCTGAGTCCCCCAAAATATGCATCTAGGACCCTAAGTTCTCCTATCTGACCCTAACTCAAAATGAAATTGAACAAATACCTCAATATATCTAGATAAATGTAGGTAGACAAAATGGGATTTTCAGATTACAAGACTCTTTAGCCAGGTTTTTATTTGTTTAATTATCTATATGATTGTCTTAATTCACTACTTAGTTCTGCCTGTGTAAAATTTAGGCACTGTGAAAGCATTGTCTGCTTTTGTTAAGGGTATTGTGGTTAGCTGTGAATTCATAATTTATGCAACTAATTGATATTGGTTAGCGGCTCTCTGTGGCTCCATTATACTTGACATCGGGCATTTTTAGATGATTAATGTTGCAATCTGAAGGCTTTTTATCAATATACCAATACATCTGAGTGTATATATTTATATACTTTTTCATTTCTCTCTCTGTTTTTTTGTAATGGCTCTTGGAGCTTCCTCTGAGCATCAATATATCCAGCGATGGTTCCAGCTTCCTTCTGGGTCCCTTGGAGAATGCACAAGTCGGCCGTGATCTCAGCTGCTCTCCCTCCAAAGATGGTAAAGAGTTTCAGATGAAAAAAGTTCAGACTGCGCCTCTCTGCCAAAGAAAACAAATCCAAATCTCTCTTATGGGTTTGTTTTGCCAAACTCCAAAAGGAAGACTGTATTAAAATGGTGTCTTTTACATTAAGTTTTCAAACACCACTAGAATTAAAGTAATGATAAACGTTCCCATTTCTTTGGATCTCGTAACTCTTTCAGGTGATACGTGAAGACATGTCAGAAGGCTCTTCTATGGCCACCTCAGTTTCACAGGCACATGTGGGCACGTCTCCCTCTCCTACATCCCCCCAACGCCACCATCTTTTACTCTCAGGAACTGTGTCTTTTAAGGAACGGATTTTGCTTTTGGGCTCTGAAGTCAAATGCTCTCAATAGGATTCTGACAAATGTTTTAGATTTGTCATAGACAAAGCTTCATCTACTTTGGATTATCAATGTTTTATTTTTTTATTATAGTTCTTCAAGTCAGTGGAATTATTATGAAAACAAAAAGTTAAGAGAAAAATTTAGGTTTTTAAAATCCATATCCTCCAAGAATTCCATAAAATGCCACATCCACGATAAAGCCTTTATTGACTGCCCCAAGAGGAAGCAATGGCTCATATATCTGCTCCTGTTACATATTTTGTTCTTCCTTGTGTTATTAGTTTCTTACATTTCTCTATTTCCTTTCCCCCTCCAGTGATCTGTACAAAATAATTCAATAAATGCTTTCTGAATGAATGTATGTTGAATGAATTTTAGGGGCAAGAAATAGTGGGTACATATAAAGTTAATGTACTAGTAGTTGACACTATGTGTAGCATGAAATTACTTTTTGAAATTTATCAAGAGGTACTTAATTTTTTAAGAGATCATAGAACTCTTAATAAGTATTAATGTGTGGTCAAAAGCAGGTCAGCATTCATACAAATTAAGAATTCCATCAACTTTCAAATGTCTGCATTGAATGATATGGAACTAAAAGTTCAAAACACAAATACCCAAGTTTCTGTGGATTTAAATCATGAAATAAATATTATCTGGAGGTGGTGACCGGGCTGAAAAGTAATCTATGTGTTAAAGCTTTCTTTGTCTAGTAGCCAAGTAAGTTTAAATTCCATGTTCCTGTACCAAAGAACTGGGTAGTAAAGTGTGGGCTTGAAGACAGTCTTCACAGATAAGCTCAGGATTCTTAATTTGCCAAAAAAAAACCCCATACCAAATATATATATATATATTATCTGAGACAAAAGACTAAAGATTTATTTGAGATGGTAAAAAACTGCCTGTTATTTTACAAAGGCTACCATGTCTTAAAATTAATGATTAGCAAATTACATCTGTAGAAAGGAAGCAACTGTTCATTGAATGCCATTTGTGGATCAAGTACTATGGTAGGTCTTTTACATATTCATTATGAGTATAAGAAGAATTTATATGAACTTTACTCAGCACTTAACATTTTTCTAACTGCTTTACAGATATTCACTCCTTTAATCTTTACCTCGATCCTACTAAGTATCATTACTATCATTCCTATTTCACGTTACAAGAGATTGAAGCATAGGGAAGTAAGGGAACTTCCAGGGTCACAGAGCCAGTAAGTGACAGAGCTGAGGTTGTGTTAGTTTCCTAGGGCTGTTGTAACAAAGTAACACAAACTGGGTGGCTTAAAACAAAGAAACATTGCTCACAGTTCTGGAGACTAGAAGTCCAAAACCAAGGTGTCAGTAGGGCCATGCTCTCTCTGAATCCTGCAGGAGAGAATTCTGTCTTGTTTCTTCTAGCTTCTGGTGCTTGCCTGCAATCCTTCTTGTTCCTTGCTTGTAGATGCAATCTCTGCCTCCATTGTCACCTGGCTGTCTTCTCCTCGTGCGTCTCTCTCCTTCTCTCATAAGGACATTAGTCATATCGGATTAAGGGCTCACCTAGCTCCAGTACGACCTCATCTTAACTAATTACATCTACAAACTACCCTATTTCCAAATAAAGTCACATTCTAAGATAATGGGGGTTAGGACTTCAATGCATCTTTTTGGGGACACAATTCAACCCATAACATCCCCTACATCCATGTCTTATTTGTTTTTTTTTAAACACTGCACTATGCTGTGTCTTTCTCCATGATGTAAAGTTTTCCATTTCGTTTGTTCTTTGCTAAGCTTTGTTGTGCATTTTGTACTATGAAAACAGTTCAGGCGGGTAAGAGTTTTAAAAATCTATTTTATCCTTAAATGAAATACAAATTAAGAACATAGTGACTCTATTATTACTTTGTTCTTATAAAAAATTTAAATCTATTTTGCCTAGTGCTTTTCTGTACTTTTAAAAATAGGTACCAAAGTAGGCTTTGTTATTTTTTAATGCCTAAAGGCAGTGGTTATCACTGTTTTCCACCTTAACTCACATGATGCATACGGCACACTCCAATGAGTAACAGCATCTCACTGTAACAATGATTCACCAGTAGATGGGGAGAGATGAGTCTCTGTGGGAAAAGCATATCAAGGAGGAGAGGTTTACTCCCTGAGTGATCTTGAGATGCCACCTAAGGGGAAACCCCGCCTGTCCCACCCATCCCCTGTCCCTGAGGATAACTATTGCCCTAAGCTTGGTGCAGAGGTGTACTAATCAATTCTCATTTCATATGAAAAAAATGGAGGGAAATATGCACTTTCTTTCTTAGACCTGCTTCCTCTTTTCTTATGTTTAATTACGTGAATTATTTTTAATTATTTCTACAAAAGTTTTAGATAATGGGTATCAAAATGAATTTATTTTCTTTGACAAAATTTAAAGTTTCTGCAGTGTATAAATGAAAAGCCACCTTGAATGAAGGATGAAATAACAATGTTATGTGATGAACACACAAGAAATACTTTTAATTTAGCAAAATCCTCCAAGATGTCTAGTATTATGTGCTCCTTCTGCAGTGCTTTAGCTAATTTTTGCATTTAATGAACCTTCACTCTCCTGATTGTCCTTCATCCTTTGGTGGCTTTCCTGTTTTTGCCCAATAGATCATCACAGCAGGCCTGGTCCTGAGGTCCCCTCTCTTCTCTATCTGTGTACTTTCTCTGTGTACTGTCACCTAGCTCCATGGTATAAAATATTCTATATGCACCAATTTCTCCCAAATGTTTTCCTCATTCTTGAGCTCTCGCCTGGTAACCAGACTGGTATATGAAACTCCCTTCTTGGCATTTTTGCTTATTTAACAGACATTTCAAACTTAACTTAATCAAAGCAGGATTCTTGATTTTTACTGTCTCCCACATGCTTTATTCTTGCAGTTTTCCCATCTCAGGAAACAACACCCCTATTCTCATCTGGATAGCAGCAAAGCCTCCTAACTGGTCACCTGCTTCCAATAATGGTCCCTCTTCAATCCATTTCTCACCCAGCAGGTAGTGGGATCTCTCAAAAACATAAATCAATGATGTTCTTCCCCTGAGTAAAACCCTTCAATGAACAGTTCTCTATAGCATTTACAATGAAATTCAGACCTCTTGCTTTTGCCTATAAAATCCTACTGAGTCTGGCTTTTCTCCAACTCTGTCTTTACCCTCATTTCCCACCATATTTTTTCTGTCCACTAGTCTCTAAGCCATCTATTTTTATTCATTGAATACTATGCTTCTTTCCGCCCAAGAACATGTATACTAGGTCTTCTGGATCTTCATATGGGTGGCTCTTTTCTTGTCATTCAGTTTTCTGTTTGAGTGTAATCTCACTCAGTTCAGAGTAGCCACAGAGTTACTCTTTATCACATCACCAGATTTGGATTCTTTGCTCAGCACTTCTTAAGATCTGATAACCTCTTGTTTATTTACTTAGTTGTGTATTGCCTCTTCCCCCCTTATCCCACCAGAATGGGATCTTGTCTGACTTCTTACTGTGGCCAGATAGTAGATACTATGCCTACCACAGTGCCTGACATCAGATAGGCACTTGGTAACTATTCATCTAGGAATTCAACTTGTCAATGAGTGCCTACCCTGTTCCAGGTACTCTGTTGAGCGCTAGGATTCAATAGTAAACAAGATCTAGTTCTTGCCCTCTCAGAGGGTAGAGGTTAGTGGGAGAGGCAAATGAGTATGATCTCGAGTAAATGCTATAGTAGACATAAGCACAGGGTGTACATAGCCTTTTCCTAAGTCAAAATTGATAGTCTAGAGCCTGTCACCTTGTAAATGTGATTAGGAATATATTTCCCTAAATGCCTTACTTGACACTTTTCCACACTGAAACTTCCTTGGACCATTTGTACCTCTTTCTAGGTGTTTTGAGTTGCCTCTTCTCCTTTACTATCTAGAACTGTGATTCTCAACCTTGATTATACATTGGAATCACCTAGGAAGATTTAAAAAATACTTATGCCTGGGTTCCAGCCCCAGAAATCTGATTTAATTGTTCTCGGGTGTGACTTGGGCATTGGGATTTAAAAAATCTCCTCAAGTGACCCTAATGTGCAGCCAGGGCTGAGAACAATTGCTCAGGATGTCTTACTCCTCATTGTCTGGGGATCATCAGCCTCTGCATCACCTGAGAGCTTGTTAGAAATGCAGAATCTCAGACCACACCCCAGACCCACTGAATCAAACCTGCGTATTAACAAGATAGCTTAGGTCTAGAAAATCTTAGTGTTTTTCTCTAAACTTGTAGGTCTCACATTAAATTTTTTCCTCAAAATCTTTTACGAAAATGATAAAGTCCCCAAATCTGTCTTTAGGAGATCTGATTGTTAACAGCTTTCACCCAGAAAATTGCTCTTTTCTGCCTATCATTTATTGTCTTTAAACCAGATAGCTATTCACGGCCAAATTTTTTTCACAGTTCCAAAGTAATTATTTTAAAACAAGCTTTCCTGTGGAAACATGGAAACAGCTTTATAAAATTTTAAATAAAATCTTTCCAGCATCTCCTCCTTATGCATAAACACGTCCTCTTAAAGAAAAATCGATGACCCATGGAAATCATTAAATAGATAAATTAGAAAACAGAAAGTGAATAACGTAAAGGAATGTTATACACATTCTAAAATATGAAGTTTTAAGCCTAACACACACTTTAAAAAAAATTCCAGAGGGCTATTTGGTAAGGTGTGAGAATCTATAATGTCATAAGTTTTTGTTTTAAATTTTCTATTGCTCATAAGTTATAAAATAAATTTTATTTCTATGGGGCTAAACTTAAAAAAGTCACTGTGTGTTTTAATTTTATAAGATAAAATCAACATTTTTGAGCAACTAGTCTGTACCTCTGTGTTCCTGCTACTGTATACTGAGCCCATCAATGAGTTCTCAATTCTGAAATCCATAGATGTGTTTCCCTGTCCTTCTTATTGATTTATTTAATTTCATTTTTAAAATAAAAATTATATATAATTAAGGTGTACAACATGATCTGGTATACATACACACCGTGAAATGATTACTACCGTCAAGCTAATTAACATATCTTGTCACATAGCTACCATGTTTTTGTGTGTGATGAGAGTACCCGAAATCTAGTCCTAGCAAATTTCCGGTACTTCCTACAGTTTCTGTCCTTTAAGGTCCAACAAGGGAGATTTTAAAAACAGTTGGCTTGAAAGAGATTAAGGTGTTTTTTATATTTCATCCTCAAAAGGAGTAATTATTGGAGCAAAACTTCTTTCCCTTTTTTCAAGTTACATCCCATATGGAAGGTCTGTATATTTATATAAACCAGTTATGAAAAACCTAACCACTAAGGTGCAATAAAAAGACATTTCTAGGTTTGTCCAAATATCGTCATTAGATTTGCTTCTCCAATTACAGATGAGACTCGGGGAAAGAGCATCTAGGAATGGATGGCTGTCATTTCTGAGACGTGCGGAGTTTCAGACTCCATAAATTTTAATTCCGTGTCTGAAAGCAGAGGGGTATTTGTATTTAAAAACGAAAACACCTGAAAGAGTGGTTCAAACCCATAGACACTGGAAAAGGATATTAAATATTCCAGGGAAAATGATCGATAATGAGGCAGTTAAATACACTGAAAGAAACTGTGCCTCCGAAGCCTTAGGGAAGAACTTGAAACCACATCTAAAATCCACAGCAAAAAAAAAAGTTAGCTGGGAAAAGCACCTGGGCCCAACAACGCTACGACTGAGCTCATAAAAACGGCGGGCAATTATGTAGCTAGTACCCTGTCAAATTTGTCAGCGCACACGGAAAAACAGAGGAGTAGGCAGAAGCCTGGTGCAAATCAAACAATAAAGAAGGCTAAATAAGGGAGAACCGAGAGCGAGAAAGCATCACAGCTCAGGCCTGGGAAAGCTTCCTTATTTCCCATCAATCCAGCCACATGCCTCAAATGCTTCAATAAACTATTTTAAGCACAAGATGTACAAGATAGTCCCAGGAGGAGAATGGAGAAGTAGGGGGACATTTTCAGAAAGAAAGCCAAACTCTAATTAGCTGCAGCAATGGAGCTGCAAATGAGTCATCTTAACATCTTGGTTATCTTTACACGATTGGGGTTCACACCCTCCATCAAGAGGACAATTTTATAATTAAGAAATAGTTCTGAAACTACACCATTTAGCCCACTCCTCTTTCTCTTATATGGAGCCAGCACAGAAACTGTGGGTCATAAGATAATACAGTGAGAATTAGGATTGACTTCACGCAGATTATACTGATCATCACTATCATTGGGAACCCATCCCTGTGTTATGAGAACCAACACAGGAGGGCGTGGCACAGAAAGCGACCGAAAAACAAGCCTGGCACAATTTATTGATTGACTGGATGAAATTAATCAGTTTTCTCTTGTTGAGCACTTAACTCATTTCCAAGTTTACATTATTATAATTAATGCTACCGTAATTTTGCCCTAAAGTCTGTTTCCCCACTTAAGATCCTTTCTTAAGGGATAATTTTCAGAGTGGAATTTATAGACTAAAGGCATTAAATTTTTTGAAATCTTTTACTAAATTCTCCTCGGTAGGTCAGTGTCTATTTATAACCCGCCTAAATGTCAGAGATTTCCCTTTCTTCCGGATCCTTGTAAACACTACATGTAATCATTTGGAAAAAAATGCATAATAAAAAAAATAGTATTGTATTTTTTATTTAATTTGCATTCCTTTCATTACTTGGGAAGCTGGACATTTATTTTCTATGTTAATTGACCCTTTTTTCATACAGGGCAAGCTATTCTTTTCCTCATTGATTTGTAAGTGCTCTTTATGTCCACCTGAAGAGCCTGGAAAATTGATAGAATTTTTGAGGACTTTGGTGGGTCTATTGAAACAACAACAATAATGTAATATTTGTGATGTAGGGGTGCACTTCTCAGGGGCTCATTTATGGGGTTATCACTGCACCATGGCACAATCATGACGGTGGCTGTTACAACAAAACCTGTTGGTTTAAAATACAGTAGTTGAAAATCACTGAAATGCTCGATTATGACATTAATATATTAAATCAATGAATATAGCTGGTGTTTTATTTTTTCTGAGAAAATGTAGTTGTTAGAATTGCAAAGAATTAGAATTATCACAGAATTAACAAAGACAGACTATGGTCTTTCAAAAATCATCCTCATGGATAATCAGAAATGAATTTAAATTAACATATCAAGTCTTAAGTAAAATAAACTCCATCTTTTAGTCTTCTGTTAACTTCCTTAGCAAATCCTTTTTATAGATACCTCAAAGATAAAATTCAGCATTTAGACAGAATCCTTTATTAGCAAATGGAGAGAATTGGCAGAAATTATTTGTTTTGCCATCCCAATGGAGTAATAATTTGAAATTTAAATTGTTACAGAAAAAATGTTAAAAAAAGCAATTATCTTAAAAAATGAGGAAATGATTAATTATAATTTCGTGAGTACCAAAGACATGAGGTTTTATTTCAATCTTACTACTGTAGTGAATGTAGAAATAAGTGATGTTGATTTGTAAGCATTACTCTAACATTACAAGAGTAATGAATTACTCTAGTTCTTTCTAGAGCAATTGGTAGGTCGATCAGTGTGCTCTGTGAGGCAAGGTTTACTTAAAGTGTCACAGAAGTGGTGCACACTACACCAAAAGTGTAAACAGTAGGTTGAGATAGTGATCGGTAGGATGTAATTATAAAACATGACTCCATCTAAGAGAAATAGAGATAAGAATATGCTTCTTATTTTAGAATAGTGTCTTTTTCTGATTTTCTTTTGTAGGAGAAAACTGCTTTCTACTTCAAAACACTGATGGGCCTCTGTCACCTGTGAAGATTACAGTTAAATTCTTTTTGCCAGGGGATGGTCATCAACGAGCAAACTGGCATCCTTTGCTTATGCTCTCACTTCTGGTTGTAACGACATGATCTGTTGTTGTAACTCGCCATTGGGTGAGGTTAGCCCATCAGCCATGTACTGTATACTCAGTAGCCCTTCAGAAGCATTGTTTTTGCTTGTAGTAATAGTGGAAATAGCCATGGGTAGGCTTGTTTAGAGGACTTAGATTTGAGTTCTGGTTCATAGAAAAGAGAATTCTCAGATGCCTTAAAGAAATGATTTCCCCTCTTCGCCATCCTTGCCGTATGATAATTTCAACCAGGTAATGAGGAACTACATCTTTGAGGAATCCCTTTCTCTCCTTGGGCATCTCTTATGAACACACCTGACTGTAAATTCCCATTTATTGAGTCTCTTTCTACCTCTTGACATTGCAGAGAAAATCCAATTCTTATCTCGGAAGAGATTTTGCACGTATCTCGGAGTCTTTCCTTGTAAGTGTTTCTCATTTCTTCCTCCATCTTCCTGAGGGTTTTTAGAGATCCCTTACTACTTCAGTTGTTCTTTGAATGCACACGACATGATCCTTCTGCCTCTCTAAGGTAGTAACCCACTACTTTACATAACAATCTGCCTGTTATTTCACCAATGGGAAGCAGCAGTCTCTCCTACTATAATGCACATCGCCCTTTTAATGTGGTCTAATGTCATGCCACCTTTCTTGGATGTTGCATTGTTAAGGTTGCTGATAGCTCGAAATCTAGAATCTTTTCATCTATATCCTATTACTCTGTAGCTGCTGTAGCAGTTTGCAACCAGGGACAATTTTTGCCCTCCTTCTCAGGGGACATTTGGCAATGTCTAGAGATATTTTTGGTTGTCAAATTGGTATGGGGAGCGCCACTGGTATCTCGTGGGTAGAATCCATGCTGAACATCCCACAATGCACCAGATAGCCCCACAATCAAAGAATTATCTGGTCCAAATGTCAATAGTGTCAAAGTTGAGAAATCCTGAGTTAACGTTTTAGATTCAAACACAGACACTTTCAGATTAAAATTCACTTTAGATTTGGTCCATATTTCATATGTCAAGATTCCGCCTCTCATTTTCTGTTTGACCTTATGTAAGGAATTTGCCTTTTCTGAACCTTGATATTCTCATCTGTAAAATGGGTGTTATAGACTGAATTGTGACCCTTCCCAAATTCATATGTTAGACTCTAACTCCCAGTAACTCAAAATGTGACTGTATTGGGAGATAGAAACTTTAAAGAGGTGATTAAATTAAAATGAGGCTGTTAGGGTGGGCCCTAATCCAATCTGACCAGTGTCTTCATAAGAAGAGGAGCTTAGGATATACAGAGAGACACCAGGGACACATCTGCACAGGGGGAAGCCCATGTGAAGAGGCAGCCAGAGGGTGGCCATCTACAGGGCAAGACGGGAGGCCTCAGAAAAGACCAACCTTGCCAGCACCTTGATCTTGAACTTCCAGCCACCACAAAATAAATTTCTGTTGTTTAAGCCACCCAGTCTGGGGTTGTTATGACAAACCCAGCAAACCAATACAATTGGAGTATGATGGTGGCTGCCCTGCCAATCCTACAAGATTATTGTGAGGCTATAGTGAGATAACATATACGAAAGCGTTTTTTAATATATGAAGTAATATATCAATTTTGACCCTTAATTTATATTTATAATGACAAGAATCTTTCATATAAGTAAAGGAAAAAACTAGGCAGAGAGACCAGAAGTAAATTTTTTCTGTGAATAATTGTCCCTATGTAGATGGTCCAGGAATGGTAAGATGGCTTTGTTCCAGGGGTCATCACATACGCAGCCTCCTTCATTCAGGGCTACATGATAATTTGGAGGTCCTAGGCACTTTTGCTTTTGTGGATCCCTCCTTCTATAAAAATATTAGAGATTATATTTTGTAATTGCATTGGCATAAAGATGTATATAATACAGGCTGGATTTATTAAATATTCATTGTTATTACATTTATTTTTTATTTTGGTTTTAAAAGAAACGTAAATGAAAACATTTAATGGTACCCTGGAAGTGTTGTGGGTCCGCTGTGTACAGTGCCTACTAAAGGATAAATCGACTGTGGTCTTGTTGCTCTGACGTCCTCAACATGCCACATCCATTATGGGGCCTAAACCAGCTGCTTGTCTCTGGCTCTCATGTCCATACTCCCCTGTGTAAAGGGGGCAAATGGAAAGGGTTGTGCCTACTCATTTAAAGAGAATATTCCAAAAGTGGCACACGTCACTTCTGCACGCATCCTGTTGGTCAAAGTTTAGTCATGTGACACACCTTGCAAGGGAGGCTGGGAAATATAGTTTTAGCTTGGTAGCCATATGTTCAGGTAAGCCTTCGTTGCTGTTAATTAAATGAGTTAATGTACATAAAGTTTTTAGAGCAGAGCCTGGCACACAGTAAGCACTGCATAATTGCTGGCTATATTACTGTTGTTAAGAGTGTGGAAGATAAAAGACAGATATTGACGGATAACATCTACTGCACGTGTAAAAATAACAGTTTTCAGTAAAATAAACAACAAATCAGGTTTATAAAAGAACTGTCAAGATAGGTATAACATATCGATTTTTAAAACATAGATGAACATTAGCCAGTTTAAGACTTTAGCTAATAAATTTTCATGCAAATTTAAATCTTAAGGTGCGTGAGTGTGTATTTCAGTATTTATAAAATAAAAGGCCACATATTTTTATTTAAATAGAATAATTCAATTGCACATATTTAGGAAAATATGCTTTCCAAATTCTTTAAAATCTTCTATAATGCAGGACAAAGAGAAAATTTTGAGGTAGATACATTTTTTGTCAACATTGTCAACTTATCTTTCCATTAAGTGCCTCCACTTTAAAAGAAGTTCAGTGATCCAACTGCTCAAAAGTCTTGCTTTTAGCTTTCCAAAACAGTAGCTGGTAAATTAGTATAGTGGTTTTAAGATTGTGCTTCGAGTAGTCTTTAGGTTCCATAAAAATAACTGAAGGCTTGTTGAACATCTATCTGTGGTTCTCACTTTCTATGTGATCACAGGTAAAGAGATGGGATTTGCTCAAAATACTAGTCTAGGTGGTGATGTGTGTGTGGGCTGGTGGACTTTTCCCTGGTCCACTGCTTCCTAGGTTTGAAAGCCTCACAAGCTGGAGTGTAGCTTATTCAGTTCACTCATCAATTTCTACCCAGTGTTACACCATTATCAGCCTCATGCTCTTAACCCCTTAATCAAGCCCAGGCAAATCAGACTTATTTAAAAACCTCAGTAGAAGCCTGGAAGGCCTAGAATTTCTGTAATTGGCTACAGGAAGGGAGAGCAAGGTCTGTGAACATTGACGTGTATGTGTCCAAAACAACTGAAATGGAACTGGGACAGGGCAAGTGTCCTGGGGTTATATCAAACTTTGCTCATGGTAGGTGTCCAATAACGTATGCTGAATGAAGGAGCACATGTACTCTGATAGTGTCTTTTGGTCCTGCCAAACAGATAGGAGTGAGTTAGATGTGAACACTATGGAGACAGAGACCAAGGCTTAATCATGTCTTGTTCATCTTGGTATTACCAGTTCGTTCAGTAGTACCTGATACATACTTGGTGTTCCATAAATGTTTCGTAAATGACTGACTCAGTGAATAAATAAATAATAGTGGAAATTTCCTGACAGGTGGCATTCATTTGAGGAAAATATTTAAAGGCAAGTCACACTGCACTGTGGTCCCAATCACACTGTCTCAAGTAGGGGGATGGTGGATGCCAAAGAATTCCTATCTGACTTTGAAAAGTTTGGAACCTATTTAGGAAGTTAGTATAGACACACTGGACCACTTGGATAATAAGTAACAAGTTTAAATGTGAGGGCAACCAGTATATGCGGTTACAAAGCTTTAAGAAAATAGATCTTTAAAAGAGGAACTATCTTATGTTTACTTGGAAAGAGATTGAAACAACACATATTTCCGAGCTGTTGTTAAGCAAATCCCAAAGTGTTTTCTTTTCAGAAATCATTTATTTTTTTATTTTTTGTGAAGAAGATCAGCCCTGAGCTAACATCCGTCACCAATCTTCTTCTTTTTGCTGAGGAAGATTGGCCCTGAGCTAACATCTGTGCCCATCTTCCTCTACTTTATATGGGACACTGCCGCAGCATGGCTTGACAAGCGGCACATCAGTGCACGTCCGGGATCCAAACCTGCGACCCTGGGCCACCACAGCGGAGTGCGCGCACTTAACCGCTACTCCATCCAGCCGTTCCCAGAAATCATTTACTAAAATCTACATAAGCGAAGAGTTGTAATTTTTTGCAAGGTAAGAATTCAGTCAATCAATCATCCCATCAGTCAGTAAACTAACCAACAAGGAAGGTGGAAAAAAGTGTGTTTCTGAAAAGACCAGCAAGTCAAATGGGCTCTAGATAATTCACCACTCTCCACAAATGCAGAGAGCTCTCGTTTAGTGAAAGAGCTGGTCAGATGGCGCCACTGCAGCTGGTATCTGGTGCTGGCCTCAGGGATGTTGACATGACCCCTCTGACGATATTGGGGACTCTTGGGGCCCTTGGGGATTCGTCATTAAATGAAATATTCTGTTGGAGAATTGAGCATGTGTAAATGTTTAACAATCTAGTTATGTTGGTCTCTTTGGGATTCCCAATGGTTGAGTATTGGGAGGGTGCGTTGGGAAGTGTGTGCAGTGGTGGAAGTTTTGACTCTTTAGGGGAAAAAAATGCTTTCTTTCAATTTCATATCATGTATGAATTCTGAGGCAAAGGAAGCCAAAAATGGTTACTCTCAAAGCATGATTTAACCAATGGTGATGTAATTGGTCACTTTCGTTTTGACTCCTTAATTAGGTTGATACCAAGAGAAAAATCCATCAAGATATCTATGATCTAAGAATGCTTTTTATTTTTATTATATTTTATCATGAACCTAATTATGCTCACTGCAAAAACTTGTAAATTGTAGGAAAGTATAAGAAAGAAAATTAAAATCTCTAATTCTAACCCTCAGGGAACTCTACCTTTTAGCATATTTCCTGTCTAGGATATTTCACGAGCATCTGCATACTGTAGGACTCAACATACTTTATAAATGTTTGGCTCTGATTTATGTATATGGCTTTTATTGTACCCTGCTTCTTTCATTTCACTTTATATTCTGACATTTTTGTAAATCATTATTTTTTTTTCCCCAAAAACATGATTTTTATTAACTGTTGTCTTAGCTTGGGCTGCCATAACAAAATACCATAAACTAGATGGCTTATCAACAACAGAAATTTATTACTTACAGTTCTGGAGCTTGGAAGTCAGATCGTGGTGCTGGTGTGGTGGGACTCTGGTGAGAGCCCTCTTCTAGGCTGCAGACTGCTGAATTCTTGTTGTATCGTCACATGGTAGAAAGAGGGTGTGTTAGCTCTCTGGCCTCTTTTTATAAGGGCACAAATCCCATTCACGAGGGCTCCTTCCTCGTGACCTAATCACCTCCCAGAGATCCCACCTCCTAATACTATCACGTTGGGGATTAGATTTCAACATATGAATTTTTCAGGGACACAAACATTCTGTCCATAACAACTGCATTATTTTGTTCTTTGTATGTTTTAAATTCATTGACTATTTCTTAGGCTTCTGATTTCTTCTTATTACAAATAATAATGTGACTAACATCATGGTACATAAACATCGGTTTCACTTTCTGATCATCTTCTGATTGCTAAATTGTTTTTCAGGTAAATTACCTTTAAGTTAGCAGTCCAGAGAAATAGTAATCTTAGAGTACTCTGATCACCACTGAATATTATGATTTATAAAAATTTTGATTTGTTCGTGGACCTGAAGTATCATCTTGTTCCCTTAATTTGTACTTTTTAGATTACTATGAAGTTGTGCTTCTTGTCTCTGCTTATTATTCTCTTGTATTTCCTCCTCTTCTGTGAATTATTTGTCCTTATCCTCTGCCTACTTTTCTACTATGATAGTAATGTTTTCCTTATGGGTGGAACTGAGTTCTTTACACTTTAACTCATTGTTATTTTTTTGGCAAATATTTCCCCCAATTTTTTTTTGGATTTTGTTTATTGAGTTATTTTTCATGTGTAAAAGTTTAAAATGTGTAGGCAATCTATTATTCTTTTTCTTTCTGAAAACTCTTATTATTTTTATGCCTTGAGAATCTTTTCCCATCCAGAAATAAGATAAATATTAATCTATGTTTCTTTTAGACATTTCTAATTTTATTTTTAATATTTATTTTTTTCATTTGTATGGTATAAGGCAAGAGTCTACACTGGTTTAAAAATTAACTTTTCTAATCAGTCATTAAATAATTCTATTCTTTCCCCCTTGAATTATTGTGCTTTAAATTATAAATACTATTAAATTCTAATTAAAGTCTATTTCTGGGGTTTTTATGTTGTTTACTAAATTGTATGCTTTTTCTTATATCAGTACAATACTGTCTTAATGAATGAAAACATAATATGTTCAATTTCTCAGAACTAATCCTCTCTCATTAGTCTTCTTTTTGAAGGTTTTCTTAAAAATACTCACCCATTCTTCCTTCAGAAAAATTTTCTCTTGTGCTAAAAATATCAAAATGGAATTTTGATTAGAATTATATGAAACCTAAAAATTACTTTGAGAAGCATTCATACCTTTTCAATATTTATTCTTTCCACTCATGTACGGCTCTTCACTTACATTTTTGTCTTTTAGCAAAGTTTTGTAATTTCCTTTGTTTGGATCCTACACGTTAAAAATAGTTTCTTTTCCTAATTCTTTTGCGTTCTTTAGTATTGTGAAGGGAGTGTCTATTCTATGTTCACTGATTTTTATGCTATTATCCAGGAAAATTATTGATATTGAGGTTTTTTTTGTTAAATACAGCCATAATATATCTTCAGAGTAAATATTTCAAAAATAGCTAGAAGTGGCCTAGCTTGTTTCTTTTTAAAGAAAATAAAGCTGATTAGATTTATTGTTTTCAGCCGTTAGTGACTTGAGTGCCCAATTTTGAATTTCCATCATATGGAAAGTTTTATGCTAGTTACTTAAAAGCACTACAGCTTTTCCAGTCTCAGCGTTGTCCCATGGTAGCTATATGCCACTCCTGAACAGTAAACTTTTAAGTTAGAAACACTTCGCCATCTCACAGAATCCCTCTGGCAATATCTACACAACGATAAACAATGTCTTGGTAGGAAAGAATCAAGTGCATGAGATGGTAGAATCTTAGTACAAAGCATTTTCCAATGACCTCATATACTAATGAAAACTGCTCTGGGAGATACAGTGTATGTTGCCCTATATTGGCCCAGAAATTGCCTGACTGTGATATGTATGGTGAAATTGACGGGAGTATAACAAGTCATTCTAGTTTTCCCCAAGGCCAGTAGCTGACTGATATGTAATGGTCCTAGCCGTGTGCTGGGGATGTTGGCCCTAATCCTACGGTATCGAAAGAGGTTTTGTGGGAAATCCTTTGGGAAGATAGGGCTTTGCAGTGACATAAACCTACATTTTATTCCCAGCTTACTTACTAGCTGGATGAATTAGTTCAATTCAGTATATCTCAATCTAGGCTGCGAATTGGAGTCACTTTGAGAGCTTTTAAAAAATACCGTTGCCTAGGTTCCACGCGCAGAATTTCTGATTTATTTCTCAGTTGAGACTCACATATTGGAATTTTAAAAGCTCCCCAGTTGATTCCAGTGTGCAGCCAAGGTAGGGATTCCCAGAAAAACTCTGAACCTATTCCCTCACCAGCTCTTACTGCATCTAACAACTTCCCAATAACTTCTAGTTATTAGTAACATTAAAATAGTAATGACTGCTTAGAATCTAGCCCAAAGTAGATACTGAGGTCAGAGAAGGTATCCCCAGAGTATTTAAGACCCTGTACCCTACACTGATACAGGAATGAGAAGCTATTACTTTTGAAAGAAAACGAGCATCAGATGGGATTTCTGAATGTACACACTCACTCCCGCTACCTATACCTGCTTTCTAGAATTCTACTCTATGCATCATTTCCCTGATCATCTCAAAGTGCAGTTGCATTTCAGGATTGCAAAATTTTATTCCTTATTTATTGCATTACTGAGAGAAGGCAAAGGAAAAATATATCCAGTTTTCAAAATATTTTACATTTGGTGAGAAAATACTAAGCTCATTTGGGCATAAGCCATTCATTTAATTCCAGTTCTAGCTGATGATGGTTTAAATAAAGGCTCAAATTCCTTAAATTCTCTCTAAGTAACCTGACACAAGTCAACAATGAGATATTTGACTAAGGGATGGAGAAAGTCTCCTAAAACTCACCAGCTTTGCTAAGTTAATAGGTGAAAGCAGCCTGCCTAAACATTCAATGTAAGATGAGGTCTGAGGCTATCCCTTTATTTGTAATAGTCTGTATGGTCTCCCAATATTTTAACCCTCCTGCCATTGTGCTTATTTTAAAAAATTTTTGAGATAATTCAAGTGCAATGACTTTCTGCATATATATATATTAAAATGATAAAAGACATATTGCAGGATCTTTTTCCATATGGTGCTGGCAATTTGGATTTTAGTAGCAGTTTTTATAACTTACAGCTCACCACTAAAATGTCAGAACCTGTGAGAATAAAACAACTTCTATTTTAGGTTTTAGATTTATTTGCTCTGATCTCTCAACCAGAAAACTGCCTCTAAAGGCCTCTTTACTCTGATTGGATTTAACTTTCAGTTCACCACTACCTTCCTAGTCTATTAAGGCTAAGAATGTTCCAGTATCTCTTTTCTTTGTTCACTAACTGACATTCATTGAACATGTGCCACGAGGGGCAGGCTGTCACAACAGTTAACAAATTGACCTTTATGGCAACAGAAACCAGTGTGAGAGAAGCCATATTTAAAAAAAAAAATAGTGTTGCTAGAAGACCATGTGCTGAAGCTAAGCAAACACTCTCCTAGTTTTTAAACCAATTCAAGAAATTTGAGAGAAAACAGTATAAATTAACTTCTTTTGAGAAAATTAATAAATTTGCCTTGCTGCTGGCTCTTAAATTTAGAGACGCATTTTATAATCATTGGGTGATTTTGAAATGCCTAAAAAACTCACTGGAAAACTTTCAAGTATTTTCACACGGCAATACTTATTTCAGAGATGGCAACATCTTTCTCTGATATCTTCTTGGCCTAGCAAGGAGTTTAGTATCTTATAATATTGTTATTTATGCCTCATTTTAACAGACAAATGATTATTCCAAAGGAGTTGTTTCAGAAGGATACTTCATATTGGAAATTGATCAGATTTGATTATTATTGTTCTGAGTAAAGAGGATTGCTTGTCTAAATATTAACTTCTGTAAGAAATTTGATTTTAATTCAGTAGGAGGGGGAATATGGCTCTCAAATGATCAGTAAAGCATCATTTTGACTTAGGACAGGATTTTAAAGTTAAAGATATATAGAAGAATTCAGGGACCAAACAGTAGGGTTATCGGAAATTTGTCTTCGCTGAGTTGGTTGGGCACATGGACTCTACTTCAGATATAGTGGACTTGATCCAGACTTAATCTGGTGAGGTGACACTGGATCAGGGCTTATCTGAATCTGGGAGACCCAGTTCAGCTATGATGGTCCCGACAGATCTCTCATCTTGAGGATTATCAGAGTTGGTGATTTGGCCTGGCTGGTTCTAGGGTAGTCTGTGAGAACCAGTGTATCTTGAAGCACTCTCTCCTTTTCACTGCAGGTACATAAAGCCTCCTGTCTTTGTGGGTAATTTGCTCAAAATAGAATCATCTATGGTAAAATAGATTTCATGGTGTGAATTCTCAAACCCAGGATTAGAGCTGAGCGAGAAAATAAGACGAACTTTGAGGTGTTGGGATATGCCAAATTTTTTAAAAAAAAAACCTACCAAAGTGGGCCTTTTACTCTGTCAATTTCATTCACGGCATGTATGTGACCAATTCTCAACAACCCGCAATCTGTTTTTCAGAGTTCAGAAAAACACCAGTTACCATGAATTATTCACAGTCTCAGTAACATAACTGTGATCCAGAGAACTTTGAGGTCTTGTTGATTTTCCACTTTGTGTAAGTGGAACAGGCACAGACGCTGGTGTCTCCACAGTTTTCTGATAAAGGCATGCAGGTCTCTGTCTGTCTTTCTTCCTGGTAATTAGTAATCAATTCATCAAGATGATTAGAATATCTACTATGTCTCACACTATAGAGTCAGGTTCTCATTTAACTTTGGAATTGATTTTTCAGAGATGTTTTTGTGCCAGTCTCTTTAGAGGTCTTTCCTTACTCATGCTTCTCAGCAAAAGGTGGAAGTCAGAAAAAGTCATGTTCTGTTTTCCTTTTAGTGTGAATCACCATGGATGTCTTTTTGCAATCAGAAGTAACTTCTACTTCTTTCCATCTGATTGTCATTTTATTTTTTGAGGAAATCCCATTCCTGCCTACATAAAATTGTTTATCTTATCAAAGGTTCTAACTTTGTGTTGTTCAACACAGCAGCCGCTGACTACATGGGGCTACTGAGCAACTGAAATGTGGCTAGTCTGAACTGAGATGTTCTGTAAGTCCAAATATACTTTTGAAGACTTAGTATGAACAATAGACTGTAAAACATCTCAATAACTTTTTATAATAATTATACTCTGAAATAGTATCTTGGATATATTGAGTTAAATAAAATATACTAGTAAAATAAATTTATTTAAATTTTTAAAAATTTTTTAAATGTGAATACTAGAAAATTTAAAATTGTATTTGTGAGTTGCATTTGTGTCTTGTATTATATTTTTATTGGATGGTGCTATTCTAACATAGGTTTTGGTAGAAATTGCTTTTCCTTAAAGAACTGGAAAACTGTAGATCTCAAAAGATATTTGTTGATCAAACCAAACTGGCCTCGAATTTCACATTTTTCTTAATCATCATAATAGACACTGACAAACAAATTTGACAAAATGGAAATTTTAAAAGCAGGATGCAAAGCAGTTTGTTAACATAATTAGAGATTAAAATATCTTCTTTGTTTATTCATACAGCTAGTATTTATTGAGTACCTGCTATGTGCCTGGCATTACGCATATTGAGCATATACCATGGTTCCCGTTCCTGTCTTCTAGGAGTTTTTACAAGGTGGTGGAGGAGATAAAGGTAAAAGCACTAAGCCCCAAGTGGTGGTGGGGATGGTTAGGAGTAGGCAGCCAGCACAGGCACTCTGATGGAAGTGGCACAATGTTAGGAGGCAGGTTTTCTCACCCCTATCTGTTTTAAATTAACCCAATATTTTACATAAAGATATATGGGGCTAGAATATCCTCACTCAGCACTCCCTGAAAGTTTACAAACGATAGAATAAGTAGAGTTTATTTACCCTCTGACAAATCCTGTAGTTTGAAGCGTGGCTGATTGGTTCACAAGAATAAAAGCAGCTCAATAAATATTCCCTCTGAAATTCTTATTTTTTCTGTTTTAATAATTAAAACACTATCAAATACAGAACTTATGTGGCACTGCTTCTTGACAGGCTAGTTGAGAACGATCCATTAATCATTGACGGTTATTGAGAGGGTGATGTGTTGGAAGGAGTGTGGGCTTACAAATCAAACAGATAAGAATTTGGGTTCTCTGGACTTTGGGCAAGTTAGTGAATCCTGATCCTTAGCTTCCTCATTTGTAAACCTAGGAAAATATAGTACCCAAATCCTCTTGTGAGGATAAAGTGATTAATATATGTAAAACACTTAACAGTGTTGATATTATAGGTAAGTAGTAAATAAATCATTGACATCATGACTTGGGAAAACAATAGAATTATTTGAAAGAAAATGTTAAGTGTATGAAATAAGGGTCTAGTAGATAGAAAATAAAAGTATAAGTTGGGCCATAAAAGAGAGGAAGAAAGTAAAAAAAAAAAAAAAAAGTAGTGAGGAGAAAGAGATACTTTGATGAGGTGTTCCTAAGAGTAGTATTTTTGAAATTGTTCTCATTTTTTATGCTTTGAAGGGTCTGGTATCATTTGTACCATCTGGACCTGGAGTTTTCTTTGTAGGAAATTTTAAGTAATGAATTCAATTTCATTAATAGGTATAGAACTATTCATATTTTCTATTTCTTCTAATGTCAGCTTTAAAAAGTTGTGGTTTATAAGAAATTCATCCTTATTTCTAAGTTGTCAAATGTATTGTAGTAAAGTTATTCATAATATTCTTCTATTCTCATTTTAATGTCTTTAGCATCTGTAGTAATGTCTTGCTTTTTATTCCTGATATTGATGATTCATAGCTTCTCTCTTTCTCTTTAGATTGATAAATTGTATTATTATTTTAAAAGACCCACATTTTGGCTTTGTTGCTATTTCTCTATTCATATTTTCCATAACATTGATTTCTATTCTTTATTGATTCATTACTTCTACTTTCTTCATATATATATTTTTTTTTGTGAGGAAGATCAGCCCTGAGCTAACATCTGTGCTAATCCTCCTCTTTTTGCTGAGGAAGACCGGCTCTGAGCTAACATCTATTGCCAATCCTCCTCCTTTTTTTTCCCCAAAGCCCCAGTAGATAGTTGTATGTCATAGTTGCACATCCTTCTAGTTGCTGTGTGTGGGACGCAGCCTCAGCATGGACGGAGAAGCAGTGCATTGGTGTGCGCCCAGGATCCAAACCTGGGCCACCAGTAGCATAGCGTGTGCACTTAACCGCTAAGCCACGGGGCCGGCCCGACTTTCTTCATATTTTCTAGCTTCCTGAGCAGGTAACTTTGATTATTGATTCTAAACCTTTACTTTTATGTAAAAAAAATTTATATATTTATATACTTCCCTCTATATACTGTTTTGGCTGTATCCCACAAATTTTGATGTGTTGTTTTCTTTATTATTTAGTTTAAAATATTTTCTAATTTTCATTGTGATTTCCTCATTGACACATGGGTTATTTAGAAGAGTGTTTCTTATTTCCAATATTGGGAATTTTAAAAATTTTCTCTTTGTTATTGATTTATATGTTAATTTCATTGTGCTCATAAATATTCTCTATAACTTCAGCTTTTTAAAATTTATTAAGACTAGCTTTATGGCCTAGTATATGGTATATTTTAGTGAATGTTGCATGTCCACTTTGAAAATATGAATTTTCTTCAGTTGTTGGGTGATGTGTAGTACAAATGTTGATTAGTTTAATAGCTTAATAGTGTTAATCAGTATTCTATGTTCTTACTGATTAATTTGTCTATTTTTTTCCATCAATTACTGAGGGGGAGATGTTAAAATTCCCATGATTGAAGATTTTCCCATTTCTTCATTTAGTCATCAATTTTTGCCTTATATATTTTGAAGTTATTTTGCTAGGTGAATACATATTTATAATTGTTTTTTCTTCCAGATAAATTGACATTTTTGCTATTATTAAACATCTTAGTTTATCTTGCCTTTCTTAAAATCAACTTTGTCTCATATTAATAATATGTATAATAAAATAAATACTAGTTTTTTTATGACTAGTTTTGGCAGATTATATTCTTTTCCATCCTTTTAATTTCAACATTTCTCAGTCCTTATATTTAAAATGTGTTTCTAATAACATCATTTAATTGGTCTTGTTTTTTAATCTAATCTTTCAAAAAGAAATTAATTAATTCATTTACATTTAATGCAGTTATTGTTATGGTTAGGTTTAAATCTATCATCTTGCTATTTATTTTCCCTTCTCCCCATTTGTTCTTTGGGTCTGTTGGTGACAAATTCTCTAAGCTTTTGTTTGTCTAAGATGTCTTTATTTTACTTTCATTTGTGAAGGATATTTTTATTGGGTATAGAATTTTAGGTTGACAGGATTTTTTTCTTTCAACATGTTAATGGTGTTTTCCATTGTCTTTTGGCTTCCATTATTTTTCATAAGAGTCCAGCCACCATTATTAATGTTGTGTCCTTGAATGTAATGCATTGTTTTCCTCTGTGTGCTTTTATGACTTTCCTTTTCCTTTCATCTTTGATTCTTAGCAGTTTGAATAGGAGATGACCACATGTGGTTTTCTTTGTATTTGTGTTGGGGTTTGCTGAGATTCTTGAATCTGTGACTTGATATCTTTTCTTAGTTTTGGAAAATATCGGCCTTTATCTCGTCAAATATTACCAAATCCTTTCTCACTTTTCTTTTGAGACTCCACTTACAGATATATGTAGACAGATAATATTCTATAGATGTCTGATACACTTTTTAGGTTTTAAAATTCTTCTTTTTCCTTTTATCCTTTGTGGCTGAGTTTGGATAATTATTGACTACTCTTCAATTTGACTGATCCTCTCTTCTCTAGTGTATCCAGTCTGATATTGAGATTAGCCGCTGAATATGTTATTTCAGATATTATACTTTTTAATCCTAAATTTCTTTTTTTTTAGACTTTCCGTTTCTTCTGCAGAAATTTTCCATTAAAAAGATCATTTGTTCTATTTTTTATAAACTATTTTCATATTCATAATAGTTATTTCAAAGTCCTGTGTGCTGATTTGAACATGTAAGTCATTACTGAATATGATTTTATTGGCTGCTTTTCATTGGTTATAGGTCATGTTTTCTTGCTTCTTTACATTTTTGATTGTTTACCAGACATTATACATAAAACATAGTAGAAACTTAAATAGACACTAATTTTACCTGAGAATGGAATTGCCCTTTCTTCTGTGGGGAAACTAGGGTGAGGGACAGTTTCTTTCCATATAATGAGGAATTGAGCTGTTGTAGAGCTGGGTTACCACCTTAGTTTGTTTCAATTCACCTCCAATTTTAAGCATTTGAAGGGTGGAATTAGTTCCTCTCCCCAGCAGGGTTTTGAGTCTGAGAACCAGAATACTGTGTCATCTCTTTGTTTTTTTAGCTACCCCCTCACTTTATATGATGCTGGTTACTCAGAAAAAGTCCCATGGGGAAGAATTTATAGATGGCAGAGAATATTAAATTTTTGTTACCCTTCATATTTCAATCCACCTTGTCAGCACATGTATGGTCATTCAGAGTTTGACTAGACTCTCCTTGTCGCAGCAAAAGTCTCTGCCTTTACCAGGCTCATAACTCTCCTTGCTTGTCTCCTAGACTAGGCTAATGCTCCTAGAAATAAAAGTGAGCTGCTTATCTAGGAAGGGCTCATCCATCTCTAGAATTTAGTTCACTTTGAGTTATTTGCATCCAAGCATTTCAATAGCTATAAATAAAAATATTATTTTTAAATTTGTCTTGTGATTTTTCATTGTTAAGGTGGGAAAAATGACCTTTTGCAAACTTCTACATCCTAAACAATGAAGGAATAGGAGAAATGTTTTGGTGTCCTGAAGGACTGATCAGATTTTTGGCTTCCAAAGAGGTCTCTTTACCATAACAACCATTTACAATCTTTTTCCCATTTATCTTGGGAAAATTAAAAATATTTGTCATACTTTTAAGTACGATATTGTTTCCTAATGCTAACAACTTTTCTACAGAAGTTTCTTTTTTTAATAAAACAATAGTAAAATGGGATTTGATAAGCTGAAATATTGTTTATCACTAATATTCCAGCAATATTCTTTTACAAGCCTGGAGATACTCTATACGGCCAACAGATTATACACTGGATGATTCCAGGGGTATCCATACATGGCTTAAGATGTGAATGGCAGCTTTTGAGTTGTGCAATGTACTGTTTCTATATAACCCAGAGGACAGTTATGAAAATCCAAAGAGATATCATATGTTAAGCACCTGCCATAAGTAAGGAACTAAATAAATGCTTGTTACTTTCCTTTTAATTAATAGAACTTTTGGATGATAGTCATCTCATGTTGCAATAAAATTTCATTTTATAATTTATTTCAAACCACTGAATTGCTTTTATATTCATAACTAAACTTTTTTGCATTTTTAAATATTAGTTTGACTGATTCAATGTTGTATTTCATAAAGTAGCAGAGACCATTTGTGGGATGGTGTACGCAGAGGGATTATTAGATGTATATCCTCCAAAAAACATAGATGATAGATAAAATCTGTCCCATAGTTGCTTCCTGGATATTACCACATATCTGATTTGAAAATGCGTCCAGAACACAAGTGAATTTAGAATTTTAGGACTTTTAAAAATATTATTAGAGAAACTTTTAAAAATGGACTTCAAGAGGATTTTCTAGCCTGTCCCAAATGTCTTGTTTCATTCAGGATCGTGATGCTATAACAACAGGCAAGGAACTAACACTTATCGAGTATCTCCCATCAACCAGCCACGGTGTACACATTCTCTCATTTGAGCCTCACTAAACCTAAGGTTGAGCCTTACTACCGTGATTTTTCCATGTTATAGATTAAAAGAAGCAATGAGGTTTTAGAAAGATCAATACTTGTCCTGAGACCGCAGAGCAAGTTATCATCAGAAATAGAATTTGAACACCAATTTCAAAGCCCAAAGCCTGAATCTTAGTTTATATAAATTGAAAAAAATCCAAAATGTTGAATTTGAAGTGTAATGGTTATTCTTTGAATTATAAGGCTCACAGCTTCAAATAATAAGTTAGAGGATAACGACATTTTTTAATGAATTAATTTCTTGCCAAATTAGAAGTGACCTGTACTTTGTGCCATGTTGGTGCCTAGTAAATTCTAGCATGAGCAAAGGAAGGGATTATTATTGTTTATACTTGCAGACATTTGCACATAAAACAACTCCATATTTTCAGATATCAGATTACATTACTAAGGGGTTTCAAAGCTCAACTCAGAATTGGAGCATCTTTTTCAACAGCTTTCTTTACTTTGGAGGAAAGAATTTGTAAGGTCAAGTATAATCCATGAGGGAAGCTTCTTGAGGACACTAGCACACAGCTGGGTGTCTTGTTACAGTAGATACTTAATAACGATTGTTGAGTGACCCAATCTCACTAATGAACTCCCCAGCTGGTAAACAACTTGACTACAGGGAATGCATTTCTGCCACCCTATCTTCAGAACTGAAAACTCTGTCGAAGGGTTTTCATACGATTCCATTTAAAATTATATTTATTAATAAGTATTCATTGGCTCCTTAAATTTAAGACAGTGGAGATCATGATGTTGTAAAATCAAAGGATGAGTTTTAAAATATGAATAATAGGAACAGTTGACATTGTTGGATACATATTTTGTGACAAGCGTTGGGTTCAGTTCTCTGTATCCCTATTTTGTGAAAACAACCACCTTACGAGGTAAAGGTCCACCCATTTGGTGGACAAGGAAAGTAAGGCTTGCTTAGGGCCACCTGTGTAGTAACTGGAGTATCTGAGACTTGAACTCTGCCAATCTGATGACAAAACCCATGCCTTTCGGCTTGTAATGCTTATAAGGCTTAACTGTTAGGTTGTCAATTCTACTTTGTCTCTCACTGACTCTCTGTCCTGGAGCAAATCGTTTAAACCCTGTGAATATCAAATATACCTGTCATGATTGTGGTGGGGGTCAAAATTTAAAAGTCCATCTGAGTAGAATAGTTTAGCTGGGTCATTTAGGTGGGTTTGTGGAGGTGGGGAACACTGACCCTTAAAAGTCTCCTGTATTCTGTGCAGGTTATTTCCTTATTATGTTATTTTCAGGGAACTTAAACTGTTCAGGGAAGTCCGGTTCATTTTTAAAAAGCCTGCCGTGGGGCCCAGGAGCTCTGTGACAAAGACTTTGAGCTTTGTCTATAACTGGGATTCAAATATATGCAGATCTGTTGGATAGACTGGAAAAGTGCCCTGGAAGGAAAGATAGGACCCTGAGAGAAAACCACCAACAGGGAAGAAGGATGTGGTTGAGTCAGTCTGGTGAGCCAGACTGTGCATGTGAGAAGCGAGGTCTAGGAAGATGTCTGTGCTCAGTCCTGACACCAATATTCTCCCCTCTCTCCCACCATACCCTGCCCCCAGAATGCATGTTTGTCTGGGAAGAAAGTGGTTATGCTTATAAAGAAAAGGACAATATCACTCATGGTCCAAATAGTTCTACAGAAGGAGCTCTCTGTGAAAGAGCTGCTCACAAGGTGGCAATCTTTTCTTGGGTCAGTGAGGAGATGAGCAGCCGAACTTGGAGTCTGGAGCCTCCTGCAGTGGAACAGGTGCTGACTCACTTGTGGTGCAGAACAAGGTGGTCTACTGAGCAGAAGGATCTGGAGACCACAGGCAGGGACTCTATTAACACACGAGACAATGCACCTTTTTTCTCCATTGTGCTGAGAAACTCCTCTAGAGGAAGAGTCCTCCCCCATAACGTAACCTGTTATGGCTCAGGGACATTCAAATCCTCGGAATATTCTCAGACTGACTGAAAAGAAAGACTTCAAGAAAAATGTGACTTGTGAGTGAACGATTTTGAAATGCTAACATTTAGAGGTGTTATTATAACTATTACCTGTTTTTACTGAGTAGTAGAAAGAGTTTGAGCCTTAGGTTTATATATAAGAGCATTTTGCAAACAATAATGTACTATAAAAATGATAAACTTATAACACATTACTTCAACACAATTTTTCCCATATTTGTCAGACACTATGTTAGACACAGAGACATTGTGTAGTATGGGAGGGATACATACACAGATGTCGTCAAGTATTGAGACAGGTAGTGAAATAGCCATATGGACCTGGTACAGTGTGGGGCAGGAGGTATGGAAAGAAGTCAGGGAAATCCCTGGAACAGCAGAGAAAGCTTCTTGGAGGAGACAGGTTCCAGATGAGCAGGAGTAAGGTAGGTCACTAAGCTGAGAAGAGCATTTCAAAGAGAAGGAACAACGTGTGCTGAGATAAAAAGAGATCAATGAGCATGGAGTCATCAGGGGTACGCAGGAAGCTTGCTGGGCCCAGTGCCTCGTATAGGGACAGAGCTGGAGATGGAGAGAGAAAACAGCAGCCAGAATGTGGAAGGTTTTGCGTGTATCCCCTCAAACATTTCTGACATAATCTTGTAGGTGATGAGAGGCCATTGGAGGATTCCTAGCAGGCACGTTCCATGTAGACTGCATTTCTGAGGTTGCTCAGAGGAGAGTGTGGAGAGTTCTGTGCCCAGTCACACAGCAGTAGGTCAACACGGTGTGTCCCCTTACCCAGAGGCAGACAAAGTGCAGTGGGGGAGACACGGTGCCCAGAGAAGAGCCCAGACACGGTGGGATCATGAGACTCCTCTTAGGAACGCCGAGAAATGTATTCTTATAAACCTATAGTAACTAGCAAATTCACTTACAAACCAGCACAACTATAAAATACCTTGGAAAAAAAAAAGATGCACGAGAAAAGTATTAAACTGAGAAATCAAAAGAAAATCCGAATATAGAGAGACACTTTGTTCCTGAATGGGAAGACACAATATTTAAATATTTCAATACTCAGCAAAATAATCTATAAATTCAATGCAGTCCAAATAAAAACCCTGCAGGATTTCTTAAAGGAATATAATAAGGAAACTTTAAAATTTATCTGAAGAAAAAAATGAGCAAAATTATCTAAGAAAACTTTGAAATGTGAGATTACAAAAATTGCAATAAAGATATAGTAATTAAAACTTTATGGCAGTTGTGTAAAAATAAAACAATAAATCAATATAACAGCCTAGAGTCTAGCACTAGACCCTTGGATAAATAGAATTTAGAATATGATACACCCATTGTGGAATGGATAGATTTTTCAATAAATAGTATTGTGACAATTTGGTAAAAATAACAAAATCAGATATCTGCCACATATCATTAATTAAATGGATTCCAATTTGGGTAAAGACCTAACCAATATGTCTATGTATGTATGTGTATGTGTGTGAGTGTGTGCATATAAGAAGAATTAGAAGAAAACATAGGGGTTTATGCTTCTTACTTTAAGCTAGAAAAGTTTCTTTTCAATAGGGAACAGAGCCCTAAAGGAAAATATTGGTATAGTTGTCTATATCAAAATTAAAAATTTTAAATTCCATACAACCATCAATGTAATAAACAAAGTGAAAGATCTGTCACTGGACAGAGTGAAAGAAAATGGACAAACTGCAAGAAAGATTTCATAATATTTAAAGTACTCAAAGGGTATGTATCCATTACATGTTTACAACAAATCAATAAGAAAAAGAACATTCCAAAAGAAAAATGGACAAAAGATATAAACTGGCTTTCAGTTTATGAACAAATTGAACTATAAAGGAAATATAAATGCCTAATTGACACTTGAAGTTAGCACACTAGTAATCAGGAAAACGCAAATTAAATAATGAAATACCATTTTTCACCTATCAAGTTAGCAAAAGTACAAAATATTGAGTGTTATTGAAGGTGTGGGAAAACTGTTACTCTCATTCATTGTTTACAGGAATGAAAATTATACAGCACTTTAAAGGGCAATTGGCAATAGCAAATAATTTTAAATGCACATAACCCATACCTAGCATTTTCACTTCTAGATATTTACCAGAGAGAAACAATTTCATACGTTCACAAAGAGGTATATGAAAAGATATTCATTACAGCATTGTTTGCAACATACACATCTGTAGATAAAATGATGGCTAAATTAGTTGGGATATATCTATACAGTGAAATATAAGGCAGAAGCCACATGACATGTAATGGCAAAATCTTCATACCATATTGGTGAGGAAAAAAAGTGAAATATCAGAGTGACAGCTATAGAATACTGCTGTGGTCCGAATGTTTGTGTCCCCTCAAAAGTCATATGTTGAAACCTACCCTTTAGGGTGATAGTGTTGGGAGGTGGGGCCTTTGGGAGGTGATTAGGTCGTGAGGGCTCCAGAACGATCCCTCACCCCCTTCTGCCATGTGAGGATACAATGAGACATCTGCAACTGGGAAGAGGGCCCTCACTAGAACCTGATCATGTTGGTACCCTGATCTTGGACTTCCAGCCTCTAGAACTAGGAGAAACAAATTTCTGTCATTTGTAAGCCACCAATCAGTGGTATTTTATTAAAGTAGCCCAAATGAACTAAGACAAATATTAATTATGTAAAAACATAAAGATATAAAATATATTTTAAATATATATATTTGAAAATGCACAGAAAAGGGTCTCAAGACACAAGCCAAAAAAAAAAAAAGTGGTTTTCTCTGAGGCAGAGGATGTGAATGTGTGGGATTCTTTAAAAAAAACTCTTTGTATTGTTGAATGGAAATAAAATATTGATTTATAATAAGGAAATGGAGGACATTCCCACCTGATAGTTATAATATTTTACTGTGAAACAACATGAAATATAATCTGTTGACTGCAAATAAATATCATTAGTATGGTGATAAAAGTTTAGAATGGCTTCTGTGGGACCCGAGGCCTCATCTGGGGTTAAAAGCCTTAAGTTTGTTGGGCACCAAACTGTAAGGTTTTATAATAGTAACCAGCAGCCATCAGCAAGAAATTGTGAACTGGAAAAAATAATAAATGGGTTAATAGAAGATGTGGTGATTGGTAGAGCAGACGGAGGTGAGGGTTTTGAGGATGCAAATAAGAGAATGGAAAGGATTTAAATTACAGGGTGATGATGATGGATTGGAAGAAAAAGAAAGAATCAAGTAATTGGAGGTCTTTTGAGGTCCTCTTCTCTAAATTGCCTGCTCAAATAATTTGCCCATTTTCTCCTGGTGGTTTGACCTTTTCTTATTGATTTGTGGGATATTAATCCTTTGTTATATGTCTTGTGAATATTCCTATACCATGAATTAAGGAGTGAGAAGGTGGAAGGGATGAGAGTTAAGGTCAGAATTCTGGCTGAAATCCCAGCTCATGGTTGGATTGGTTGCTGAGTGAATTGCTGAATGGGCTGCTGGCGTGAGATGAAGATGAAATTCATTGACTTCTAGAAGAGCAAGAAGTTTTGTGACCACGGAGTTGGGTGAGTTGTACATATGAATTCAGAGGTCATTCATGATGAAACTTGGGCCTTGCTGGAGCGGAAGATTGTAAAATGAATGCCAAAGTCTTGGATTCACTGGGGCTGGAGGTAGCAGGAGATGGGAGACAGCGTTTGGCAGGTTCTTTATTTGTAGGGGAAATGCATCTCAAAGGAGGAGGGGCTTGCATCAAGGTAGAAGGATCATCGCCTGGAAAGGAAAACGGAGGCCTATGCGGAGGCACAAGCAGCCGGCTTTGTAGCCCCATGATGTTGAGATATGACGGAAAAAGAAATCACTTCCACTTGAAAGGTGCTGAGGAAGTGGTGTCTGTAATTCAAGGACAGGTTTCAGTGACTCTTTTCTAGAGTCTCTGTATACTCATAATTGTTCAGGTGAGATTGGGGACTGAAAAGAGTAAGATGGAACAAGGGGCCTTCACATTTTACCGGTAAACAATGAATTCTATGAGAACCTGTTGAAACTCCATCTCAGGGTCTTTATCTCTTATACATTATCAATATATAATTTTGCTTTATTGAACCAGAATCATCTTTTTTATGTTTATGCAAATGCTGCCTCCTCTTTCTGATTGTAGATTGGATGAGGTTTCAATCAGGAAAAGGAGAAAAAACAGAATTTCTCAGCACACCGTATAATGATAAATTTTAAACCAGGGAACAGATTGAAGGGATGTTATTTGAATTTTTACCTTACAAAATTTTAGGTCCGTCCAGCTAAGTGTTTCATTAAACTTGATTCCTGTTGAGACTCCCCCATGGCTCCATGTTGAACCCTGGCCCTGCCTTCAGCTTCTAAAAGTGTGTGGGTCGCACAGCAGTGTTAGGAACAAACATTTGGGCAGTCAGAGAGCAGCGTATCCTGCTTTATGGGATGATTAAATAGAAGTTGACTGATTCTATTCTAGCATTTTGCTCAGTCTGGTTGACATTGACAAGCTTTCTTTGGAAGTTAAATTAGGTCAAATATGAATATGAGCCAGATTTCTTTACAACGATATTCTAACTTATTCATAATATCACTGATGATTTCAGAAAATTAATCTTTCCCTATACTGATATGATTTTGGGCTTGTGGTGATAATAAATAGAATTTTATTAAGATTGGAGACCAAAACATTTTCTAAGAGTAAACAACACAGATATTGTAAAAAAATCAACAGGAAAAGAGAGTTTTTAAAAAGAGATTCACATATTTACAGACAATATTTCAGTCCATTTCTGATACACTGTTGGGCACTAACCTTAGGATTTTCTTCAGATAAACTGCTTTTTTTTGTTTATTTTAACGGTATCATCCTCCTCGCATTGTCTAGGCTTAAAATATTACAGCTATATTTGACTCCTTCTTTCTGCTTGCCACTCACATTTAAACTAACAAGTCCTGTGTATTCTACAAACATTATATCTTTCATATTTTTCTTTCCCTCATCATTTTCATTTGCATAAACTGAATTCACTTCCTCATTTTCTCTGGTTAAAACCCTAGTAATACGCCCCTTAATGATAACGTTGTTTTTAATTTTTACTTTTTAAAATTTATTTTAAATACCATTTTCTACAAATTCAAGTTTAAACTCTTGAATATTCACTCATTCAACAAGTATTCTTTGAGGTCCACTGTGTGACAGGCACTTTTCCATGTTCTTGGATTATAATTATAAATTCTCAGCAAGGTCCTTGCTTCTATGGAGTTTACGTTCTAATGGGGAAAGGGAGACCAGATCTTAAAAAAGTAGAGAAAAAAAAATGGAAAGCTAATTTTGAAAAGTAATAAGTGCCATGAAGAAAACGAAACAGAGTGATGTGAAGAAGATTGACAAAGTGGAACTAGAGGAAGATTTACCGTGAAAATGATAAAGTTAAAGCTAAAGTTTCCCTCAATTACAAAGACCCTTTCCCAAGCCTTGGGGAGCCCTACAAATGTGTTCACATGTTCATATTCACCAAAGTAAGACATTTTACCCTAGTTGGTCAACACTGCTGTCATTCCACTCTGACTCTAAAGAGGGTCCCCAAAACTATTTATGTTTTGGAATCAACCCTAGATAGGGGACTAATTAGGTGTGTTGATCAGAAAGAGCCTTACTGAGGAAGCACACAAAAACAAGATAGAGTAACCAGGGCCAGAGTTCTCCAGGCAGAGGAAATACCAAGGCAAAGGCCCTGAGCAGACCTGAGCTTGAACCAGGGTGTCTGAAGCTGAGTCAGTGAGGTGGATAATGGGGAGATAGGGAGGTAGCCAATGGCCCGGCCATGTAGGGCTTTGCAGACATTAAAAGGAAGTTGGGTTTTATTCCAACTGCAATGTGAAGCTGATGAAAGGTTTTAATGGGTGTTACACAATATAATTTAACTTTAAAGAAGCTTATTCTGGCTTCCATGTGGGAGGAGATTGCAGAGGGGAAGAATGGGATCAGGGAGATCAGTTAGCATGCCAAAGTGGTAATTCAGGCAAGAGATTAAGGCTGCTTGGGCTACGTCAGTAGCACTGGGGACAGATATTCAGACTATATTTTTAAGGAAAAGTGGACAGGAATTTTCAATATATTTGAAATGGGAATGAGGGAAAGAAAGGACTCGAAGAGAATTCTTGGGTTTTTTGACCTGACAAGTAGGTAGGCAATGGTACCAACTACTAAGAAGGAGAAGATTGAGAGTACAGGCTACGGGAGTAGATGGAATCAAAATCTCTTTCTTATCATGTTGAGATTGTGATTGCTATTTCCCACTCAAGTCATTGTCAATGAGGCAGCTAGATATTGAATTTAGAGGTCAATGGAGAAGCCAAACAAAGATATAATTTGGAATCATTGATATAAATGTGTTATTTAACGCCACAAGTTTGGATAAAATCACCTAGGAAGAGTCTATTTAGAGTTGAATCATTCAAATCCCTCCACCATCTGCATTATTTCCCACTATTTATACTCTGATCCTTAAAATGATACTTTTCTTATTCTCAGTATTCCTGCTTTTATGCAAAAACATCCTTCCATTTGGTTCCTTTCCTTCTGTAAACATCCAAATTCTATATATCCTTCAAGATCTGCATCCAGATTAAACATCCCTTTCTGCATTAGTTTGGCTTTAGCTCCCATCCCAAAGCAAGCACTACTTCCTGTGAATGTGCCTAGGACTGTATCGGTACCTACATTTTCTGTTTGGCCTTACAGTGACTTATAGTACTGTCTTTTATCTCCTAATACTCTTTGCTTCTGGAATATAGGGTCTGTATCTTATTATGGTCCAAAAGATCTGATATGCTTTACAATTAATAGACAATCAGGGAAAAAATCATATCTAAACACTATTAGTCAATGAAATTGAGTGAAACCCCTTATTTAGCCTGAGATTTCCAGGTGTTGGCTATTGTGTAGCTGGAGCCAGTACGGAATTTTATCTAGACTCCTAAAATTCCTTTATGGTGATTACTTATTAAGTACTCACTTCATATCTGGAGCAAGATTTCCAGTCTTAAAAATGTTATCTGCAGCCAGATATACTTTATTATATAGAAACATAGACTGTTTCTTTTTTTATTGGTTTAAATACTGAAAAATAGATGTACATGTACTGAGTTTCTGAAGTTTTGTTTTTTGTTTTTTTCTTTTGGTGAGGGAGATTGGCCTTGAGCTAACATCTGTGCCAGTCTTCCTCTATTTTGTATGTGGGTCACTGCCACAGCATGGCTTGATGAGTGGTGTACGTCTGTGCCCAGGATCTGAACCTGCAAACCCCAGGTTGCCAGAGCAGAGCATCCCGAATTTAACCAATATGCCACAGGGCCAGCCCATGAAGTTTTTAAAAATCACATTTAATGAGATATAATTTATGGGTACAGTTTGATGAGCTTTGATCTACTTTCTGTTATTATAGATAAGATTTGTCTTCTTTGAATAATGTCATAAAAACAGAATCATGCAGTATGCACCCTTTAGTTTCTTGCTTCATTTGCTCAGTATAAGATTTTTTTTTTTTTTTGGTGAGGAAGACCAGCCCTGAGCTAATATCCAATGCCAATCCTCCTCTTTTTTGCAGAGGAAGACTGGCCCTGGGCCAACATCCATGCCGATCTTCCTCTACTTTATATGGGATGCTGCCACAGCATGGCTTAACAAGCGGTGCCTTGGTGCACGCCTGGGATCCGAACTGGAGAACCCCAGGCTGCCACAGCGGAGCACGCACACTTAACTGCTTGTGCCACCGGGCCGGCCCCTCAGCATAAGATTTTTGAGAATCATCCTTGTTATGTATATTAGTAAATTTTTCCTTTATATAGTTTGTATATATCACATATCCACACACTTGTTAGATATTTAGTTTGTTTCTTGGTTTTTGCTTGCATTAGTTGATGTCCATTGCTGTGGACAGCATACGGACATATTGCCTCAAACTTACCAGCTTAAAACTACATACATTTGCTGTCTCACAGAATCCTGGGTCAGGAGTGTGAACACAGCTCAGCTGGATCCTCTGCAAGGCTGCAATCAAGGTGTCGGATGAGACTGCGTTCCCATCTGGAGGCTTGACTGGGGAAGGATTTTCTTCCAAACTCAGTCGGGTTTTTGGCAGAGTTCATTTCCAAGAGGCTGTAGAAGACATGATGACTTGCTTCTTAGAAGCCAGAATGGAGAGCAACACTCTCTGTAGAGATAGTCTGCTGTCCAAAAGGAGTCTTACATAGCATAATATAATCACAGGAGTGATACGGCATCACTTTGTCATGTTCTACTGGTTAGAAGCAAGTTACAGGTCCCACCTACACTCCAGAGGAAGGAATTACTCCATGGACACTGGGTGATGGACACCACAAGGACCACTTTAAAGTCTGTCCTCCCTATGGCTATTGTGAATAAATTTGTTATGAATGCTTGTGTACAACATTTTGGGTGGACATATGCATTTTTTTCTTTCTGATAAACATCCAAGAGTGGAAATGCTGGGATATGTGGTAAGAGTATATTTAGTTTTTTAATGAATGGCCAAGCTCTCTCTGAGAGTGGTTACACCATTTTAAATTCCTACCAAAATGTGTAAGATTTCTAGTTGTTCTACATTCTTACCAACATCTGGTATTGTCAGTCCCTTTATTGTTAGCCATTCAGTGGGTATGTGGTGGTATCTCATTTTGGTTTTACTTGACATTTCCTTAATAATTAATGTTGTTGACCGTTTTCTAATGTGTTTATTGGCCATTCAGATATTCCTCTTATGAGTGTCTATTCAAATCTTTGAGGCTTTTTTTAATTGGGTTGCTTGCATTTACACATTCTTGATAAAAGCCATGTCAGAGAAATATACTGTGAATGTTTTCTTTCAATGTGTTGTCTCCAAAGAGCAGAAAGTTTTAATTTTAAAATATATTTTATCATTTTTTCTTTTCTTTTATTTGCTTTTTGCATTTTATCTAGGTAATCATTGCCTACCCCAAGCTCACAAAAATTTCTCCTAAGTTTTCTTCTAAAGGATTTATGGTTTTATCTTTTATGTTTGGTATATAATCAATTTCAAATTAATTTACGTGTGAAGTGTAAAGTAAGAGTGGGTTTTATTTTTTTCCATATAAATATCTAATTGTTTCAACATATTTTTTGATGACTATTCTTTTCTCATTTAATTATCTTGGCTCCCTTGGCAGAATCAATTGACTGTATATGCATGTATCTCTTTATTCTCTTCTATTGATCTACATATCCTTATGACGACACACCACTGTCTTGGTTACTGTAACTCTATAGCAAGCCTTCAAATCAAGTGTTCTAAGTTCTCCAACTTTGTTTTTGTTTTTCAAGACACATAAGCTATTCTTGAAGGTCCTTTTTATTTAAATAGAAATTTTAGAATAATCTTGTCAATTTTACAAAAAAATCCTGGCTTGGATTTTGATTGGGATTGTGTTGAATCTATGGATCAATTTGGGAAGAACTGACACATTAGCAATATCCAGTGTTCAGATCCACACACATAGTACGTCTCTCCATTTATATAGGTCTTCTTTAATTTTTCCCAGCAAAGTTGCATGGTTTTCAGTGTACAGAACTGTGCACATATTCTTTTGTTAAATTTATCCTTAAATTTTTGTGGTTTTGGATGTTATTTTTAATCTTGTTTTTGTTGAAATATTCAATTGTTCATTGCTTATATACAGAAATGCAATTGACTTTTATAAATTGATTTTGTATCTTGTGAACTTAATAACTCAGATATTAATTCTTATAGCATTTTTCTATTTTCCTTAAAAGCTTGTTATAATTCACCAGTGAAGTCATCTAGGTGTTGAATTTTATTTCAGGGGAAGGTTTTTAGTGCAAATTAATTTTCTTTAATAAATATAGATAATCGTCCAGATTTTATATTTCTTATTTAATGTTTTGGTAATTTGTATCTTTTAAGATATTTATTTCATCTAGTTTGTCACATTTATTCACATAAAGTGGTTTATAATATTCTCTTATTAAACTATAATGTCTCTAGGCTCTGTAGTGATATCTTGTCTTTATTTCTCATATTGATATTTTTGATGATTCTTATTTCGAAGAATCACTTTTTAGTTTTATTATCTTCTATATTGTCTGTTTGTTTTCTGTTTCTTTGTTCCCCCTCTTTATTATTGCCTTCATTCTACTTAAGTTTATAGATTCCTAAAGTTGAAGTATAAATCATTGCTACTGAACCTTTTCTTTTCTAGTATAAGCATGTTATATTTATAGCCCAGCATATGTTTGATCATAGTGAATATTCTATATAGATTCTCTATAATTTAGTTTGGGGTTAGAGTGTTCTGTTAAATGTCATTTAGGTCAAATTGGTTGATAGTGTTGGTTAAGTCTTCTAGAGCCATTTGATTTTCTATTTTCTTTCTTTCAATTACTGAGAAAAGAATGTTGAAATATCTAACTGTATTTGTGCCAGTTCTGTCAGTTTTTGCTGTAACAATTTTGAAGTTCCATTACTAAGTACATGCACATTCAGGATTGCTTTGTCTTCTTGATGAATTAACCCTTTATCTTGATGAAATGTTCGTCTTTATTCTTGGTAATTTTCCTTGTTCTGAAGTTTACTTTGTCAGATATTAACATTGGTTATATCTGGTTAGTATTTGCTGCATGACATATATTTTTTCATCTTTTAATTTTTAACCTAATTGTGTCTTTACATTTAAAATGAGCTTCTTACAGATAGTCTATGTTAGATTTTGCTCTGTTGTCCAATTTGACGATGTTTCTTTTTAATTGTGGTTCAAACCTTTTACACTTAAAATTATTATCAGTATGGTTTGATTTAAATTACTTTTTTTTTCTATTTATACTATTTGTTCTTTTTTCTCTTTTCCTTCTTATTTATTCCTTCGTATTTTCACTGTTGGCTTGTTAGCTATCACTCTTTGTTTTATTTTCTTAACTCCTGGTTTTTGCCAGCATTTATAATATGTAACTTGATCTTATTGTGATACTTTTTCAAATAACATTGTACCACTTCACACATAGCACAAGGATCTTATAGAAATATACTTCCATTTCACCTCTTCCATTCTTTGGGCTTTAGTTATCATGTATATTGCCTCTAGATATGTTATAAACCCCACTATACATTGATTTTATTTCTTAAGCAATTATCTTTTCAATAAGTTAAAAATTAGGAAAAATTCTTTTATATTCCTCCACATATTCATCATTCTGTCACTCTACATTCCTTTCTGTAGATCCAAGTATCCGCTGCTATCATTTTCTTTCTGTCTAAAGAACTTCTTTTCACATTTCTCGTAATGCGCATCTGCTGGTGATAAATTCTCTCTTTTGTTTGTCTGAAAAATAAACTTTCGTTTGGCTTCATATTTGAAAGATTTCTAGATTAACAATTTTTTACTTTCAACACTTTAAAAGTGTTGTCTCATTATCTTCTGCATTTTATAGTTTCTAATAGGAAATCTGCTGTATTGCTTATATGTGTATGTCATGTGCCTTTTTCTCCCCTATGGGTTCCTTTGAGTTTCTCTTTATGAATGGTTTTAAGTAATTTGATTATGATATACCCTGATGTATTTTTGTTTGTTTGTGGTTTGGTTCGTCCAGCTTGGGGTTTATTGAGCTTATGTCAACTGTAGGATTATGACTTTAATTAAATTATGAATATTTCCACTTATGATTTCATAAATTTTTTTTCTATCCGTCCACTCTTCTTTTCTACTAGGATTCCAATTGCACAAATATTAGATTGGCTTGATATTGTCCCCAAAGTCACTATGATTCTGGGGTTTTTTGCTGTTGTTGTTCAGTCTTTCTTTCTCACTGTGCTTCATTTTGGATGGTTTTACTGCTATATTTACAAGTTCAGTGATCTTTTCTTTTGAAGTACCTGATTTGCTATGAATTCCATCTAACAAAATTTTTACTACAGATATTTTATTTTTCATTTTTAAATGTTCCATTTGTTTCACCAAGTTCAGTCCTCATTAAGTTCATCTTTTTCTTTAAATCCTTGAGCATATTTAAAACAGCATTTCTAACATCTGTGTCTGCTAATTCCATCATCTCTAAAATCTCTATGTTTATTTCTATTTTCTTATTCTTCTCCAAGCTATGCGTCATATTTTCTTGCTTCTTCAGATGCCCGCTAATTTTTGATTGGATGCTGAACATTATAATTGTACGTTTCTGAGTCCTAGATTTTGTTGAATATCTTTAAAAACCTTTTAATGTGTTTGGGCAGGCAATTAAGTTATTTGTTGATTAGTTTGATCATTTTGAAGCTAAGGCATATCTAGAGTTAATGTCACTTTAAGTCTAGTTTTGTCCCACGACTATGGTTTGACTTTGTGGAGAGTCCTTACGGAATGTCCTATATGTTCTATGTGGTCTCTCCACTACAGATGGTGAAAACTTGAATTATTTTTGGGCTTGTGTAAGCTCTGGGAATTGTTTGGTTTACAGATTTTTGGTAATATTCTTTCACCAGTTGTTGTTCTTTGTCTAGCACGATAGAATTTTACTCTAAGCATGCATAGACTGGCAATCAGCCACAGTCAAGTGAACATCATGCAGAATTCTGGAACTCTTTTTTTGAATAACTCCTTCCTCTCAAGTAATATGACCCACAAATTCCAGCCACTTTGACACTTAACTCCAAGCTGTGTCTTCTTAACTCAGCATTCTTTGCTTAGCTTCCCTACTTGTGCTACAGTCTTAGAAAATATCTCTAGGTAAAAAGCTGGGGGAATTGTAGAATTTGCCTCATTTGTTTCCCCTCTAAGATCACAGTCCTGTGCTGCCTATTGTCCAATGTCCAAAAATAAGTGTTTCATATATTTTGTTTAGATTTTAAATTGGGTAGGGTAGAAGACTATGTCTAGACCCTGTTTCTCCTTTATGGATGGAAGCAGAAGGTTTTCAATGCCTGAAATAATGTTTTTGAACTAAAGTTTTTAATGCTAGATCTTCTCTAAACCAGAGGATCTTAATAGAGTGTTTAGTACGTGCCAGGCACTGTGCTTAGCTTGTTATGTGTGCTATGTCCTTTGGTCTTCCCAAGAATCCTATCATGTATGTACTATTCTTGTTTCCATTTTATAGATTGCAAAAATGAGAGAAGTTCGGTAATTTGCTCAAGGTCCCACAGCTAGCAAATGGCATAGGTGGCTCTCAGACCTAAGACTGCCTGATACTACTGTATACTCTTAATCACCACTGTCATGATATAGTGGGTCATGATCTGTCATGATATAGGCCTTACTGCCTTGGGCGTGTCTTACAACTGAAAGAAATGAAGTTTGTAAATTGTTTACAATAAAGACAGCAAATTGTATTCAAGGTTATCCCTCTCTTACATTCATTAATTTGTATTACGGTAGTTTTGTTTTTTTAGGGGTATACACGAGTGATGTTATATCTAGGAGTCAGTGATAGTTATCTGGAAATTTTTCCTGCACATAACCTCATCTTTCATGAGTCACCTGTGGAAAATAGTTGTGAACAACTACCATAAACTGTATTATGAATGATTAATAAGAAATTTATAACTGAAAGAATAACAGATAAAAAAATGAGAATACAAGAGCAACCTAACCAAACAACAAAAGATACAATGCTAGGTGTTGGGGTTAAAATAAATCTGGGCAAGTTCTTATTTATTCAAGGAGGTACAAACTCACATGAGCTATTTTTTTTCTAGCAGTGGGGAAAGAAATTCTCCTTTCTCTTTCTCAAAATTTCTTTTCTTACTCTTGAGCATCAAATCCTCATGGACAGGAGGTAGTCATTTTTTGGTCCCTCCTTAGATGGCAAAATAAAACTTTTCTGTCTGTGGTTTTTAAGGAGCAGGGAAGTGGCAGTAAAGAGAAGTGAGAGTTTAACTACAATAGTTCCCTTTATGTAACTGTATTTTCCTTCAACTGTATTAAATTTAAAATCTTGTGACAATAGTCCTGTGACTCTACAACAAACTTGTTAAGACTCCATGCAATTTTCTAGAAAGAAAAATAAAGATGTTGTCTCCTGTAGTATTTGTGTAGCTAACCCACCGAGCATTGGGCTGAGGGTCTAGTGAGACCTTTCAGAGAAAGAACCACAGCTTAGAGCAGTAAATGGAACTCAAGTGTTTTCCCAGCTGGAAACTGTCGGTGTGCAGTTTATGTCACGTGACCCGATACAAGGTTTAACTACACGGTTCTGTCTTCCCAAAGTTTATCTGTGGTCATGATATCCCACAAGTAAAATATAAATGATATTAAGGTGCTTTGAAATGTACTCCACCTGGCTTTAGTCCTAGGGGCTAAATGAAAAAAAAAATGCTTAAGAGAGTAGAAATTCAGCATTTTTGTTATATTCAACAGATTTTCTTTAAGACACTTGCCCTAATGGTGTTAATGGGCTCTAATGTACCCTTATCTTTACAAAGTCCTTTCACTTTTTAAAAAAAGGGTCGAACCATTAAGGAAATTAACTGTGAGTAGGTGAGGGGGAGCTGGGGCAAAGGATCTGACAGCTTTGCGTGTCTATCATTTTCCGTTGCCCATATAGATTTTCCTAGGTATTTTGTTCAAAAAGTAACTTTAATGCAAGTATCAAAATCTACTTTAGATAGAACAAATACTTGCTTTTCAATTTCTCATGTGAGAACTGGTTTTTACAGGTTTTATTATGGTTTCTTATACTCTGTTTCTATTTAACATCTCCCTAATTATATATATAAATGTATTTTAGGTAATTAATTATATATTATATAATTAACAATGTATTATATATTATTATTAACATATTAATTAATTACTTATAGTTCCATATATAAATATATATTTCTGCCTCCTACTCTCTGTAGTGTGCATTTTATATTTGTACTTTTTTCTGTAGTGTGTTTTTTATATATATATACACACAAACACACACACACATTCTCCCCTTCTATTTTCTGTCGAGTGTATTCTTATAACCCACCATGAACAATTTGGGGGAAAGAGGCAGTTAATGAGCTAATTAATAAAGCAAACAAAAGAGCTATATTAAATTACAGCCCAAGTACGTAACACCCTCCCCTTTAATAGATCCATGAAACATAAATGTGAAGCTCTGAGAGAGAACGCAAGGAAGAAGAAAGGCCATATACATTCAAACCAGAGCACAACTGATGAAAAGGGTAAAGGGCAAATAAATTTTTATTTTAATGTTACTTAACCCTTTTATTGCCCCAGAGAAGGAAGATTGAGTTCAACAAAAGGATAGTGTTTGAAACCCTGCAGAGCTGACCATATAATAGCTCTGAGGGAAGCAGAATGACTTGCAAAGAAGAGCTGGCAGGCTATAGGGGCCATTGGCCTGGGAGGGGTTAAGCAACTTTATCTGATCTTCAGTTCTTTTACTGAACAATTAATGACCTACAGTCTGGAGAAGTTAAAAGCTAGAAGTGAAGCCAGGGCTCCTCAAGATTCTAGCTGACATTAAATGACAAGGAAGAATTCAGAGGCCAGACAAAGCTGTTATTATGAGCCATTGATGAGGAAGAAAACGAAATTTTTAAAAAGGAAGGAAAAAAAAGAAGAATGGAAAACAGAACTTAGGGGCAACTTTATGCTTGGTTTTTAAGTAAACTAAACCTCAGTTGTTAAATCTTTTTGCCTTTATTATTAAACTTGTTTGAAAAAATTTCACTTGCAGAATATTTTTAATGCTGCTAATGCAAGACCTGATAAATAACGGTGTTTGTGAAAAGTTTATAATCCTTGCAAAGTAAAACATGATGATCAGTTATTCTTCATTTAACTTCTCATTGCAACCAAAGGGCATGTGACATTTATAGATTAAACACTTTGGAAATGGTGCTTGTTGTCACTTTAGCAGAAAAAAGATTCTTGATTTATTTCCTTGCTATCTTATTAGAAAAACATTCTAATCTCATAGGCTTAGTTAATGGACTCTGAGAATTACCAAATTGCAAAAGATAAAAACTAGCGACTTTAGACGTTAATGTTAGGTCAAAATTATTGAGAGAAATAAAAGGTCTCTGAAAAGCTTAGGATCATAAAATGCATATCACAATTTTATATACCAATATTTTGGGTATTGGAATATGTGTTAAACTAATCTGAAATCTAACAGAAAAAGTCCTGATGGTGGTACTATGGAGACATCCAGGACAGACTAGACACAAATGAGTTGATGTAGACAAACAGCCTACGTTACTCTAGGTCTTAGACATGTAGGAGTCTCCAAAATAGGCAACTGGATGGCTTTGGGGCACTGTGTTCAGGTTCCATCACAATGCACTTATTAAATTCCTAATTGCAATTGTCAGTAAACTAGATATAGCATATGGAGACTGCTCTCTGAGAGTCTTAGATGTACAAGTACATAAGAGGATATACAGACCAATAGACTTTTTTAAAAGACTTAGTGAATAATACGGTGTGAACATCAAATATACATGAAAAAAATGCGTTTTAAGATTAGGAGAAGGCTGTGTGATCATAACTAGAAGGAACTTCCATAGTGGTGCCTTAGGATTGACATACTAGGTTCAAATTGAAGGCCCATCCAATGGCATGAAATAACAAGCTTTGGTCAGTTGTATGGCACAGAACTCATAAACACAAACTTGAAGCAAAATAATCTCACGATATTCAAAAGATTTCATCATTTGAACCTGCCATTGTTTGCTCTATTGTTTAAACCTAACACTTGCTTCTCAAACCTGTTGTTTGATAATGCTTGTTTCAAGGATTTCCTCCCAAGGGCTGCTCTCACCAGACTCTTGGATCTTATGTGCTTCCAGGGTAAATCCTGGGTAAACATCCCATTGGCCCCATCAAGGCCTAGGACTCTAGTTTAGTGCTTACTAGAAGGACATCAAGTTATGGTTGTTTCCATAACTTAAACCTTAATCGTGGGAGTCCCTTGGACAAATTGCCTTTCATAAGCCTGAAGTGCCCTAACCATCACCAAAATTGATGACTTTTAAATTTCTCCTGGGGGGAAAGTAGGATTAACAATTTGAGACTATTGTTTGTTATGTCACAATATATTCTGTGTTGACACTTCCCAAAAGATGATTACTCATATTGCTAAATGGTAGAGCATGAATGCTTGTGAATTCCCCTGAAAGACCTCTCTCTGGCTCTAATTTATGGCTCTTCACTCTCTATAGGAAAAAGCCTAAATTACTGAGTATGGTGTACTGAGTATGGTGAGTCATCTGGGTCTTAGCTAAGCCCAAGGAAAATTGGATGGCCTCTCTCTCCCTCTCTTTGCATCTATTTGCATCAACTGAATTACGTTTAGAGTCTTTCCAGGGAAGAGGACAAAGGTATTTGGTGCCTGGGAGAAAATCCAACCTGAAGGCAGAAAGGTTGGCTTGAACAGCTAAATTCAGCCACAGAGTCAGTGGTAGTTTCAGGTACAGTGTTAGGCCCATTCCTTGAACCCCACATCATCTTGCCATCCTAATGACAAAGATATGTTCTGAATGAAAGCAATCTCCTTTAAAAAGTTAAAAGGACTTTAACAACTTGAGTTCTAAGTATTCTTGCTATGAGACTTTTCTAAAAGAGCTTAACAACTCTTAGGAGAGTTTCTGTCCATTTTGAGTTGGTGTTGTCCAGAGCAGAGTGACAGTGCCATGGTAGTAGTCCTTGGTGACAGTGACCCAGATAGAAGACTATGCCCTGGAGGCATGATGGCAGTGTGTGTTGTGGCAGCCTGGAAGCAAATATCAGCTTTGTAGGTGGACTGATAGGAACACACCTATGCAATGTGTGTTATGCAATGGCGATAGCCCCAGGGCGTCACGAAATGGTTGAAAGAAGGAATTTTATCTGTTTCATTCAGCTGTTTCCCTAGCAACCAGCATTGGGCCATACAAACAGTAGGTGCTCAAATGATATTTCTTGAATGAATGAGTAAATGAATGACACAGAGTCAAATGGCTACGGAGCCATAAAAGTGGACAATCACCTGGGCGCTATTTCAAGACACGTAGGCCCGGGCTCCTTCCCACATCTGTGCTAGAGATCTTCCTGTTACCCATCCAGATCCACTGTGCACCCTTCTCCATCGTGCTCTGTGCCCACGGAAGCTGAATGCTATGGGCCGCAACAAGACACTTCCTGGTTCTCTAGCTTCCGGCTAGATTTTCTCAACGCGTGACTGGAAATGACCAGGAGACTGAGAATAGGTCCTTATTTCTCAGCCTCTCTTTCTGTAATGCTACTCTGCACTGACTAAAGCCCTCTGCTGAAGATTATTAAGCAGCCCCTTCTGTGAAGCCAGCCAAGCTACGTTCTGGTAGCAACTCCTCCCCCTCCCCTTAGGGTCCTCGCACCTCTCGTTTCGGTAGTCCTAAGACGCTGGGGAACTCTATTATTTCTTCCTTGTTGGTTTAACCTTGCCCATTCCTTGGTAAAGAGTACCTATATTAATTTCTCTTTAAACTACCCAGTTTTATTTTGCTAATTCTTTTCTGTTGGCCTCCTGATTGATACGCCTGCTGAATGAGTATTCCCAGTGCTGAGGTCTGGACATATATATTTTGAAAATATTTCGTAGATGAATCTAATGAGCATGGCTGACTGTGAACTACTGATGCAGGCATACCAGACTGATTACAGTCCCAAAACACTCTCATGAGCTGTCATGCTTCTGCATATTTCATTCACACTGTTTACATTGCTTAACCTCATAATTTCCATTTCACTTCTCTCCTAGGAACTTCCACTCATCCTTAAGAACTCTATTCATGTGGTTCCTCTGAAATCCTTCAGGAATCTTGTAAAAGAGAGAGAAGATGGTGTATACTGGAAAAGATGGTGGGGTTGTGGTGAGGGAAGTGCATACGCATTGGTACAGAAGAATAGCATGAGCAAAGGTACGAATGAAGGAAGCCAAGCAGGATGTTTCCCTAAATAGGGGGAAAAGTTACATCAGGAAGGGTACTAGAAACAGGAGGCATGGCATGCCAGGCAGGAGGGACCATGGGGGAAGCACCAGGGTCCATCAGGAGGCAGAGGAGCAGGAGGGAAATGTGGGCAAGAGCACACATTTATTGTGATTTCTGTAGAAAGCACTGGGCAAGGCAGGTGAGCAGGCTTAGCACTGGCTAGTTTGAATGATTTCACTGGGCTGTGGGGCATAGAGGCTATTCCTAATTGTCTGGTACCTGACCCTCAGTGATCAGGGCAGGGGCGTAGTGGCCTGGAGTGTGAGGGACCAATAAAGGAGGTGGTTGAATATGTGGGTTCTGAATTTGTTGGTCTGCATTTGAAAATTGCTCTTAAAGTTGAATTGTTTACTATTTCTAGGAATTGAGTAACCCTGGGTGGGGCAGTCTCTCCAAGGTCAGCAAGGCCCCAGATGTCAAAACATCAGAATACAGAAAATAAAAGACATGGCTCATACAGGCAGGCTGGAGACACATTGTGTGGGGACTTGAAGTCTGGATTGAGTTTTTATTTAATTAAGTAAATATTGGGGCAGAAAGGGGACAAACCTGTGCACACTATTCAAGTGTATGCACACCATTGCCTTAGGTTTAGATAAAATAATGATTTGTTTTTCTTTTCAATGTCTTATTTGATGATGAGTAACAATAACTGCTCTGAATATTTTTGGGGGGCAGGGGGCTTTAGCTATGTATGTGTTAGCCTAACACAGACTATAGTCTTAGCCAACCTCTGTTGAATCCTGGCTCCACCACTTACTAGCTGTGTTACCTTGTGCAGTGCAAGCTTGTCACCTCTCTTGCTTCAATTTCTTCATGTATTAAAATGGAAATAGGGGCCAGCCTTGTGGCATAGTGGTTAAGTTCGTGCACTCTATTTCAGCGGCTCGGGGTTCACAGGTTTGGATCCCAGGCACGGACCTACACACCACTCATCAAGTCATGCTGAGGTGGCATCCCATATATAAAATAGAGGAAGGTGAGTACAGATGTTAGCTCAGGGCCAATCTTCCTCAGCAAAAAAGAGGAAGATTGGCAACGGATGTTAGTTCATGGCCAATCTCCCTCACCAAAAAAAAAAAAAAAAAGAGAGAATAATTATAGAACATCTAGGGTTGTGATGATTCAACAAGATAATGCAGGGAAAACACTTTTTAAGTTCTTGGCTAATAGTCATCACTCAGTAAGTGTTAACTATTATTAATTATTTTTAGTATTTTCCTCCAGAAATATATTGCTTTGCTTTTACTCACATACAAACTCATTTTTTTTTCACATTGAGTTTTAGCAGCTACAAAAGCCTCTGTAATAAATCGCATACCAAAATTGAAAAAGGAATTCCAACACCTCCTCTAGGCAATCATTACCATTTAGGTTCTTTTGCTGCTTCCTTCCAGCCCCGAGGTGCAGTCCTCCACTTGTAGTTGAAGAAGAAACCATCTCTTTGCTTCTCATCCTTCTTATGCAGAGCACATGCCAGGGAAAGTCTCAGGGTGCAGGTGTAGCAGGAGAGCCCTACTCCTTCACCCATGATACATTAACTAAGAAGGCAGTCAAAGAATAAAGCTCAAGATAGAAAGACACACTTCTATCTCTGAATCCGATGCTATATCCGTAAATTTAGCGATAATCTCCAAAAGCGTCACAATAAAAGGTGGAAAGAATTCACCATTTGCAGAGATCTTCTGAGTAGCAAACCAGCTTAAGATATAATATCATGTTTAGCTGTTTTTCTGATCATTGGTATCATCTCCCCTGAAAAATCTCAATAAGAAGCTAATTAGAAATGTATCTAAAGATAAACTATAATTCTGGAAATTGTAACGAGGTAATAGAGTGGCAGAAGGTTTTGGTGTCTGATAAGGACCATTCAAAAGAGCAGCTGATTAGTAAAGGTTAGCCAGTATTACTTAAGCATTAAATGGACTAACTGGTTGGCATAAGTCTACAAGAAACATAGGTTCTGGACATATATACTGCATAGTTGAACTGGACAATTTTTTCAGCTTTACTATATCCAGAAAAACTATCCCTCTAGATAGAATCCAGTCTTTTCTTTTTTTTTTTTCATGGTGCCAAGCATCTTTGTGATTTCTAGTAGCATTTTCTGATACTCTACTATTATGAAGTGGCCTGGGAATTAAATGCAATGGCACAAATCAGTCTGTTGGGAGTTTCTTCTAGCATAGCTTGGTTTCCTAGATACCAGTTTGGATCTACAAAGCACAAGACCAGATACAGACAGTAGTGTCCCACTGAAGTGTGAGAAACCACGAGGCCTTATCGTCTCTTAGCTCTACCCACTAATTACAACAGCCTCAGAGATTGTCTTTTGCTACACTCTCCACTGAGGGCTGGTGTTTTCATGTAGGGCACACAAAAGGTCGTAATAGATGAAAGGAAAAGTGCTAGAAATTTCCAATGGCTTGGAGTCTTCAAAGCAACTACAATCCCAGTTTAGTGGATCTCTTAGTGGCTGCCTACCACAGTATGTATTTGAAGTCTTGCCCCAGGGCTGTGCTAACTCTCCTCTTTGTCACTATATTGTCCAAAGGGACTGGTGCCATCTGGACATTCTACAGAACATCACACTGGTCCACTATAATGATAACATCATGTTAATAGCAATAGATGAGCAAATAGAAAGTATTTTGGAGCTCCTGGTGAGACACTTGCCCCAGAAGATGTGAGACAAACTCTATAAATATTCTGGGTCAACTACAGCAGTAAAGTTTTTAGGAGTTCAATAGTCTTGGGCATGCCAAGACATAGCCTCCAAAACAAAGGACAAATTATTGCATCTCATACTTTGCACAAATAAGAGGAAAGTACATTGGGTCTTGAACTTCCACTTGTACTTGTAGGGTCTTTTTGGGTTCTGGAAGTAGCATAGCCCACACTTGAGAACACTACTTTAAAACATTCTCCAAGTGACAAGAAAGGCTATCAGCCTTGGGTGGGGACCATAGCAGAATAAGGCTCTGTAGCAAGTTCAGGCAGTGATACATGTACCTCTGTCACTTGGGCTAAGTGACCAGCAGACTCTAAGCTATTAGAGCTGTCCGTGGTGGAAAAGATGCCAGGGGAACTTTATGGCACACTCCAGTAGGATAACTAGGATTTGGACCTCTAGGTTTTGGAGAGGTCCACACCTTCTGCAAAGTGAGAATATCTTTGCGTTGCATATTAACACCTACAAAACATGATCTGCCAAGGAAAGGCACTAAGAAATCAGATCAACAGAATAACCAGCCAGTTGACATAGGTAACCTTTGTCATTAGCCAACTTAAGGGCTGATACAACGAGTTAATCAATGCAGTAGCCATGGTGGCAGGGATGAGTGCTATACGTGGGCCCACCAGCATGGGCTTCCACTACCCAAGACTGATCTAACCTCTGAGGCTGCTGATGTCCTACTCGCTAGCAACACAGAAAAAACACTGAGCCCCTAATGCAGCACCATCCTTTGAGAAAACCAACTAGCCATATGGTGGCACGTTTATTACATTGGACTTCTTCCACTCTGGAGGGGCTGTAATTTGTCTTAATCAATTATAATTGATAAATACTCTGGGTAAGTGTTTCCCTTTCCTTCTCATAGGATCTTAGCCAGCACTACTATCTGAAGGCTTATAGTGAGACACTGGCCACATGAATATGAGATCCATCGGTTGTATCACATGCTACACTCCCAGAAGCTGCCAAGCTGAGGGTGTATTGGAATGGTCTGCTGAAGTACTGGGAAGAAATAGTTTGGTAATGATATTCTGTGAGGATTGGGAGCCATCCTCTAGCACACAGTATACACCTTAAATCGTCAATCATTTTATGGTGCTCTGTTTATAATAGGTAGAACGCACAAGTTGGGAAACCAAATGTTTGGAGAAGGAGTGGCCCCATGTAGAAATTTTCTATTGCTGCCATAACAAATTATCAAAAACTTAGTGGCTTAAAACAAAACCCATTATTATCTCACAGTTCTGTAGGCTTGGTGTCTGCTTAGTCTCCCAAAGCCAAAATCAAGGTATCAGCAGGCCTATACATCTTTTTCCAGGCTCCAGGGATGAATCTACTTCCAAGTTTATATAGGTTGTTGGCTGAATTTGGTTCCTTGAGTATTCAGTTCTGCAGATATAGTACTGAAGTCCCTATTTCTTTCTTTTCTTTTCTTTTCTTTTTGGTGAGGAAGATTGGCCCTGAGCTAACATCCCTTCCCAATTTTCCTCTTTTTCATGAAGAAGATTGGCCCTGAGCTAATATCTGTGCCCATCTTCTTCCATTTTGCATGTGGGATGCCACTGTAGCGGGGTTTGATGAGCAGTGCATAGGTCCAGGCCCAGGATTTGAACCTGCGAACCTCGGGCCACCAAAGCAGAGATCGCTGACTTAACAACTAAGCCACCAGACCAGCTCCAAAGTCCTTATTATGCTGTTAACTGGGGGCTGGGCTTTGCTGCTAGAGGCTTCCTACATTCTTTCTCACATTTTCAATGTGGCTCTGCTCCAGCAACAGCAGGTCGAGTCCCTTCCATACTTTGAATCTTTCTGACTTCTCCTTCTGTTGCATCTCTTTTACTCAAGCCAGAGAAAGTTTTCTGTTTTCAAAGGCTCATGTAAACATATAATTACATGTAATCACACATTGGGCCCACACAAATAATCCAGGGTAGTCTCCCAATCTTAAAGGTCATAACTTTAATTACATCTGCAAAGTCTCTTTTGCCGTATAACATCATATTCAAAGGTTCCAGGAATTAGGTCGTGGACATCTTTGGGGGCCAGTCTACTTACCACACACTGTCACTTATTTTCACTGCCAGTGACCTTCTTGGAGAATCTGCGCCTCCTGTTCTTGTGTCTCTGTGAGTCTAGAGGACCTGGTTCCAGAGGGCAAACACTTCTACCAGTGGACGCAGCGAGATTCCCAATCCATCTTATTGGAATTAGCAAATCAATAATGGAGAGCACTATCTTAAAAAATGACATTCAGATCATATATAACGCAAAGATCAGAGTATCACAATAAAAAAGTGTAAAACATTATATGGTGCATGCACTCCTGCATTTGTAGGCAAAATTTCCTGTCTTCTAAAGGAATAATGGGGGGCAGGGAATGACTTCTGCATGTTCAGTTATGTGGGGAAGGTTGAAAAGAAAGTGTGATCTGATAAGCTCCATAAATGATAGAAGGGAGGGAACCCATCAAGGAAAGGGAGAAAGCATTCCAGACATAGCTCAGGTCCTGGGAATGCACAGATGAAAGGGCGGAGGAGCTTCCCTATCTGGGTGGAGGGGACCGGAATGGTGGGGGAGTAAGGGATACTGAGGGAGGGTCCTGAGAAACTTGAACGGAGCTGTGAACTCTAAGACGAAGCACTTGTTCATAACGTATATGGGAGAATGAAAAGCTACATTAGGGTTTTTCAGGATGAGTGTAAAATGATCAAAGTGGCAGAAAGAAAAGATAATTTGGGGTGAAATATTTACAACTGAGCTTAAGGAGAAATAAATATGGCCATGTTTATACTGGGTTATTTCTTAATAGTTTAAACAACTGGAAGATTCTGAGTCAGAAAAGACAAAATTGGGTAATCAAGGAAAACTAAATGGCAAAACTTTGAGAAATTATACAAGAAAGCTTAACCACTGAAGTAGCTAACAATTTATTTTTCCCAAATCTTATCTAAACTGCTTTTTTCTCAAGACAATTTCTCAGCCTTCACTGCAATAAGATGTTCTTTGTTGCTAAAGAAGATACATTACTGAGTGAGATTACTAAATAACATTTGCAGTAACATTCCAAACCTCCAGACTGCACCAACAATGATACTGAAAACTTGTTTCTATAAAACTCTTGTAAAATTTACTATAACTTCATTTCAGGCTACTTTAAATTCTTTTTTGAAAACAGGTGGTGTATGAAAAAACACCAACGTTTCAAGTCCCAAAGAAAATGAGTTGAAAAGAATAATAGTGACTAACCTTCTATGGCACTTACTATACTTCAAATGCTTCCCTAAGAAACTGAGACACGTAGTTCATTCAGTTCTCACAACAAACCTAGGAGGTGGATACCTCATTAATAGAGTTTAAGTGGCCTGCACATGGTTACAGAGCATGTAATGCTAAGTCAGAACTCGAACCCAAGCTATCTCACTTTACTGTCTATGCTCCATCGAAAGCACTCCACCAGGGGTTAGCAAGCTGTGGCTTGTAGGCAAAAACTGGCCTGTGACCTATTTTTACAAATAAAGTTTAATTAGAACACAGCCATGCCTATTTATTTATATATTGTCAGTGGCGGCTTTTGTACCACAAAGCATAGTTCAGAAGTAGTGACAGAGGTGATACAGCCTGCAGAGCCTAATATATTTACTAACTGGCCCTTAACAGGAAAAAATTCGCTGATTCCTGCATTACACTCACTATACAGTTGCTTTCTGGTAACTGAATTACAGTTTGGCCTCATAGTACAGTCTTCATCTCCATTAAAACAATTTACATTATTTCGCTGGGTTTAACCTCTGAAGGAAATATATCTTATTTTATTCAGTTATTTTTTTTTATCAGGAAGATTAGCCCTGAACTAACATTTGTTGCCAATCCTCCTCTTTTTGCTGAGGAAGATTGGCCCTGGGCTAACATCTGTGCCCATCTTCCTCTACTTTATATGAGGGATGCCGCCACAGCATGGCTTGATAAGTGGTGCATAGGTCCACACCCAGTATCTGAACCTGCTAACCCTGGACCGCCAAAGTGGAGCACGTGAATTGAACCACTACGCCACCGGGCAGGCCCCTGAAGGAAAAATGTGTTGCTGAGAATTCCACATTATCAGTGAGTTGAGGAAAAGATATTAAACCTTCTTTTCTCCTTTTAGTCATTACATCATTTTTTCAGAGAGAAAAGTTCTACTCTGCCTGATTCTAGTTAGAAACAAATAACTTTTGCGGAGGAAGTGTGTTAGCCAGGATTCTCCAGAGAAGCAGAGCCAGTAGAAGGTATTTATTACAGGGAATTGGCTTATGTGATTATGGAGGCTGAGAAGTCCTGTGATCTGTTGTCTGCAAACAGGAGACCCAGGAGAGCCGACGGTGTAGTTCCAGTCTGAGTACAAAGGCCTGAGAACCAGGAGACCCGAAGGTATACGTTCCAGTCTGAGTACAGGCGACCAGTGTCGCAGCTTGAAAACAGTCAGGCAGAGAGAGTGAATTCTCCCTCACCTCACCTTTTGTTCTAGTCAGGCTTTCAACAGATTGGATGAGGCCCGTCCACATTGAGGAGGGCAATCGGCTTTACTCAGTCCACCAATTCAAATGCTAATCTCTTCCAGAAACATCCTCATAGACAAATTCAGAATAAAGTTTAAACAAATATCTGGGCACCCCATGTCCCAGTCAAACTGACACATAAAATTAACCATCACGGGAGGAATCTTCCAATGTCTTTAATCTGAATTCAGCTCAAAATATTTCTCTTAGGTCACTACTACGCTATTTCACCACAGGTAGCAAAGCTCACAGCACTTTCAGGACCCAGCACGGTGCCTTGCGCACAGTTACAAACACTTTATTCAGTAAAAGTGTATCGAGAAATGATGACGTGCCAGTCACTGGTGATATGGAGGACAGCAAGATTCAGATCCTGATCTGGCAGCTTATAGTCCAATAGATTAGAAAGAAAAATTTACAAAAATAGTATTTTCAATGAACGCTGTGATAGAGGTAATTAGGTGTTGCAGTTGTAGCATATTGAAGAGAGTTTTAACCCAAGTCTTGGCGGGGAAGGTGGGCAATGGGTAAGAGAAGCTTTCTTAGAGGAGATTCGTTTTTTAGCTGAATCCTGATGGAAGGATGGGAGTTAGTTTGGCAAAGTTGGAGAAAGATGTTCCAGGGAGAAAGAACAGCATGTGCAAGAGTCTGGAGCTAAGAGAGTAGGGAGGTTTCACAGAGTCACGTGTAGCCTAGAGTGGGAAAGGAGAGAAAGAAGTGGATGGGAGATAAGATGAGAGGTGAGCAAAACCAGATCATGAAAGGCATCGGCAAGGCCCTTAAACTTTACAGAGCAATGGAAAGCCATGGCTGGAGAGTGCTGTGTTCAGATTAGTGCTACAGCAATAATTAACTGGATGCATTCGATTTGTTCTTTAATAGCAGAGAGCAGACGAAGTGGCCAAGACCATGGGCAAGGCACGGAGGACAGTGAGGAGGCTACTCAAATAATATGCGGAGAGTTGACGGTGACCAAAATTAAGGAAAGAAAGAAGTTGATGTTTCTAGAACTATTAAGGAGGTAAATAAGTATACTAGACTTATTAATATGTCTTTGAGGTTGCTATTGTGGATGAGGAATCAGAATTATTTTTCTTCTTATTCCAACCAATTTTTAATTTCATATTTGTAAAATTGAAAATTGGCTTTAGATCCTTAGAATTCTCCCTCTTTAGAGCCCATAGAAATTCATAGTACATCTAATATTCCCTTTTAAATTTCTTTAACATTCATCTATTTGCATCTGTGTATATGATTGCATATTCTTGCTTGACATGAGTAATAAAGAAAATGTCTCTGGAGGTAATGATAAAAGACTCATCACATCAATTTTCCAAAGCTAACTTTTAAGAATACATTTAGTACTCTAGAAACCCCCTATTGAGGGAGAGTTAATTACCCAATCATCTTGAACCCCTGGGATTCCATAAGTGGAGGTGGGAAGTAAATGGAAGTCTCCTCCAGAGTGTTCTGAAATGCTTCCAAATCACCTAAGTCATTTTGACACTGGCATGCCCAAACATTATATGCAGAAAGGAAGACATTTACTCATTTCTGATTCTACATCTGTGGATCCAACAATTAACAGCACCTCTCAGACACAACAATTTAGGGGAAAGATGTTTAACTAAAAAGAAAAAATAAAGAAGTTTATGAAACGACAAAACATCTTTTGGAGGTAGTGACTTTAAATAAAATACGTATAATTTAAGATAAAGGATAATTCCCCCAAATCTCTGTGGAGTGTTTGAAATCCATCAGCCCAATAGTTTATAGATATGACTCTTCTGTATCTGAAAAGCATTTTTGCCCTTTGATTAATCCACTCTTCTGGGTGGTATATCCCCACCCACATCAATTAGGAATAAACTGAAAGGGCATTATAGATATTTTTTAAAAAAATAGCGGTGGAAAAGTTTGATAGCTTTCAAAAGCATGAATTTTTATCAGTCAATCAAAAGTAGTCTAAAACTCTTTAATATACTCTGTTAGTACATAATTGTGTTATTCTGGGCTTAATGTTATTCACGGATAAATTTTAATCAAGCAAAGGAGAGGAATACTATTTAACAACAAAACCTGTACTTTACGTAGATTTATTTGCTTGTTAGGTTTCCATGAACTGAAGGGCAATTCAGAAACATTAAAACTGAAGTGAATTTTATCATTAAAAAAAAGAAAGGCTAGGAGATATGATCCAGTAGGTTGAGAAAATTCTGATTCTTTTTTCTATATTGCTTTTTGCTCTATATTACGTTAGTATGAACTGCAAAGCAACAGTTTAAGAGAGAACACTAAAGACAGAAAAATAATAGATGATATTTATTAAACTCCCATTTTGTACCAAAGAGTCTTTTTAAATGCTGTATATAGTGTTATCTCACTTAATTCTAGAAACCATTAGAATGTAAGTTCCACGAGAGCAGAGATAATTTTGTCTGTTCTATTCACTGTGTAATTTGATTATTACCCTTAATTTTGATTTTTGGACTAGCAGTCAGCTGTAGAGAATCCCAATAACTTAATGTTTTCCTGAATGGATACAGAAGTATAGAATATATACATATTTGAAGAATCCTATAATACCTATTTTCTTAGAAGTTATTAATGTAGTCCCACCGTAGTGTTTTGTAAAAATTCTGTACTTTTTATATCTCCCTGTAAAGGAGACAAATAGCAAAAAAATCATTCTAAATATTAGCAGTGCACAACTCTGCATCTTAATGCATTTGGTCAAATTATGCCATATGCCCTTCAATTTAAGTCTCTGAAGATGTATTATTATATTTTATCTCATTTGAATTAATCAATTATATTACTTTTCAGGTGTCAAATTTCTTGTAGTTTATTAACAAAGAAACTACAATTTATTATTGTTGCTATAGAAAATTTATGGACAGATGACAGAACCCAATGAAATTATCATTTCATTTGAGAAACTAGGTTGTGTAGGCTAATTATTTGAACACATATTTATTGACTATCTTCTATGTGTAGGTCACTGTGTTAGTTGTAGAGGATGCCAGAAATAGCAGGCTCTATTCTTACTGGAACTGAAAACAGAGATAAAGCCAGTACTCAAGTTATGGTAAGACATAACGTGCTACATAAGACAGAAACAGGGAGAGCAGTGGGTGTAGAGACCAGTACCAGGGTCTCAGGAAACACTCTCAGAGCAGCAACATTGGAGCTGGGCCTGAGCATGGATAGGGTTTCAGCATGCGCAGATCACAGCTGAGGGTCACGTTCCAGGTAAAAGTAACTCTCAGTCAAGTCATGCGAGTTGTTAGGTATAGGGCTTATTTGGAGACTAATGAGTAGGTCTGGTTTGCTTGAGCATAGGGTCCATGAGTAGAATCAGTGGGAGATAAATTGGGAATGCACATTGGCATCAGATCACAGAAGACCTTGAAGGCCAAAATGAGGAGTTTGGATTTTATTCTCAAAGAAATGCGGAATCATCGAATGTTTTGAGATGTGGCATAGTGTAATTTGTAACTGTGCTTTAAAAGATCTTTTTAGGAGTAATATGCAGAGGAGAGAATGTCCAGAAGTAAGACCATTTAAGAAGGAGGCTGTTAATATCTATCTGTCTGTCTATCTGTCTATCTATCTATCATCTATCTATCTATCATTTGTCTATCCTGCATTAGCTAGTTAGAAAAAATTAAACTATATATATAGTTTTATAAACTATATATAATATAAACTAATATATATAATATAATGTAATATAATAATATAAACAAATACAGCATAGATTCTTTTAAGCAATTTTAAAACGTAATAACTCTTTTGGGGAGGGGGAACTCATTGTGTATTAACTTTCTCAATTCTCTAGCTTTAACACATTATCACTTTCCAAGTCCTGGTCTCTTCATTTAGTTAGTATGAATCAAATTACTGCAGAGTGCTTAGCGCACATCATCCTTACCAACAGAGCAGTAAAATGAGATGACCTCATCCGATATATTTTCTCCCTCTTTCCATTGTTATTTTCTGGGGTCCTGCCAGCCTTCTTTACCTATATTTTCTCTGACTCATTTTCTTGAGAACATTTTACCCTACTATTTATGTTCAAAGAAAACATGAGAATATCAAGATAACTAAAGCATAAATATTAATACAGTCGTGTGTCATATAATGACAGTTTGGTCAACGATGGACCACATAAATGATGGTGCCATAAGATTAGTACCATATAGCCTAGGTGTGCAGTAGGCTATACCATCTATGGTGTTCGCACAATGACGAAATCGCCTAGCAATGCGTTTCTCAGTGCGTATCCCCGTCGTTAAGCGACGCGTGACTGTATAAACAGGATAACTCTATCAAATACAAGTGCAATAGGAAAACAATTGTTTGGGGTAAGTTTTCATGGTCTTTCTCACTCTCTTGCTTCTTTGTCCTTGTGTCTTGGGGGCTGATTGTGGATGTTGGGCAGAGAAGATGAATGAGGGATGTTGAGGAAGCTATATTTGTATAGGATACGACTCAGAGCTTATTTTCCCCCCAGAAAGAGAGTATTCTAAAGGGTGAGACAGAAGAGACAAGGAACTGGAGGAGGTTCTTTATAAGCCAGAGTTAAAAAAAATCAGAGAAGAGAAATTTGGGCCAGTAGAGAGAATTGGGAAAGGATTTCTTAAAAAATTTTCCTCCTCCCCCCTCTGCTCTCCATCAAGCCCACCTTTTTTCATAAAAGATCAACGTTACATTACTCTTCAAAGCTTTTGAAGTCATATTTGTGGTTGGTTGAGTATGTCTGTGTAACGGGCCAATGTGACAGCATGGAGACTTGGTTTCCTTGGGGATGCACAGGTTTACCACGGGTTTCTACACTTCTGCTACAGTATGAAGTATTTTCGAATAACTGGCCCGCTGTCCTTTCTTGCACATATTGTTCAAGATATCATTGAGCATTTTTGCTGCCTTCCTTCATCTGATTCTCTCCCCCACCTCTATTACTTGGGTATATAATAGCTGCTAGGGAGTCCTCTTAGCTCCCAACTTCCTCTCAATGCTGCATTCCTTTCCTCACTGCATTGGAACTTGATTGGCTGCATTTTAAGACCTTAAATGTGACTTAACATTAAGTACCAACCTCTCCTTAACATGGACAAAACTGTTCAAGCAGATGCATGAGGGGCCCTAATCCTCCTCATGGTGATGCTGGGCAAGTAGACCACACTAACTGAAAGTTCCACTCAGAAAAGTTCTTAGGACCATCCTGTTGAATGTTTGGACTCAGTGGAAAATTGAAGAACACTGGGAAAGTTGTAATGTGTCTGTTGTGTATTGTAGTATTTCAAATTATGTTTATAAATAAACTGAGCAGAAAAATTTTGATGGTAACATAGAAAAGAAAAAAGACCTGAGGACTTTAAAAGCCACTGGTCTATGTGTTTTTACACTGGTAAGAACCAGTGCTCATGAGTTGAATAGAAGAAACATCTGCTGACAATTTGTGATGGTGATAATATGGCAGCCCTGAAGTATTTCACACTTACTCAGACGACACAGTGCTTCTATCTCTCTGAGTAACCAGTGTGTGTCCTGTTGAGCAGTTACTTTGAAAATAGTCTCTGTTCTCCTGATAGCTTTGTGTTCACCTCTATTTCAGTGTAATTAATACGCTCGATATAAATAGCTAAATCTTCAAAAAGATTTGCCTGCCTTGTAAGCGCTACATTTCCAATTACACACTAAATTAGGCACATGATTGAACATGAACACTAACATTTTCCAACAGGTTGTGAATAAGTGATTTCCATTCATCAGCTCAGCCATATAGCACTCTGATCGAATCGTCACTCTGTTTCAGAGTTCTTCTAATATAACAAGAGATTTTTAACCAATCAAAAAAATTGTTCCTTTAATGGAAAGATTCAGGAGAATGAAGTGTTTAGTTCTAACTCAAGATTACAGAGCAGAGCAAGGGTTAGTGTTTCCATATGTGAAGCTAGGATGTGATTGAAATTTTGTGTGTGCTACAAACATTTATCAAACTAAGTCCTTCTAAGTAAATTTAATATTAGACTTCTGATGTTTGGAGATAATTAATTCTTAACAGATTTTGAAAAGGCACTACAATGCTTTATTTCTCTTTCAAACATCAGATTCTTGAGTATCACTTTGGGATATACGTAAATGCAAAAATGATCTCTGTTTTAAAAATTAGTTGTATTTGCAGTTGTAGTTTACGTGACTTATCACATCCTCTTGTAAAGAAAACAAAGTGAAACTACCAAACTCAAGAAGATGCCAGGATGAGGCTGATATAAGCAGATCATAAAAACGAAACACATTTTCTCTGGATTCTAGGACTAGTTTACCTGCTTTTATAAATGCCCTTCATCACAAGATCATATCTGGCCAAGCTGAGAAACTTGAATTTATCAGGTACAGGAGCAATGTCTCAAAGCACAAAGCACTTTCACTGATTGCATATCAAAGCATTATATAATCCAGCTGGCATAGTGTGCCATTCAGGGGTAGCACAGAGCAAGGAGAGCAAAGCCTCTGGCGTATCTGCTGACATTTTACTGGGTATAGTCCAGGAAAATGTTATGAGCCAAGGCTGAATGACTGAATGTATGTATTTAAATAGTCCTGGAGTCTAACAAGCATCCCCTCCTTATTCTGTTTGTGCTAATTTGACAAGGTGAGAGGAAGAGGAAGAGAGCAGAATACATATGGCTGAATGATGGAGCAGATTTTGTAGCATGAAATGAGAAACCCAAACCTGCTAGCAACTTTTTAGCAAGAACTCATTACTGAGTGTGTCTATTGAACTACTTGCTTTCTCATGGGCTGTTGGAAAAGGTAGGCTGCAGATGCTAATGTCTCCTCCGTAGCTTTTGGATAACTATGTTATAATAAAATCATGTTTTCCATGAGAAAATTATAAGATAGTTACACAGTATGCTTTCTGAGGTCTTTTTTCCTTCCTAAATTTCCTGTCTCCAGCAGACAATCAAGTCACCAAATAATCAAAGTTAATATAACTTCATTTATAGATTAATATAATGAAATAAAATGACTCAGAATTATGTATTCACTCAAGAAGTCATGAGCATAATTTTTGTTATAACCAAATAAAAAAAAAAAAAACAGCATTTAGAAGGGGACTCGATGCCCAAACTTTAAAGCTCTGATTCATTGATGACTAAATCTGCACCCGTACAAGGCTCACTACAAGATGAATCAATTACGAGTGTACTAACATGGGAAGCCCAGTGGATGAAACAAATCAACTGCAATGACAACAAGAAAAGCAAAAACGAATTTCTAAAACTTGAAAAAGTGACGAGTCTTTACAATTGAAAGAGGGCAGCCAGAGTGCGTGAGCGTTTCCCTAGGAAGCAAGAGACTTCTGTTCAAGCTCAAAGCTCCAACATTTATCATGTTTGGAACATTGGGAAAATGGTTCAGCCTGGGAGGGCTTAGGTGCATCGTTTGACGAGGGAAAGGGCTGTACTTGGGGGGTTTTGACGGATTCAGCTCTAAAGTCTATATTGCTTTTTCAGACCAGGGCCCTACAAGTACATGGAATATTCTCCAGTAAATGGTGCATCACACAATTCTGGCATCATGTCATCTAACCCTCTAATTACTAGACCTATAAACTACCAACAATTAGGGAATATAGAACCTTAGAGGTTAGTAGTTTATAAGAGAACAAAATTTGAGAAAAGAAGAAACTATCAATATCGGAATGTGCTTTTAGCTTTTAGAATTCTCTATCCAAGGCAAATAGAATTCTCTATCATCTATTTTAATAAAATAATTGAAGGAAAAAGGAAATATATATGTCCCAAAATGTTTAGTATATATATATTTTTATATATAATATTTTCTATTCATTCTATTTTCTGAGAAGTCATTATCAGCAACTTGCAAACTTGCATTTCATCCATTGCATTCTCTTTATCATATTCATGTGCCCTAGCTGTTAAAAATTTCTCTTCTACTCTTCCATTGATGAATATATTTCCTGATTTGGTCTGAACATTTCCAGATACAGAACCATGCCACCAGAAGAAGATGGGGCTTAAAATAATTGAGGACTGTAATAAATCTGAATTTTTACTGTACAGCAGTCTTAACTTTGTGTTGACAGGCAAGGTAAAGGCTGGTTAGAGACCACGGAGAGCCAGCAGTTTTTTACTCAATCAAGTAAAGGCATGTAGATATGCATGTATATGTTTATTTACATGTATATGTGTGTGTGTGTTATAAAGCAACATTTAAGGATTAGGTGTTATTTTCCTTTCTGAATTATTTACTTCACCTTGCTCTTAGCTCCAGAGAAAAGACAGAAATAGGTGAAGTAGCTTTGGCACCTCCCCATGCTGACATTCTGTAAATTTCTCGTGAACTCTCCACTTACTATGGGCTATTTTTCACTAAGGTGTTCATTGATAGATGCTAAAAGTATTATTACTTCTGGGGGGATTTGCGTCTTAATTGGGGCCTCTTGAAGATTTCAGTACCTTCAAAGCTCTAAGAAAGTGAACTCTAATGCAAAAATTGAAAACATTATATTTTATATATATAAAAACCACATGTTCTACGTTTTCTAGCTCAGTCTAAATATTATCAGGATTTTATCCTTTTCAATAAAAAGGAATCATTAAAAGTTCTTCCAAACGTAGTTTAATTTTATTGCTTTTGCAAGTCTTGTCATATATAAATAAGCAAGTCAAAAAATCCTTTTTCAGACTATTCTTATATACCGGCTTAGAAATAAGGTCCAGGCAATTGGAAAAGATGACTACTTTTACAGATATTTTTGGAAGGAGTGTTCCTGGATCTTCTCAAATCACATACATGGGGGCCAGGACAGGTTTAGCTCTTTGGACATTTGGCTGTGTCATCTTCAATTATTTTTCTGGTTCTCAAAGATTCTACTTAAAGTGAGAGATACATTACTTTTTGATAGTTTTTTTTTTTACGTGATGAGATACCTATAGTTAAAGTTTCTGATGGAACTGTTTCAGTGTAGGATCCTCATAATTAAAGACTGGGTGAAAAAAGAATCAATGCTAAGTTTAACGGAAGTCCACCTTCTAAATTACTCATGGGAGTACTTACCATAAGTGTGTAAGTTGCAGTCACTATAGTCATCCTCACGAGGGTGAATTGGTTGTAAAGCTTGTTAAACTGGCTAATTTGTACCGAGTGCTCCAGACTGCGATTCCAGAGTCATTACAGAATATGTAATTAACACCAATGACTGAAAATTCAGTTGCTGACAGTTGTAGATTATGGACAATGGATAATTAACATATAATTAAGGAGCTAATTAAGATGTCAGCAATAGAAATATTTTGTTAATTCAATGGTAGTTAATGCAGTCATGGTCTTAATGCATTTTATTTCTTAATGGAGAAACACCGATCTCTAATGGCTAATATCTCTGCTTTACGACACGTACAAACTCATTCTTAGAGGAAGATGGGCACTTTGATGTTGAGCATGAGTCACCCAACACAAGCAGAAGAGCAGAAGGGTCTCATTAACAGACATTTAGATCAAGGAGCATTTCTAAATTTAAACACTTGTCGTCTTCCGGTCTTGCATTTTTAACATGTTTCGTTCTTCATTCGATAACTTTATAATCCTCAAAGCATGACCATGCAATTTCTTGAGTGTTCATGGGCCTTTGTCAAACTGAATAAGCTGTTTGGCAATAATACTCCATTGTCTAGGATATTTTGCAAACGAGACTAAGTTCCACTTTTTATTTTATTTTATTTTTTTATTATTTAATTTTTTGTTTATTGCAGTAACATTGGTTTATAACATTGTATAAATTTCAGGTGTACATCATTACACTTATATTTCTGCATAGATTACATCATGTTCACCATCCAAATACTAATTACAACCCATCACCACACACATGTGCCGAATTATCCCTTTCACCCTCCTCCCTCTCCCCTTCCCCTCTGGTAACCACCAATCCAATCTTTGTCTCTATGTGTTTGTTTGTTGTTGTTATTATCTACTACTTAATGAGGGAAATCGTAAGGTATTTGACCTCGTCCCTCTGACTTATTTCACTTTGCATAATACCCTCAGTGTCCATCCATGTTGTCACAAATGGCTGGATTTCATCGTTTCTTATGGCTGAGTAGTATTCCATTGTGTACATATATATTCCACTTTTTAAAGACACCAATTCTCTGAGAATAGATTAGAAAGGAAGGTAATGGCCAGAGGGAGGGTTGTAAAGAGAAAGACACTGGTGCCATTTCTTCCTTGCTCCTACAGAAGTGGAGCAACATTATATTTTCCTCATATGCACATCCACTTTCTAACCTGCAGCCTCTCAAGGGGTTTGCCTCATGCGGTGAGCATTTAGTGGTAGGTAATTTATTCAACTGGTTCATCCCACCTATCAAGTGATTGACACTGTGAGAATACTCGAAGTTGGTGAAATATTTTAGCTGCAAAAAGAGAGGATCCCACCAAGTTGTGAAAACCAGGCTAAAGTTGAAGTAATCAGAGAAAAAGTGTTTATATTGGCCTATATGTGTATATGGTTGACTAATGATGATAAACTTTTTCAAGTATGATAGTCATGGTTTAATGTAAAAAAGTCTTGAAGATTCTTTCATGGAAGCTTTATATTTAGTATATATTGGCTGAAAAAAAGGACTAACAACTAGCATAAATTCAACAATACTTCAAATAAACTGTTTTCTTTGTTAATCATGCCACCCATATAGGTATAACTACATCATCCATATGTGCATAAAATATCAATATGAATATTTGTAAGCTATATACAATCTATTTGGTCTTTAGGAAATTCTTGACGTTTTATGGATTCTTGAACTCTGGAAAGTTCCAAAGTTTCCAAAGTTGCAAAACTTTGGAATTCCCCAATCCCATCTCTCCTCAAAGAAGCCTGTGACTAAGACCAAGAGGTTCATAAACATTGGCTTTGATGATCAGCCCTTTAGGATTTTACGGTATATTTGGACAATAAAATATAGATACGAGAAACCTATTGACATACACAAATTAAAGTATGGTATCATGACTTAGGTGGCAAATAAGTAGTGTAAATAATAAGGGCAGTAGGATTTATAAGTAGACCATCATGGGCTAGCATGAATGAGAAGACTTTACAGAAGAGATTGGAACAGGACTGAGGCTTGAAATATGAGTAAGGATTAGCTAGACAGAAAGGAGGCATGAGGGCATTCCTAGTAGGAAGCAAAAATGTAGTTGGCAATGAGTGTCGTACTAGTGGGAAGTATGAGGAGACTAGCATAACTAGAATGCAAGTGTGTTGTTAGGGATCACATTTGGATTATTGCTAAGCGTGACTGAAAAGTAATTTGAAGTCAGAGTATTGTTAGTGAATGACCAAAAGTGACTTTCTAGTGCAAAATAGCCAGGAGGAAAGGGATGGCATTAAAACTGAAGACTCTTATCTGAAATTTCCCTGAGATGTGACACTCTAAAGTTGGGAGCTTTTACAGCATCCTTGGTCAAAACCACTGCTACAACCATAATGGAAAATCTACAGTGTCTGCATGCTGGGGGGCTGAGATATGAGAAGAGACATCAAGAACTCTCTAAAATAATGCTAGATATCCTTACACCTAATTCTAATTTTACTACTCATTATTGTTCCATGAAGGCACTAAGTTCAACTTTGAAAAAAAATGGTCTCTGTTCAGTTTGGGGGTACAACAAGTTTAAAGAGCTCTGACAAGATGACAACTTATGACTCAGTAATATCTGATGGATAATGGGATGGGACACAAGAACAAGAATAAATAGTAGAAGCTATGACCTGCAGTGGAAAGCAGGCTAAATTTGAGACAGACACTGGGAGTTAGTCTAGGTCAGAGAAATGGCAGAAGATTCCTTGTATTCTCTAACAATTGTCCCTGTAAATGAAGATTGAACTAAGGTTTCTGGAGAGTGATGAAAGCTTTTGAGCAGGCAAGTATCATGACAAAAGCAGGAATTTAAGATGACAATTCAGATGGAGGGGTGCAGGCATAATGAAAAGATGAGGAGCAGGTCGAAGAGCGAAGAACCCTTGGTGCAAGGGTCTAGATGTCCAGGGATAAGCATGGATTGGGCAATGATAGAAATGAAGGTAAAGAAGGGATGGACTCCAGAAATGATTCAATGGAAGATTGGCAGGACTCAGTAGCTCTCTTTGCCATATTACAAAGGTAGTGGAGGAATACAGGTTTATTCAGTAGTTTGAAGCTTGGAGTACTGAGGCTATGGCAACATTACTAATATCTGAGGGAAAGGTAGGATGAGTAGATCAGGATCTGGGCTGGGTTTGGATATTTTGCATTTGAGGAAAACAGTAGAAATATAACTGAAATTTCCTGAAGGATAGTAGGTGATTAAACAGTGGGACATGAAGGAAAGAGTAGGTGAATTTTTAAGACTTTCCTTCTCACTCTGGAAATAATTTTTTTTCAGGACAAAATAGATAATAAAGGAGAAATTAAACAGGAGATGAGAATATTTAGGTGTTCCATTCAAAATTATAAGACATGATTTTCTGTTTGATACTATTCTCTTTCATTTATTCATTCAACAGATGACAAAGTTCAATGACACTTGTTCTTTGAAGTTTACCTATTCAAACTGAAGTCAGGTCAAAAGACTCCCTAAAGAATGACTACTGGGGTAGAAATCAATGGCATCTACAGAAAGAACAAAGATATAGAAAATATGAAAGACAAGGGAAAAAAAGCAAGAAGATATGAGGGCATAAAAATTTAAGAAAAAACGAGGCATGGGAAACTAAAAGAATAGGTATTGAGTTTCTCTAATGGCTTCAACTGGAAAAAAAATGCTACATTTGCCTTCTGCTTTTAAATAAATAGAACATTTTCCCAATAATGCCAAGATGACTCACAACGCACATTTTGTGTATCTTGTAATTATCCTATACACTACAAAGACAACACAGTTGAGTTAATACTAGCCAAGTCTTACATGTAATTATAGGATGCCTATAGCAATTCTAGTACAATATATTAATGAAAGCCAGTTATTTAATTATGGCATAATATAATGAAATGCTTTTATAGTCACTTGTTAAAACAGACCAAAAAACATTTTCCCAAATATAGCTGAGGAGCAGTAGAATTATATCTTGATGTAAATGGATGCTTTTGCCAGGGTATAGAAACAGCTTTTCCTGTCACTAAAAGGACAAACTGTAATCCATCTGCCATGTATAATTTGACAATCTGCAATGCTTGCACGGTAGGAGGGAAAGACATGTCTTCCAAATGTCCCCCGGAGGAGGCAGCTTTCAGCAGTTCCCAGTTACTATCCGGGCTGAATGTCTCCCTTGAGACATCTGCTCAGCAGCTAGCCATGAAAACCTGGCACTCAGGAGACCAGAGGTGTGCCTCACAATTCCTGTTGACCTTAGAGTGGCCAATTGTTAGAACAGGAGCCAATCGCTAAGCTTCAGGTGTGCACAGTTTGGCAATCCTTGGTGCTGTGCCAGTGTGTGTCCCCGGACCTAATTTTGTGCACGTAAACTTCTGAGACTATAATCTTGCTAAAATTTAAAGTGAAAAAATTCACTGTGAAGTGATTCTGTGTTCAGTAATGAGCCAAAGATCTTAACACGTTTCTACTGATAGCAGAAGAATGAAAATCATATAATGCCATAGGTCCATGTTTCCTGCAGATAAGGATTGCTTTCTCAGGACCCACTTCAATTCATTACACTTAGTAAACCTACTAAAAATCTTTCCTGGCACTAGTTCAGAGTACACAAAGCTGTTCTCTACAAAGACCCACTTCAGTTATCACATGGATGGTTTCCCAGGTAGGGATGAGTTTAAGGGGGAAAGAAGAAAGTGAAAAATTCCATTTTGCAGATTCAGGTTCACCTTCTGAAATCTTGAGAAAGCTGGATGAGATTCAAGACTGACCCTTTGTGAGAAGACAAAGAGCCAAAAGGTAGAAATAACAGCATTGCTAAAGGGAAAAGAACCGGATGAAGGCTTTCTCCATGTGCAGCGATGGAATTGGTTCAGAACTTGCACAATCCATAAGTATTTCTTCTAAAGAGCCAGAAGACCTAATTAAGGAGAGAACTAAGGAAAAATGACAACCAAGTGTAATGCGGGATCCTACACTGAATCCTGGAACAGAAAAAGGACACTAATGGAAAAACTGGTGAAAGCTGGATAAATTCTGTAGTTTATGAATAGCATTGTACCAATGTTAATTTCTTGATTTTAATAATTCTACTGTGATCATGCATGATGTTAACATTAGGGGAAGCTGGATGAGGAATATACGGAACTTTCTGTATTGTTTCTGTAACTCTTTTGTAAGACAAAAATTATTTAAAAAAAAAAAAGCCCCATTCCAGTAGAAAAGCCGTTCCAGTAGAAAAATTAGTCACTGTGCTAAGTACTATGTTTGTCAGCATAAAGCCAAATCATTGTGCTAATAGTGTATTTTGAATTATTTTCGAATTATAGAATTATTATGGAATTATAAAATTTCAACTATTATGGAAGAGATATTAATGTCAATTTAGTCTTTTTTTTTTTTTTTCATTTTATAAAGGAAGAAACCAAGGTAAGAGCCATGAAGTCACTTCCCCAAGAGCTGATATTTAATTAATGCGAGCCCGGGAAGAGAGCCTAGGTTCTGTGCCAATGTCACAGGCACAACCTAAGGAGCATGCTGCTTCTCTATAATCAACAACTAATCCCTAGATGAAAATAAGCATCTCCTGTGTTCAAAGCGCCGTGCTAGACTCTGGAAAGATGCGGCTCTCTCTCTGTCCATGTCCATGTCTGTGCTTGTAGCTATCTCCCTTCAAATTTATCACAATATAATTGAGGAGACATATGAACTGATAACTACATTTTTAAAACCGTTAGGCAGTACATATTTCATGTTAGATGAGCAATTGATGATAATCGTAGAAGAATAGATATAGGAATTGTTATATTACTAAATTCTCTTCCTAAAAAATTAACCCTGTGGTGTTCCTACATGGATCTGCTCTGGAAGAAGGCAGAACTCTGACATGTCAGGAGGACAGAGAAAATATTGAATCAGTTTGTCCCCATCAGATCCTCCTCTCTCGGGGCATTTAGTGTAGATGATTACCGTGGGAGAGCGAAGGGGCTAGAGGTCCTTCCTTTGGACAAGATCCATGTACCCATTTCCCTCTTTTTTTTCCAGAGAATGTGCTGTTAAGGGAAATCAAAGGATATTGTTCACGTCAGAGACAATGTTCTAAAAATACAATGCAAGTAAAAGATATTGTCTGGAAATGGAGCAAAGAAGTTAAAATGGAGAGATGAACAGCCCACACAAACAGTGAAATGAGTGGGTTTCATGTGTTTCCACGTTTTTAATTGTGGAAAATGTGGAAGTCATGAATTGAAGCCGCCCCATCACTGGCTTTGATTTTAGCAATTTGTATTCCTAAAAACAAGCCTTCTTGAACGAGCGGGACCTGACAGCAGAATTGCAGGGTACATGTTGCCAGTGCATAAAACAAGTTTATTTTCCAATTTTTGTCAACATCAAACGCTCATAATTTCTACTCTTTTCTTTCCATCAAATCAAAGGTTATTACAAGACCTTGTAGACAAGACTCCAGCTCGCCATCAAGTCTTTAGTTTCTTCAGGCTCTTCTCACATTCATCTCAGAGCAGTAATTTAATATGCGTTATGAGTTGTTTGACAATCCTGGGTTTTTCATTTGGACACATTTCCTTGAGAATTCTAAAATGATAGCCAGCCTGGTATTAGCTTCTGTAGTGATAAGTCGATTTTTCCCAAAAAGCAAATGTCAGTCGTATTATACTCGGTGGAAAATCACATGCTTTTTGAGGGCAGTGACTGGTCTCCAACTGTTTTGTGACCCACATAGCCTTTGACAAAGTATTTTCTCAACAGTAAGTGTTTAATAAATCTTAACTGACTGATTCACCGACTAAATGACTAAATGATTAAATAAATAAATGAGAGATTTGTCGAATGTGTTAAATAAATAACTCCACATAAATCATTGTGAACAATGCCTGGCATTTCTTTCCCAAGAGACACACATCATGACTTAAAATCGTCCTATTCAAGAAGAATGACACATACTCATTCAAAGTCAGAAGGAGAAATGAAACAAGTTTCTGGCCAATTCAAGCCACACATTAACTTTAGCAAAATATATTTTCAGCTTTACACGTGCAAGTAATTCCCTCAATGTTCCAGACATTTAGTCTGAATAAATAAGCTGGACCAAATAACAACCTGGTCTCAGGTCTTATGCTGGCGTTCTTGTCTCACTTCCTGTTTTTCTTTGCCTCCTTCCTCATGGCCTTTGTTCATACTGCCACTGCTTTCTGGAATGTTGTTTCTCAGCTTGGTCAACTGTAACTCCAAACCACGTTCCGAAGCCTACAGCACAACCAACCTCTCTCCTCTAATTGTTCGATGTTGACCACATTGAACATATTGTTCTGCTTCGCCTTAGCCCTGTAAGATTCTCTCGAGAAAAGGGATGAGGGTTCGGTGGTCAAACGCATGTGGGAAATTGACATCTTTCTGGTAGATCATGGTTCCTCTCCTCACCTTCTCTCTGGCTCTAGGACCTCCTTGCCATTCCTGAGACATGGCACGCATGCTCTTGCCCATGCCTCTTGCTTTTCCTCTACTGAAAGCCCTCCCCCCACATAAGCACTCGGCTTGCTCTCTCACTGTGCTCAGGCTTCTGCTCAGAGGTGACCTCATTGGTGGGGGCTTGCCTGCCGACCTGACATAAAATCTCCATATGAAAGACAGCCTTGTTTTTTTTATTGCGGAATTCCCAGTGCCTGACACATACTGGGCGCCCAATAAACATTTTTTGAATAAATGGATTAATATAATATCACATTTTCTTAGATTCAGAAGACATATTAACATATTAAATAATCAAAGTAAAGAAATTTGCTGAACTTACTTGACCATGCTAGAACACACTTTGAGAAATGCTGCTCCAAGTTATATAGACTGTTCCCTCTACTGAATACCTACAGAGTTTATCAGAGGTTACATATAATTTACTGTAATGTTCTTTAATTAATTTAATGGGTATTACTCCCCCTTCCCCCAATTAGATTTGAACTTTCTTGAGTTCAGAGACCACATCAAATATTCTTTCCTATCACTCTGGTGCTAAACACAGTGCAAAATACACAACAGGCTCTCAGATGATTGCTGATCAATAGATCTTTTTCAGATATGATAAAGCAGGAGTTGAGCAGATAGATGGAAAGTATATTCTCCTAATATAAATAAGCATTGAATTTTAAAAATAAAATTGATACTGAGTTAGCATGAATAAGAAATTTCTGAAAGGAAATATTTACCCTTGTTTGCAACCAAATATGTGCTGTTTTACATCTAATTCAACTAAAGATATAGTTTCCTTGAAGTTTAATTTTGTTCATTTAATGGTAAAAAGATAGATGCTCCATTAAAATAAAAAAGAAAGATAGAAATTCATTAGGTGATTCTTGCAAATATTTCTGTGGAAAATGACCTTATTGATTATTTTGGATATGAAGATTGGACGAAATATCTAGAACTACACCTTGGAAAACATAGATAAAACCAAAGAGTTATAATAAAACCTCATATTTCAAAATGGGTATTATACCACCATGGTTTCAAAGAGGCATTTTTTTAGACTTGAAGATACTAAAAGTGCTTAGTTTCTATCAATTAGAAATGCATGAGATGGGTTTGCATGAGTTTCTTTTTTCTTAAGAAAGTATACATGAGAATGGCCAAGCCATAAACATTTAGTGAGCCAATCCCAGAATTTTAAGAGAATTCTGGTCTTCTCTTTCTTAGGGCAATGACTCAACTAATTGCCCACGGGACTCACAAAGTACAACATTTTTATGAGAGAAGTTTTTATTCTTTTGCAGTGGTCGCTAAAGAGAAAATTGTTTCTTGGAAACATAGCCTCATAGAGCTATGTTTAAAAGACGAACTGCTACTGATTTTTGTTTTTATTCTCATTTTAAAGTTTAAATAAACAAAATTTGTTTTCTTCAAGTAAATATAAAAATGTCTTTCCACATTTGAAAATCATCAATATACTTTTAAAATATTTCAAAATTTAGAATTATTGTGAATCTTGAACTTGGCAATAGTGTCACTGTCATAAATGCATACCAAAACCAAAGTTAAAAAATATTCCTTTATGAAGATGAAGGCATGAATAAGTGTGTAATAAGAATATTATGATAAAATTTTCTGTTCTTAGTCTTTATAAATATGCTTGTGAAACTACTTAGGTAAGAGACATCTTAAGCTATCAATAACTCAGGGAAAGTAAATGATAAGGCAAATGTATTTGTATGGCTTTTATCTTTCATGTCTCATTTTACCTTTCTTTCATATGCTAACAAAAATAGTAATTATCAAACTACTTATGTAAGACTTTTAATGACAACTTTGTCTGTTTCTAAGTACTCTATCAAAACAAGGAGATGCAATGTAGAGAAAAGCTTCATATTTTAAAGTAACAGACAGATGGGAATTTTAATCTGTTTCAAGTGCTAGAATGTTGTTTAATCCAGTATTGTTCTGGGTTGGTGGGGGGGATGTGAATGATGGCACCACCCAGGGTGACATGCCATGAGTCCATGAGACAGGACTGGAGCATCCTGACTCAAGAAGACAGGTGAGGGGAGGCATACCCAAGTTCATGGACATGCAGATTGAGGTTGAAGGCACAAAGGTAAAAATCTAGAGATGATTAGAGAATGAGAGACACAGGGGAGGGGCAGAGTGAGGGCTGGGGGGTGCTCTCTGGCCTCCATAAGCTTGTCATGCGTGGATACTGGGTGGGTGGACTTCAGTGACCAGAGAGGGTGCTGAAAGATGTGACTGTGGGCAGTCATTGAACTCACTGGCCCCTGAAAGAAGGAAGTAGAAGAGTTCTGTGTCCCCAGGGAGTGTGGTAGCAGGAGATATAGCAGAATCACTGGGAAAACAACCTAAGGCTCTTCTCCCTTCTAATCTGCCCACATCCCGCACACACTATTATCAGAATTCAAACTACAACCTTCTCTTCTCTGGCACTTTCTTCTCTCTCTGCCTGTCCTGTTTCCACTCCACCTGCTTTTCCCAGACTCCCTAGAATAATGGTTAATAATTATTTATCTTGTTAACACAGCTTGCCTCATTCAGGCTTCACAACAATTCAGTAGAATATTTCTTTCCCTATTTGCAGATGGGAAAGTATGTGGAGACTTGCCCCCCACCCAATATCATAACTTACAAAGTAATTGGTGCCATTTATGTTGTTAACTATGTTGTAAAATTAAAAAACAAATACATGAAAGTTAAAAATCTACCGCAATCCTGCCACTCAGAAACAGCAACTGTTGTCATTTATTGTGGAAATACATGTGTCTATCCCAAATTGAGGTTGTATCTTTTTTTGGACTCTTTTTCCTCCCCAAAGAATAACATATTGTATGCATTTTTTTCTCGTTTCAATTATGAGAGTTTTTTATTGTCATTTTGGACTGTGCTCATATTTTTCTTCCTTCCCACACCCCTTCGCCCCCTAAACTATCAAGGTAAGATGAACACCAACTGCTAGATTCTTTCCTCAACCATTTCAGTGCAATCTCCACTGTTATCAAATGTGACCTAAAAAACAAGGTTCCCATGAACATAGTCTAAGATAACAAATACTTTCACACGTTTAATTTCCTCTATTATCTGTGTGAGCTCACAGATATTCACGGTTTGCAGTCCAATGGGAAGGAGAATATTGGAAAATAATGTAGGTTATCAACACACAAAGTACCTTTGGAGAAAAGCAAAGAGGACTTCAGTAAGAAATTCTAATTGCTGGCAAAAGTATGCTTTATGCGTTCCAATCAAAGGCTAACTTTGATTGTTTCCATGGACGTTTGCTGTCTGGTTTGTCCATGTCTCAGCTAGCTTTTCCCCTTGATCTGGATAAATCTAATTGGAGACTTATCAATCCAGTGCTGTCATGAACAGTTGGCTCTGGCACACAAAATGACATTTGGGAAAAAAATCTTATTTTAACAACCCTGTTGACTTTCTAACTTCTCTGTTACCACAGTGTTCAGAGTCTAATTTACTCTTTGGGGGCCCTAATCATTCTATAGCCTGAGTTGGGCAGAAAGAAAATAATTTGTTCACTTAACAGAGGGAAAGTCTATACTCCCAAAACAAAACGAGTCAGACAGCGAACTTAGCATTAACAGGCTTTGCTGACGGCCCCTTTCCCCTACTTTTCATCAGTCTGGTGACAGTGGACTCTGGACAGAGATAAATGAGAGGTCAAGCTACCCTTCATTTTTCCAGAGGATTATTTCGCCTACAGATAAGCACAAAGAAGAAAGTAATAGTCAAGACCAGCCTGTAAGAAAACAAAAAAGGATAACTAACAAAAGCTCATTCTCCCAGCCGCTTCCCCTGCCCCCTACTCAGGCATGGTGAGCACGCCCACCAACATGCATAGTTTGTTATTTTTTTCAGTGAGGGGAAAAAAAATACAAAGCTAATATGTGGCAAAAATAATTGGGCCTCTCATAATAGATGCTTGTGTTGCTTTTCCGAAATTTTTAGCCAATGTTAAAAAAACAAAAGATAAAACTTTCTGCACTCATTATGTTTCATAATCCCACAGAAAGCCCAGGACCATACCAAATAATGTATGTTAAAAATATATTGATCGATTGATTTTTAATAAAGAGAAGAACAATAAGCCTGACAGGTTCTCATTGTAAGCTCTGAGTTTTCTCTTCATTTTTGGGAGGAAAGAAAACTTTCTAAACACTGCTATTATTCTTGTGGTATATTAAGAAAAGGAGGGGCCTGCCCGGTGGCGCAAGCAGGTAAGTGCGCGCACTCTGCTGTGGTGGCCCAGGGTTCCCCGATTCGGATCCTGGGTATGCACTGACGCACCGCTTGTCAGGCCATGCTGTGGCAGTGTCTCATATAAAGTGGAGGAAGATGGGCAGGGATGTTAGCCTAGGGTCAGTCTTCCTCAGCAAAAAAAGAGGAGGATTGGCAGATGTTGGCCAGGAGGATGGCACAGGGCTGATCTTCCTCACCAAAAAAAAAAAAAAAAAAGGAGAAAGGCTAGCCCTATAACAAGTAAAAAGCAAACACAAAGATACACATGAGTTTGTTACAGGTCTTTCTCATTGTTAAGGAAATTTGATTTGTGTAACTCTACTTCCTTTCTGAGTCACTGTCAAACTAATTCTTCCATGGAAGATTATTTTAGATTCTTTGAATTTTCTCAGGGAAAATCTGATCCTTAATATATAAAGGACTTTGTAAAGTCCTCGTTCCTACTTCTTCAATTATCTTAAATACATGGTTCGAAGTAACCTAGACTCTCAGAATGTCTTCTTAGAGACTCAACAATCCTTAAGGATGTCAAATGAAACCCAACAATTAGGATTATTATCGGCAAAACTACTTTTAAGTAAATACATCAAATTATGTATTTTGTTTAAGATGTATTTGTGAAGACAGAATGCACAAATGGCTTAGACATTGTGGAATTAAATGGGCACGTGAGAATTAAGAGATTCAGAAGCTGATAACGACTTCCATTTATATGCATATTACGTAAACTGGTTCATTTTCACAAAGTGTAAATATTGAAAAATGCAATTTATGGTATTTCAAAAAATGTTCTATGTGGGTTTTATGCTTGTCTCTTATTTACAGGTTCAAATAAAATTAAGTAAATGGGTTCTTTCTAGTGAAGACTGCTCCTCCTATCTGTAACTGGGTCAAGATGGTGTTGTCAGATGCTCCACACCACCCTGTCCTCCAGCAGATCATTACTCCTCAACACTGCTTTAAACCGCGCTCTTTCAGGGTCTTGCTATTCTCACAGAGAACAAGCTTCCCTTCCTTATCACCAGCACGTATTGATCCTCAGTCACTTTCTCTGTTTGTTGAACACTTACGCACCTGGCTCACCATCTTCCTCTGTGCCCTAGGTCTTTCCATCATGTTGGATCACTGAAACCTTCACTGTCCTAGCTCCTCATGGCTCATATGTAGTAACCATACTTCCACTCCATTTCCGTATTTTGAAATGTGCCATTTCCTGGCACTACACACCACGGGAATCGAATTCAAACATCCTGCTTCCAGACTATTCCGGCTATTTCATTCAGCTACACCCACTCACTGTACCTGTTCCTGAGCCTCAAGACCCTCTGCATTGACCACTGGTGCTTTCATTTCCTATGCAGGTTAGATTTCATAGTCTATAATTTTAACCACTTTTTAGCCAGTAGCCTCCAATCCCTTGCTCCATTGTTTACTGCAGCATTTTGCTGTCAGGATGATCCTCTGTCAATCTTCTTCATAAGTTGTCAGCAAAGATACCACAATTATTTAGGTTTTTATCACTGTAATTCTATGATCTCCTACTTCTATTGGTACCTCAATACTATCCTGAGAAAATTCTAGCCTTTCCTACTAATTTCTCTTAGATGTTCTATTGTGGCTATTCTCAATTTTCTTAACGTTTCTCAAACCTCTGAAACTATCAACTTGCCACTTAGCTAATAGATAGTCCATATATATTTTTTGAATGAATGAATAAAGATGGAATGCATACAAGTTTCCTAAGTTTCCTTGGTTTCAGTCAAACTAGCCTAAAATGCTCTCTATAATTGTAAAGATACCTACTTTCCACCTACTTTCCCCAAATTTATCTATAAATTCAATGCATTCCCAATTGAAATCTTGGTAGGTTTGTGTGTATGTGTATGTGTGTGTGTGTGTGTGCAAAGGGACAAGTAGATTTTATTTTGTGTTGAGCCAATTGGATGTACTCAAATGTAAAAAAATGTATCTGGACCTTTGACATCACACATACAAAATCAATTTCAGATGGATTAAAGATACAAACGTGGGAAGTAAACAAGCTTCTCAGAGAAAAACACCTTTATGTCTCTGGAATAGGAAAAGACTTCTTAAACATGAAAAACACTAACACACCATTAAGAAAGTGAAAGGCAGACTATGAAACAGGAGAGGTCTTCACAATGGTATGTGTCCAACAAAGGACTCTCATATCAAGGATGTAAAAAGAACACCTCGAAATGAGTGAGAAATAAGGCAGTCAAGCCAGAAAATGGTCACAACTTGAATAGAAATTTCACCAAAGAGGATATCCAAATGGCCAAGAAACATGGAAAGAAGATGAACCTCATTAGTAACTGGTGAAATGCAAATTAAACCCACAATAAGACATCACTACGCACCCACCAGGATGGATACAATTTAAAAGATGGAAGATGCCAAGTATTGGCAAGGATACTGGAACTTATATATTGCTAGTGGGAGGGTAAATTGGTAAAACTCCTTTGGAAAACCACTTTGGCAGTATCTGCTAAAGCCAAACACATGTGCACCCTCTGACACAGTAATTCCACTCTATAAAGTCCTGTGCTTGAATGTTCATGGATCAATATTTGTAATATTTCAAAACGAGAAATACTGAAATAGTGTGGCATATTCACACAATAGAATACTACAAGCGAGGACTGGTAGACTTTTTCTCTAAAGAGCCAGATGGTAAATATTTTATGTTTATGAGCCAGACAGTCTCTGTTGCAACTGCTTGAACTCTGCCAGTGTAGCATGAAAACAGTCGTAGACGGTAGGCATATGAACGGACAAGGCTGTGTTCCAGTAAAGCTTTATTTACAAAAATAGGGAGCTGGCTGGCAGGCCATAGTTTGCTGACCTCCACTATACATCAATGCATAAATAAAACTATTATACATTTGCACAACGAAATACTATACAGCAATGAGAATAAATGACATACAACTCTGGGAGCAAAATGGGTAAATCTCACAAACTGTAGAGTGAAAGAAGCCGTATTAAGGAGTACGTATAGTTCGATTCCATTTATATATAGTGCAAAGATGGGCAAAACTAATGGTGTTAGAAGTCAGGAAGGTAGTTTCCCTGGGAGGGAGAGGTAGAGACTGCATGAAAGCAAGAGGGGACTTGGCGGTATGGCAACGCTCTATTTCTCGAGCTTGGAGCTGTTACACAGGTGTGCTCAGTTTACAAAACTTCAGCTAGCTGTATGGTTATGATATGTACACTTCTATGTGTGTATATTATACTTCGATTTAAAAAAACCCTCTGTTGTATACTGTAGGGAATAAATTTTTTTAAAAAAATTGTTTGACTGTTTGCCCGAAGTTCATTCACAGAGCTCCAGACAGAAGCACAGGCTCCCGGAAAGATCTATTCTCATCAGGCAGTGGGTTGAGAGAGACTTTTTTTTGCAGATGCAACATTCTTCTTAATATAATCTAACCTACACTTTTAAAATTCAGTGGCTTACAAATATAATAAAATAACCAAATGTGTTTTGATGTTCCATTCTTTTCTGAGACTACTCTTTAACCAGTATCTCAGAACAACTTTTTAGGCGGGAGCCCATTTGAAAGAAACACTTTGGCCTCATCATTCTCCTTATAGAATTCTAATGAGGAATGGGTCGTTTCCTGGCATTAGTTTAGTGCTTCTGGCATAATCTGGGACTGTATGATCATATGATTAGAGCATTTAGGGAGAAAAAGCATCACGTGAAAGAATGATAGTAATAATAATTTACCAGTAAATATTCCCTAACGACTTTTCTAGAAGTGTTTCTTTTATCTACGAATTACTTTTCAATCCCATTGTCACCATTTTATCCCCACTATTGTATGCCTAGACTACTTCATTAATTTTTTTTATAGTGGTCACCTCAGTTTTACTTTTTCCTCCTTCTCTTTAAGTCCAACGTCTCAACATTGCCAAAATGAATCTCTCCAAAGACAAAATTTGGTAATGTCGTTACTCCCATCAAATGCTATTAGGTTTCCTCATTTTTCTGCCAAAACGAGGACATAACACTAAATTGCCCTTCAATAGCCACTAATTTGTCCCCAACACACTTCTATTAATGCTTATATCCCACTACTTATCCACAACACATGTGCTCTTTGAACAAAGCACCTTTTGGGCTGTTCATGCTGGTGAATCTGAATTTATCAGACCTGGGTGAAAACTTACTCCTCTGGGGTCTGGCTGTGATGCCACCTCCTCCACGCAGCCTTAGCATATCATCCCAGGGGAGCTGTATGTTTTCTCCTTTCAGCTAATGCTACATGGGCTAGCTATACACATAGTTATTTAGATGTTTTAAATCTCCAATTAAACTGTTAAGCTCTTGTTAATAATATCCTATTTATCTTTGCAGCCTAGCACACAGCTTTACATGCAGTAGGTACTCAACAAATATTCATTGAAAGGGGGCCGGCCCCGTGGCTTGGCGGTTGAGTGCACGCGCTCTGCTGCTGGCGGCCCGGGTTCGGACCCCGGGCGCGCACCTACGCACCGCTTGTCCGGCCATGCTGAGGCTGCATCCCACATACAGCCAACTAGAAGGATGTGCAACTATTGACATACAATTATCTACTGGGGCTTTGGGGGAAAAAATAAATAAATAAAAAATTGTTAAAAAAAAATATTCGTTGAAGGGATGAAAAATCAGCAAACTAAAGGATACTTCAAATGTTCAAGTGCACAATTAAAAATTCAGTTCCACATTTCAAGTGCTCAAGAGGTACGTGTAGCTACTAATGACTGTGTTGGACAGCACAGATCTAGGACATTGCCACCATTGCAGAAAGTCCTACCAGACAGAGCTGCTTGAAAGCTACTATTCATTTTCAAAAAGAAAAATTTTTAGGATGTAATGAATATAAAGGCATTTCTTTCCTCAGCTGTATTCTAAATCCAAATAAAGTTTTTGTCCTCTGAAAAAAAGATATTATATTAAGCCAATGGAACAAACTTAAACTTTAGTATTACAATAGCATATCAGCAAATGCTCAAACTAAATGATGCTATTACTAGTTATTGATGATTTCTTAGAGGAAGCCAAAGATTGCTACATTCTTTAAATTAATGCCTTGGTTTAGTTTCTTCAGAAGGCAATACCTTTAAAATAGAAAATGTCTTTCAATGCACTGTATTTCAGATTTCTTTTAAACCAGTAGGCTTACTTTTATTGATTTTTATGAGGTGTATATCTGGGAAATTTAAACAGATAATTTCAATGCATATTGTAATGCCATATGTGTACCCAGAGCCCAGAAAAGGAAATGATGAACTCTGCCTGATAGAATGAGTTGGGTACTGAATAATAAGATTATGAAACTCTTCCTCTAGGAGGAGATGTGAGTCGGGTGTGAGAAGTTGAAGAGGAATTTGCCAGGAGAATAAAGCTTGGAAACGCAGTCCAGACAGAAGGAAAAGCAAAGTGATCACTTGGAGAAAAAAACATGGAAAATTAAACATTTTTAACCTGGCCTTCCCTGATCGGGCCTTTGCCAGTCTCTCTAGCCTTCTCTCTCTCTTTCACTCCAGTATTATTGACTACTTGCAGTTTCACACCCCTAACTCACTATTTATAACCTCTGTGCCTTTGCTGATTTCTTTTCCTGTACCCTGAATAGCCAAATGCCTCCAGCTATCCCCTTACTCTCTTCATTTGCCTAACTCCTACTTCTCTTAACAACCCCTCAAGTATTTCCTCTTCCAGAAAGCCTTCCCTGTACCCTGAGGCAGTGCTTCCATAATTCTGAGTTATTACACTTTTCATCATATTAGATTGTGCATAACTCTCTATTTTGTTTATCTGTTCTAATTTAGCTTCATGTCACAGGTGCCTGGAATAAAGTGTAGATTGAAACTGGTGTTCGATGATTGGATATTGATTGAATTTTTTTTCAAATAAATGCTTATAAAAATGCAGCTGTAGGATTTGCTTTCAGGTTATTTTAAGATAGGACTATGAAGAATGTTCACATTTATCTATAATTAAGGAAATATTCATTAAAATTAAGTAATACTTTTCACCTATCACATTATTTTTTTAAAATTTGAAGACAATAATGGAAAGAGTGGTGGAAAAAGCCTTCTGTTACATTGCTGATGGAAGGACACATTATTGCAACTTTCAAGAAAGCAATTTGGCAATATGATGCAGGGGTCTCACATTTTGATCTAGAAATTCTGATTCTAGGAATGAACTCAAAAATATTACTAAATATGGAAAATTTTATTTACAAGAGTATCCATCATAGAGTTATTTCTACATATGAGAAATTACAAGCAACATGAATGTCCCCCAAAAGAAAATGATTAAGTAAACAGTACAATATTGTTATATTCTCAGTAGAATTTTAGGATGCTGTTAATAATTACTTTGATAAATAATGTCACAATTGTCTTAATTTGGGCTGCCATAACAAAATATCATAGACTGCATGGTTTAAAACACAGATACTTATTTCTCACAGTTCTGGAGGCTGGAAGTCCAAGATCAAGTTGCTGGCAGATTTGATTCATGGTGAGAGCCCTCTTCCTGGTTTGAAGATGGACTCCTTGCTGTGTCCTCACACGGTGGAGAGAAAGAGAGAGGGCTCTGGTGTCTCTTCCTCTTCTTATAAGGACATAGTATCATCACGGGGGCCCCATACCCATGACCTCACCTAAACCTAATTATCTCCCAAATGCTCCATCTTGGCATACCACCACACTGGGGGTTAGGGCTTCAACATACAAATTTGGGAGGGACACAGCATTCAGGCCACACAATGACAGGGAAAAATGTTTGTGTTATGCTGAATAAATAAAAGCAGGCAATAAATACGTAAAATAGATGGACTGCACTGTCCTGCCATCCCTCCCTTTTCCCAAGCTTTCTTTGGGTGCTCAAGCGTCTGCTATTCCATCCCAGAGCAAAGAGCTGAGACCTCAGTCTTCAGCTCTCTTCATGGTTTAGGGAATGGATTAGAGGTCCCTTGAGTTACCTCTGGAGTGAAGTAAAGGTAAAGCTTGCAGAGCATTGTGGAGGAGGAGTAAGGTGATAGGGAAGGGTTTCTCCATGAAGTGGAGCATCCAAAACCGAGTGAAAGGTTTCATAGGTAAGACACGCATAGCCTACTGCTCTAGACACTGGCTTGAATTCCATTCAGAGCTGCCCTGTCCTCTGTCACCAGATGGGCAGGTAGCCGAGTGCTCAACTTCTGTGCTACTCCGTACATTGGCTTGATGATCACTCAGAAATGGGGTCAGAAGTTTCTCCTAAAATAGTTTAGTTAACACTAAGCTTGCAGTGTGAAGATTAAAATGTAACTAAACAGGTTGGTGTCACTTTGTATCCTGCTTTTAGAAGCCAATGAAAATGATTTTTATATATGCATCATTTCATGTAAGGCATGTCCAGAAAGTTTAAACTCAAAATTACAGTTAGAGTTCTTTTGCATTACTTCAGGGAATAAAAAGGCCCAAAGGTGAATTCTGCAGGCAGACATATCTGTGAATGGAAGCAAATGCGTGGTTACAGACGTGTCAAGGCTGTTACCGGGCCCTGTGGTGTCACGTGATTTCTCAGGATGAGGTGTTGCTGTGTGTGTGAAGGAGATTCAAGGAGGATCTACCCTTTAAATTTGTTTTTCATGGCTGTGCTGTGACAGCTACACTTGTTCTGTCTACCTGGATTGTGCAGAGACACTTGAAGCATTGCTGCCCAGGGGGCGGTTACTTAAAGCACAAGATCATCCAACATGAGAATGTACCTGCTTGCTGAACACGTTTGACCCCAGTGAAAGTCCAGGACTTGGATGGATTAAATTCTGACTCTTTCAGTAAATAGTCTAGACATTATGTCATTACGCTTTGGATAGTGTAATGGGCACATTTCTATGCGGGTCACAATTTGAGATATTCAACAGCATTGCTGTAGCCTTCTCTGAGGTTTTTGACTCCAGACTCCAAACTGCTACCACTGCTGGACTTGGCCATTTGCAGAAAGATGGGTCCTGGTTATCAAAAACAATAGGGTTTGAGCTGTAGAATAATTTTATTCCCTGGTTGCTAATTTCACTCAATAAACCATAACCTTATGGGACTAAACTTTTGAAACTTACTAGCAAGAAGATGAATTTTCCTGTTGTTTGGAGAACAGATTGGAGGGAGCTAAAGAGGAGACGGTCTAGGAAGCTGCTCTAGTAACCCAGAGGAGAGGTGATGGTTACCGGGACTCAGGTGATTACAGCAGGGACTGAAAGAAGAAAGCTTATTCAAGATATGTTTTGGGGATAGAGTTGACAGGATTTGCTGAAGGATTAGATATGGGAGGAATAACCACAGAAGCATCAACGATAGCTTCCAGGTTTCTGGCTTGAGGACTTGGGTGGATTATAGCTTCATTTTCTGCAGTAGGCAAGACGTATGGGCAAGACAAACTTGGGGAAAAAATAAAAACTTCATTTGGACACATTAATTTTGAAATTTTTGTGAGAGTCAAGGGCAGACATAAAATAGGTAACTGAGTATGCCTGTTCAGAACTCAGATAATAGATATAAATGCTGGAGACATAAATTTGGGAATCACAAGCATTGCAATGACATTTAAATTTACAGTTACTGTTGATACCCAGGGGATGAGTGGAAGAGGGCATGAGACTGACCCCTGAGGTTCTGCAGCACTTAGAGTTCTGGAAAAGGAGAAGAAAGCATCAAAACTATTGAGAAATAGGTAGATGCAGGGAGGTCAGAGCACACATGGGAATGTGTTGTAAATTGCTGCCATTCTTACCATCAGTCTCTGTGGTCTTCCCTCTCTTCCTGTTTGGGAGAGTGTAATTTCTCCTGGGCACCTGTGCTCGTGTCTGTCAAAGACCAAATGGAGAATGGGAACTTTCAGGAGGGCAAGTAGTTCAGCTTTAGAAAGGAGTGGATTGTCTCTCTGTAAGGTGAGATTTCTGCACTCATTCAGCACATTATCACCAAAAGGGCCCCTGACCATAATAATAATAATTGTTATTACAGATAAAGTGCTTAATGTGTGCCAGACATTCGTCTAAGTGCTTTAGGCGTAGTGCTTCATTTAATGCCCACAGCAACTTGTGAGGTTGATACAATTATGCCCATTTACAGACAGAGAAACTGAGTCAGGTCCACAGGATCAGAGGAGTTCCTAAAATGGCTCCCTAACAAATGTTAGTAAATTGTGTGTGTGTCTCTCATTAGTCTACTGAATTATTCATTTTGCTTAAAAATAAAAAACTTCACAGGGAGTGTGTACATTCAACAAATTTTTGTTGATCACATTCTACATCTGTGGGACAGGTTTTAGGAGAGGGATACCTTGTGCTCACATTATATAAATTGGTTTAATGGATTTTCTTGCTTCCATCTGAGCGAGAGCAGCCAACTTGAAGTAAAGCAAGTTCCATGAGTGAGAGGGAACAGGAGGATGATGAGAGCAGGTCTGGGCAGAGCATCACAGTAGGAGTTTCACGTAACTCACATGGAATCAATAGTTTTAGGAGATGTTGAGTAATTTCAATTAGAAATGTGTGAGTCAGATTTTTATCTCTTGCAATTACTGAAAAGATACAAATATGTGCCAATTTACCACCTGGTTTTAATTGATACACCTGCACAATGGCGTGTCCATAATAGATCTTCAACACAAATGGAATAAGATGAAAGAGGATAAAAAACATCCATCCAAATGACTTTAATCAAAACTTGTTGGACTTCTCCCAGAGAGGTAAAACACCCCCAGAAATAAGGTAGTGATGTTTAGAAAATGAAGTAATTGCTTTAGACCACTAACCAATCATTTAGTGGCTGTTCTGGTGTGTTCCATTTGTACTTTACCCAGGGAAGTAGTTTTGGTCAGGAAGAGACCCCATTCAACACAAAAATGTACTCATCAGTGTAATAGAGGCGGAATTTCACAGAGTTGCAATGCAAAATGGAAATTAATTTGGCGTGATTATATTATGGCATTAAGTGATTAGAATTTACTTATTCATCGTTAGAGAATATTCAATTAACCTTTCAAGTTTATATGCTCACTGTAGGTGGCAGAGCGAAACTTCATAGACAGAATTCATATGATCTAAAATATATACTATAAAGAGTTATATATTTTATAAACTCTTATGAATACCAGATTTTGCCTTTTGATGTAAACAGCTGGATGTTACCCTTATGAAGTTATCAAAAATTATTAAAACCTGCTTATGGCTCATTTCATCAAATAAATACATTTCTGATTTTTAAAAGACATGAGTTGAGACAGGAAAAAGGCAAGACATGAAGTTAAAACAAATGAAAAAAAAATACTCTGCATCCCCAGTGTTTCAAATATTCAAATATATCAGAAATTCTTTACAGATACCCAAGGAATGAGTGGAGAAACAATGTGCAGCCAACAGTGCAGTACCGTTGGAATAATGACAATTTTATTTAATCTAGACTTCCAGAAGCAAATGTGATTTAACTATTTCGTCAAAATGATGGGACAATTACTGATGATGATAATGTTTAATGCTTTCTATGTACTAAGAATGCATATCATCTAAAAAGCCTCTCCTTTTCAGCAAAGAAAGCTCTCATAAATGAAAGGGCTATATTCTTTCTTAACTACATCCTGAAGTACCATTAGCATAATGGGAATCTTGCACAAGCATTAAGGAAAACATATCCCATTTGGGAGTCTGATTTCCAGTTTGGAGCCATGGTAATACTGCACATGTTTTTTTGTGTGTGTGTGTGGGTGTGTGTGTGTGTATGTGAGGAACATCAGTTGCCAATCCTTCTCTCTTTTTTGCAGAGGAAGATTAGCCCTGGGCTAACATCCGTGCCCATCTTCCTCTACTTTATATGGGACACCACCACAGCATGGCTTCACAAGCAGTGAGTCAGTCCGTGCCCGGGATCCGAACCTGTGAACCCCAGGCCACCGCAGCAGAGCGCTTAACCGCTGTGCCACGGGGCTGGCCCCTGCACCTGGTATTTTTAAATAAAATAGGGAATTTATGTGTGCAGACGGTGGTGGTAAACGATATTCTAAACAGTCATCTTTATGAATTGAGAACCGATCCCTTAGGGTTTCAACTAGGTTAAAAGGGAAAGCAAGCAAAGATACAAACCAACAAACAGCTAGCTTAAGGCTAGGATTTTCAATGTATTCAAATCTCAGATTTTCAGTTTTACGTGACAATTTAATGTAGAAAATGACCATAGAGACAAAGAAAATCGTTTTCAATTCTTCTCTTTCTCTAACAACAAAGTATACATCTTTGAAAATCACATAAGTACTATTAGTTTTTTTTCTTTTGCGAACCAATATTAAGGTTATATAATCAAGATGCTAACGATCTCTTGCACAGCTGAAGCTAGCCAGTGGAGTGTAGAGTATCTGAGGGAAATAGGGAAAAACATCCGAGTCTATTTAGCTGGTTTCAGCAGCTTCTAAACAGTATATGTACGTGTGTGTGTGTGTGTGTGCGTGTGTGAATGTGTGCGTGTGTCTGTGTGCGTGTGTGTGTGTGTGCATGTGTGCGTGTGTGTGTGCATGTGTGCGTGTGTGTGCGCGCGTGTGTGTGCGTGTGTGTGCGTGCGTGTGTGCGTGTGTGTGTGTGTGTGAATGTGTTGTGATGGTTATGGCTGTTCATCAGGATGACAGTTACAATGAATTTATGAGTAAATGGTGATTTTTTTTCTCCTGGCATAGATTATTTTCATGAGTATTGTCCTTGGATGCTGGTTCACGGAGACATTAATTTGCATTATGAGGCACATAGCCCCAAAATCAGATCATTGATGCCTAAACACTCTTTTCTGTCTCTTTTCTCTTGATATATTTCATACGTTATTGCACATTCATCCACATCCAGGATTCTAGTTCTTCTGCTACCAGGTTCTCTGGTGGTTTACAGAGGCAGTTCTCCATGAATATGTGGCCACAATCTAATGTGTCATGATCAGCAGTGATATGACAAAGGTGACTTTGTTAATAAATAACATGGTAGTAAGGGTTGCAGATGGTGTACTTTTTACAAAAGTAAACACTATCCTTACAATATCATCTACTCATCTACATCAATGGCATTGTGTTTTGCCTTCTTGGATAGGACAGAAGGATTTGGAACTATATAGGTGTCCTTGTGGAATTAAGCACTATTCTAATATGTCCATGAGAGCACAGTAGACATGCTTCCTCCTCATTGTGCTTCTGGAAAAATATGACTGAGAAATCTGGCTTAGAAAATGCCATCATAACCAGATGAAGTGGTTTGACATTTAACCAGGCAATTTATTACATTTTGTATCATCATCACAAATAAAATGGCAATAGAGTCTTTGAAAATGATGGTTCAGGTGCTCTACGAACATATCCACAAGCTTCCAGAGCCTAATTCCTCTGTCTTCTCCAATTGTCTCAAAAACAAGCCCAGAACCATTACAGATAGAGCAGAAATGCACTTGCTTCCACTTGTGAGGTTGGAAAATGATGAAAAGAATATGTAACAACTTTCCTTTATTGAGTAAATATCTGGAGACTTTATGTGTGGTCTTTAAAATATTTCCAATATATCTTTAAGTTAGGATGATTATCTGTTTTCCAGAGGAAGTAAATGAGCTTTATCTATAAATGGCTGAGCAGAGACTTCTGTCTGACTCTGAAGTCAAAACAATTTCTACTAAATGATGCTATTTTTCAAATCTCATTGAGCACCAAACTTCAACTGAGGAACTAGATTCAATTACAATGATTTGGGCTTGAGAACAGGCAAGTCCTATGGATGTCTTCCTAGGATGCAGTCACATAGGCCTAATAAAAGGATAACGATGACTTCAAAATCCCACCGCCAGCAGTGAGACTTCTAGGAAGTGTAAGAGAAGCCACTGATAATTTGAATGCTGAATGTTATGCATTTCATAAAAGTAAAAACTGTCACCGACTCCAATTCTTATTCAATACTAAGTGCGGAATCTAGGACCAAAAAGAAGCTGGTATCTGCAAAAATCCATGCAAGGTTGTGTCCTATCACACCAGGAGATATTAATTAACAATAAAAATTTCAATTCAACCTGAATGTACCTATGTGCCTGGACCTAAATCAGTAAGTATGCTTGAGCTATTTGACCGTGTTAATCATTCCACTTATGGTTACAAGTTTTATAAATAAATTAAAATTTCTTTAATTTTTTCAATATGTTAAGGCTGCAGTGTTTTAGGATTATTTATTCATACTTTTCCCACAACAGATGAAAATATCTCAAGTGCATAGAGGTGGTGTTTATCCAACCATTCCTAAAAGTCTTTTATGAAATAATTGTAACTTCACTGTTATCGTTACTATAAACAAACTGCTCATTGAAGTCTTGTCCTGCAAATGCTGTCTCAGTTAATCTACAGTGAATGCAAAGCAAGGAACATCTATTTTCTCCTATCACTTATTGTTTTTCTTGTATTTTTAATCTGAGATATTAATCTTTTATTCTAATTAATGACTTTACCACATATGGCCCTTGCCGATTTGGCATCAAGCAAAGCCATACATTTATCCTTTACTCTGCTCTAATATTAAATAACATTGAAACCCATCTCTCTAACAATTATACACAGAAAAAGAAGTCTTCTGCTTATTATACAGTTCCATTAATTATTTTAATCACAACTAGTGAGATGTATTATTTTTTTCTTTCTGAAGGGATATGCCATTGAGTCTTCATAAATATCAAAAACAGGAAAAGTCACTCAGACATTCACTTATCAGCACCCATGTATTGACTGTCTACTCTGTGCCAAGCACTGCTTTACTTGTTAAGGATAAGGCAGTGGGAAGGCTAAGTTCCTGCTCTCGTGGAGCTCGCGTGCTAGTGGAGGGATCGATAACAAACAAACAAGTCAACAAATACATAATGGCAGTGGGTGACAAGTGCCAGAAAGGGAAATAAAGCAGCAGCAGGGGTAAAGAGTGACAAGGGAGTAGGGGCTTTCAGATCAGATGACCAGGGAGGTTTTATTTTGAGGATGTGGCCCAAGATGAGAAACCTGAATTAAGTGAAATAATGATACAGGCGAACATCTGGATGAAGTGCTTTCCGGGATCAGGGATCAACAAGTTCAAAAGTCCTAAGGCAAGAAAGACTTTGGTGTCTTCAAGTGCAGCTGGAGTTGAGTAAGTAAAGAGGAGAATGGTAGGAGACTTCATCAAAGAGGTGGGCAGTGGTCAGTCATGTTGGGCCTTGTCAACCAAGGAAAGGACTTTGGATTTTCTTTGCAGCATGTAGGAAGCCATTGAGAAGCAGGAGAGAGATGAGACGTGAAAAGAGTGCTTCTTCCTAGAAAAGATACCTCAGAGGAGATGCAGGGAGGCCATTTAGAAGGCTATTGCACCAATCCAGGCAAAAGCTGATGGCTTGGTCTATGGTGTAAGTAGTGGAGGTGATGACAAGTGGCAGATTTAGTCTACATTTTGATGGTAGAGCCAGCTGGATTTTTCTTTTCAGGTTGGATGTGAGATGTGAGAGAAGTAAAGAAAGATGATTTCAAGCATTTAATCTGAGCAACTGGATTATTAGTATGCCATTTACAAGATGGGAAGTGCTGGTAGAGGAGCAGTTTGGGGGTTAATGGAGTTCAGGTTCGGGCATGCCATATTTGAGATGCCTATGAGTTATCCAAGTGGAAATGTGAAGCAGGCGGCTGACTATATGAATCTGTAGCTAAGAGGAGAGGTTTGGCTGGAGGACAAATTTTAGTTATTAGCTTATTGATGATACTTAAAGCTGTGAGATTGGATGAAATCTCATGAGATATGAGGCCTGAGGACTCAAAAATTTTGAGATCTGGAGGAGGAGGAGCCAACAATGGACACTGAGAAGAAATGGCCTGTGAGAGAGGAGAGGCATCAAGACAGGGTGGTGTCCCTAGAAGCCAAGTGACAAGAATGTCTAAAAGAAGAGAGTGATCATCTATGGCAAAAATAGTTGAGAGGTCAAGCAGCATGAGGACTGAGGACTCAAGGTGGAGGTCTTTTTTGACCTTGTAAAGAATTATTTTAGTGGATAACGGGTGTTGAGGAAGTGGAGTCTGTGAGGATACAGAACCATTCCGGGGTGTTTTTCTAGAAAAGAGAATAAGAAATGGGGCCGTTGTTAGAAGGGAATGTGAGGTCAAGAAAAGGATCTTTCCTTCCTTCTTTCCTTCCTCCCTCCCTTCCTTCCTTCCTTCCAACACTTGGGTAATTTTAAACCATGTCTGCTTGCTGAGAGAATTATGCAGTTGGGAGGAAAAGGTTGATGATGTAAGAGCAGATGGATATAATTGCAAGAGCAAAGTCCTGGGGTAGGTGAGTGAGGCCCAGTGCACAGGTGAGGCTGAGGGGAGGCCAGCCCTAGCCTGGATCAGGGACAGGGCGTTCCTTGGAACAGGAGGAAAGGCACCAATGTCGCTTGGTTGGTTGGGGGGGTGGAAAGGGTCATGTGAATCACTTTTACCATTAGTTCTATTTTCTCACTGAAACACACCAGCTGATTATAAGGGATGGCAAGAAGTTGACGGGATGATGGATGTTCGAAGAATGAGGGGAAGTGTATTAGTTTCCTAGGGCTGCCATAACCAAGTACCACAAACTAGGTGGCTTAAAATAAAAGAAATTTCTTGTCTCACAGTTCTGGAGGCAAGAAGTCCAAAATCAAGGTGTCAGCAGGGCCACACTCCCTCTGTAACCTGGAGGGGAATCCTTCCTTGCCTTTTCCTTGCTGGCAATCCTTGGCGCTCCTTAGCTTATAGATTCCTCACTCCCATCCTCTGTCGTCACAGGGCTTCTTCCCTCTGTGTGTCTCTCTCCCCTTAATATAAGGACATCGGTCATATCATGTGGATTAGGGGCCCACCCTACTGCAGTATGATCTCATCGTATGTCTGTAATGACCCTATTACCAAATAAGGTCACATTCTGAGATACCGGGGGTCAGGACTTCAACATACCTTTTCTTAGGGGGACAAAATTCAACCCATAAAAGGCAAATATGAAATAGTTGGCTTGGAGAGGAGAGTGAGTTATGAGGTAGGATTGCCTGGCAGCTCCAAGGGTCCTCTTGAGGTTTGCGCTCACGAAGTTTAAGAGATCTCTGTTAGCTTGGTCACCTCGGACCATAATACGACAGATACAGGTGTGTTTCCTTTTTTGCTTTTGTGTTGGTTTTTGTTGGTTTAGTTTTTATTTTAAACTACTTTTAATAGCTTTACTTTCCTGCCAGAGGACAAAAATGTTTCTCCAAGTGGAATCATGGCCTAGCCAAACAGCATATATTGCTTTCTACTGAAACTGCTTTTTGCTAACAGTGCAAAAGAATAAAACATGAGGAAACTGTTTATTTTAAATTTTTATATTCTTACAAACATGAAGAGATATTTTTATCGTGTAATGCAAATATACATTTTCTGCTATTAAATCAGCTGCAGAGTAAATCATTTTCAAACCAGATAGTTACTTTTTCAGAACTATACCAGTTTATAAACAAAGAAATTGCCATAGAAAGTTCACTAAAATAACTTTCCTTTATGGTGAGATATTTAAAGGCAACCCCTGCAAAAATGTTCTTCTCTGAGCTGTTTTTGAGGGTAAAGGGAGAAAATAGTTCTGTGCCTTTTTCTTGAGAACCAGCCTGCTCATTCCTAACTTAGGAGAGCTGAGAATGACCAGAGAGGGGGGAATGAGAAGAGAACTAATCCCAACAGTAAACTCCATCGTGACAGATGAGGAGAGCTTGAGAATATCTTGCCCTTGGTTACTGAGTTACTCAGCTGTGGAAACAAGATTTGAACCCAGTTCTATATGATCCCCACCTCTGTGTCTTTCCTGGTTCACCACACTGCCAATGCTTACCTGGGCCACACTGTCTCTCTGTCTGGGCCTTTATGTTTCATAGTAATCTATGTATATGTCTGTCACCTCTACCAGCTAGAACTCTACTGAGGGCAAGGCCTGTACGGTGCTCATTTTTGTAATGCTAGTGATACTGTGCGTCCGGGTGAGGCTGAGATTAAGAGGTGACAGAATATGGCCACTCCCCTTCTCCTTTCCCAGTTGATTTACACATGGCTTAAGGAACATGTGCTCAATGCTTCACAATGATCTCTTACCTTTGCCACAACTCCCAAGACCTCTCCTCCCATAAAAAGAATTTAGACCATGTCAACAAGGGAAATTCAGATACATACAAACATGGGAGGTTTTGTGGTTAATTTTATGTGTCATCTTGACTGGGCCACAGGATACCCAGATATCTGGTGAAACATTATTTCCTAGGTTTGTCTGGGAGGGTGTTTCTGGAAGAGATTAGCATTTGAACCAATGAACTGAGTAAAGCAGATGGCTCTCCTTAATGTGGGTGAGCATTGTCCAGTCTGTTGAAGGTCTGCATAGAGTAAAAAGGAGGAGGAAGGAAGAATTCTCGCTTTCTCTGCCTGACTACTGGAGCTGGAATATCAGTATTCTCCTGCCCTTGGACTGGAATTTACACCATTGACACTTCGGTTCTCAGGCCTTTGGACTTGAACTGGAATTACATACTGGCTTTACTGGGTTTCCAGCTTCCGTATGGTAGATCATGGGACTTCATAGCCTCCATAATTGTGTGAGCCAATTTCTCATAATGAATCTCTTAAGACATATATATGCCTTCTATTGGTTCTGTTTCTCCTTTCTAGAATCCTAAATAACATAGGAAGGTAGTAGTAAACAAAATAAGGGAAGTTTGTGGGGCCTTAAGGAGACAATCCAGCAGAGATAGAGACAGAGTATGGCCTGGTGAGCTGTCTTTGCAAAGGCCCTGAGCAGTCGTTGGGAGAAATGGCTCCTGGTACAGTCTTTGGCTGTTCTATAAACCCATCTTGACCTAACTGCTCTATAGGCATGTGCACATCTGTGTGTTTGTGAATCTTAAAGAACAGCTTGGGGCAAACTTCAATGTGCTGGGACCCCCTAAAGCAGCCTAACACAGAGAGGAGGGAGTCATTATTCAGCTTTCGATCTTCCATTAGAGGATGAGTGCTCACTGGGACCAGGGTTACATGTGAGCATCAAGTCTGATCGGTAGCCCAGCTGAGCGATGGGCAGTGGCCAGATCACTAAACCATGGGCAAAAGGTGAGAACAGTGGTGATAGCAGCTGGGGCTGAACACTCAGAAATACAAGACACACGCAGAGAGGCAAGGGTCAGGCAGGGTAGGAGACTAGAAATGATACAGGGCATGATCCAGAGCACATGTTAACAGCTAGAGGGCCTGCAATGGGTGGAATTTACTTAACAAACACTTACACTGCACTTCCCAGGCCAGGCCCTGTTTTAAGCATTTTAGAGATAACTCATTTAATCCTCACAACAACCCACGCACTAGGTAATATTATTACCTTAATGAACAGATGAGGAGACTGAGGCACAGAAAGGCTAAGCGAGTTGCACAAGGTCCCATGGCTAGTAGGCAGCAAGGTCAAATTCAAAGCCAGGCATCTGGCTCCAGAGTCTGTGCTCCTTGCCACGGTGCTACGTCATCTGAGAAATATGAATCTGTGGCTTGCGGGTTCATGTGGTCACTCGATAAATACCTATTGAACTCTATGCTAACCACTATCCTTGGACGGGGAATAAAGTAGTGAACAGATTGAGATCCCTGCTTAGACGAAAGTGAAGACAAACATTGGTAGAAAACAATAACAAATAAGCCACAAAATAGAGCCGTGCTATCTAATACGGTAGTCACTAGCAACATGTGGCCACTGCGACTGGAGAACTGATTATTAAATTTAATTTAATGTTTAAATTTTAAAATTGATATTCAATTCAGTTATTGCAGAACTTTTAATTATCTTTGTAACAACTTGGGTATATGAATCTAGTTTTTCAACTGTAAACTTTACGAAATCTGAATGCTGATCAACCGTTTCCAATGAAAAGTTAGTGTTTACATTGAGACGTACTGTTAATGTAAAATACACCCAAGATTTCAGACTTAGTAAGAAATAAAGAATGCAAAATATCTCATTAATAATTTTTATATTGATTATATGTTGAAATGATAATATTTTGGATATATTGGGTTAAATAAAATAAATTATTAAAATTAATTTTTCTTACCTTTTTTTTTTTTTTTGAGGAAGATCAGCCCTGAGCTAACATCCATGCTAATCCTCCTCTTTTTGCTGAGGAAGATCAGCTCTGAGCTAACATCTATTGCCAATCCTCCTCCTTTCCCCCCCCCCAAAGCCCAAGGAGATAGCTGTATGTCATAGTTGCACAGGCTTCTAGTTGCTGTATGTGGGACGCGGCCTCAGCATGGCCAGAGAAGCAGTGCGTCGGTGCACGCCCGGGATCCGAACCTGGGCCACCAGTATCGGAGCGCACGCACTTAACAGCTAAGCCACAGGGCCGGCCCCTTACCTTTTTTTAAGATGACTACTAGTAACTTTAAAATTACCTATGTGGTTTGAATTATATTTTTCTTAGAGAATAGTCTATTAGAGAGTGGTAGGTGTGATGAGGACAATAAAATAGTGATGGGCAACATAATGGAGGGTACTGCGTCGCTAATTTATTTTTTAATTTTAATTTTATTTTATTGTGGTAAGAACACTTAATATGAAATCTGCCCTCTTAACAGATTTTTAACTGCACAATAAAGTATTGTTCTCTATGTTGTACAGCAGATCTCTAGAACTTAGTCATCTTGCATAACTAAGTCACATTGTAAAACTTTATATTCACTGATTAGCAAAGAAAGGTGTTCCCTGAGCAGGAATTGAACCCAGGCCACAGTAGTGAGAGCACTGAATCTTAACCACTAGACCACCAGGTTGCTAATTTAGAATGTGATATTGGGTTGAGATTAGAGGAATTTATTCAGACAAAGGGAGAATGTGCTATGTGGAGGGTGCTATGCAGAGGGAATCATTAATGGAGGGAGCCTAAGGCAGTAATCAGTGTACCACCTGTGAGTGAGATAAAGCAGGCTGCTGGCATTGGAGCCAAGCAGGCAAAGGGGGCTGTGACAGGACATGTGAGATGGGAAGGCAGGGGCCAGATTAATAGGGCCTTGTAGGCCAGAACAAAGAGTTGAGAATCCTCTTTTATTTATTTATTTTTTTGTGAGGAAGATCAGCCCTGAGCTAACATCCATGCTAATCCCCCTCTTTTTGCTGAGGAAGACCAGCTCTGAGCTAACATCTATTGCCAATCCTCCTCCTTTTTTTTCCCCCCAAAGCCCCAGTAGATAGTCGTATGTCATAGTTGCACATCCTTCTAGTTGCTGTATGTGGGGCGTGGCCTCAGCATAGCCAGAGAAGCAGTGTGTCGGTGCATGCCTGGGATCTGAACCCAGGCCGCCAGTAGCAGAGCACACGCACTTAACCGCTAAGCCACGGGGCCGGCCCCAAGAATCCTCTTTTAAATGTGATGGGAGGTCACTGGAGGTCCTCCAAATGGGGTAGTGTCATGATGTGACATATAGAGAAGGGAGTAGCAGTGCCAGGGCAGACTGGATGGGGAGGAGGGTGCAGCCTGTTCTCTGGGAGATTCCCTGGCAGAGTGAAGGGCTGGGAACCAGAAATTGGGGCTGACATCCTAAAGTTGCCCAGGAGGCACTGTTTGACCTACCACAGCAGCATGCCCTCAGTTGTGGGCATAGGCTAGTGGGGCCTTAGAATATGTGGGTTTCGCTAGGATAGGGTCTGGCATACATGAAATATTCAATGGGTGTTTATTGAATTGAAAATACTGATGGTGATAAAAAATAGGCAAGAGGCCGAAAATGGAGTCACTTGTGCTAAGAACGTGTCATCAAATTGAGACTTAATTAAGGTTCAAGCTCTCCCAGGAGTGGAATCTTAAACCTATCTGGAACTACCTGCTCAGCACTAGTGAGGTAATCTGCCTGATAGACCCCTACTGTCCCCTAAAGGAAGGTGACTTTGCCACAAACAATCCACTCTTTGCTAGTAATATCCTTGTCCCACCTCCTTCTGCCAATAAATGTCTTTCATTTTCTACTGCTCTTTGGAGCTCCTTCCCATCTGCTAGATGGGATGGGATGCTGCCTAATTCATGAATCGCTGAATAAAGCCAATAAGATCTTTAAAACGTACTCAGCTGAATTTTGCTTTTTAACAATGGTAACATTGTTTTGTCTGAGAAGAACAGGTAAATTTTTATGTCAAATTTATCCCACTTCTCTTTCATCCCATTTGGGGACGTTTTAGCAGCGGTTTCCTGAACGTAATCAACCTTAAACCTCAGTGTGGAAGTCCTGCTAATGGTCATACAGGACTAAGAGGTTGACAGCTAGTGGCTGAATTCTCCTGGCCCTGGGCCTTGGCGGGTTTTCATGAGAGCATTCTGGTTATGCAGCAGGGGATGAGGCAAATCAGACTCTTGATGGGGGAGGAGGTGATGACGGGGATGAGTGCTGATTTGGGATCGTAGGCTCTCAGTAGCACGGAATCTAGCACATTTGCTTTTCTTCAGTAGGAGACAGCATGGTGTGGAGGCGAGAGAATGCTGCCCCGGAGACCAGGACTGTTATTCTTCACTGGCTTGGCCATTCTCTGCAGAGTGACCTTGGGCAAACCACTTGTTTTCCTGGGCCTTGCGTGCTGTTGGAATTAACTAGTTTCCTATCTCCTTAAAATCTTCCAATGCATTTTGCCTGCATTGGTTGGGTGTATGAATCGAAGACAGAGAATACTACAGTGTCTCATTTATTTCATCACTTTCCCCTTTGGACTATCAGATTGCCACATAAACCGTGTCTATCTGAAGACTATTAGTTCTGGACAATTTACATGTTATTTGAACAAATCTTCTCAATCCAACAGCAGAAATTAATCACTGAAATTTCATAATTGCTGCAAAGTGGGCTTAACTTTATATCCTCACAATAGGTACCAGACTAAATGCACAATAAACAGTCTCTGGTATGCAACCAAAATATTTACTTAGAATCCAGAGGGGTAAATGGATATCCCAGAGTCTGATTACCAGTAAGATGGAAAGGGGTCACCCAAACCACAACTTGATAAATTATCTAGGCCAGTTAGACATTACAATTAAAAGAGAGAGGACGGTGAACTTATTAGTGTTTTTATTATGACTTTATTTTTTTAATCACTAATCTTGTCTTCAAGTCAGAGGGAGGTTTGAGAAATCAGATATTTTTTAAGCTTGTTAAAGTTTTAGAATCTAGTGTAGAGAAATGAGCCCAAGGTTGTGTCAACTTTGATTTGGTATTACACCCTTCCTGGGCTCTCATGAAGGGTTCTAAAAAATCTTATGTGTGAAGATGGAATGCTATGTGTTTCATAGCAAAGGCTTGTGAGCTACATCCTACAAAGAAATGGTTTTAGATACTTTCAACAGAAAAGAATATATAAAGTGAAACCTAACTTATTATCATTATGCACTTGAGTCCAGAGAGCTAAAGTATTTAGGGCAAGTGCCGAAAGAATCATGTCAAAATCCCACCATAAAATTAAATCTGAATTGAGAGCTAAAAAAAAAAAAATCTGGCTCTAAGAGGTAAAATGTAGAATGAGCTCTCTTTTAGATCTGTCTGAAAAGGATAAGGTGACCAGGCAAAGGAAATGGAGATTATCCATGTTAAAAATGCATCTTTCTTAAAATAATAAAAATATTTCAAAAAATATACATCATTTCTTCTTTCAACAAATGTTTATTGAGCACTTATAACATGCCAGGAATTGTTCTAGGTGTTGGGCCCAGTTATAGGTGTTGGATATGCTGAGACACATAGCAGACAATATAAATGGATCAAATAATTCTATGAGATCACATTAATTTGAGTGTCTTATTAATAGTGCCTATGGAATGCCCCAAACTTTTTAAAATTGTATAGCTCAAGAATTGTAAAATGGAGTGTGATTCCCCTCAAGAGACCCATTGTCTAGCTGCGGAAGTAGGATGACCTTATATGAAAAATGATAGACTAATGCAAGACTACATACAGTCCCCGGGTATTCGCGAGGGATTGGTTCCAGGACCCCCGAGGACTCCCAAATCTACAGATGCTCAAGTCCCTTATATAAAATGGTGTAGTATTTGCATAAAACCTACACACATCCCCTCGTATTCTTTAAATCATCTCTAGATTACTCATAATACCTAATACAATGTAATGCTATGCAAATAGTTGTTATAGTGTTTTGTTTAGGGAATAACGACAAGAAAAAAAGTCTGTACATGTTCAGTACCGAGGCAACTTCACAGGCCTTTCCATCCAAGGTTGGTTGAATCCGTGGATGGGGAACCCAAGAATACGGATGGTGGACTGTATAAGCAAATGAGATAAGCTGGTATAATTCCATAGTTCTTAGATTTTGGTGACGTTCAAGACTCATTTTGTGATGGAGCTTGGTAGGAAAACCTTCTGGAAATAATAAATGGTGAGCTATTGTTTGAAAGAAGTGGAGAATGTAGATACTCGGTAAAATAAGGAAAGACACTCTTTGTTGTAGGCTGGGAGGAGATGGCATTGAGGGACTGGTATTCAGGAAGTAGTTAGAGAGGAGGCAGAAGATCTAGACTATAGCCATTCTATGGAAATTAGCTAACAAGCAAAACTCGAGCAGAAGAAGATAAAGAAGTGTCTTTCTGTGTTTAAACTGGGAAATGGTATGTGAAAACTTCACAGATACATTTGCCAAGACTGCCTGATGGGTCCACTGTCCCCCCTGGGTGGGCCAAGGACTCTCTTCTCATAGGGCAGATTCTAAAAAAGAGACTTTAAAATTTCTTTTTATTTTTGCTCTCTTCTCATGCTGATTAAGCATTCAGTATTTGCTTTCAAGTAAATAATTGCTGTATTTGCTCTTTTTATCTCAAAATATTTCATCCAGTTATTTCTGTGCCTGTACTCATTAGCTTTCTTCAAATTTATTACAGCAGCACTGTCTGGATTTGAACACCCTTCAAATCACAATGGGAAACTATAGTGAGTTTTATTCCTCCTTAAGGAAACATTCTGGCGGATCTTCCTGCTATCATAATAAAAGTGGCATTTCTAATATTAGATATGATTGTTATTTAAAAGGATCTAAGCCACACACTTTGCAATATGCTGCATCCCAGAGTGAGTTAAACAAATTCTGCCTGCCAGGAGTGTACAACTTAAAATCGTCACTGAAATCATTGAGATGACCATTAGCTCATCTCTGTGATATTACTGTATAATTTCAACTATTACACATTATCAGAAAAAGCAGTATTTTGCAATGTGGTGTCCAGAGCTATACACTGTATCCTGGTTTCAACATACTTCTTTGAAAGCTGACATCAGAACCACTCAACACATTTTGTCAAACAGTCACATTTAAAGCCCATTTTGAATATTTTGCCAAGTTTCTCCCTTTTGTGAAATATCTATAACCACAACCTTTCTTTGCCAGATGTATCAGCTTACATTTTTCTCTCCTGATCTCACTTTATCCTAGATCTACAATCCTATCTTTCTTAAGTATATATTTTTTAGTGTCCCTCTCCTTGTTGAAATATAATAATCTTTAATAAGTATAAAGAGGCCCTCTTGGTAGATTACTCAAGACTGTGTGCATTACACAGTAAACATACTCAATTTTTTCTTTGAAAGAAAAAAGATGACCCTCATTTTAAAGATCTACTTTAACACTTTTTTGAACCAGCGTCCTACTACCACTTTCAAACATCCGTGGAAGTTCAAAAACTGATAATAGTTTCTAAGAGTCTAGTCCAATATCTCTGACTGAAAGGAAACCCACTTTGATTATTCAGCAATACTATTACAAAGGTGAAAATGACAACATTGGGAAAGATATTTAGAGACTCATATTGTGTTTGTTGTATACAAGGAAATATGGGAAATATGTATATTTAGGTATGTGTGTATATGTTACCGAACCAGGTCTGTTTTTTCCTGCTGCCCAGAAAACCAAACACCAAGATGACAAGATTGCAGCAGAGATAGAGGGTTTATTAATCACAAGGCAGCCAAGTGAGGAAACAAGAGAGTGAATCTCAAATCTGCTTCCCTGAAAATAGGGACTCAGGGATATTTTTGGGGTAGGGGGTAAGGTGGTCTGAAATGATTGGCGGTGAGGAGAGATGAGGTGATTGATGATCTGTGTAAGCGTAGTCAGGCTTCATGCCTCTTCCTAGGACACGTGTTCACAGAATGGCGGCATTAACATGCTCTGAGGGTGGAGTTTTAACCTCTTGACGTCAAAAGGTTACTTGTTGGACATATGTCTGCGTGGGCCCAGTTGATGGGTTGGTGGTCTCATCTGGCCTGAAGTGGACAAGGGATTCAGTTCCTGAAAAAGTAGCTCAAACACCCATTACCATGGTGTCCCAGGCTCCAGGGAGATGTCATCTCTAGGAACCTACTGGGTGTCAGAGAGCATATTGCCTAAACAGCACAGTTAACAATGGGTAAGTTTATCATGCAGATTTAAGTTCTCGCCTTCCGTTCTGATAAGTTTCTAGGTAAGGCCATCCCCCTCTTCTTCCCAGTACAGGGCAGAAGATACCTTTACAAATGGAGATTTCCTTTACAAATGCAAATGTCTCTTACAAAGGGTAACCAGAACTAAGAATGGGCTTAGCAAGGACCCTCGCAGATACTCAGAGATGTCTATGGTGATGGGCTGTTCTGGGGGCAGGCCTCCCATCCCAAACTCTTTTGCTCAGTTAGTGGGGGTAGGGGTCAAAGTGTCTTTCAGGCAGAGACATAATTTGAGGTGGCCAATTGCTATCCCCCCTAGTTACTAGTTGCTTAATCTTCAATGGCTAACTGTTTGCCGGTTTCATATATATGTATATGTATATCTATGTGTGTATATATAGATATACACACACATATATACACATATACATGTATGTGTGTATACATAGGTATATATATATATAGATGTACATACATACATACGTATCATCAGCCTTCTTATAAGAAAACTGAGAAAAGCAAGAAGAGAGTCAGGAGAGAGAATAGAAAAGAAAGGATAAGAATAAAAAATAGAAAGGTTTAAGGTACAGCAGTGACAGCTTTTAGAAATGGCCATGGGAGAATGAGAAGTCATAGTATTCACAGAGAAGACAGCCATTGACAAAGAGAGACCATAGAAACGCTCTCTGCATTGGGAAATGAAAATGGCTGTGCAAAACTGTCTGCACTTCAACTGTCCTTTAAGTCACCATCATAGGAATGGGAGGGAGATGGCAATGAGATGGACAAGAAGACAAAGAAACAAACAAAAACAACCCACTAGGACCTCAGTAACTCCCGAGGGTCTGCTCTCAGCCATCCTAGTCTCCAGGGGAAATATAACCCATTTCTACCAATGTGCTTGCTGGAGGCACAACAAGCAGTAAAACAGGAGAAAAAACAACAACAAAGAGGGATTATAAAAAGTGTGAAAGGAAGTACTGTAAATAGTACAATGCCAGTTTGTACTATTTCAACGTAGGTGTGGTGCAGCAGAGCACAACATATTATAGGCCCTATTGTATTATGGAAGCCTATGGACAATTAGCTGAATGTCCACACATCAATATCTGTTACCAGGCCACCTTGAGATGAAAAGTGAAAGCAAGTTTAGATTTATTTACTCTGGATAATGCTTATTACTTATCTATTAATAAGATAGGAGAATTTCGTTTACTTGCAATACTTTACGTTCTCTTCCTTCACTAAGGTTTTGTTTCTTCTTTAGGAACCTTTGCAACTGATCAACTTAAACCTCTACTTTTTCTTCCATCAATTGTCTTTGATATCCTTTCACTTCCATTTGATAAATGTGGTTTATTATTGCATCACCATCTCTTCGTCACTCTATCTCTTCTCTCTCTCCCACTTCCATTTTTCAAATTCCACCAATTATACTTTTAATGCATAATTGTCAGGACTATTATATTCAGTTTTGTAACCATAAGCAAATCTCCTATGTGTTTTATGTATAGGTTGATTCTGAAAATTGAATATCGATAGTGCTTAAATTATCATGAATAAGTATATATTTTTCACAGCTTAGTGAACACCATTGTAAACCTTAAAAGAGAAAAACAAAAAGATTTATAGAAGGGAAAGAAAAGGAAAATCTTGACTGATCAGTGTGCTATTCATTCAATTACCTTGAATAATATTAAGACTCAGAGAGGGCAGTCATTAAAATTCTTTACTGACTCCACGTCATTCATCTAAAGCTTTTAAAAAGAGCTATATCGGGGCCAGCCTGGTGGTGCAAGCGGTTGGGTGCGCGTGCTCCGCTGCGGCGGCCCAGGGTTCACTGGTTCGGATCCCGGGCGCGCACCAATGCACCGCTTGTCAAGCCATGCTGTGGCGGCGTCCCATATAAAGTAGAGGAAGATGGGCACGGATGTTAGCCCAGGGCTAGTCTTCCTCGGCAAAAAAGAGGAGGATTGGCATTGGATGTTAGCTCAGGGCTGGTCCTCCTCACAAAAAAAAAAAAAAAAGAGCTATATCCATCACTTGCCTACGTTAGAGCACCACAGTTTTATAACCATGATTCTCAGGAATGTCAGGAAGAAGGGTGTTTTGAAATGGCCATTAGGCTTATTTTTAAAAGCAGAATATTTTATCTTTATACTAACTATGTTTATTTTCCAGAGAATGGATTTAGTGCTTCTAATTGAGACAATACATAAGACGAAGATGTAGGTTCTGAAAATTGCAAAGAATAATACAGAAATACATTAACGTAGCTTTTCCAGACAACGGACTTCTGTATGCTGTTTTAGGGTTGAAGCCATGACTAGAGTTGAGTTTTCTCTGTGCTTGCCTCCGGGCAGGCACCAGTGACTAGAAGGAAGAGTTTCTGAGTGTAAGCAGAAGAAGAGAGGCTGGTTTCCTTTCACGTCTTGGTCTTCAGGCTCTACTAAAAGAAAGCCTTTGATAACTGAATAAATTCATTACTTTTTCAAAGTTATTGCACTTTTGCTTTTCGTTTACAGGGAGTAAACTAGTTCATGCAAAAAGATTTTTCTTTCTCCCTTATTCTATTATCTTGTAATAGTTTTGAATTAATATACCCTAACATCCTCAGGTTACCTGCCTCACTCATGCAACCATTTCCCAGGAAAGCCAATTACGTTGCTGTGTCAACCTGGCCACAGCTGATTGCATCACGAGTGGATGCCAATATCCATCACAATTGGGGTTTTGGGTGCAAGCAAGATAAATTGCCAACTTATCAGAAAAGATTTTTTGGAGAGTGGGATACGTATTGGGAAGCTCACAGAATTTATAGAAAGTTTAAAAAATCACTCCTAGAAAACAGGAGTGTAGGGACAGCAAGGGACAGTGACCAGGGGACATCTCAAGTACAGTCTACTTAAGATATCACTGCTCAGGCTACTGGACTGCCACCATTTCAAACAGTCTCTAACTGGTCCTGGGAATTTATGTGATTTCCTCCTGATTTGAATACCAGGTGGAATTTCTGGCTTCCTGTGGCTGCTACTAAAAACACTCACAATGCGAAGTCTAAACAAATTGGAAGGAAGTTGGATACAGGACAGCCAAAATTGGCAAAATCCCATACAGTAATTGCCCCAAAGGCTGCCCAACTCTGGGCTCACCAGAAGCCCGTACAGTGGTCTGGAATGAGTGCTTTGCCCAACAGGGATAACAGTTATAACGCAAACCTATCAGACCTTTTCTCTTAAAAAGTTGAAATGTGATTCATACAGAGTAAGTAGTTTATTTGGGGTTCTATAAGTTGAAAACCACCCAAAAAGCAAGCAATTAGCAAAAACCAAAGATAGGAGAAGGTGTGCCTAAGCAGAAGTCATGAAATAGGTCTATAGAGAGAAGTTAGTCAGTATCAGCAAGACATGGATTCCTTTAATCATTATGAGAACAAAACTAAAGGAGGGAGCGTTGGAAATCTTACACTGAGAAAAAACAAGATAATCTGATTTCTAGAGCTATTTGTATCATGAATGACCTTCCCGTTCTTGATCTTTCATAAAACAAATATTCCTATATCCCTTATTTTCTGTGTGTTCTTAAAATAATCTCTTTGTTTCAACTTGGTAAAAAGCTAAACTCTTCTAACAAACGGATTCAAAAATAGAGTAGCTTCTAAGAGACAGACATGTATAATTGTATATGTAACAGTCCAGGTGGGCTTTACTTCACAGAGTAGAAGCATCTTTGCTAACTTTAACACAAGACTTCCAGGTTTGTTCTAGTAATTTCCATTCCAGCAAGTAGAAAGGAAAGGAAGAATGAGTTCCATAAAAGCATTTTTTTAAAGGACCTGGAAGTTCCCCCAAACAATTCTACTCGCATCTCAATTGGCGAAAACTTAGTCACATGACCACATGAATTCACAAGGGAGGCTGGGAAGTTTTGTCTCTAGTTGGGCAGCCATGTGTCTAGGAAGAAGAGGAGAACAGATTTGGGGTAGAGAGGATCACAGGTTACCCTATTTCCTGGGGAGATTTGAGCATGTCTCTGTTCTTAATGAACCCTACCTTTATTGGAAAACTATATCTGACGCATGAACCCCCTCAAAGAGAAAACAAACGGGTTATTTTGTAGATGGACAAATGTAAACATTATCCTAATTTAAACAGGTTAATATATGCTAGTCTTCTTATTATTATGCCACCATTTTTCTCAAGTCCCACCTGAATGATTCAGTCTATATAACAGATTCTTAACCAGTAAATGTTTGGGGACGGGCTTTGATCTCCTTTTCAGGGCCTATGCACCCATCCTTCAGTTTCCAGGCATATCCACTGCTGAAGGCTCACGGCTCTGCCCCCATTGGGAATCACTCTTATCCGCAAGGAACTGCTCTACCCAAGTTTATGTTCCATCCTCACATCCCCACCAGGGGCCTGCCCTTAGCCAATGACATGGGACAACCTTCTTAGGTCCAGAAGTCTCTGTAGGATTGATTAGCTGAGGCTTCAGTCACAATCACAGTGTGAGTCAGCTTTTCCCCTTCCCAGTCCTGCCTTCTTCACTTACTAACACACATATCTCCTGAGAACACTATCCCAATAAATCTTTTACATACAAATCTCTGTACCAGAGACTATTTTCAAGGAAGCCAAACTGAGACATGATGTGATATGAAAGAGATTTTACAATAATTTGATCAATAATGAGTGAACTATAAGAAACTTTCAATATGATACAGTAATATGGTTACAATTTTTGGATTTTTTTTTTTTTTTTTTTTTTTGGTGAGGAAGAGTGGCCCTGAGCTAACATCTGCTGCCAATCTTCCTCTTTTTGCTTGAGGAAGATTGTCACTAAGCTAACAGCTGTGCCAATCTTCTTCTATTTTTTTTTTCATATGTGGGATGCCACCACAGCATGGCTTGAGGGGCAGTGTGTAGGTCTGTGCCCGGGATCAGAACCTGCAAACCCCAGGCCGCTGAAGTGGAGCGTACCGCGAACTTAACCGCTATGCCACCTGGCCGGTCCTGGATATATTTTAAATTTTGTTTTAGGCTAGTATTCTATTCAAAGTCAGACGTTGAGAAGCAACTGCGGGAGGTCGTCTGATTTCATGGTTACAAAATTCAAAAGCTTTGTCGTCACAAATATAGGAGTGCAACCCTCAAATACCCTAGCACAGATTCTTGAAGCAGTGTGGAATTCTTCATCCTACGCCATGAAAAAAGTATTGCAAATGGGAGACGTATCAGGTGTAAACTAGTAAAGATGAAGTACCTGTGTTTCATTAAGCATGCAGGAAAAGTCCAGAAGGTGTTCTGAATGCTGCTGCATAGCCAAGTGACAACGGACAATCAAAAAATGGAGGGTAAAAAATCACTATTTTGGGGGTTTTTTATTCCATAACATATTTATCATAATGAGTATTATATTACACTAACTTAGTGGCCTTCTGAAGTATTTCCTCTACACTATCTTCAGGAAAAAGAATAATTAATGAAGATTTTGTGGAAAACCGCATATATTCAAAATTAAGGTCTCATGTTTGAAATCTACATAAACTTATTTTCAAATGTATATGAAAAAGACAATTTAAATCTGAACAATCTCTATATGCATAATGTTAAATATTTCTGTATCATATCTATTATGATAAACGAAATTCAGATCTTACATTGGCTCTTCATCTTTCCTCGAGCTACCATGAGAAAACGTCAACCTTCCAACGCTTAAAAAAATTATCCATCTGTTAATCAGATGTTCAATATTATTCCCTCTCAACCCAGTAAACACATTTATTATATTTAGCTACCAAAATGTGCCAATTCAGTGAGAAAAATATTCCAAATAATGAATACAAAATGTTACTAAATATTTGGTAGCTAGTAGTTAATGCTAAGTTCTAGCAGTCTGAAGAATGATGTAAAAATGAAGGACATTACAAATCATTCTTGTTCTCTGATGAATTTAATTTCAAACTACCACATCTAGACAATTTCTTTTAATCCATTCAGATAGGTTTTTGTTTTTTTTGTTTTGTTTTGGAATATGAGGAGTAGCCCAAAAAAGCAGAAACAATAAAAATGAAAATCAATCTAAATGGTTTCTAAACTATAGTCATCTAGTTACAAGTTCTCATATATTTTGATTTTAAAAATCACCTTTTGTTCTGACTAAAATTTGGAGGGTTTGTGTGATTGCTGTTTGTTTTATCATATAGATGCTTCTCTTATTTTAATGACCTGTGGTTACAAATCCCTGTCTTCACACACCTGGGTATCCTTGTTTTATTCTTCATTGTAAGCAACTTTTGAATATTGCTTCTGGTCACTGCAATTTTCATCCTTTCATTCCTTTTAGATATTAAATTTCCTTTCCCCTAACTAGAGAATTCCCAAGAAAGACCACAATGGACCCTCATGCATCTTTGAATCTGACTCTAATAAACAAGCATTAAAAACATGTGGGGTAATAATACCGTTGATGTTATTTTGCAGGTGTAAACATTGGTCATGAGAAACAGAGGAAGAGTAGTGTGATAGACAACATGCCGATTAATGTTAGCAAGAAGTAGAGACAGGCAACTGATTCTTGATGACCCTGCTCTGGGCTATTCCCTGGGCTCTGCATGAGGCTGCAAATTATCACAGAAAAGGGATTCTGGAGTAGGATGTAGTGCCTGCCTTTCTTCATCTTTATCTACTCAACAGACACATGGCTTTGACCTTAAAATTAGGTGTCTTGTGTTCTAGCCCTCCTGCCTTACTTACCACCATATGTTAGAGCTCACTGCTTTGAGATTTAACTCTGGGTTAATCTTGGCACATTACTCTGCCTTCAGGACAGCTGTAATGGGTTCAGCTTGGGGTGTCCAGGCCCCATCACCCCCTTGACACGAGTTCAGTCAGATTAAGTGTCAACATTATCAAAAGCATCCATAATCTCAAGTCAGTGATTAGGGAATTCATGATGAAGAGGTCTCAGGGATGTTAAGATTCCTACCTGAGACTCAGCGTCTCAGAAAAGCAACTGATCTACAGTTGACAGTGCCTTGCCTTGTCAATAGACTGAAGGTCGGCTGAGCATGAATATATCAGAAACCACCTTTGGTATAGCTAGATCACTCAGAGAGTTCTGGTTTCTTCATAGACTACGGTTTTCAAAGGTCTGCACCCAGATCTACGTTGCTGTAGATTCAGAGCCGCTAACAAACATCTCTGCCAAGCTCAACTCTGATATTTGCCCTGGCTCACGTAGCTGTTTACTATTGACAGTTGCCCTCTAATGGATGAAGACTAGTGTCATTGGGTCCCAGTCCATGCCTCTAGAAATCAGGTAGGAGAGCATGTGTTCAATGCCCACACTCTGTACTGGTTTTTGATCTGGTATAACAGTAACCTCAATTTGATCATTTTTCTTCCCTCTGTGGTAAGTGGATGTCATGATAGTCTGAAATAAAGTTCTAACTTTCCTTGTGGTATAACTTAAAAGGGATAAGAAAACAGCTAAAGTTTTTGAGAGGATGATTCTAAAAATAAACAGGAAGTATTGTTTTTATAGAGGGATCAGAAATTGAGTAAATTAATCTAAGCCACATCAGTGAGTTAGTGAAAAGGTTGAGAACAGATTTCATGTTTTATGGTATCTGGTCTGGTTCTTAGACTTCTTGTCTACTGTCTCACTGTGTGTTCTTGGAAAAATCACTCCCCATATATTCATTTTATGGGAAAATTACATTGAATCCGTCTTATAAATGCACTAAGGGAAATCCAAAATCCCCTGAGGGTTGGGCCAGCGTCTGTTTTCACTTGCTTATACATGCTTTGCTTCCTCTCATAATTGAGGAGGACATTCCTGATGACTTACTATCTGTGCATGTTTCAAAATACCAACCCAAGGCAGAGTCCTTTTCTCCTTAACCCACAGAACGTATATAGACCCTCATTCATGGAATAGGTTCTAGGGATTCTGGTAAAGAGATTCTGATGGATATTCTGCTCATAAAAGTCTTCAGACTTCAGTCCTCTATCTCTTCAAAAATTTCCATTTCCCTTTCAATTCTGAATATTTACATAAGAAAGACTCCATTACTTGTAAATAGTTTTTAACTGATTCCATTCCACTGATCATTCCCAGCAGCACCTGTGGAGAGTGATGGGGGAAGAGCTGGAGAGGAGAGCTCCAGGGGAAAAAGGGGCAGATATGACTTTCCTACCTCAGTGTCAAGTGGTTTTATTTCCTGGTTTTGATTTGCTGCTTTGAAACTACTGCTTCCAAGTACTAACTTCAAGTCCAGTCCAGGTAAAGAAATGGAAATTCCCATTTTGATGTGATCTCTGTGAATGCATCAGGATGATATGGGCCAGAAAGTTGTTGGGATCGTCTACCCAGACTCACGATGATTCCTTGAGAGGAGTAGAGGAGACACTTCTGAATCTCCTGCCAGGCCCAGAGTGGTGCAGCTGGTGATTCAAATCAACTTGCCTTTTAGCTCTACCTGATATTCTCAAATGCGCCTACTCACAGAAATACTGCTAAGTCAATGTTTGCCTCTGTTTCATGGGATTCTAGAGTTGAGGTGAGGGAGTGAGAGAGAAGCTGAGGAAGTTGGATTCCAGAGTCTCTACTATCATCCGAACTATAAAACTCCTGATTTGATCAGAACTTACCTCTTTGACGTCTTTGGGAAAACAAGCACCACCATTCTTCATTCAGGTTCTTAGAGATAAGACAGAGCAACTTTATCTTTAAGTAGAATTTTCAACATGGCTAGAATAACTGGGAAGTACACATACATGTTCTACTTTTACAATTTCTTGTCACGTAGAATCGTTGACCAGAGTATGTTGCAAGGAGCAGAGCTCTTCCTTGATGGTGTCGTCATGGCCAGAAAGAGATGTTTCATTACAGTATCATCAAAAACATGGACCATGTGAATCACAGAGTCCCCATACCTAATTAGTGTGTGGAAATTAATGGTACTGATGACAACATGCCTACAGTTTCTTTCAAATTCTTCCAAAAATGATATACTGAGTGAAATATATAAGCTATTAAAAATGATGAGCAAGCAGGCAACTGGAAACCAAAGCACTGACATGCCACTTTAAGTAGGAACCATGGTGAACTGGAGTACAGGCGTGGAAAATAAAGGGTAAGACAGGAGATTGTGAGCATGAAGGACATTCCAAATGGATGTCCTCTGAGCCCTAATGAGAACTATTTTGCTCCTTGTACACTCTCTACCATCACTCCGTCATTCTTGGGCTATTTTCAGCTTTAGTGAGGTTCAGCGGAAGCAACATCATTGGTAAAAAGCCGCTGGTATTGACAAAATTCCTCAAATGAAACATACAGATTGATACATGGGGTTGTGTTAAAGCCAACATGAATTTGTCTGATATTTCATAGACAGAGCACAAACTGGACTGATTTATGTCTTCTTTTTGGAGATGGAGTTTTTCATGATCAATTAACTGATTTCTTTTATTGTATTCTGCTGCAAAATGAATAATCTGTTTTGCTTTAAAATAAATGATATGCCTTGAGAATCTAGTCTGTCCTCTTTAACACCAATACTCAAAATATACAATGTCCCAATGGGCAATAAAGAAAAGATAGTGCTGAAGATATAATAAATAATTACACTGATATGTAAGGTTATTTCACTTAAATAAGAAGTGGTTAACTTTATTTACTCAGAATATTTTTCATAAACAAGTGACATTCCTTCACAACTGAAGCCTGAAGGAGTGAGACACATCCTCTCTCATCACTCCTCATTATAATTACTCGCTTCCGTTAATCACCACAAGGCAAATTAGTCACAAAGAAAATAATCAATGTTTAAGCTATAGAATAAGAGGCATTCTGGTGACAAAAGAGTAAAACAAAAGAAGTGGGAGGAAGCAAAGGAAAATTTGGCTCATTGGTAATTCTCTTTGTATGTATTCTGATTGTATTTGTTGATTGAGAAGATTTTGCTAACACCTGTGAACAAACTAATACTTCTCGCTAAAACCTAAGAAGATAAACAAGGTTATCAGGCAGCATTCTCACTAATTAGCTTGTGTTATTTCTATGGCAATTTTTTTTATGGAAACAGTTATTTCTATGGCAGCTGTAGAGAGGGTCAGTAGAGTTTGAGTTTAGGTTTATGCAGTAGTGCCATATGCCTTCCTGCTGGAAACATTCACTCACCAGCTAAATATAAGTTGATCTTCTTGCTTGAATGGAAGGGAAAAGACTATAGAAATACATCTTTATATTATGCACCATTAGGCTGAAGAACTAGTGAGTGAAGTCAGGAAGAAAACATTTTGATAAGGAGACAAAGAAGAGTTCAAATTGTATGGTACTTCTCATATGATGTGTTTTATTTCAGCTATTGGGAACAGGTCTATCTACCTGAGTGCCACTCTATACGGTGTAGGGGAGGAAGAACTATTCCTCTAACCCCTAGGTTCTTCTGACTGGTCTAAAAATGAAATTGACATGAGACAGAATAACAGGAGAAAATCAAACAAATCTAATAACATGTATACATGGGAGAAACCCAGGACTTACCCCCCTGAAATGACAGAAGCCACCATCTTAAATATCATTGATACTGAACCTCTTAATCTCAAGTTTATGTGCCTGAAGCACAATAAAAAATCATTGAGACATCAGTGCTTGGAGATGGAGAAAGGTTTATTTGAATTGGCCAAAAGGAGAAGGGGGGAGTATAGGTTCTCTCAAGCCTCCCTTCACAAAAGAAGAAAGCAGAGGATTTTATAGAACTAAGGGGCTTGGGATGAGGAATTTCAGAGAAACAAAGGGGAAATCTGTGATTCTTTTGCTCCAGATAAGCCCTTGGGCAGTCAGAATTCTGTGCATCAATGGCAGCTGGGGGCTGGTGATCTGGTGATCATAACTTCCTTGAAGGCATTCTTTTTCTTTTGCAAAACAAGCTCATAAATCATTCTGACCCTTGAGTCACCCCTCAGGTTAAACAAGAAAACAGCAAATTAATAAGATTAACTTCTTTTCATCTGTCTGTGTTTGCAACAAGGTTGAAGGGTAATCATGTTCTTATTGAATATTTACAGTAACCCTTGGGTACCCAGCTTCACAATCTTCAGCTAAAGACAAAGGAGGATGTTGGGAGCAGTGGTTTGGGACTTCAAAGAAGAGGAGGGCAATTCACATGGAGAGGGAAAAGCAAATGTTTGCCATATCTTGCGAAAACAATGAGACATGGGGAAGACTTTGATTAAATGGTTCTTGTTAGGTTTCTCTCTGTCTACCACACCTAGTTTTTATTATACTATACTTAACTTATGGTAGTCACTCCTTCCCGGAACAGGCCTTCTATCTTAAATTCTTTTAGGCAGTGAGGGGGAAGGTCAAAGTTTCTTTCTGAGTCTTTGATTCTTAAAAATAATCAAGCCCAAGAGACACATTTTGGGGTGGCAAATTCTGATGCCCCATAATGGGATAGTGGTTAAGGTAAGGGCACAGATTTTGGGGTCAGGCAGGCGTAAGGTCAAACCTTAACTTTGTCACATATGATTTGTTGAATCTTTGGCAAATTGTTAAACTCTTGGGATCCCCAGTTCCTTATCCATTAAGTTGAATGATAATCCCCACGAATGAGAATTAAGTGAGAAAATGCAGGTAACATCCTTAGCAGAGTGTCTAGCACTTACTAGAAGAATAATCAATATTTGGAGGCGACTCTGATCTTCTACCTCCTTCCTCTTTATCACTATGCTCCAGTCAAGCTCTATTCTCCCTTTTTCTCTCCTTGGACTTCCCAGGCTTATTCTCATTTCCTACTCTGATATTTTATCTATCATCATTCTTGTCCTTCATGATCACATAGCAACTTACCTCTCCTGTCGGGTGTGTGAAAAGAAAAACTTATTTATGTCTTAGGACATTTTCTTTTGCTTTTCCTGCTGCCTGGGCAGCTCTCTCCCTGATCTTTATGTGACTCTTTTCTTCTCATTGGTTTGGTCTCGTTTTTCATGTCACATCCTTACTTAGACTTTTCCTGAACACTTCAGCAACAGTAGCCTCCCCAGCTCTCCAGCTACTGGCATTGCCCTGTTTTATTTTCTTCATAGCCCTTATCACTAATTTACATTGATTTTTGTGTTTATTTTCTGCCTCTCTCCACTGAAATGTAAGCTCCATGAGACCACTTCTGCAGATCCAGCATCTAAAATAGTGTATGACACGTAGTTAATGTTAAAAAAATGTGTTGAATAAATGAATGAATTTATTGAGCCTCTGCTATGTGCTAGTTACTATTGGGGATTAAGAATACGGTGGTGAGAAAAATAGACATCTTCCATGTATGCATGGAACTGTGGGGGAGGAAAAATAATTTTCTCTCTACTCTTTTAGATTCTCGGCTGAGACTCCCCTGTAATAAAAAGACAGATTAACAAGAGAAAAACAAACAGAAGTTTAATAACATATATACCTCCTGTATACATGGGAGATATCAAGGAAAACTGAGTCCCCCCAAAATGGTCCAAACCATCACCTTATATACCATCTCCAGCTAAAGACAAAAGAAAATGTTGGAAGATGGTGAGCGAGTTATGGGAGGTTTTCAGGCAGAGCACAGTAAAGGAGGGTAAGGTTGTTATGCAGATTTAAGTTCCTGCCTTCTCCATTGATAAGAGTTTCTGGAGATTTAGTCATCCCCCTCTTCCAGTTAGAGAGAGGGAGACACCCTTATAAATGGAGACGTCCCTTATGAATGTAAATGTCTCTTACAAAAGTGTAACCTCTACTCTGTTTTCAGAACTTCTCCTGTGCCTGCTATTTCTGAAAACTAACCAGCTCAAAATAATCCTTACGCCAAAGAGGCATATTTGGGGGTGACATATTCTGCTCCTTTGCAGAACTTATAGGGACCGCCTGGTGGTGTAGCAGTTGAGTTTGTGGGTTCTGCTTCAGCAGCCCGGGGTTCACCAGTTCAGATCCTGGGCACAGACCTGTTTGCCACTCATCAAGCCATGCTGAGGCAGCGTCCCACATGGAAGACCTACGGACCTACAGCAATGATATACAACTATGTACTAGGGCTTTAGGGAGAAAAAAAGAAAAAGAGGAAGATTGGCAGCAGATATTAGCTCAGGGCCAATCTTCCTCAAAAAAAAAAAAAAAAGAATCTATAATTTAGCGTAACACATTGTTAAAGAGAAAACCATAGGCCCAAAATGGTATCACTCATGCTAAAGCCTGTGATACCAAACCTCCCAGAAATGTAATCTTAATTAACTAGTCTGGAATTTTCTGGTTAGCACCAATGTGATAATCTGTCAACTTGGCTCTCTCCATCCCCCAGAGGAAGAAGAGGCAATCTACATGACAAAGACCCCTGCTGTTCTCTTCCCCCAAAAGCAGATGGTCTGGTCTGAAACAATCCTTTTTTTTCTTTTGCTAATACCTTCTTGCCCCACCTTTCTTTCGCCTATAAAAACATTCCATTTTGTACAACCCTTCAGAGCCCCCTTCTAGTTGCTAGACGGGATGCTGCTCGACTCATGAATCATTTAATAAAGCCAATTAGATCTTCAAATTTACTCAGTTGAGTTTTGTTTTTTAACAACAGACATATAGAACAAATAGATGAATAAAGCTATAATTATAAACTTTAGGTGAACCTGACTTATTCAGGAGATGGAGAAGGTATCCCTGAGAATATCATATTTGAGCTATTTAAGACCTGAGATATGAGGATGAGTAAGAGTTAAGTAGGCGATGGGGGCAGGGATGAGGAAGAGGAGTACCATACAGGATGTGCTGGCCCTCGAGTGGAGCAGGATAATGGAAGCATGGAGAGACCAGGGCATGGCCCCCTGGGTGCTCAGCCCTCTGCCAGTGCCTTTGGGAATGAATCCTGGGAAGAGGCTCTAGCGATTGAAATTCAGTTGGAAATCAAAAAGTAGGGGCTGGCCCAGCCTGGTGGCATAGTGGTTAACTTCATGTACTCTGCTTCCGCAGCCCAGGGTTTGCAGATTCGGATCCTGGGCATGGACCAATGCACTGCTCATCAAGCCATGCTGTGGTGGCATCCCATATACAAATAGAGGAAGATGGGCACAGATGTTAGCTCACGGCTAATCTTCCTCAGTAAAAAAAAAAATAAGAGGAAGATTGACAGAGATTAGCTCAGGGCCAATCTTCCTCACCAAAAAAAAAAAAAGAAAGACAGAAAGAAAATCAAAGAGTGAGAATTCTGGGGATAGCTATTATTATACATTTTTTTAACTCATTTTCAATTTTCTCAGAAGGTTACTTCCTTCTTTAGCCAAAAAGGGAAGCCCTATATGAGGACTTGTCGTGTTTTCACATTTAACCCAGAATGTTATTAACAAGGGAGGAAATGGAATCCCCTTCTTTCCCACCTTTTGAGTGAGAACACTGACCAAGCATTGAGTCTGATACATTAAAACTGATAAAAAAAGAGAAAAGTCTAAATAGTTGCTGTTGTGGATATGAGTTTTATGGTATTTTTACATGATAATATATATAAATGCAGGAAGAGAAATTTCTTAATAATAATCTGAGTCGAAGTCTACCTAGATTTTAAAAATAAGGCTGGCAAAAACATAGAGATAAATGGGAGTAAGTAAAAGGGTACAAAATCCTCAGCTCACACATGGAACAGTCTGAAGATATTGTATTTGTATAAAACTTCGATAGTTAAAGAACTATACCTACAGAATGTCTTTGAAAAATAATGATAACCACTATTAAAAGTAAAAATAGATTGAGTACTTTTAAAAACATTACAGAAAACGAAAGCTAAAAAAAATGCAGGCATACCTCAGAGATATTGCAGGGTTCCAGACCACTGCAACAAAGCAGATATTGCAATAAAGTGAGACACAAATTTTTTGGTTACCCAGTGTGTATAAAAGTTATGTTTATACTATACTGTAGTCTGTTAAGTGCGCAATAGCATTATGTTTGAAAAAAACAATATATATACCTCAATTAAGAGATACTTTATTGTTAAGAAATGCTGTCATCTGAGCCTTCAGTGAGTTGTAATCTTTTTGCTGGTGGAGGGTTTTGTAAAAAATGCAATATCTAAGAATTGCAATAAAATGAAGCACAATAAAACAAAATATGCCTGTATTCTGCAATATTTCACATAGCAGAAAAAAGAAAACAGAAGTATAAAATAAGTTGATAAAAGTGAGGGTGAGGGCCAGTCCGGTGGTGTAGTGGTTAAGTTTGTGTGCTCTGCTTCGGCAGCCTGGGGTTTGCGGGTTCGGATCCCAGGTGCGGACCTGTGTGCCATATCAGGCCATGCTGTGGCAGTGTCCCACATACAAAATGGAGGTAGATGGTCACAGATGTTAGCTCAGGGCTAATCTTCCTCAGCAAAAAGAGAAAGATTGGCAACGGATGTTAGCTCAGAGCCAGTCTTCCTCACAAAAAAAAAAAAAAGTGACAGTGAAATAAGGAGTTATAGAAATAAACACAAATTACTTTAAAACTCTATTTAAAAACAAAGACTCTTAGATTGAATTACTAAACAAAATCCAGCTAAAAATTAATGCATACATGATAAATCTAACAGAAAGTGATGCAAAACATTAAAAACAAATGGGCAGATAAGAAAAACAGAGAAACAAGAAATGTGAGGGAAGTATGGGTATAATATTAGCTGTAGGCAAAGGAGAAAAGGTATTAAATGAGAAAAGGGTCATTTGGAATTAAAGAAAAAGCTTAGAGAAAGCTTATCTTGACAATCGAAGATATAATTCCCATGAGATAGCCTGTGCTGATCAAGCTAACATCAAACTATGTAAAAGAAAAATTATGTGAGTCCAACGAAGTCAATAAAAACAGAATTATGAGAAATTTATTACCTCATTCAGCCTCAAATTTAAAGAATTAAAGCAGATCAAAAAAAAAGATGAAAACGTTGTAATAATTATTTAAAATTGAAAAATAGATATAACAATTTACATTCGAGTTGTTTTTCTTGTCTACTAGCTGTGTGACTTTGTTGCTCCCTCTGTAAATTAAGGATAATAACAAACTCTACAGAGTATCATTATTAAGATTAAATGAAATAATATCTATAATTGTATAACATAGTGCAAGGTACACTCTTAAAAATGCTATTATGATTATTGCTATTTGTAAGAAAAATGTTGTCTACTACTCATTCTTTATGTGAGACTCATATTAGTGACAAACAGAACTTTTAAAGAAAAATTGAATCAACTGATTTTCAATAAAAATAGAAATAAATAATATAAGTTTATTTAAAGATAATGCAAACACATGTAAATTGAAATCTATTGTTTCTAACATTGAGAAACTAGACATGATTATTAAAACCTCAGGGATACAGCCAAAGCTGTACCTAAAGGAAAATTCATTGATTTAAAATCTTTCCTTAGAAAGGGAAAATAAATAAGCTAAACATTCGACTAAAACTTTTTACATGGCAATAAAATTACATCAAGGAAGCAGGAAGAAAGAATAAAAATAAAAGCAGGAAAATGATGTAAAACATCAAAAGTTTAATTGATATTTTGGTAGGCAGAATCATGTGTTTCCCCACCCCTCCCAGATGTTCATGCCCTAATTCCTGGAAACTGTGAATAAGTTAGGTTATACGGCAAAGGTAGCAGAGAGAAATCAGTTTGCTAATTAGCTGATTTTAAAATAGGGAGATTATTCTGGATAATCTCGAAGGGGCCCAATGTGATCATGAGGGTCCTTCAAGTGGAAGAGGGAGGCAGAAAAGGAGACAGAATCAGAGGGAGATGTGACTATAGAAGGTCAGAGGGATGCAATGGGAGAACTCGACTCACTGTATCTGGCTTTGGAGATGGAGGAATGAAACCACAAGACAAACAACGGAGGTGACCTCTTGAAACTAGAAAAGGCCTGGAAATGGAATCACCCCTGGAGACTTCAGAAAGGAGCACAGTCCTGCCAGCACCTTGATTTTAGTCCAGGGAGATCTGTGTCAGTTCTGACCTACAGAACTATAAAATGATAAATTGGTGTTGTTTTAAGCCAACAACTTTGTGGTAATTGTTACAGCAGCAACAGAAAACTACTACAGATATATTCAGGAACTTGTCATTTATTAAAAACAAGCAGATCAGGCAAACTTCTGGCAATGTTTTTAAAGAGGACAAAAACAATAAAAATTGAGAAACATTTTAATGAAATTAACAAAAGAGACAAAACATGATTATAGGGCATATAATTCTGTGGG